>NC_136057.1:9855329-10455329 GCF_964261635.1 Lissotriton helveticus | reverse complement strand
AGTTCAGTTTCAGACGGCTGTGCTTCATCCACTCGGCTACTTCTTTCATCCCTTCGTGTAGGTTGGTTTTGGCGGTGATTGGGTCTTTGGTGAGTGAGAGGATCAGATGAGTGTCATCAGCGTAGGAAATGATGTTGAGGTTGTGTTGACGTGCGATGGTTGCGAGGGGGCTCATGTAGACGTTGAAGAGGGTGGGGCTGAGTGATGATCCTTGCGGGACGCCGCAGATGACTTCGGTGGCCTCTGACTTAAAAGGGGGGAGGCGGACTCTCTGAGTTCTTCCAGCGAGGAACGAAATGATCCAGTCCAATGCTTTTCCTTGAATTCCGATGTTTCTGAGGCGTTGTATCAGGGTGCTATGGCAGACTGTGTCGAAGGCTGCGGAGAGGTCAAGGAGGATAAGGGCGACTGTGTCTCCGTTGTCCAGTAGTGTTCGAATGTCCTCTGTTGCTGCGATGAGGGCGGTCTCGGTGCTGTGTTTGGCTCGGAAGCCAGACTGTGAGGAGTCGAGTGATTTGTTGGTTTCGAGGAAGGTGGCGAGCTGATTGTTAATGGCTTTCTCAATGACTTTGGCAGGGAATGGGAGGAGCGAGATGGGGCGGTAGTTTTTGAGTTTGGTGGGGTCAGCTGTGGGTTTCTTCAGAAGGGCGCTGAGTTCGGCGTGTTTCCAGCTTTCTGGGAATGTGGTGGAGTTAAGGGAGTAGTTGATGACATCTCTGAGATGGGGTGCGATAATGGAGTTTTGCTTTGTTGAAGTTGTGATGGGGACATGGGTCTGTAGGGGAACCTGAGTGGATGGAGTTCATCAGGCGAATGGTCTCTTCTGTGGTGATTGGGTTCCATTCGAAAAGGATATTCGGAGGAGGTAACGGTTCGGAGGTGAGTGGGGTGGACTGGTTTACAGGTTGGCTGTCAAAGCTGTTATGGATGTCGGCGATTTTGTCATGAAAGAATGAGGCGAGGGAGTTGCAGAGGACTTGAGAGGGGGTGATGTCGTTAGAGCTGGCGGTGGGGTTGGTGAATTCTTTGATGATGTTGAAAAGTTCCTTGCTGTTGTGGGCGTTGTTGTCAAGTCGGTCTTTCAGTGCTGATTTCTTGGCTGTCCGGATTAGTTGGTGGTGTTTGCGGGTGGCGTTTTTGAAGGCGGCTTGGGTGATAGTGTTTGGGTCTGTTTTCCAATTTTTTTCAAGGGAACGACAGAGCTTCTTGGATTTCTTAAGGTCATCGTTGAACCAGGGGGCGTTCTTGCTTCCTTGCTTGATTTGATGTTTCTTCAAGGGTGCTAATTTGTCGGCGGTTTGGGTTAACCATTGTGTGAGGTTGATGGCGGCTTGGTTAGGGTTCGTTGAATAGGCAGGGGGTTTTTGAAGAAGCGATGTGGAGATCTGATCGATTGTGATTTTGTTCCAATTTCTTCGCAGAGTTGGTTGAGGGTGGTTGTGGATCGAGGTCTTATTGTAAATAAAGTGGATGCAGCTGTGGTCCGTCCAGTGGAGGGGTGTGGTATGAGTGAAGGAGATATGCTTGCTGGAAGTGGAGATAGGGTCGAGTGTGTGTCCTGCATAGTGTGTGGGGGTGTTAACAAGTTGTTTGAGTCCGAGATTGGCGAGATTGTCCAGAAGGGTGGTGGTGTTACTGTCGTTGCTCTTTTCCAGATGGAAATTGAGGTCTCCCAGTAGAATGTATTCTACCGAAGGGAGGGCGTGTGGGGTGATAAAGTCGGTGATGTCTTCGCTGAATTTTGTACGGGGTCCTGGTGGCCTGTAGAGGAGGGTGCCCCTAAGTGTTGTCTTGGGGTCGGTGTGGATCTGGAAGTGAAGGTGTTCGGCGATAGCGAGGTTGTCATCTGAGCTGGTTGAGACGCGGATGGTGTTCTTGTGGACGATGGCGATGCCTCCTCCTGTTTGGATGGGGCGGTCCTTACGGATGATCTTGTAGCCGTCCGGGATGGCTATGGTGATGTCTGGAGAAGAAGAGGCATTCATCCAGGTTTCTGTTAGGAAGGCGATGTCCGGAGAAATGGTGTCGAGTAGATTCCAAAGGTCGATGGCGTGTTTGTGAACCGAGCGGGTGTTGAGAAGGATGCATTTAATGTAGTTGGTGTTGGATCTCTGTTTGGTGTTTGTGGAATTGGATTGGGGCTTGACGCAGGTGAATTTGCAGGAGTGGCAGGTGAAGGGTCCATGGGTGTGTCCTGGTGCTGCTTGGGCGCAGTTAGTGAATCGGCCGGGGTTGAGTGCAAGGAGGGAGGAGGCGTTGTATGTAATGCGGGGAGAATGGGTGAAGCGGGGACCAGGGGGTATGGCTCTGGGCGCGGTCCAGGCGCGGACGGGCGTAGACGGGCTTACCTTTGGCACACCTTCGGCGCGACTGCTGCGCGTGAACGCTGCACGTAAATGCATCAGTCATAAATGGGTAGTGGAGGTGGGCGGAGCGAGGGGGGGGGGCAGCTGGGAGGCGGGAGCGGGGGGGACGGGCTGGAGTCAACAAAATGGCAGCAAACAACAACAAGGGCAGACAGGACGAGATTGGGGCACGACCCAGGCACAAATTATTAAATAACGTAATGCGAGCAGGCAGGCACAAATAAATTAGGCAGCAGTGGGCAGCAATGCGGGCAAAGCGACTGGTGATGCGATATCCTTAAATACAGCCTTGAATGAATAATAGCGGAAAATGCGGGCTCAAACACAGGCACAAATAAATTAAATCAGCAAATGCGAGCTAGCAGGCACGAATGCAGTGGGGAGTGTAGCGCTACGATACCGATAGCCAGGGAGGAGCGACCGCGTCTGCAGGAGTCAGGCTGGTCACAGAGCTTCTCCGGACGGGTCGTTCCAGTTAACCAGTGCGAGGGAGGGGCAGCTGGGAGGCGGGAGCGGGGGGGGGAAGGGCTGGAGTCAACAAAATGGCAGCAAACAACAACAAAGGCAGACAGGACGAGATTGGGGCACGACCCAGGCACAAATTATTAAATAACATAATGCGAGCAGGCAGGCACAAATAAATTAGGCAGCAGTGGGCAGCAATGCGGGCAAAGCGACTGGTGATGCGATATCCTTAAATACAGCCTTGAATGAATAATAGCGGAAAATGCGAGCTCAAACACAGGCACAAATAAATTAAATCAGCAAATGCGAGCAAGCAGGCACGAATGCAGTGGGGAGTGTAGCGCTACGATACCGATAGCCAGGGAGCCAGCGAGGAGCAACCGCGTCTGCAGGAGTCAGGCTGGTTCTGTCTCCCCCTGGAGCCCACTGTGTATTGTGCTATTTACTGTCGTTCTAGTGATTGTATATTGTGTGCTTTGTTCTCTAACCTCATAAAGAGGTTAGTAGAGAGTGTTTAGTAATAAATGCATATATTTTATACATACCTTGTGTGGTTCTCCTTTCATTTGGTCATCCTGGAGGTTATGATCTGGTAAAACAAACTGCTTTATATTCCTTCGATACGTGACCTAAAGGACGCTCGCCATAGATTACACTAGGATAGCTTTCAATAAAGGTGGTCTTTAACCTACCATCAATAAGGGTCGTTTGGACTGGTGCTAGGTGCCCACTTTAATTAGTGGACAGCATATACCAGGCCAACGTCTCACAGATCCATTTTTCTGTAAAATTATGCAAGAGTCCTTTGAGTCTTTTATCTCCTTGGACATCCGAAAGATGAGCAGGTTCCCCCACGATTTATATCTTCCAAAATTCAGCTACACCCTTCTGCATGGTCTTGGTGATGATCTGCAGTTTATGAATATCCCTGGTTGACTTATCTTGCAGCGCACTAATTTGTGCCTCTGCTTCAAACACTTTGATGTTAATTGAGTTAATGTCAACCCTGAAGCATCCAGTTCTGGCTGCATCATGTCTGTGTTAAGTTTAGTGGTTTTTGCCAAAACATGTACCTCCATAAGTTTTTTTAGTATCATATCTATGGTGCTGTTGGTTTCTGTCTTACTTTTGACAGGTGAATCAGGGAGTGGTGGTTCCGCCTTGGAGCATTTATTACCTGGTTTAGACTCTTTATCTGCCATGTTTTTCGGGGAGCTGGGCAGATCAGGTTGAAAGCCAGGGTTGCACCCTATTTCACTGTTAATCAGTGATATATGTTAAGGAATTAATCACTGGTGATGGGCTGGAAGCAACTTGAAATACAATACCAGTGGTCGAGATGGGCTGAAAGATTCTTGAGATGATTTCTTAGCGAGTCAGAGGGGTTGTCACGGGGATTCTGCTCCTACACAGAACTGTGCACAGAGACTTGGAACCTTAGTGAGTTAGGGTGTGCCAAAACTCACCTTAGTAGCCAAAATCCCCTATCAGACTAGCAATCAGTGTCTCATTGGTTCTTCGATACCCCCAATGATTAGACAATCCAGAACATAAACTTAGAACACCTCAGGTAACGTGGAACACATGTACACTCTTTCATTATACTCTCATATCAGTCCAAAACGAGGAGTAAATGAGGACATGTGCAATTTTGAAATATTTATTTCTAATGCTCTGTTCTCAATCGCAGTATCTTAGCTAATACAAGCAAACATATTATAAGCAACAAGGTTATCAGCATAGTTACAATTCCATAAAATACAAAGGGAGAAAGCATGTTAAAATGCTAAAGGTATGAAGGCTAAATGGCACCTCAGTCTTACCCTCTCTTGCTAGTATATTATATTATATCTACAGAAGGTCTCTTGGGTTTACAAGGGCGGCCCCATACCTCTGGTCCTAGTAGAAAGGTATCACATCATTTTCTACTCCAGCTCTCTGCATGCGAATGTTCCTCCAAACTGTGTGTGCATGCTCCGCGCAATGCATTATTAAACGCGCCAAAAAATCAGAGGTGCCCACAGCTGCATATATGTTATGTCTAGAACGTGCGCTGATCAGACCGAACAACAACTACTGTGTTGAAATAACCTTGAAGGCCTCGGCACTCACTGTTCAGACATAGCTTACCAAGCAGGGCTGATACTATAGGAAAAAAATATTATTCTCGTGTGAAGCAAAATATTCTGCTAAACTCTAAACATTTATAATAATGTGTTCCATGTGCAAAAGCAGCAGAGAGGAAAAATGGCGTTTAAACTTCTAATAACCTCATGCTAACTTAACACAGTGTAAAAGCAAATGTAATCACCATGACAGGGTCTTTGTTTGAAAGGCTTAAAGGATAGAACCAGAAGGGCTCATAAGGGCAGCTCATGGAAGACAAATACAGATTTAGAATAAACTCAGAGCTTCATGGAAGACAGGGGCTGCAGTGATCACCATACAGACAGCTACCAAATAGATGTTGTCATACTGTTTCCCAAAGGTGGCCCAACACACGCCTGAAGCCTCTCACAACATTAGTGCTCATATTTCAGTGACTTACATTTTTTGTGCACAATTCGACTAGAGCGTAAGCTTTAGCGTAAACTGAAGTGGTAGAAGCAGTGTCAGGGGCTGTATCTTAAATGAAGAATGCTGTAGTTCTTTGGGTAGCCCCTTAAACATTATAGATCTCTGCTCTGAGGATCAGGTTATCTTGATTATACACTGTGTTTCACACCACGTACTCCAAACGCTGCAATCCATGAAGGTTCAGCAGGTTTCAATCATGAGCCTCACCCTGTGCTCACTATGTTCACACAGTGCCCCCCATGCGCTGTAGGCCGCAGCAGGTTTCAGTTATGAGTCATTAGGATTGAATTAGGCTATCATGAAATAACACTATGACTCGTGGGTGGCCACCATTTTAACTCCTTCAGCTCTTATGACGAGCTCAGCTCGTCATGAGGCACAGTGGAGCTGTGCTCATGATGAGCTGAGCTCGTCACAAGCACCGCACGCGGCCCCCTCCCCCCATGCCGCTGGGGAATTAGCCCCGCAGCGAAGGGATGGTTTCACTGCGTCCCTTTATTTTGCAAAGATTTCTCGGTTCATACATGTGTCCAGACAGCTGTTCTGGTTCAGGTAATCGCCCGGGGGCGTAGCGGCGCCGATCAGATCACCTTACTTGTAAATCAAGCGTTAGTAGTCTCTGTGTTGTGCCTGAATCACTTCGAGACAGCATCCATTTTGTCCTTCGTTGCCTGGGTCATAGTTGAGTCCAGCACACCACAGTGTGAAAACTGCAGTAATTCTATGGCAGGACCGAAGCTCCGATTATGCTTCTTAATCTTTACTACTCAAATTAAGAGCAGCCAATAAAAAAACAATAAAACATTGTAAAGACTACATTTCCCATCAGACTTTCAACCACACCTCCACAATCCACCAATCAACAGTGTCCATCTCGTAGAGTGAAGTGTCACGGAGTGGACTGGCGTGTCGTAGAGTACAGTGGCTTGTCATAGAATGGAGTGGCATGTCATTGAGTTGAGTGGAGTGGTGTGTCCTACAATGTTGTAGAGTGGAGTGGAGGGGTAGGGCATAGAATGCAGTAGAGTGTTGTAGAATGGAGTTGCTTAGATTGGAGTCGATGTCATATTGTCAAGTGGAGTGACATGCCATAGAGTGGCGTGTTGGCGTCTTAGAGTAGAGTGGCGTCTTAGAGTGGAGGGGCATAAAGTGGAGTGGCATCTTATAGAGTGGATCAGCATGTCTTAGAGTAGAGTTGCATAGTGTGGCATAGTATGTTGTAGAGTGGAGTGGCATGTCACAGAGAGGAGTGGTGCATCGTAGAGTGGAGAGGCGTGTCAAAGAGTGTCATAGAGTGGAGGGACACAGAGAAGATATCTCGAAAAATATCTAAAAAATAAAAGCTTGTACCAGTACTAACCACATTTTTGAGGTATTAGAAATACAACACTGTATTTAAAACAAAGATAAAGTGTAAGAGAAGTTAAAGGTGTGCGTTACGATGGCTTTATAGTAAATTGTAAGTTTGAAAAACACTGTTACATTGGTATGTGGTTGTATTTAGAGTGGAATACACTGGCATAGAGTGACGTGGCATGGAGTGGATTAGAGTGTCAAAGAGCAGAGGACTGTGGAATGCAGTAGAGTATCATAGAGTGACCTAGACTGTGATAGAGTGAAGCAGAGTGCCACAGAAGGGAAGAGTGTACAATGCCATAGAGTGAAGTAAGGTATCACTGAGTGGAGTGGAGTGGCGTACAGTGGAGTGGCATGATGTAGAGTAGAACGAATAAAACATAGACCTTAGTACACGCTAAAATGGTTATTCACATGTATATCAACGTTCAATTACACAACAAATCAATTCTTCTTTTTTTCCCTTTCTTTATTTTGGTGGATACTTAGCCAACATGTTTCGTCGCCTGGTGGGCACACTGTCCCACGACTTTTTCAAGGCTCAAGCTTCTCTTTTGGTGATAATTCAGTCTAAAAATGATATTCCTAAAAAGATAGCTTCCGTGTCAGGTAAATCAATCATTAATATTTTCTCTGCTGGTCATCATTAATTGTACACATCCACCCAGTATAAGGGTAGTAAAGAAATATCCAATGTCAAAACTGAGACGACTCTCCATCCTCTGTATAGTAGAGTTTCCATGGGCCCTCTTCTGATAAGCCTTGTCCCAGCAACCCCCCCAGTAAGGGGAATTGAATCAGTTTGGTAAGCGGGGAAATGATCAGTTCCTCTCGGGCCTTGTTCATGTGCGATGTAGAGTGGAGTGGCATCTCATTGAGTGGGGTGTTATAGAGTGGAGTTGCATGATGACTCGTGGAGTGGCCTGTCATAGAGGGGAGTGTTCATAGAGTGGAGAGGCATGATGCAGAGTGGAGTGCATGGAGTGTCGTAGAGTGGAGAGAAATGTTGTAGAGTGGACTGGTGTGTCGTAGAGTGCAGTGGCATGTCATAGAATAGAGTGGCATGCCGTAGAGTGGAGTAGTGTGTCATATAATGTCGTAGAGTGGAGTATAGTGGCATAGAGTAAAGATGCATAGAGTGCAGTAGAGTTTTGTAGAGTGGATTGGTGTAGAGAGGAGTTGTGTGTCGAAGAATGGCACAGAGTGGAGTAGGCTGGCGTGCAGTGGAGGGGCATACCTAGATTGGAGTGGAGTGGAGGAGAGTGGGGTGGGGTGTGTAATGCACATGCTATTTTATAGATCTCTCTAAGTGTAAAATGCACATTTTATTTCATATAGGTTGTGTATGTGTGTAATGTATATTTTACTTCATAGTGTTCTCTGTGTGTACAATGTACATGTTATTTCGTAGAGCTCTCTGGGGTACAATGCACACCCCTTTTCATGTACACTTGTAAGTATAGCATGTGCAACCAATTTTATGTAACTATACAAGTAGTGCTCCAGGTGAATCACATATACAAAGCTCTCGAGGTGTACCCTTTGGTTACCATTTCATTTACCACTCTAAATGTGCCATGTGTGCCTTATTTGAAAAACGTCTTTACGTGTATAGTGAATGCTTGTTTTCAAGAACCTTTGTGGGTGTCCAATGCGAATCACCCATTATTCAACCTCTGTAAGTACACTTCATTACAAACCTCTGAAGCACACTGTGCGATTCTACTTTCAATAACTACTGTAGATGTATCATGTTTACGTTATTTCATGAACGTTTGTCAGTGTTTTGTGCGTGGTTTATTTTATGAACCTGTGTTAGAGCACCAGGGGGGATAGTTATAACAAAGTGGCGAAGTGTGTTGTTAAGCCAAGGAGGCTAACGACACGCTCCGTCACTTTGGAAATGAGGGCTGCACCATTAGTATGGTGCAGCCCTGTGTTTCCCCCTCCGCCGGTGCAAAATGTAGCAGCCTAGCACCAACGCGGGCACCCTTGCACCATAATGCAAGGGTGCCTGTGTTGAGGGGAAGATTGTTTATGTGCAGGAGTGTCCCCCTCTTTAAATGCCACTTTGTAACTTCTATGTGTGCTGCTTAATCCAACACACATAGAAGTTGCAAAACACCATTTAAAAAAAAATTATTGTTTTGGTGCAGGAAGGGACACCTTCCTGCACATAAACAATCAATGGCAATTTGCTGTTTCTATGTGTACAGCACAATGCAGCACACATGGAAATATCAAAAACAAGGAGAAATAAAGCATTTCTCATCGTTTTGCCTGATTTAAACCAGTTTTTCTGAGAGGCGCGCGGCGACGGCAACAAGATAGCCGCGACCTGAGAAGCTCCGTAGCGACGAGCTATGTTTTCTTCTGAAGGGACACTTCTATCGCAACGCTGCTGTTTGCGAAGGGGCGCCAATGCGTCGGAAACTGCCAGGAGCACTTGGGCAAGTTTCCGACCGCCTTTATGACCATTTAAACCCCTTTTGTTTGTGATCCCTGTTTCTTCACTTCAGTGCCTTCAGCAATGGCGTCTGCCATTTTGCGCACTCCCGTTTCGGCACACAATTAATCTTTATGCTGCTCTCCTCAGCGTTTGCATTTTTGAGCTTCTTGGCACTGCTCGTTCATTAGCATTTACTATGTTAATGAAGAAAGGCATTCTCTCAGCATTTTAAATAACTCGTTCTTTTCTTCACTATTTGGAATTCTTTCTCCTCTGCACAAGGGCTGCACTGCTCCTTTCCCTGCATCATTTCCGGTCAGCTGGTGCATTTCTGCTTTGTCATAGCAAAATCGCTTAACACAATCCTTGTTTGCTTGGACTCTTCACAGCAATTTAGTGGACTCACAGTCTAGACCTACTATAAATCGTTTGTCACTAATCATCTTTTACTGCATTAGTACTTCAAACTATTTACACGTCTGCTGATTGTTTCGTCTTTTACCACCTGTCATATTGCAGCATTCTTCTTTGACAAGAGGTTCTCTTTTTTTTTTCAATATTTGTTTGGACTGCTGGCTCTGTGCCCTTTTGCCTTTGCTCTTCATTGATATATATCTAAGGTGACTGTTGTCTATTCCTGGTGCTTCATAAGCTGAGTTTTGAGTTCGCCTCACTCACCTGTTTACCATGGATTGTCCGCAGTCTACTCAGCCTCATGGGGCTGCAGGAGCGTCTTCCGGAAGTCGTGAAGACTCAACATTTAAAACCAGCAAGTGACTTAAGAAGGACCCCACCTCTCCACCCAAATCACCACTTCCCCTTATGCTGGATGATAGTTGCGCCTCATTCGCCTCTTTATGTCTGACACCACCACTACCCTCCAAAGATTTGAGGAGAAATGGTCCAGACTTTCTGATGTCGAGGAAAAAATAAGTGACGCACAAGATGTTGTTGCCAGAGTTGACAGCCTCATCAAAGAAGTTAACCAACTTAAGAAGACTACAGAGGACTTCAAAAATGGTTAACAGCGTAACAGCGTAATAACCTACTCATTTACAGAATTCCGGAGGCTTCCGAAAGTTCTGACATGATCTCCTTCCTGAAATCTCAAGTCTTGCAGATTGTTGGCCTTCCAAAATCAATGGATTTTAATATCCAAAGAGCACAGAGAATGGGGCCTAAGAATGTATCCTCTTCTACCAAACCAAGAGGTATCATCGCCTATTTTCTGCTGTATTATTTAACTAATATTTTTAATTCTAGTGGTCCAGGGGTTTCCGGTCTCCTGGTCTTGCTCTATTATTATTCCTGTGTTCAAAAAAGGGCAAAGAGGGGACCCTAGGTTTTATAGGCCCATATCATTAATAGATTCCTCTGTCAAAATCCTAGATAAAGTAATCCTAGCCAAGATCTCAGATTGGGTTACAGAAAAAGAGATCCTGACGAATGCTCAACGGATTTAGATCTGGCAGAAGTACCGTGGACCAGTGTCTTAACTTATATCTTCTAATAAACAAATACACTGTAGCATCTAAAGGGTCAATCTATCTAGGCTTCATGGACTTATCCACAGCCTTTGATCTGGTGAACAGATCAAGGCTGTGGAATATCCTGCTTGACCTGGGTATTGATCCTTGCCTGGTATATTATCTGGCTGATTTGCACAGGGATTTGTGCGCGTCCATTAGGATGACGCAGGAGGGTAATTGTACAAGAAGGTTTAAATCTGGTAGAGGGGTCCGCCATGGGTGTATCTTGGCCCCTCTGCTTTTTACCCTATATATAAATTCTATAGACAAAACTCTGGTTAAAGCTACCCCGGACATCCCGCGTATAGGAAATGTTACCATCCCGGTACTCCTATACGTGGATGATGCAGTATTACTGGCACGCACTACTGAATTCATTCGGGGAATTTATGAATTCTTTAGACTTGGTGGTGAACATCGATAAATCGCATGTCATGTCTTTGGACTCGCGCAAGAATAATATTAGATCTCTTTACTGCAATGGGGCAGAGGTCACAAGGGTGAAGGCCTTTACATATTTGGGGGTCTTGTTCGACGATAAATGCTCCTGGGCTGCCCAATCTTTGGCTAGAGTAAATGCCGTAAGAAGATCCTCTTCTGCCTTACTTAGTTTTGCTCAGAAAGGCTATCCTTTCTATTAATAAGGGAAAATGCCTGGCAATTGCGACATATGATGCCGCAATTTGGGGCTATAAACAAATGGAATGTATCCAGAAGGCGGAAAATAAATTTTTTCGTTCACTCCTCTCCCTCCCCCAGTCTACTGCAACTTTTGCAATCCATCAAGAGTTAGGGATGGGATATGTTTCTGATTTAACGAGTATGGCCCCCCTACTCTGCTGGATCAAAACATGGCTGAATCCAGAGCTATCATTAAACCATAAGATTCTAAAGGATTGTGTGAGCTTAGAGAGAGCTAATGAGATACAGTGGCTGTCCTTTATCAAGGCAATGTTTACAAAACTGGGACGGCCTGAGATCTTTTTTGTACCTGAGGGAATAGTAAAAGTGGGTTAAAACTAACTTCCTGAATTTTAGAGAACACGAACGTGAGGTAGTGGAGCTAAAAAAAACTCTGGTTAGGGCACATTATTTATTAGTAACATCTTTAACTATTCAGCCCTATTTAAAAATAGTTTCAAAACCGTTCCACCATTGGATATTAACCAGATTTCGTTTTAACCAGATTCACCTCATTTTAGGGGATTTTGCAGGGTGGAGTAAACCTGAGGACGCTACTTTCTGTACCTGTGATGGTTATTCAATTCAGGACACTGTGCACTTTACATTCTTTTGTACCTTTTATACAGATATCCAAAAGAAGTACATAATCCCATTGTTAAAAGATAATGGGCCCGATTCACAGAATGAACTTAAGACTCAATCCTAAACTTACTACTATTTAGGTATTCAGAGAATGCACTTACTACTTTTGGCATTCACAGAATGAACTTACTACTTTTGGTATTCACAGAAGTTAGGATTTTGTCTTAAATTTGTCTTAAGACAAACTTAAGACAGACTTAAGACAGACTTAAGACAAAATCCTAACTTATGTGAATACCAAAAGTAGTAAGTTCATTCTGTGAATGCCAAAAGTAGTAAGTGCAATCTGTGAATACCAAAATAGTAGTAAGTTTAGGATTGAGTCTTAAGTTCATTCTGTGAATCGGGCCCGAAGGGTTTTTACAGGTTAAACCAGCCTTACTGCATTTACAATTATTGGATAACCCACGGAACATCTTTTATATTACAAATTTTTTTGTATCTGCTGTTCGGATCAAGAAACTAAGAAACACAAGAATGATAGAATTATGAATTTTATTGGATTTTTTAAATTACAATGAAATTGTTTTTCTTTGAGAAATTTTGTATTGTATATAGGAGTTGTATAAAATTGTACTCATGTTTATATTTTAAAGTATACTTTTATGATTTTTAATAATCGAATAAAGTGGTATTGACTGACTGCTGTATTCTGACCTTCTGGCGATCTTCAATGCTGCCAAACCACATAAACAGATGCTATCGTCCAGTCACAAAATGTTTTTTAGTTAGGATGTTTCTAAACCAACAGCCAGCAGACGCAAGGAATTCCTTGATCTTCGACCAGCCTTGAAATCTATGAACGCTCATTATGGCCTTATACACCCCTGCTTCTTCAAAGTAACGTACAAAGACAGAACATTCTCCTTTGAGGATCTAGCTGATCTTAGGAAGTTCATCCATGCTCACGAGGAGAACTTATCTATGCTCGTTTTTCTCCCTTAGGTTTAACGTATGTTGTATGTCATGTTATTCACCTTGTTTGTGTCTTATTCATATATTTTAGGTTCTCCCTGTGCTGACCTGTTGTTGAAGATTCATCCCTGCACCACCCGTTTGTTTATAATGTTTGATTCATCCAGTTGCTTTGTCCCTTAATGTTTGGTAAGTTTCCTTCCTTCTTGTTTCATTCGTCTATCATTTTTATTTTCGGAGTTTCTCTCCCTTCTCTCTTTATTGTCTTGGTATTGTAGTTTTATTTTCTCTCCGTGTTCTTCCGAGTGGAGTGGCCGTCCTGTTTTCTGCCTTCCCCCCTCCTACATTAATGTTTTTTGTTTTTTGGATTGTCATGGCTAAAGCCACCTGGCTTTCTTTCATCTCTTCTTTTCTAACTCTTCCCAGGTGACTGTTTTGCCCTCCTCTATTGATTTTCTATCAATATTCTCCTTCTCTATTTCCTTCTAAATCTTCCTCTCTTCCAATTCAGCTCATGGTTCTTTATTGTTCTCTCATCCTGCTCCTGTGGTGGCCATATAGTACAATTTCTTCTCTTTTTGATGTCCTTTGCTATCTTCATCTTTTCATCCTCTCTTTAACTTTGTATTATCTTCTCTTTCCCTTTTTTGACTTCTCTTTACTTTCAAGCCTACCCTTATTCATACCCCATGGATGAGTGGTCTTCGCGTTATCTCATGGAATGTTAAAGGTATTCGTAATCCTGTTAAAAAACTATGTGTCTTATCTCATTTATAGAGATTGAAATGTCAAGTTGCATTGTTGCAAGAAACACTCCTCAAATTGCAAGATCTGTCTTCACTGTGTAAACAATGGGTAGGAGAAGTTTTCTGCTCCCCGGCAGTGAATAACAAAAATGACGTTGTTATTTTGTTTCATAAGTCTTTAGATGTTCAGTTACAAAATGAGTTTCATGATAATAATGGTAGATGGTTGTTTTTAAATACTACTGTTAACAATACACACCTTTTCTTTTGTAATGTTTATGGTCCAAATGGCATTGATTTAACCTTTTGGAATTATTTTTCCACTCTTCTTTCTTCGCATGTGATTGATGACTTAATTGTGGGTGATGACTGTAACCTACTCATGGATCCCTTTTTGGACCAGAAATCACAAACCATACATGTTCCCAATAAGATGCAGAAAAGTTTTTATAAAAATTTCTTCTAGAGGTCTAATAGACACCTGGAGAATCTCTCACCCTGACACACTGGAATTTTATTTCTTTTCCCCCGTTCATAGATCCCACTCCTGTATTGATTACATTTTTCTCACTCAACACGCCTTACAATTCATGACTAATTCAGAAATAGGCTCTTCTTATTTTACATCACACCCCCTTCATTTTAGACATAGATTACCCTTCACCTTCTCCCACCTCTCGTCGCTGGAGCTTTAACAATTCTCTCCTCTTAGATTCCCAGTTTGTTGAGTCATTTACACCTCTATGGTGGAATTCTTTCATTATAATCTTCACTCCACTTCCCAATTTCACTTTATTTGGGATGCCTTCAAGGCTGCCGCCAGAGGCTTTATTATTGACTTTGTACCTCGGAGGAAGAAAAAAGCTCTTTGCCAGTCCTTTCTCATCCTTAAACAAATTAAAGATCTCGAACATCAATATTTCACCACAAACTCCACTGATACACTATCTTCTCTTATCAAAGCTAAAATGCAATAAAACAAACATCTTGGGATTCCGCATGTAATAACCTCCTCAAATTTAATTAAAAAATGTATGGTGGGCGGAACAAAGCAGGCATATCCCGTACACAAATTATCTTAAAATAAAAAAGCAAAAATCAAAAATTATAGCTATTGCTGATAACCATGGTGTTCGTCAATCCACTGATGATAACATTCTTGACTGTTTTGTCCTATATTATACTTCCCTATACACTCCAGAGTCCAGTCCTTCTTCCGCACAAATTGACTCCTTCTTTCAAACTATTCCTAAATCTCCCGATGATTCTACAGATCTGTCATCCCTAGATATTCCTATCTCAGAAAAGGAAATAATTAATGCCATTACTCTCCTACCCAAAGACAAAACACCCGGTCTGGATGGGTTCACTGTTCGATATTATCTCCACTTTAAAAAAAAAATTAATACCTCACTTACTCTCATTTATCAACCATATTCTTATCAAAGGAGAGTCCAGATGATCTTTCACCCAGGCAATGCTATGCTTAATCCCTAAAAAAGATAAGGATCCCTCGCTTTGCAAAAATTATAGGCCCATCTCCTTAATCAATACCGACTGTAAAATGTATGCCAAACTTTTAGCCATTTATATTAACAAAGTTATCCCTGACCTCATCAATATCTTCCAATCTGGGTTTGTCAAAGGTAGATCAACTCGAGACAACTCAAAAACTCTCCTCAACATTTACTGCTTATTCTGATGATATCCTACTCTACATCTCTAATCCATCCACCTGTTTACCCTCTCTTTTCTCTTTATTACAAGAATATTCCTTAGTCTCTGGCTACAAAATAAAAATTGACAAAACTGAAGTTTTACCTCTAAACAAATTTTGCCTTTCCCATATGTTTCATAGCTCTGGCTTTGAATGGAATCCCAGGAATATCAATTGTTATGTTATGTTATGTTAACATGGTGCTTGTATAGCGCACGGCTACTCCAAGGAGTGTCCCGGCGCTGAAGGATCCTCCCAAGTCGAGGAGGGGAGCAGATGGAGAAAAAAACCGACCCAATGAGTCCAGAGAAACAGATCAGGGGAGGAACAGACTTATTGCTGAAACAACCAGGTTTTCAAGTCCTTCCTGAAAGTCAGGAGGTTGGAGCAGGACCTGAGCGCAAGAGGAAGATCGTTCCACAGTTGTGGCGCCAGATGTTTGAAGGCGCGGCCACCGATGCGAGCTCGATGTATCCTAGGGGTGACTGCCCTAGCTTGTGACGGAGAGCGAAGGGATCTGGATGGAAGGTAAAAAGTGATCCACTTTCGAAGATACCGGGCACCCAGACCATGCAGAGCTTTAAAGGCGATGGTCAGGGCCTTGAAAGCGATCCGCTTCTTAACCGGCAGCCAATGGAGGGTTCTAAGGAGCTCCGATGCCCTGGCCCTTCTGTTAAGGCCGAAAATGGCTCGGGCTGCCGAGTTCTGAACTATCTGTAGACGAGATGTAAGATAGTCCGGAAGGCCAAGGTATAGAATGTTGGCGTAGTCCAGGCGTGAGCCAATCAGGGCCTGCACTGTGGTCCTTCTGTGATCGATGGATAGGAGGGGCAGGAACTTTCTCAGCATTTTTAAAATCGTGAAGCATTTACCGGCCAGGCCCGACACTTGTCCCCTAAGGGAGAGGCAGTTGTCGACCTGGATTCCCAGATTTTTCGCCGATACAGAGTCATTGTCAGGTGGGAACATGGCGGCCGGCCACCACTCCTTCCACCTGGGATCGGCCAGGCAGCCGAAAAAGAGGACCTCCGACTTTTCAGAATTGCACTTGAGGCAGTGTCGGTTGAACCAGTCAAACACCGCCCGAGGCAATCCCGTATAGATGGTCCGTCAAAGTCGTGGTCCTTGTCACAGGTGAACAGGAGCTGTGTATCGTCAGCATACGATACAATCTGGGCCCCGAAACCCTCCGCAAGTGCCGCCAAAGGCGTCATGTAAAGGTTGAAGATTGAAGGGCTCAATATAGAGCCCTGCGGGACTACGACCTCCAGAGGTGGCATTGCGGCGGAAAAAGGTGGGGCCCAGCTAGTTTGTTGACGGTTAGAGAGGAAAGAACGGAACCAGTTGTACACCATCCCCCTTAAACCTACCTCCCAGAGTCTTGTTAGGAGGAGGTTGTGGGGGACGGTGTCAAAGGCCGCCGAGAGATCGAGCATCACCAACATGACTTTTCCTCCCTTATCCAAGGTGGACTTAATCACTTCGGTGACCTCGAGAGCGGTTTCAGTGCTCAGGTTCGATCGAAAGCCTGACTGGGAAGTGTGAAGAATATCATTAGCCTCAAGAAAGTGGGACAGGGAGGTGTGGACATGTTTTTCAACCACTTTTGCGAGGGCGGGAAAAAGGGAGATGGGTCGATAATTAGCGTGCAAGTCCGGATTTAGATTGGATTTCTTTAGTAGTGGTAAGATCAGTGCATATTTCCAGGACTGCGGGACTTCCCCTGTGCTCAGAGAGAGGTTGAGGATCGGGTTGATGAGATGGTTGAGGATGGGGGCTAGTTGGGCAAGGGTTTTGGCGGGGCAAGGGTCCCAGGGAGAGCCGGATTTCAGCTTACTAAGGAGATCCAGAGAAGTCTGCAAAGACATATCCGGGAAATTCCAGAGGGAAGGTTCTGATGTGGGAGATGACGGAACCAAAGAATCGGAGGAGGAAGTATGAATCGTAATGGTGATATCAAAAGAAAGTTGGATTTTTTTTAATTTTATCAGCAAAGAAGGCAGCCAGCTCGGTGATCCAGGACTCGGAGTGCATGATTTTGGGGTTCGTCCAGGAAGGGGAAATAAAGTCCTTGACAATCCTGAAAATTGCTTTGCAGGAGTTTGTTGCCTCCTTAATACGGCTGGCCAGATATAATTTTTTATTGGTGGTGATGTCACGATGGTAGTCTCTAATCAGAGATCTATATAGTTCTTTGCAGGTGGCGTCGTAGTGTTGGCGCCACTTCCTTTCGGCTATTTTGCACTGCCGGCGTTTGTCTGCCAGAGCCGAAGAGAACCAAGGGGCAGAAGATTTTACCGAAGATGATTTGGCGGATGTAGGAGGGGCAAGGTCTGAGAAGCGTTGGGTCAACCAGCCCTGTAGGAGGTCGAGGTCCGAATCCAGCGAGCCAGATAGCCTGCAAGGATGTGCCTCGAGCTCCTTTAGTGTCATTGCTGGTGAGACTCGGTGAAAGGCTCTCGAAGGCAGGACCTTGTCCCTATGTCCACAATCAGAGTTCTTTCTAAAGGAAGAGATTGTGAATTCTGCCAGGAAATGGTCAGACCAGAGAACCGGGGCAAGGGCTGTGACCTCTACTGGAACAGTAGAGAACACTTGGTCTAATATATGGCCTTTGGAATGGGTGGGGGACTTGAGGTGGGGGACCAAACCTAAGGGTAAGGTGATGTCGTTAAGTTTAGTACTATGAGGGTCATCTGTTTTATCTAAATGAAAATTAAAATCGCCCAGGAGCAAGCAGTGGTTCGATCTCAGGCATAGAGAGGAAGTCAGAGAGTGGAGATCTTCGAAGAAGGTGCCTATGGGACCAGGAGGCCTATAGACCAGCAGTCCTATACAGGACTGCTGGGGGGATAGCGATAGGAAGAAAGCCAGTGTTTCACTGCCATGAATTTTGTCAGAGGGAAGAATAGTGCAGGTGATACGTTTATTAATAATAAGAGCTACTCCACCCCCCTTCCCACTGGCTCTGTCTGCCCTATAAATCACGTGGCTCGGGGGGATGGCGGTGGCTATGTCTGGGCCGGAACCCTCTGCCAGCCAGGTCTCAGTCAAAAACAGGCAATCGGCTTTAGAATCCGTGAGGAGATTGAAAATATCAAGCGCGTGCTTGGCTAGGGATCTAGTATTCAGCAGCAAGCAGCGAGTACTGACGGAAGGAGGGGTGAGGGAGGCAATCCGGCCCAGGTCAGGTAACCAGCCACAGCCCGGGCAACAGGTGTTGGAGCGGGGAGGTTTAGGAAAAACTTTTGAACAGGAAGTGGGTGGGGAGTTGAGGGACATAAGAGCAGCTTTGGAGTAGGATAGCATCTTGTTTAGGCGTCCTTTACACTAACACTATTAGAGAAACTATTAAAATCAACCATGCAGACATACTTAAAAAGCTCTCTGTACTCATTGAAGGTTGGTCCCCTCTTTTCTTATCCTGGTGGGGGAGGCTAGCATCTATGAATGTAAATGTAAATGTATAGTATTTATATAGCACACTTCTACCCGGAGGCCTCGTAGCGCTGTATTCATACCGCTGTGGAACCATCCTGGCTTTCCTGTGAAATGTCTACTCCTGGGCACCCCCAAGGTGAAGCCAGGCATCCGAGCGCTGCTGGGGCCATTGTGGAGATTAAGCAAGCTATTGCCCAGAGTCACAGAGTGGGACCCATGATTAGAATAGGCACCGAGGCAAGAATTATCAGGTCCGGGGAAATTGAGTCCAAGAGCCGCCGAGGCGGGAATTGAACCCTGGTCCCAAGCCAGACCTCTGCATCAGGGTCTGCCGCTCTAACCATTGAGCCACGCTTCTCCATATGCAAGAGTTGGCACAAGTTTAACTGACATCATTTGTAATAGTTGGTTAAGGGGAAGCCCTTTTAAGTTATTCTGAAGTATGGAAAATGCAGCAATTAATGAGTTGTTTCTTCTCTGTAGTGCAGCGCATTGGTTTTTACCCGTGGCCCTAGTATCTATTATAACACCCAAATATCTATATTCAGTGACCGATTCTAAAACATCACCTTCCATTCTCAATTTTGGTCTTACAGCCAAGCCTCTAGTCACCAGCATTGTTTTTGTCTTTTTTAAATTAATCTTTAGGCCATGAGTGGAGGCGTACTGTGCACTTTCATTAATTAATCTCTGCAGACCCACCTTGGTATAGCTTATTAAAACAATATCGTCGGCATTAAGTAAATGTGCAACATTAAAACCTGCAACAGTCGGAGAGTGAGAATTAATTTCACTATGCCTTGATGAAATCCCAGCTACATACAAGTTTAATAAGGTTGGGGCCAAAACACACCCCTGCTTCAGCCCGTCCCTTATCACCATTTTAGTTTACAAAACTGTGCCTTGGCCCAACCTGACTCTCGTCCAAGTGTTAGTATATAGCAATTGTATCGCTCTCAACAAACTCGTGAGATTCCCATTTTCGTTAATTTGTTCCAAAGAATATTTCTGTGCACTGCATCAAAAGCTGAGCTAAAATCAATAAAACATAAGTGAAGGTTCATCTTACAGCTTCTGGCCATTTCCATTATAAGAACTAGCATTTGAATATTAATAATCGTCCCCATGCCTTTAATAAACCCTGTTTGATTATTTGGGAGTAAATTACTGGCAGCAACCCAAGCCGTGAGTTCTGTTAGCAGACACTTAGCAAAAAACTTTGCTTTGCAATCCATTAAAGCTATAAGTCTATAGTTAGCAGGATCCGAGACTTGACCAGCTTTGTAAATCGGAGCCAAAATTGAACCCCTCCATTTGTCTGGGACTTCTTCCTTCCATAAAACATAATTGAACAAGTTTGACAATTTCTTTGCCCAATATTGCGGATTTTCTTTATATAGTGCTTGAGGGAGGCCATTTGGCCCTGGTGCACTACTCCGTCTGCTAGAATTTATAATTTTTTCCAGTGTTTTTCCTTTCATTATCATTTAGCCTTGTATTTTCTACTGGACTTACTTCTGTTGGCTTTGTTATATTTCTGGTGTAACCTGTCATTGATCCCAAATACTTCTCCCAGACTTCTTCCGATGTATTTGTAATCAGTTGTTGTTGTTTCCCACCATTGGCTTGATTGACCAGTCTCCAAAATTCACGTGCATCTTTTGGTTTTGCTGCATAATTTATTTTACACCAGAACAGATCAAGCTCAGTTTTTGTTTGTATCCATACTTCTTTTTTATAGAGTGACCTCAGTTTTGGTAATATCTTACTCCTGCCATTAGAGGATGGTTGCTTTCTTAGGACCCTCAGCGCATTGTTCCATTTCCTTTTCGCCATCTTAAGTTGAACAGTCATTTTTTTGGGAAAAGATGTAGCCGATGTTACCATGCCTTTTGAACGCACAGCATTCTTCTCCACTAGATTAGTTATGAACTGCTCCCAGAGGGTCAATGGATTTTGATCTATTCTATTAAACTCTTCCTCCCACTGGTCTCTTGCGTGCTGTTTGATCTTTTGTATATTATTTACAGTCCAGTTTATCCTTCTATAGGTCAGACCCATTGGTTCCCCTAACTCAGGGACACTTTGTTCGTGTCGGGTAATATGAAGATTGAGGCTGATCATTTGTGGTTGGTGATCACTTTCCAGTCTATTTCCCACATTATAGCTTATTATTGATTGGCATAATGGGAGAGACACTAAAGTTTAATCAATAACAGCTTTGGATTGCGCCGTAAAATGGGTCGCCTGAGCTGGGATGTCCGGATCAACTCGGCCATTCAAAACTCGAAGGCCGTGATGCTCCAGGTTTATCACTGTATCTCTACCCATTTTGTAAAATCGTTGTTTGGTTGAATCAATTGCCGGGATATGCCAGAATTGATCAATCTCTTCCAATATTTGATCCCTAGGCGCCCCATGGAAGAAATTCATATTGAAATCCCCTGTCAAGATTATCCAAGGGACTGGATTCATCGTGCTTAATGTTAATAATAGGCTCAGTATTATCTCTATTGTTTCTTTTTTTTGCTGCAAAGAGGATGAATGTATACATTTATTATTCTTCAAAGAAGGGATCTTATTTCTTGTGCTAACGGTCAGACCTTAATTGCTTGAATGTTTGAATGGTTGATTTCCACTTTTCTTCTATCTTTATTTTTAAGGCCACTGAAACATACTAGGCCAGACCTCCTGCTGCTGCCAGCAACTATTAAAATGATGCTCCTCCCCATCTTTAATTTTTGGCTCTCGATGCTCCCTATCTCTCTCCCGCTTTCTTTTTTTAGAACTATAAACCGCCTCCTAACAACATTTTTATGAAACAATCGCAAAGCTAGGATTTCTCTTTCCCGTGTTCAACGACCCAAAGATTTGGGTGGAGTCAACTTTCCTAACCTCAACCTATATCTTTTTGCTTTTACGTTAAAACAAATCTGGCCTTTTTTAACAGACACTTTTTGTCCTCCCTTAACAGCTTGGAATTCAATCGAGCTCGCGCAACTCTCACCCTTTTCATTCCTTACAGCTACTCGCTTATCCCAGCCTCTGAAGAGTTTTGCCACTCCCATATTTAAACATTCCAAAGCACTTGCTCTTTCATTGTCTCGTTCCTTTCTCTCACATATGGATTCTCACTCCCAAACTCCGATTTGGTATAATAAATTCTTAAAGATTAATAATAGAGCGCTATTCTGGAAGGAAGGAATTGATAAAGGTGTCATTGCTTATGACCATTTACTTAAAGATAACTCCCTAAGGGATTTCTCAGACATGTTTCCCAATACCCACTGCTGAAAAACGCCCTAGCCTCTATTCTTTCTCAAAACAGCGCCCTGACCCTCTCCCCTCCACCAGATTTTTCTATTCCTCTCAAAGCTGCTACCATTTATAAACTACTTTCCCATCCATCTGTTGATAGGTCTAAGTCTAAACTAGAACTCTTATGGGAAAATTATTTAGCTCAGAAATTGTCCTTCCAAGTTTGGGACTCTATATGGTCTACAATACACACCGTTTCCTGCTCTGCCAGCACCACACAGACTTTATGCTTTTTTTATAACAGAATCGTTTTCACCCCTTCCGATCTCCATAACTTCAGATTACTTGAATCCAAGAAATGTTGGTCCTGCTCAAAAGTTGATAGTGATTTTCTTCATATGGTTTTTCATTGCCCGTAAGCCAAATCCCTTTGGTCTCGCATCCGGTCAAAACTAAACATAATTTTAGCCACAGACTTTCCTTTTGAGATTGTACATATTTTTTGGGGAGGCTCCTCACCTTTATGGAATGTTCAGTGTAATGTATGTAAATTTATAGATCTGTGTATAGCCATTTCTTTTCAGATCATCACAAACTACTGGAAGGATACTTCAAAATACAGTGCCTGGTGGAACCTGTTATGTCATCACCAGAGGCTTGACCATGCCTTTGCCACCTCAGTACCTTTATTAATCCTAAAGGGTTTGTTATGGTTACCTCTAACCAATTTCCTTTCTAGATATGTTCCTTGAATTTTCCCTTTTCTCCTTTTCAATATCCCATTGTTATTATTAATTATCATTTTACTTTTAAGTGTTTATGAAATATTCATTATTGAATCTGTATTTTGTTTCCCTTTCTCTCTCATTCCCCCTTCTTTCTCTTTCTCTCTTTCTTTCCCCTCCTTCCCAAAACAGCTTTAAAAGTTTTTTTTCGTTTGTGTAGTTCGTATATCCCTTTTTGGGATTGAATTGCATATATGTTTATTTTCATATTTTTACATTTTCTTTTCTATGCCATATTTTTCTGTACTGATTTTTAATATGATTATCATATTCAATAAAGTTCCTAACCTTAACAAAAAGTCCAGGTTTTCCCTGGTCCTCCTGTTTACGATGCCCTTGTAAATAGGGGGCAGCGTAAAAATAAATTGGTGTTGCAGTGGAATGTCCACTGCAACATCCACTGCCCACCCCTTTCACACTAAATACAGCGTAAAAGAGTGCCTTATTTACAAGGCAGTAGTAAACCATCTTAAGTGGCTAAATGCTGCCTAGTAAATAGGGGGAGGCCCGTATCGCCACCACAATGTCGTTGAAAGTGATGGTGTGCTGGAGATAGTGGCTTGTAAATATGCCTCCATGTGCGCACCTCTGCAAATGTTCCATGGTCATCTAATTTCATTACACTTTTTAGGTGTCACAGTCCCATGACTAGTGCAGTGTGTAAAGCTCTGGCGCAGTCTGTGTTAGGAAAAACTGCTGGGCCCTGGGGGACATTGTGCACTACTTGTAATGAAAGCGAAAGTCAGGATTATTGGCCTTTTCAAATATAACTTTAAAACAGGAAACTAATGAAGAAATCAATTACCAGTATTTGTGAGCTTTCTAACTTAATTCTGAATAATTAGTAAAACAAACAGAGGGATCTCTGCAAGTTACAAGTGAACACTTTGGGGCAGATTTACACGCCCCTTGCACCCCCGGTGAATCACTTTATGTGTTGTACCGGTGGTGTATCTTACAGTTCCATATTTAGAAGGACAGGAAAAGCCACCCTGCGCGGCTTTTCCTGTGCTTGTAAATACGCCCACTTCACACGCAGCACTCTGCGTGAAAGGGGGGTTCCATGGGTGTTGCTGTGGGTGTTCCAGACACATTTCCAGATTTACGAGGAATCGTAGATCTGTAAATGTGTGTGAATGCCGCGCCTCCCCAGGGGTGGCGCAGTGAGACGCAACGAGGAGAAATGTTTCTCCTTGTTTTTGTTTCCTGTTTCTATGCGTGTTGCATTCTGCAGCACACGAAGAGGAAATCACCTCTAATGATTGTTTATGTACAGGAAGGGTTCCCTGTGACGCAGGCATGCTTAAGTTTAGCTCATTAACATCATTCCACTTCATTTCTATAGATTGCACAATCACCAAATTAGAGAGAAGGTGTGAGTTGCCAGAATGAGGCTGGAGTGCGAATGACTGATTTAAGGAGTGTACGGAAAGCCCATTCTAATGCATAATGTGATTTAAAAAACTTGCAACAGATCTTTTTGTGCCTATCCCTGCCACCACTACTCCCCCAACGGTTGCCCCCAATAGTCCTCCCACGGCTCCCCCTAAAGCCATGCCCATAGGACCCCCGACAATGCCAATACATGTTCCAATGGATGCTCCAACAGAGCCCCCCACTGCTAATCCGCGGATGACGCCTAATAATTTAGTTTCAGCCTCTGCTCGCAATTCTTCCGGCGTTTTACTATATTCTTCTTCTATGCGCTCTACTTCCGCGGCACATTCTGCTTTCAGGCGCTCCTCTTCCCTTTTCGTGTTTGCAAGTTCCAATGCTTTTCTTGTCTTCTCTTTTACTGTGCTTATCTTGTCCTGTTTTTCCTGCTGACATGTCTTCCTTAGTGTGTCCTCTTCTTTCATAAGATACCGGTCCACCATCTGAGACGTCTTAGTACTGTAGCACCCCCCTCCATTCCCTTCCACCATTTTGTCTATCATGCCCAGGAGCTCTGAGAGCTGCCTCTCCTGCTCGGCTCCAGTTGCTCTGTTGTTGAAGGCGCAGTAGCGCTGCCCGCATTTCTCCAACAACTTTTTCAACTTTCCGTCCTCCGCCTCTGCAACAAGCTCCTCGACTGTCCGCCCGTCCGCCTCTAGGCCATCTCTTCCTGTAAACAAAACCACAATGTACTTTGCTGCTTCCTTCCCAAAGACGTCTTGAATGATTGTTATTGTGTCCTCCTCCTCTTTGGTGAATCGTCCAGCCTGCAGCACCACCAGGATGGCGTGGGGGCCCGGGCAGGACAGGACCACACACTCACTCACCTCCTTCACTGTTTTGAACCGTGGGGTCTTTGGGTCCATAAACCCTGGGGTGTCCACCACTGTAATCTCCCTCCCCTGCCGGACACACGTCTTTTTAATGGACTCTTGTGTGTGTGCGTTTAGACTTGCTTGAGAACTGAAATCTTTTCTTCCAAGGATGCTGTTCCCGGTTGCGCTTTTCCCTGTTCCTGTTTTCCCGACGAGGACAATTTTGATGGATTTTCCTTCTCCCTGCTGGTCAGATCCTGGAAAGAAAATATTTGAGACGTCAGAATAGATGACATGCCTATATTAAAGCCAGCAGTTTCTATGTCTGTGGACACACCATCACGTTCAGTGAGAAATGGTGACGTTTCTCAGCCATTTTAATCTCTCACATCCATACATGGGAACATTTAGACCAGGAAACTGGGAAATTTGGAAATATAAGTTAGGGAATGTATTGTCACCAGTGCAGAGGCAATTTAAGCGTGAGACAACTGAAATGAGCCCTTCCTTGCTGCAAAAATAGGAAGTCTGTCACCGGAATCAAGGGCCATACTTACGGCAAATTAACGCCACGCAGCGCAACAAGTCACCTTGTTGCTCTCTACTGCAGAGCATTACAGGGAAAGACTATAAATAAACCGGCAGATTTACAAGAAACTGAAGCATCTCTACAGACTGCGATACCCAAGAGCCACCGTGGCGCAAGGATTGAGAGACGCATCAGAAATTCTGAAGCATCTGTTGGCCCAAAAGTCACGTATTGCAGGTGTCGTGTCGCAAGCACGACACAACCCCAGTAATGCATGGGGAGACCTATACTTATTGTAAGTAAGTAAGTAAGTAAGTTCTTTATTGTTTAGGTTAATTAAAACCATTACAAAAAAAAGCATTAAACAAGTCTCCACAAGAAAATTAAAAAAATATATAAAATTACAGTACTTAAAACCAATATAAAACGAGGGGGGCATATTGTTCGTAGCAGCTGGTTGCAGCCAGTGAATTCCTCTTAGCCGGCTACCTGGCATATTTGTTTCCGTTCTACTATTTTCAGGAATTTCACCAGCTTTCCATTTAATGGCGGAAAACCAGGATCGAAACAAGCAAGAACTGCTTGTCTGCGTGAGCGGATGCTCAATTCGTTAAAGGCTGTTTTTAGCAGAGCTGGTCTCTCCTCATTCAGCTTCAAGCAAGTACATAGTAGGTGCTCTAAATCTTCGACCCCTGTTCCGCACAGCCGGCATCTGATCCCATAGTTCGTTCTCAGCCATGGTGGTAAGTGTGGAATGGCAGGTAGGATCCCTAGCCTAAATTTAAAAAATACTTATTGTACTGCGTCACTCCTTACACCTGCTTCAAGCAGGTGTAAGGTTTTCACGTAATGGCGTCCTAGAAGTGGCGCAGTGAAATCTTGTAGATTTTGACGGTGTCACTTTTACGAGGCTTTCCTGCAGGGGAACGCCAACCCTGCATATATTATACCTGACGCAGGTATAAAGTGACTCATGGCTTTACAACATGACCCAGCTCCCTAGATGTGTCACGTTGCAAATTGGCGGCATTGTTTACTCCTCTGCTGCGTCACAAAAATGACGCAACGGCAGCGCAAAAGTGTTGCAAGGGGCTTGTAAATCTGCCTCACACTGTATTTGAATGAATGCAATATATTCCTGTCCTTCTCTCTGCGCTGGCGCCTTTTCAGCAGCCTCGCGCCAACACAGGGACCCTTGCACAGTGGTGCTTGAGTGCCTGTGTTACAGGCGAGATTGTTTTTGTGCACTAAGTGGCACCAACCTGCAAGAAAACAATCCATAGAGACATTTTTCTCTTTTCATGTGTGCTGCAGCAGCACACATAGAAACAATGCTGGCTTTTGGGTGGGGCGAGCGGTGAAGCACCTCCCCAGGTGCCGTGGTCAGGGGGGGTGCATTTGTGCTCCAAAATCAGCACCAGTAGCATTGCCCAAAAGCTTGCTCTGTTGAACACTGTTGTACCTCTTTCTTTTCCACAAGTAGAAATAGAAAAGAGATAACAGTGTTAAACAGATTACGAGGCACGCTTATGCCTGCCCCTGCGCTGCTGTAAAATATTTCCTTTGCTTACGTTAAGTCAGGACTCAAAGTCAGAAAATAAAAACAAGCATTTGCAATGCCATAAGTCTCACATTTTCGTGAGTTTACGCTATTGGCATTGTAAATGACAATGCCTTTTTTTATGTTTGAAATACCGGAACAAAAATAAAAGGCAGTATCATTTACAATGTCAATAGCTCAAACTCGTGTAATTGCGAGACCTATTGCATTGCAAATGCTTGTTCTGTATTAGCGGTTCTTATAACCAACTCCCCCAGATATGTACCGCCTGGTTCCTAAAGCCGGGGACACAGATGCCTAGCCTAGTGCAATATCATTTACCACCAAAGGAAGCTAACTGATTTCTGAAACTAGTATTCCGAGTGTATGGCAGCGCCTGCTGTTAATAATTCATAGAATTATGACCCTCAGCGCACATGCGGATACTCTAGGTTGCCGAGGCTGGGCAGCGTTTGTACATGTTTGAGTTATTTAATTATGCATAAAGGAACGAAATTACCTTTTTTCCCCACTCACCCTTTCTCACATGCTCCTACTTCTCCATATCCTCATCTGTCTGTAGTGAAGGGCTTCTCTTATCATGTCAGCTAATGTGCCTTACCGGTTGTGCACCTTTAAAGGTTAACAGTCAAGTGTGGTCATTACATGACTGAGCTCTGCACAAACACAAACATTTCAGGCAACTACCAGGAGGTGTAATGATAATACCAGAGAGGGATCCGGATAATTTCCACATGTCTCTGGCAGCAGTGGCTGGAGTAATTTGTGTCAGAAATAACATGTCCGCTAGTTATTTTGCAAATTATAGTGCAGGGGACTAAATACAGCAGGATTAGCAGACAGTAATGGTAGCATAATTTTTGTCAATAGCTCTTGTACGTGACACTCCAGATTCAATAATAATCGTAGAAGGAACGCTTCCATCTTACTGCCTACAATGGAGTTTTGTAGGAGCTCAAGAAAGAACGCTTCTGAACCTTGACACCCTTGACTGAGAATTATTGCACTCGAGATGATGAATCCGTGCAGGGGCTCTGTATTTATAGAAGTCAAGAGGAGACGAGGAGGGAGGGAGAGAAGGGAGGGGGGAGTGAGAGCGGAGGCCATGGTGGAGGAAGCAATGAAACCATGAACAGCGCGGCGCTCGTAAAAGGGTGCCGTGCTGATAATGAGTCCATGTGTCTTACTGATGTTTAAAAGAAACAAAAAGACGAATAAAAGAAATATTTGAAGTTAAAGAGCAACGTTCCAGCGCTCTTAAAACAAGAAAAACAAGCATTTGCAATCCGTAGTGCACCCACATGGCGATCCTCTAGCTGCTGCGAGTGGGGGTGAACGCAGATCAAGCAGCTCTTGTGTCTGGCCTGCGGGAGTGCAGGGGAGAGAGGGGCGAGAGAGCACGGATAGAGGGAGGGGGAAAGCGTTGCGAGTGGTGCAGACAGGGCAGTAACGGAGTGGCCGGGGGCTGCGGTTCAAGGCACAGAGGACATTCTGCGGTGCACGCATGCGCTGCCTATGCGAGACTACAAAAACAATGAAGTGGTGCTTACATTGAAAGATACCGCCCTTCAGTGTCAGTTTACTGTAGTTGGTCTATGCTGCTTCCGGACTACACAGAAGTTAAGTATCGGATCAACAGCCAACAGAAAGCAAGATAAGAACAGCAATGCCACAGTTAAACGCATTGCAAGCTTTATGACAAACTACATGGAGTTTTCACCCAGCATACAGATTACTTTATGTCTCGCTGAGACAGCGCATGCAGTGCATTTGCTGCCAAGGCGAGACCTAAAAAGGCTGTGCGCGAACCTTCGAGGATTTCATTTAATACATCTTGGCTCAGAGAGCCAAGCTTCACTCTCTACAGCATATGAAAGGTCAGATTGGGACAACATTTTATCTTAAACAAACAATGGTCTGTTAAAAATAATACCGTTCATAATGTGCAGCTTTCTATTCAAGTAGTGTGTTCAGACCTTTGAACTTTTTAAACTTGAATACATGCCTTGCATTTTTCTCTGAGTAACTTGCAGCATTATTTCCCATATTTCTCTTTGTCCACTTTAACAGCTGCTTTAGCATTTCATTAGGGAAACTGAACGCAGGGTTGTAGATTCCATTGGTGCAGCAGGTGCATTGGCACCACGGCACAGGGGCCTAAGGGTCCCATTGAAACCTAAATATTATTGTATTTTATCATTCAAACAGAAGCCAGGTAGCCCATTTGGTTTTTTTGCACTACGGTCTGTGAAACCCTGGCTACACTATCGATTGAATGTGGATTTGAGTAACTTCATTTTTAAATACCTGGATAAGAAAGCAAAAGAAGAGGGTACCGGCAAGTAAAAAAACTTTAAAAACCCTGAATGTATCCGAGTCGTGAGCACATGATGTATACCTCTATGGGGACATTGTTTTAATACAAACATAATGTGGATTAATGTTCAATACTATTGCCAATCATGTTCTACATTTGAATTTATTAAATGAAGTAGTATTATGGCCTCAATAAGGTACACTTAATGACTGGTCAGAGGAAGTGATGTTTATCAATAAAGAAAGTCCATGACCGCAGATTTTTCTATGAACTGTGAGCAGATAACCATTGAGAATACAGAGCTGTTCAATGGTTCTCTGAAGGAGCCACTTATTGTTGAGCTCATTGAACAACGTGGGCATACCATTTTTTTCAACAAACTAAAACATATTATTTTCTACACATCTGTTGCTTCTTTCAGCAATTCTCTTGCCTCTTTGTGCACTTCTCTTGCCTGTTTCTGTACTCCTCTTGCCTCTTTTTGCACCCCTGTTGCTTCATTCTGTACTTTCCATGCTTCTTTCTTTACCTGTCGTGCTTCTATCTGCACCCCTGTTGTCTGTTTCTGCACCTCATTTGCTTCTTTCTGCACCCCTTTTGTCTCTTTCTGCACTCCTCGTCCCTCTTTCTGTATCTTTCCTGCCTGTGTTTGTATCTCACTTGCCTCTTTCTATACTTTTCTTGCTTCTTTCTGCACCCCTGTTGCTTCTTGCAGCAATTCTCTTGACTCTTTGTGCACATATCTGGCCTGTTTCTGCACTTCTCTTGCTTCATTCTGCACTTTCTATGCTTCTTTCTGCACCTGTCTGTCTCTTTCTGCACTCATCTTCCCGTTTTCTATACCTTTCCTGCCAGTTTTTGCATCTGACTTGCCTCTGCACTTTTCTTACTTCTTTCTACACATCTGTTGCTTCTTTCCGCAATTGTCTTGCCTGTTTCTGTACCTCTGTTGGCTCTTTCTGCACCTTACTTGCTCCTTTCAATACCCCTCTTGCCTCTTTCTGCACCCCTGCTGGTTCATTCTGTACTTTCCATGCTTCTTTCTGCACCTGTCTTGCTTCTTTCGACACCCCTGTTGTCTCTATGTAGCTCTTTTGTCACTTTCTGCTCCTTTCTTGCCCTTTTCTGCTCTCCTCTTCCCTCTTTCTGTACATTTCCTCCCTGTTGCAACTCACTTGCCTCCTTCTGCACTTTTCCTGACTGTTTGGGCCCTACTCTTGCCTCTTTCTGCACCCTTCTCGCTTCATTCTGTTCTTTCCATGCTTCCTTCTCCACCTGTCTGTAGGAAGGTGGAATCTGACCCCACTTTTTTCCTGGTGTTTTGCTGGGTTTTCACTTAGTTGGACTGGGATCCTGCTAACAGGACCCCTGCCTATCTGCTTTCTCCTTAACATTGATTGATTCCATACAATAGGTGCACTCCAAATTGGATTCTGGGGTAACCTTGTGAGTCCCTAGTATATGTTATACTATGTACCCAGGGCATAGGTACCCCAGAGGCCTACCAGGGGCTGAAGCATGTATTATGCCACCCCTGGGAAGCCTTTCAAAATGACACCACAGGACTGCTACTGCAGCCTCAGTGAGGTGGTGCATGCACCCCTTGCTGAGATATAGGTTCGCTATATCTCCCCTATCACTGCACATAGAAACCTATCAGTCACCCATATAGCAGGCCTTATCAATCCTGAAGGCAGGGTTCTTGGTTATATGTGAGAGGGTTCCCAGGCATGAGCTGAGCACCCTTGCAGCCTTTGGAATCTATTCTCTGGGGTTGTCTATGATGCAGCCTGACCATATACTCTTAAGTTCATTATAACCTCACGATAAATGCTAAGTTTGTTGAACATGTTGTGTTTGGTGTCAAACACCTTGGAATCATACCTCCTCACCAGTAACTGGTGTGGGAGTATGATCCCAACCCTCTAGAGGGAGAGACATGAAATCACTGGTATACCGGGTGTCAACCTAATAGAGCCCTGGCATCACAAAATGGATGCTGCAGACACAAGTCTGGCCTCCTTCTGCTGACCGAAACTCCGGCAGGGGAGGCCTGGACAATAGGTTACCTGTCACTGGGGGTGTAACTACCTCCCAGACAGGATGATGTGTATTGGGGCTGGGTGCAGCTCAGGAAGAGGATTTCCAGACATCTCAGACACCGAACCGAGTCCCCAACAATGCTGAAACCCGCAGCCCTCGTGAGTGACGTGGAACCAGAACTCCTGGTCACCGTGCACATTTGAAAGTGCATCAACTTCCTGACTCCTCTCAAAGTCGTGCTTTGGGGTACTTGTAGCCCACACCCTGAGCACCATCTGCACTGAAGATTGTGGGCCTAAACTCAAAGGGTGATCCGTGAGCCCGCTTCCTGCATTTCCGCTTGAAGCTCCTTTGCGATCCCTGGTTCGTCGACTGGTGGGTCCCTGTGAAGGCAAAACTGATTTTTCTTAGGCTTCCCAGGTTGCTCCAGATGTGCCCTGACTCCCCACCACGTGGTGAGTCCATCAGACCTTGCAGGTCTGCACCAAAGCATCTTTCTCCTTCCTGCGTGAGTTGCGGTTGCCAAAGCTTGGTGTTTCAAATCTGGACCCCAACACTGCAGCACTCAACATCCTCGTGGGACTGCTTGAATCTAGCTCCTGGTCATCGTTGACGCCTCCTGGTCCTCGTGGCTGAAAAGTCAAGCTTCTCAACATCTCACCGTAAGCACCCGACATCGGTGGGCATTCGACTATCGTGCCCCTGGTCGCTGGCAAGTGACCCAGACTGTGTCCCCCCTGCTTTCAGGTTGTTCTCGACTTCGATCCAGGCTTGGATCTCTTCGGACACTTCGCAGCTTCCCAGCAGCGGCACTCCTTTGCCAGCTCACATTGAAATCGACGACGCGATCAACAGCATTTGACACTTATGCACCCGGCTTCCCTGGGTGAGGTAACTCGGGTACTCTGGTGCTCCCATGGGTGTTGACCCTAGAACTTCCTAAGTCCAAGAGGGTTTGGTCCTAGTTCATCTCTAAGTGTCCCTAATCTTTAAAACTCTAACCGCGTTCTCAACCTGCACATGGCCCCCATGGGTCCCTTGTGCCACTACCTTGGGTGGTTCCTTGGGGTCCCAGTGATTCTACAGGCTCTAGGCCTAATGTCTAGTTAAGTTGTGGTTCTAATACCACTATTTTAGTATATTGTTTGGCTCGCCCCTAGGGCCTGACGTGAATTTGTGCTATTTTACTATAATATTTGAAGTGTAACTTATTTGTTTTGACCTCTAGTCTCATAAAGAGACTAGGAGTGTGTGTTTAGAAATAAATATATATATTGTATATATATTTACCAGGTGTGGTTGTCTTTCATTTAGCCATTCAAGAGATTATAGACTGGTAAAATAAGCTGCTTTACGTTCCTTCCAGACTTAGCCTGAAGGCTGCTCTCCATAGCTACCACTAGGATAGCTTTCAATAAAGGGTGACTTTAACCTATCATAAATAAGGGGTTGTTTGGACTGGTGCAAGGTGCCCACTATTACTAGTGGACAGCATATGCCATGCCAACTTCTCACACTGTCTTGCTTCTTTCTGCACTGCTGTTTTCTCTCAATGTACCTCTTTTGCCTCTTTCTGCACTTTTCTTGCCTTTTTCTGCACTTCTCTTCCCTCTTTCTTCACGTTTATTGTCTCTTTCTGCACCTCATGTGCTTCTTTCTGCACCCCTGTTGATTCTTTCTGCACTTGTCTTGCTTCTTTCTGCACCACTGGTGTTTCTTTATGTACCTCTTTTGCCTCTTTCTACACATGTCTTGCCTTTTTCTGCCCCTCTCTTCCCTTTCTGCACATTTCTTGCCTTTTTCTGCACCTCTCTTCCCTCTTTTTGCATGTCTGTTGCCTTTTTCTTCACCTCATTTGCTTCTTTCTGCATCCCTGTTGTCTCTTTCTACACTCGTCTTCCTTCTTTCTGTACCTTTCCTGCCTGTGTTTGCATTTCACTTACCTCTTTCTGCACTTTTCTTGATTCTTTCTGCACCTCTGTTGCTTCTTTCAGCAATTCCCTTGCCTATTTGGGCACTTCTCTAGCCTGCTTCAGCACTTCTCTTTCCTCTTTTAGCACCTCTGTTGGCTCTTTCCGCACCATACTTGCTACTTTCTACACTTCTCTTACAACATTCTGTACCCCTTTTGTTCATTCTGCACTTTCCATGCTTTTTTCTGCACCTGTCTTGCTTCTTTCAGCACCCCTGTTGTCTCTTTATGTACCTCTTTTGCCTCTTTCCGTGATTTTCTTGCCTTTTTCTGCACCTCTCTTCCCTCTTTCTGCACGTCTGTTGCCTCTGTCTGTACCCCTGTTGTCTCCTTCTGCACTCGTCTTCCCTGTTTGTGTACCTTTCCTGCCAGTTTTTGCATCTCACTTGCCTCTTTCTGCACTCTTCTTGATTCTTTCTACACCTCTGTTGCTTCTTTCAGCAATTGTCTTGCCCATTTCTGCACCTCTCCTCTTTTTTTGCACCTCTGTTGGCTCTTTCTGCACCTCACTTGCTCCTTTCTACACTTCTCTTGCCTCTTTCTGCGCCCCTGTTGCTTCATTCTGCACTTTTCATTCTTCGTTCTGCGCCTATCTTGCTTCTGTCTGCACTACTGTTGTATCTTTATGTACCTCTTTTGCCTCTTTCTGCACTTTTCTTGCCTTTTTCTGCACCTCTCTGCCCTCTTTCTGCATCTCATTTGCTTCTTTCTGTACCCCTGTTGTCTCATTCTGCACTCCTCTTCACTCTTTCTGTACATTTCCTGCCTGTTTTTGCATCTCACTTGCTACTGTTTGCACTTTTCTTGTTTCTTTCAACAGCTCTATTGCTACTTTCAGCAATTCTCTTGCTCCTTTCTACACTTCTCTTGCCTCTTTCTGCACCCCTGTTGCTTCATTCTGCACTTACTATGCTTCTTTCTGCACCTGTCTTGCTTCTTTCTGCACTCTTGTTGACTGTTTATGTACCTCTTTTGCCTCTTTCTGCACTTTTTTTGCCTTTTACTGCACATCTCTTCCTTCTTTCTGCACGTCTGTTGCCTCTTTCTGCACCTCATTTGCTTCTTTATGCACCCCTGTTGTCTCTTTCTGCACACGTCTTCCCTCTTTCTGTACCTTTCCTACCTGTTTTTGCATCTCACTTGCCTTCTTCTGCACTTTTCCTGCCTCTTTCTACACTCCTGTTGCTTCTTTCAGCAATTCTCTTGCCTCTTTGTAAACTTCTTTAAACTGTTTCTGCACTTCTCTTGCCTCTTTCTGGACCTCACTTGCTCTTTTCTACACTTCTCATGCCTCTTTCTGCAACCCTGTTGCTTCATTCTGCACTTTCCATGCTTCTTTCTGCACCTGTCTTGCTTCTTTCCGCACCCCTGTTGCCTCTTTCTGCACTTTACATGCTTCTTTCTGCACATTTCTTGGCTTTTTATGCACCTCTCTTCCCTCTTTCTGAACATCTGTTGCCGCTTTTTGCTCCTCATTTTCTTCTTTCTGCACCCCTGTTGTCTCCATCTGTACTCGTCTTTCCTCTTTCTGTACCTGTCCTGCCTGTTTTTGTGTCTCAACTGCCAGGCCGGGCTCACAGTACTACAAAGATGGCCGCCAGCTGTAGCCGCGCATGCGTGAGGACAAGTCAGGCAAGCTAAAGCCCAGCTTCCCTCCTGCAACAGCGCTTCGCGTTCCAGCTCTTGCACTTGTTTCCTCCTACCTTGTTTCTCTTCCGGTTCGTTGCATTCTCCACTGCCTCGTCGGCGTTGGGGGCAGCTTTCTGGGCTGGTACTTCTCCTCAGCTCTTCCTCATGATTCTTTCCTGGTTCCTGCAAAGAAGAAGAAAATACCAAACCTGCATTATCCTGGGTGCGGTAACAACGCTATTGCGCTGCACTTTTATGTTTTACCTTATTTTGATTTAACCTATCACTTACCTGATCCTGTGCTCTGGGCGTTGTCGGAATCTGCTCCATCAGTGTACTTGGGGCGCCTAACAGGAATAGTGAGGTCGTTAATATCTGAAGTTGAGGACACATTTTGTTGGATATAAACCTGTTTCTACAGTGGAAAAGATTGCTACAAGTTAGGTCTGGTACATAGGTGGGCATAGTCTGACAAATACCTGCTATAGTAACCCCTTCTCCAGTGTTTCTTCATTAATCTATATCTCATTTTTTCATCCAGCACCAGACACATGCATTACAAATACCATTTTCTACCTAAGTCCCCCGTTAACGAAGAAGGGAACATTAAGGTATAGACAGAGACATACAAGAGCAATACAATAGGAGGGTGCTATTATATCACCTAATGTGTTTATTGATTCCCATTAATCTACATCCTTTTGTTTTACACTGACGAAATCCTGTGTCTACTGAGTGGCAATGAGGGATCTCTTCCACTTCTTTCCTTGTTTTGTTTCCCTTCTTTCCCAGGTTACCTGTCAGGACTGTGGCTGTGAGTGTCTCTGAGAGTGTTATGAACAGAAAAGTTAAAAATAATACCATTCATAATGTGCAGCTTTCTATTCAAGTAGTGTGTTCAGACCTTTGAACTTTTTAAACTTGAATACATGCCTTGCATTTTTCTCTGAGTAACTTGCAGCATTATTTCCCATATTTCTCTTTGTCCACTTTAACACCTGCTTTAGCATTTCATTAGGGAAACTGAACGCAGGGTTGTAGATTCCATTGGTGCAGCAGGTGCATTGGCACCACGGCACAGGGGCCTAAGGGTCCCATTGAAACCTAAATATTATTGTATTTTATCATTCAAACAGAAGCCAGGTAGCCCATTTGGTTTTTTTGCACTACGGTCTGTGAAACCCTGGCTACACTATCGATTGAATGTGGATTTGAGTAACTTCATTTTTAAATACCTGGATAAGAAAGCAAAAGAAGAGGGTACCGGCAAGTAAAAAAACTTTAAAAACCCTGAATGTATCCGAGTCGTGAGCACATGATGTATACCTCTATGGGGACATTGTTTTAATACAAACATAATGTGGATTCATGTTGAATACTATTGCCAATCATGTTCTACATTTGAATTTATTAAATGAAGTAGTATTATGGCCTCAATAAGGTACACTTAATGACTGGTCAGAGGAAGTGATGTTTATCAATAAAGAAAGTCCATGACCGCAGATGTTTCTATGAACTGTGAGCAGATAACCATTGAGAATACAGAGCTGTTCAATGGTTCTCTGAAGGAGCCACTTATTGTTGAGCTCATTGAACAACGTGGGCATACCATTTTTTTCAACAAACTAAAACATATTATTTTCTATCCATTTTTGCTGGCTTTTCCTTTCAAAACCTCCATTTACCTTATTTCTATCAGTTTTAAAGGGGCTTCCATTTTTTGACGCGTGGCCCAAGAAATGGTCTGCTGGATAGGGGTAAAGCAAAGGAATAAAGTATTAGCTTGACTAACTCAGCCAAGTGCTGAATCAGGTTTTCAAATGCATAACATTCCCTGATTCTGAGTATAATGGATATGCAGATAGTGAGTCTGGAGAGCGGTCAAATGCATACCTAAAAACAAAATATTCTGTAACTTCTTTAGTAGTCCTTCAGCTTCAATTAAATGCATATAAGATAACACACACGCCTTAAATAAATGTAAGTGCAAGTTAAACAAACCAGTGGGAAATGCACTCTTTTACATCATGAAACCTCAGTTGGTTAATGGGATTAATATGACGTCTGTGTGTGTTACTAAAGTGTATCACAAAACTGAATCCTGGTTGGTGGAGTGAGGAATAGTGACTGTGACAGAAAGCCCTGTGAAAATGTAAGTCATTATTTCAAAATCGTTGTGCACACAGCATAAGAGAGGCTTCTGCAAACATATTCAGGGCCCAATATACAATCAATTGACGCAATACAGCAAGACACCTTGTAGTGCGTCGTCAAATGGAGAGGGGAGGAAGGAGCCATATTTACTAATATATGGCTCATTCCCACTGTCTCTCTGCACTGGCACACTGTGCACAGCCTAGCGCCAATGAAAACACCCTTGCGCCAAGGTGTAAGGGGGCCTGCTTTACACACAGGATTTGTTTTGTTTTGTGGAAACAATCCTCAGAGGCATTTTCCTCTTTCTACGTGTGCTGCACAATGCCGCATACGCAGAAAGAGGACACAACGAGGTGAAATAAACATATTTCTCCTAGTTACACCTCTGCTGGGATAGCGTTGCATTATGCCACATGCAGGTTTAGTACAGTTAGTACCGCTGGGAATGCTCCAAAATACATGGGTCGGTATGTGGGAGAGTCCACACTCAACCAAGAGAACATCTTCCCAAAGCAGAGTAATGGAAGGCAGTGATTAAACGCTGCATTGCGTTACACTGGATTTACCAAGCGATGCAGGATCATGAAAGGTGGCTGTGGTGGACTGTTAAATCTGACGGAAGCCCCTGCATCGTGAGTTGTAATGGGCGTCATTTTACGGGACACAACTGCAGTGCACAGCCTTAGTAAATCTGACATAAGCCCCTGCGTCGTGAGATGTAACGGGCGTCGTCTTACGGGACACAACTGCAGCGTACGGCTTAGTAAATCTGAGGTAAGCCCCTGCATCGTGAGTTGTAATGGGTGTCGTCCCATGGGACACAACAGTAACATATGCCTTAGTGAATCTGACGTAAGTCCCTGCCTCGTGAGTTGTAACGGGCGTCATCTTACGAGACACAACTGCAGTGTACGGCCTTAGTAAATCTGTCTCAGGAGTTGTAACGGGTGTCGTCTCACGGGACATAACTGTAGCATACGCCTTGGTAAATCTGACGTAAGCCCCTGCCTTGTGAGTTGTAATGGGCATCATCTTATGGGACACAATGGGAGTGTACGGCCTTAGGAAATCTGACGTAAGCCCCTGTGTCGTGAGTTGTAATGGGCGTCGTCTTATGGGACACATGGCAGCGTCCGGCCTTAGTAAATCTGACGTAAGCCTCTGAGTGGTGAGTTCTAACAGGCGTGGTCTTATGGGACACCACGGCAGCGTACGGCCTTAGTAAATCTGACGTAAGCCCCTGCACCGTGAGTTCTAACAGGCGTTGTCTTATGGGACACCACGGCAGCGGATGGCCTTAGTAAATCTAACGTAAGCCCCTGCGTCGTGAGTTGTAACAGGTGTCGTCTTACAGAACACAACGGCAGCGTACAGCCTTAGTAAATCTGACGTAAACCCCTGCGTCGTGAGTTGTAACAGGCGTCCTCGTCTCACGGGACACAATGGTAGCATACGCCTTAGTAAATCTGATGTAAGCCCCTGCCTCATGAGTTGTAATGGACATCGTCTTATGGGACACAACTGAAGGGTCTTTCTGCATTTCTGTTGCTTCTTTCTGCACGTTTCTTTCTTTTTCTGCAATTCTTTTGACCTCATTCTGCAAAATTCATGTACTTTCGGCACCTCTCTTCCCTCTTTTTGCACTTCTGTTGCCTCTTTCTCTACATCATTTGCTTCTTTCTGCAGCCCTTTTGTCTCTTACTGCACTCTTCTTCCCTCTTTCTGTACCTTTCCTGCCTGTGTTTGTATCTCACTTGCCTCTTTCTACACTTTTCTTGCTTCTTTCTGCACCCTGTTGCTTCTTTCAGCAATTCTTTTGCCTCTTTCTTCACTTGTGTTGCCTGTTTCTGCACCTCTCCTACCTCTTTTTGCACCTTTGTTGGCTCTTTCTGTACCTTACTTGCTCCTTTCTACACTTCTCTTGCCTCTTTCGGCACCCCTGTTGGTTTATTCTGCACTTTCCATCCTTCTTTCTGCACCTGTCTTGCTTCTTTCGGCACCCCTGTTGTCTGTTTATGTACCTCTTTTGCCTCTTTCTCCACTTTTCTTGCCTTTTTCTGCACCTCTCACTTCCCTCTTTCTGAATCTCATTTGCTTCTTTCTAGACCCCTTTTGTCTCTTTCTGCACTCCTATTACATCTTTCTGTACCTTCCCTCTTTCTGCACTTTTCTTGCTTCTTTCAGCAATTCTCTTGCCTCTTTGTGAACTTGTGTTGCCTGTTTCTGCACTACTCTTGCCTCTTTCTGCACCCCTGTTGTTTTGCTTCTTTCTGTACCCCTGTTGTGTCTTTCTGCACTCCTCCTCCTTCTTTCTGTACCTTTCCTGCCTTTTTTTGCATCTCACTTGCCTCTTTCTGCACCCCAGTTGCTTCATTCTAAAGGTTCCATGGTTCTTTCTGCACCTGTCTTGCTTCTTTCTGCACCCCTGTTGTCTCTTTCGGCACTCATTTCCCCTCTCTCTGTACCTTTCCTGCCTGTTTGTGCATCTCACTTGCCTCTTTCTGCACTTTTCTTGCTTTTTTCCACACCTCTGTTGCTTTTTTCAGTGATTCTCTTGCCTCTTTTTGCCCTTCTCTTGCCTGTTTCTGCACATCTCTTGCCTCATTTTGCACCTCTGTTGGCTATTTCTGCACCTTACTTGCTCCTTTCTACACTTCTTTTGCCTCTTTCTGCACCCCTGTTGGTTCATGCTGTACTTTCCATGCTTCTTTCTGCACCTGTCTTGCTTCTGTCTGTACCCTAGTTGTCTCTTTATGCACTTTTTCCCTCTTTCTGTACTTTTCTTGCCTTTTTCTGCACCTCTCTTCCCTCTTTCTGCATGTCTGTTGCCTCTTTCTGCACCTCATGTGCTTCTTTCTGCACCCCTGTTGTCTGTTTCTGCACTCGTCTTTCCTCTTTCTGTACCTTTCCTGACGGTTCTTGCATCTCCCTTGCCTCTTTCTGCACTTTTCATGCTTCTTTCTACACCTCTGTTGCTTTTTTCAGTAATTCTCTTGCCTCTTTGTGCACTTCTCTTGCCTGTTTCTGCACATCTATTGCCTCTTTTTGCACCTCTGTTGGCTCTTTCTGCACCTTACTGGCTCCTTTCTACACTACTCTGGCCTCTTTCTGCATGCCAGTTGGGTCATTCTGTACTTTCCATGCTTCTTTCTGCACCTGTCTTGCTTCTTTCGGCACCCCTGTTGTCTCTTTGTGCACCTCTTTTGCCTCTTTTTCCACTTTTCTTGCCTTTTTCTGCACCTCCAACTTCCCTCTTCCTGCATATCATTTGCTTCTTTCTGTACCACTGTTGTCTCTTTCTGCATACCTCCTCCTTCCTGCCTGTTTTTGCATCTCATTTGCCTCTTTCTGCACTTTTATTGCTTCTTTCTGCACATCTGTTGCCTCTTTCTGCACCTCATGTGCTTTTTTCTACACCCCTGTTGTCTCTTCTGCACTCTTCTTCCCTGTTTCTATACCTTTCCTGCCACTTTTTGCATCTCACTTGCCTCTTTTTGCACTTTTCTTGCTTCTTTCTAAAACTCTGTTGCTTCTTTCAGCAATTCTCTTGCCTATTTCTGCAACTCTTCTGCCTCTTGTTGCACCTCTGTTGGCTCTTTCTGCACCTTATTTGCTCTATTCTACACTTCTCTTGCCTCTTTATGCACCCCTGTTGGTTTATTCTGCACTTTCCATGCTTCTTTCTGCACATGTCTTGCTTCTTTCGGCACCCCTGTTGTCTCTTTATGCACCTCTTTTGCCTCTTTGTGCACTTTTCTTGCCTTTTTCTGCACCTCCAACTTACCTCTTCCTGCATATCATTTGCTTCTTTCTGTATCACTGTTGTCTCTTTCTGCACACCTCCTCCTTCCTGCCTGTTTTTGCATCTCACTTGCCTCTTTCTGCACTTTTCTTGCTTCTTTCTGCACCCCTGTTGCTTCTTGCAGCAATTCTCATGACTCTGTGCAGATATCTGGCTTGTTTCTGCACTTCTCTTGCCTCTTTCTGCATGCGTGTTGCTTCATTCTGCACTTTCTATGCTTCTTTCTGCACCTGTCTTGCTCTTTCTGCACCACTGTTGTCTCTTTATGAACCTCTTTTGCCTTTTTCTGCACTTTTCTTGGCTTCTCTGCACTTCTCTTCCCTCTTTCTGCACATCTGTTGCCTCTTTCTGCACCTCATGTGCTTTTTTCTACACCCCTGTTGTCTCTTCTGCACTCTTCTTCCCTGTTTCTATACCTTTCCTGCCACTTTTTGCATCTAAGTTGCCTCTTTCTGCACTTTTCTCTGTTGCTTCTTTCAGCAATTCTCTTGCCTATTTCTGCAACTCTTTTGCCTCTTGTTGCACCTGTGTTGGCTCTTTCTGCGCCCTATTTGCTCCATTCTACACTTCTCTTGCCTCTTTATGCACCCCTGTTGGTTTATTCTGCACTTTCCATGCTTCTTTCTGCACCTCTTTTGCCTCTTTGTGCGCTTTTCTTGCCTTTTTCTGCACCTCTCACTTCCCTCTTTCTGCATCTCATTTGCTTCTTTCTGTACCCCTATTGTCTCTTTCTGCACTCCTCATCCTTCTTTCTGTACCTTTCCTGCCTGTTTTTGCATCTCACTTGCCTCATTCTCCACTTTTCTTGCTTCTTTCTGCACCCCTGTTGCTTCTTGCAGCAATTCTCTTGACTCTTTGTGCACATATCTGGCCTGTTTCTGCACTTCTCTTGCCTCTTTCTGCACGCGTGTTGCTTCATTCTGCACTTTCTATGCTTCTTTCTGCACCTGTCTGTCTCTTTCTGCACTCATCTTCCCTTTTCTATACCTTTCCTGCCAGTTTTTGCACCTGACTTGCCTCTTTCTGCACTTTTCTTGCTTCTTTCTACACCTCTGTTGCTTCTTTCAGCAATTGTCTTGCCTGTTTCTGCACCTCTGTTGGCTCTTTCTGCACCTTACTTGCTCCTTTCAACACTTCTCTTGCCTCTTCCTGCACCCCTGTTGGTTCATTCTGTACTTTCCGTGCTTCTTTCTGCACCTGTCTTGCGCCTGTCTATACCCTAGTTGTCTCTTTATGTACTTCTTTTGCCTCTTTCTATACTTTTCTAGGCTTTATCTGCACCTCACTTGCCTCTTTCTGCACTTTTCTTGCTTTTTTCTGCACCCCTGTTGCTTCATTCTGCACTTTCCATGCTTCTTTCTGCTCCTTTCTTGCTTCTTTCTGCACCGCTGTTGTCTCTTTATGTACCTCTTTTGCCTCTTTCTGTATTTTCTTGCCTTTTAATGCACCTTTTTTACCCCTTTCAGCACGTTTATTGCCTCTTTCTGCACCTCACGTGCTTCTTTCTGCACTTTTTTTTGCTTCTTTCTATACCCCTGTTGCTTCTTTCAGCAATTCTCCTGCCTGTTTCTGCATCTCTCTTGCCTCTTTTTGCACCTCTGTGTGCTCTTTCTGCACCTTATTTGCTCTATTCTACACTTCTCTTGCCTCTTTATGCACCCCTGTTGGTTTATTCTGCACTTTCCATGCTTCTTTCTCCACATGTCTTGCTTCTTTCGGCACCCCTTTTGTCTCTTTATGTACCTCTTTTGCCTCTTTGTGCACTTTTCTTGCCTTTTTCTGCACCTCTCACTTCCCTCTTTCTGCATCTCATTTGCTTCTTTCTGTACCCCTATTGTCTCTTTCTGCACTCCTCATCCTTCTTTCTGTACCTTTCCTGCCTGTTTTTGCATCTCACTTGCCTCTTTCTGCACTTTTATTGCTTCTTTCTACACCTCTGTTGCTTCTTTCAGCAATTCTCTTGCCTATTTCCGCAACTCTCTTGCCTCTTTTTGCACCTCTGTTGGCTCTTTCTGCACATATCTTGCCTTTTTCTGCACATCTCTTCCCTCTTTCTGCACGTCTGTTGCCTTTTTCTTCACCTCATTTGCTTCTTTCAGCACCCCAGTTGTCTCTTTCTGCACTCGTCTTCCTTTTTTCTGGACCATTCCTGCCCGTTTATACGTGTCACTTGCCTGTTTCTGCACTTTTGTTGCTTCTTTCAGCAATTCTCTTGCCTCTTTATGCACTTCGTTTGTATGTTTCTGCACCACTGTTGCTTCATTCTGTACTTTTCATGATTCTTTCTGAACCTGATGTGCTTCGGTCTGCACCCCCGTTGTCTCTTTCTGCACCTCATTTGCTTCTTTCTGCACCCTTGTGTCTCTTTCTGCACTCCTCTTCCCTCTTTCTGTACCTTTCCTGCCTGTTATTACATCTCACTTACCTGTTTCTTGACTTTTCTTTCTTCTTTTTACATCTCTGTTGCTTCTTTCAGCAATTCTCTTGCCTCTTTGTGCACTTCTCTTGCCTGTTTCTGAACTTTTCTTGCCTCTTTCTGTACCCCTGTTGCTTCATTCTGTACTTTTCAAGCTTCTTTCTGAACCTGTTATGCTTCTGTCTGCATCCCTGTTGTCTCTTTCTGCACCTCATTTGCTTCTTTCTGCACCCCTTTTGTCTCTTTCTGCACTCCTCTTCCCTCTTTCTCTACCTTTCCAGCCCGTTTTTGCATCTCACTTGCATCTTTCTGCACTTTTCTTGCTTCTTTCCGCACCACTGTTGCTTCTTTCAGCAATTCTCTTGCCTTTGTGTGCACTTGTGTTGCCTGATTCTGCACTACTCTTGCCTCTTTCTGCACTCTTGTTGCTTCATTCTGCACCTTCCATGCTTCTTTCTGCTCCTGTCTTGCTTCTTTCTGCACCGCTGTTGTCTCTTTATGTACCTCTTTTGCATCTTTCTGTATTTTCTTGCCTTTTTATGCACCTTTCTTACCCCTTTCAGCACGTTTATTGCCCCTTTCTGTACCTCACGCGCTTCTTTCTGCACTTTATTTTGCTTCTTTCTACACCCCCGTTGCTTCTTTCAGCAATTCTCTTGCCTCTTTCTGCACCTCTCTTGCCTCTTTTTGCACCTCTCTTGGCTCTTTCTGCACCTTCCATGCTTCTTTTTGCAACTTTCTTGCTTCTTTCGGCACCCCTGTAGTCTCTATGTACCTCTTTTGCCTCTTCCTGCACTTTTCTTGACTGTTTCAGCACTACTCGTGCCTCTTTCTGCACCCCTGTCATTTAATTCTGTTCTTTCCATGCTTCTTTCTCCACCTGTCTGTAGGAAGGTGGAATCTGACTGCATGGTTGCACTCACTTCTTTCCTGGTCTTTTGCTGGGTTTTGACTTAGTTGGACTGGGATCCTGCTAACAGGACCCCAGCCTATCTGCATTCTCCTTAACATTGATTGATTCCATGTACATTAGGTACACTCCAAATTGGAATCTGGGGTAACCTTGTGAGTCCCTGGTATATGTTATACTATGTACCCAGGCCATAGATACTCCAGGGGCTGAAGCATGTATTATGCCACCCTTGGGAAGCCTTTCAAAATGACACCACAGGACTGCTACTGCAGCCTCAGTAAGGTGGTGCATGCACCCCTTACTGAGATATAGATTCACTATATCTCCCCTATCACTGCACATAGAAACCTATCAGTCACCCATATAGCAGGTCTTATCAATCCTGAAGGCAGGGTTCTTGGTTATATGTGAGAGGGTACCCATGCATGAGCTGAGCACCCTTGCAGCCTTTGGAATCTATTCTCCGGGGTTGTCTACGGTGCAGCCTGACCATATACTCTTAAGTTCATTATAACCTCACAATAAATGCTAAGTTTGTCGAACATGTTGTGTTTGGTGTCAAACACCTTGGAATCATACCTCCCCACCAGTAACTGGTGTGGGAGTATGATCCCACCCCTCTAGAGGGAGAGACATGAAATCACTGGTATGCCGGGTGTCAACCTAATAAATCCCTGGCATCACAAAATGGATGCTGCAGACACAGACACGAGTCTGGCCTCCTTCTGCTGACCGAAACTCCGGCAGGGGAGGCCTGGTCAATAGGTTTCCTGTCATAGGGAGGTGTGACTACCTCCCAGACAGGATGATGTGTATTGGGGCTGGGTGGGTGCACTCTCAGATTGCTTTGAAGTCCTGGACTGGGGGCACACTTGGTGCCCTGTGACTAGCCCAGTTCAAACCGGTTGCAGGGGCTAACTGCCCCTGCTCTGGTGTGAAACTGGACAAAGGAAATTTGGTGTAGCCACCCCTCTTTCCAAACACTCCCGTAGGTGGGTCCCTAGAGTTAGTCCAACCCCTTCCTTAGGTACAAGTAAGGAACCTCTCGTAACAGGACTTTAGATATATCCCTGGACGAAACTCAGTAAGCTGAATCCTGGAACTTCGACTTTCTACTGAAGACTAGAAGACTGAAGAATCACCCTTGGGGTCAAGTAGTGAGTCTCTTCCTTGGCAGGCACCAACGAAGCATCTTGCCGGTCTGCATCTCCGAAGCTTCTGCCAGACTCTGAAGAATTTGTAGCTCATGATGAGGATTTCCAGACATCTCAGAGACCGACCCGAGTCCCCAGCAATGCTGAGACCCGCAGCCCTTGTGAGTAGTGTGGAACCAGAACCCCTGGTCACCGTGCTTATTTGCAAGTGCATCAACTTCCTGATGTCTCTCAACATCGTGCTTTGGGTTACTTGTAGCCCACACCCTGAGCACCACCTGCAACAAAGATTGTAGGCCTACACTCCACAAGTGTTCTGTGAGCCTGCTTCCTGCATTTCCGCTTGAGGCTTCTTTGCGATCCCTGGTCCGTTGACTGGTGGGTCCGTGTGAAGGCAAAACTGATTTTCCTTAGGCTTTCTAGGTTGCTCCAGATGTGCCCTGACTCCCCACCACGTGGTGAGTCCCTCAGACCTTGCTGGTCTGCACCAAAGCATCTTTCTTCTACCTGCGTGGGTTGCTGTTAACAAGGTTTGGTGTGTTTAATCTGGACCCTGACACTCCAGCACTCGACAACCTTCTGGGACAGCTTGAATCCAGCTCCTGGTCATCCTCGATGCCTCCTGGTCCTCGTGGCTGAAGAGTCAGGCTTCTTGATATCTCACCTGAAGCACCTGACATCGGTGGGCATTCGACTATCGTGCCCCTGGTCACTGGCAAGTGACCCAGACTCTGTCCCTTCTGCTTTCAGGTTCTTCTCAACTTCAATCCAGGCTTGGATCTCTTCGGACACTTCGCATCTTCCCGGCAGCAGCATTTCTTCCCCAGCTCACATTGAAACCGATGACGCGACTGACACTATTTGACACCTACACACCCGGCTTCCCTGTGTGAGGTAACTCTGGTACTCTGGTGCTCCCGTGGGCGTTGACCATAGAACTTCCTACGTCCAAGAGAGTTTGGTCCTAGTTCATCTCTAAGTGCCCTTGATCTTTAAAACTCTAGCCGCAACTTTCCCCATAGAAGCTAACAGGAGCTAGCGGCTGTGTTCTCACACTGCACAAGGCCCCTGTGGGTCCCCTGTGCCACTACCTTGGGGGGTTTCCTGGGGTCCCAGCGATTCTACAGGCTCTAGGCCTTGTGTCTAGTTAAGTCATGGTTCTTATACCACTATTTTAGTATATGGTTTAGCTCGCCCCTAGGGCCTGACGTGTATTTGTGCTATTTTACTGAAATATTTGAAGTGTAACTTATGTGTTTTGACCTCTAGCCTCATAAAGAAACCAGGCGGGTGTGTTTAGAAATAAATACATATATTTTATATATATACCTGGTCTGGTTGTCTTTCATTTAAACACACAAGATGATGGCCGGAATATTGCACATTGACAAAACATTCACCCCAAGTCCCATTCCTGGGTTTAATCCATCGTTATTTTGCTCACCATTCCACCCCAGTTCAGACATGACCATATGCAAATCAGTCTTGACCCTGTGCTTCATGGGAACAGTCCAGCCCGAACTGCCATTGGGCTCAGGGCCAAGACTGATTTGCATATGGTTGGGTCCAAACTGGAATGGCATGGTGAGCAAAAAAACAATGCATTTAGGGCCAGAGCTCTGTACTGGGGTGAATTAATGGTATTGTTCTGCATTCTGTCCATCAATTGTTCTTTTTGCATTTGTCACCCCGAGTGGGACAGGTATGCTAAGACGTGAGTGATGCTTCTTTCTGCACTCTTGTTGACTGTTTATGTACCTCTTTTACCTCTTTCTGCACTTTTCTTGCCTTTTACTGCACCTCTCTTCCTTCTTTTTGCACGTCTAAAATGTCTCTTTCTGCACCTCATTTGCTTCTTTCTGCACCCTGTTGTCTCTTTCTGCACACGTCTTCCCTCTTTCTGTACCTTTCCTGCCTGTTTCCTGCCTGTTTTTGCATCTCACTTGCCTTCTTCTGCACTTTTCCTGCCTCTTTCTACACTCCTGTTGCTTCTTTCAGCAATTCTCGTGCCTCTTTGTACACTTCTTTAAACTGTTTCTGCAATTCTCTTGCCTCTTTTTGCACCTCTCTTGCCTCTTTCTGCACCTCACTTGCTCCTTTCTACACTTCTCGTGCCTCTTTCTGCACCTCTGTGGCTTCCTTCTGCACTTTCCATGCTTCTTTCTGCACCGGTCTTGCTTCTTTCTGCACCCCTGTTGTCTCTTTATGTACCCCTTTTGCGTCTTTGTGCACATTTCTTGGCTTTTTCTGCACCTCTCTTCCCTCTTTCTGAACATCTGTTGCCGCTTTTTGCACCTCATTTTCTTCTTTCTGCACCCCTGTTGTCCCCATCTGTACTCGTCTTCCCTCTTTCTGTACCTGTCCTGCCTGTTTTTGTGTCTCAACTGCCAGGCCGGGCTCACAGTACTACAAAGATGGCCGCCAGCTGTAGACGCGCATGCGTGAGGACAAGTCAGGCAAGCTAAAGCCCAGCTTCCCTCCTGCAACAGCGCTTCGCGTTCCAGCTCTTGCACTTGTTTCCTCCTACCTTGTTTCTCTTCCGGTTCGTTGCATTCTCCACTGCCTTGTCGGCGTTGGCGGCAGCTTTCTGGGCTGGTACTTCTCCTCAGCTCCCCCTCATGATTCTTTCCTGGTTCCTGCAAAGAAGAAGAAAATACCAAACCTGCATTATCCTGGTTGCGGTAACAGCGCTGTTGCGCTGCACTTTTAAAGTTTTACTGTTATTTTGATTTAACCTATCACTTACCTGATCCTGTGCTCTGGGCGTTGTCAGAATCTGCTCCATCAGTGTACTTGGGGTGCCTAACAGGAATAGTGAGGTTGTTAATATCTGAAGTTAAGGACACATTTTGTTGGATATAAACCTGTTTCTGCATTGGAAAAGATGGTTACAAGTTACGTCTGGTGCATAGGTCGGCATAGTCTGACAAATACCTGCTATAGTAACCCCTTCTCCAGTGTTTCTTCATTAATTTATAGCTCATTTTTTCTTCCAGGACCAGACACATGCATTACAAATACCATTTTCTACCTATCTCCCTCGTTAACGAAGAAGGGAACATTAAGGTATAGACAGAGACATACAAGAGCAATACAATAGGAGGGTGCCATTATACCACCTAATGTGTTTATTGATTCCCATTAATCTACATACTTTTGTTTTACACTGACGAAATTCTGTGGCTACTGAGTGGCAATGAGGGATCTCTTCCCCTTCTTTCCTTGTTTTGTTTCCCTTCTTTCCTGGGTTACCTGTCAGGGCTGTGGCTGTGAGTGGCTGTGAGAGTGTTATGAACGGAAAAGTAAGCAAGTACTCAAAAGAATCAGCCAAGTATCCTCACTGGAAACGTCAGCATTCGCCTGCTCGAAGAGTTTTAACAAGCTGTCTAAAAAATGTACTAATGGCTGCCAGTAAACTTTAGATATCAGCCCTGAGTCAGCGCTCTAGTGTTTCTCCAGCGCGCGAGAGACATGATACTAATGCGCTTGTTCTGGTAGAGAACAGCGTACCTCAACTGTGACACCAGGCGCGCAGTGTCGCTTCTTGGAATTGGCGTTTTGAAGGAATTCCTGTGAGGCATTTCCTGAGTAACGTCTGACTGGAATTTTGGAGTGGCGCTTCTATTCTGTACAAGTCTTTGAGCGCAGCTCATTTAAAAAGCATGCGCAAAATATTTTTGCTCAGTCAGTATTTTCAGTAAATCAAGAGTTCAAAGTTTTACAAGCGCTCAGTTAATTCTCTTCCTTGATTATATTTTGAAACTGTAGGAGAGTAGGGTCTGCAATCCTATGATCACCCAGATTTTTGCTTTTTTTTGCTGCACTGGTTTACGACTTTCCCTGGCTGTGGGCCTGCTAATCAGACCCACAGCCTAGCTGTTCTCTCTATCCAAATTGTACTCAGGTACTGAATTGGCACTGGGCCCTCTCCAAGTCCCTGTACCCAGGGCTGAGGTGCACCCAGAAGTCTCCCAGGGGCTGAAGCATGTATTGTGCCACCCCTGGACTGACTAACTAAACTGACACAACTGGCTGCACGACAGCTGGGGCAAGGTGGTGTACTCACCCTTTGCTTTAGATATAGTATACCTATATCTAACCCTAAAATGGACACACAGATCTCCTATCAGTCACTCCTATGGCAGGCCTTAACAATCCTGAAGGCAGAGTGCTTGGAATCGTGTGAGATGGTGCTCTGACATGAGCTGAGCCTGTCTGCAGCTTTCGGGATCTATCCCTTAGCCGTTTCCAGGATATCGCATACCATATACTCTTAAGTGCATTATAATCCTCGCGGTTATATGCCAACTCTGGTATCGCTTTATCAAAACATGTCGAGTAAGGTGTCATACGAATTGGAATACTAACCCCTCGCCAATTCTGGCGACGGGGTTAGCATTCCACCCTTCTAGAGGGACACGACATGTATGTAACCTCTAACCCCGGTTAAAGTCAAACAGAGCCTCAGCTCCACAAAATGGATGCTGCCACCGAGACACAAGTCTGCCCTCCTGCTGCTGGGAGTCCTCCCAGAGCAGGAGATAAAGACAAAGGGTTTCCTGCCAGGGGCGGTGCCAGCACCGTCCCAGACAGGATTTTGTGTATCCTAGGTAGGCAGGGCTTCAGAGGAAGGTGACTGCAAGTGGCACCCCGGTGCTCACTATGCATAGGCCGGCTTGAACCAGTTCCAGGGACACTCCAGACCCTGAGCTGGGGAAAAGCCCGCCAAGGAAGTGGGTGTAACCACCCCCCTCCTGGTCCCACCCATAGGGCAGGACTTAGTCGCGTGCCAGCCCCCTTTTCCCAGATAAAGGTAGGAGCAGGCCCCCTTCCAAATTAGATCATCTTTGGAATCAAGACACGACTTTCTGCGAAAGGACTTCAAGATTTCCTTCTTCAAGATTCTCCCTTGTGACTAAGGAGTAGTCACCCTGCATCCGCAGGCACCAACGCAAGAACACTGCGGTCTGCTGTAAGTCCTTCCTCCGGAATCCGACTGCCCAGCTCGACAAGACCCGGCTTCCCTGGCACCTCCGACCTCTACTCACCTCTACAGCCAAGCTGAGAACCGTGAGTGCGACGAGACCTCAAGGGACCGACTATTGCCAAGACTGCACGACTTCTGCACAGCAAGCCCGCCGAGTAATTTCCTGGTGAGTGCTTTGGGGTCCGAGAAGCCCCAACCCTGAGCAGCTCCAGCACCGAAGAGCAGCCCCCCAGCATCTCCACGATCGGCGTGGGGCCCTTCTGCTTCTTGCTGCTCACCGCGTTGTTTGGCTACTAGCCCGCTGGCTTGTGGCCTTCTGAACGACGCCCGACGACATCACTGCTGCTGGTCTGGTTGCTCCAGACTGGCTCTTGCTCCCCTCCAGAAGAGGAGCACCCCGGACCCTCCTGGTCCACTCAAGACGCCATTTTGAGTCCACCGCGTGGGCTTGAATTAGCCAAGGCTTTGTTGCCCAATCCTGGGTACTTCGACGCCGACAGCTTCATCCATCGTGGGACAGCTCGCCTCTCCATCCTGGTCGCCGACAACGCCTCCTGGTCCGTGAGATCTGCAGAGCACAGCGTCGCCCACTCACCTAGTCGAGGTGACTACCATCCGGTGCCCTCCTGGTGCCCACTGACTACTGGCTAGTAGTCACGAACTTGGTCCCCTCTGCTTTCAGGTGTCATCCATCTTCAAGATCCAGGCTTGGATCAACTCGAACTCTCTTCACTGGTCGCCTGCCAGCATCTTTCTTCCAGGCTCCTGGTTCGTCTACGAGGATTCCCGACGTCTTTTGAGACCTATGCAGCTGCAGCCCCTGGGCTAGGTAACTTCGGCATTTCGGTGCCCCAGCATAGCCTCACTATCCAAGGGTCAGGATCCACTGTCGTTTTCTCCCTACCAGGTCGGGTTCGCCCGTGAACACTAACTTTAACATTGCTAGCTATCATAGACTTTGTCCCGCATCCCGCGTGAGAGTGCACACTCTGCACCCGAGTCCCCTAGGCCTCCTAGAAGTAATCTAACGATTCCATAGTCAAGTCCTAGCGGTTCCAAAGCCTATTAGTACTGTACTTACCTGCTAGTAATTTCGCATTCCACTTTGAGAGTATATGGTTTTTCGTGCCCCTCGGGCATTTGTATATACTGTGCTAACTTAAGTATTTTCGTAAGAGTTTTGTTGTGTGCCTACCACCCTGTCCTCATAAAGACTACAGGGTTGTTGTGATTCTAATAAATACACTGTTTATTTTCATAACACTTGTGTGGTGTCCTTTCACTGGGCGTTCAAGGGGTAATGTGATGGTAAAACAGCTGGCTTAACACGCCCTCTAGAGTCTTAGCCTTAGACTGCTCGTATCCATGCTACTAGGATAACTGGTCTATAAGGTTGACTTACAACCAATCATCAATAAGGGTTGTTTGGACTGATATATAGTGATCACTAGAATAGTGAACACTGCACATCAGGCCAACTTCTCACATTGGTGAGCAGCGGTTGGGATTTGAGCTTGCTGTTGTTTTACCACACATATCCTAAGAATATCTTGTGAAAGATCACATAAGTACTAAAGGTACATATAACTTAGCTTAGAATACTCTGAGTTCTACTGAACCAGCTGTTGTAGCTCCTAGGGCCTAGCACACCCTAAACTACAACTCTAGCAAGGGATCAGTAGGCAAACATATAGTGTAGGTAAGTGCACCACTTACACCTCACTAGAAAAGCATGTCTACCCAGGGAGAATCTACTGAGACTCCCCTGGTCAGTGTTGACCCTCCACAGGTCACTTCAAGATATGCAGCTCTCAGTTTCCAGGAGATGAGACAAGTCTGTACCTCCAGGAAACTGAAGCAGGGGTCTAACCCCACCATTCCCTTTCTGATAGGTCTCTTAGAGACATATGATGCCAGAAAGATTTCTCAGTTACATGAGAACATGCCAGCCTTAGAGGGAACCTCTGGGGATCCAGACCTCCCCAACACTGCTACAGCAGTTGAGGGAGAGGAGGATCAGGAGGAACTCTCTGGGGATGAGGTAGACAAAGGTCTTGAGGTAGTCAGAAGGCTAACCAGGGCCAACTTAGACTTACTTGGGCTAGGATCGGGGGGACCCCCAGTACTAACCCGAAGTGGGCCTAACCTTGGAGTTAGGAGAGATAGATCTCTTTCTAGGGACTCCAATAGATCTCTGCACTCTAATGCCTCTTCCCAGAGGAGGAGGAACTCTCCACAGAGGAGAGTGACTTCCCCTCAGAGAATAGAGCATGAAGCTAGGATGAGACAGGCTGCTCTGAGGATTGAAAGGGAAGAACTTGCCCTGGCCAAAGAAAAGCTTGCCTTTGCTAGAGAGCAGCAGATGAGTGGGCTAGCTCCCACTGGTGGCAGCAATCTCCCAAGAGATAGAGAGAAGGGTTTAGACACTAAACACCTGACTAAAATAGTGCCCCCCTTTAAGCAAGGGGATGATATCCAGAAATGGATGGCTGCTTTGGAGAGGGCCTGCACTGTGCAGTGCATTCCCCGAAGTCAGTGGGCAGCTATACTGTGGCTCTCCTTTGATGGTAAAGGTAGAGATAAGCTCCTCACTACAAGAGTGGAGGATGCTAATGATTACCAGGTCCTGAAAAATGCACTGATTGATGGGTTTGGTTTAACCACTGAGCAGTACAGGTTGCTGTTCAGAGACACCCAGAAAACTCAGTCTCAGGACTGGTCTGACTTTGTGGATAGTGCCACTAAGGCTTTGGAGGGCTGGTTGCTGGGTAGCAAGGTTACAGATTACACAGGATTGTATAATCTTATGATGAGAGAACAAATTTTAAACAATTGTCAGAACCAGTTGTTGCACCAGCACCTTGTTGATTCAGATCTGACCTCTCCCCAAGAATTGGGAAAGAAGGCAGACAAATGGGTCAGGACAAGGATCAAGCAGAACCAGAACCAGAACCAGGGTGGTCAGAAGAAAGCAGACCAGAAAGGTAATGCTAAGAGTGAACAAAATGACCAGAAGTCTTCACCAGGTCCCCAACAAACCAAAGAGGGTGGGGGTCAGGCTTCCCAGAAGAAGAAGACTCAAGAAGGCCAGTCAAAGAGGTGGTGCCAGTACTGCAAAAGTAAGTCTCACTGGTTTAGTGAGTGCACCAAAAGAGGAGGACAAACTCCTGCCACTACAGCCCCTAATGCAACTGCACCCCCTAGTACAGTCAGTCAGTAGTGGTAGTGTACCTCCCAAGGCATTAGTTGGGTTAACCTTGGGAACTGAGGGGTCTGACAACTTAGTTGGCACACTCACTCAGGCTGTCCTTGTCTGTACAGGGGATATGGATATATCCCCTGACATAAGTCCCAATACTTTGGGCAAATACAGGCAGACACCTTTGATTAATGGCAAAATGGCTCAGGCCTATAGGGACACTTGTGCCAGTGTCACCATGGTGACACCTAACTTTGTGGACCCTGGACAGATCATGCCAGGTACTGATTTCCTGGTGACCAATGCCAGCAACGTCACTACTAGTCATAGTGTGGCGATTGTGGCTTTCTCCTGGGGTGGAGTGAAGGGACAAAAGAAAGTTGTAGTCAGTTCAGACCTCCCAGTTGATTGTTTGTTGGGCAATGATTTGGAGTCATCACTATGGTCAGAAGTGGAGCAGAGGACTCACATGGAAATGTTAGGCTTGCCAGCACATGTGCTTGCTGTGACTAGGTCACAGGCCAGAAGATGCCCCACTGAACAGGTGCTGGATCCTGAAATTATGGACCAGACACCTTCCAAGAAGAAGAGCAGTAAGGGTAAGGCTTTGCCTTCCCCCTTGCCCCAGGTTGAGGATCAAGTCTCTGAGGAGGCTGATCTGAGAGAGCTGAGGGAAACTGAGCCTAAAGAGCTTGAACTTGATCAAGTTGAGTTTCTGGGCTCAGGGGGACCCTCCAGAGCAGACCTGGGGAAGGCACAGTTAGACTGCCCTTCCCTTGAACCCCTCAGACAGCAGGCTGCTGCTGAGGCTGCAGGGAATGCCACAGGTGCCCACAGGGTATACTGGGAAGATGGACTCCTGTACTCTGAGTCAAGAGACCCCAAGCCTGGTGCAACCAGGAGGCTGGTCATCCCCTTGTCTCTGAGAGGTTTCCTTCTCACCTTGGCCCATGAGATTCCCCTTGCAGGTCATTTAGGTCAGACAAAGACTTGGGACAGGCTTGTCTCACACTTTCACTGGCCCCATATGAATGAGAATACCAAGGAGTTTTGTCGCTCCTGTGTCACTTGCCAAGCCAGTGGTAAGTCAGGTGGCACAACAAAGGCCCCCCTCATACCACTACCTGTGGTGGGGGTCCCCTTTGAAAGAGTGGGGATTGACATTGTTGGTCCAATGGAACCCCAGACAGCATCAGGGCACAAGTTTATACTGGTGGTAGTGGATCATGCCACCAGGTATCCTGAAGCTATTCCACTTAGGACCACTACAGCACCTGTAGTGGCAAGAGCCCTAGTTGGAGTGTTCTCCAGAGTGGGTTTCCCTAAGGAGGTCGTTTCTGACAGAGGTACAAACTTCATGTCAGGATATCTGACTGCAATGTGGAAGGAGTGTGGTGTGAACTACAAGTTCACCACACCCTACCACCCACAATGCAATGGGCTTGTTGAGAGATTCAACAGGACCCTCAAAGGGATGATTCATGGGCTACCTGAAACTCTTAGGAGAAGATGGGATGTCCTGATCCCCTGCCTCTTGTTTGCTTACAGAGAGGTCCCACAGAAGGGGGTTGGCTACAGCCCTTTTGAGCTTCTGTATGGGCATCCTGTGAGAGGACCCCTGTGTTTGGTGAAGGAAGGATGGGAGAGACCTCTCAAAAAGCCTGCAACCAACATAGTGGACTATGTACTTGGTCTCCGCTCCAGGATGGCTGAGTATATGGAAAAGGCATCTAAAAACCTTGAGGCCAGCCAAGAACTCCAAAAAGCTTGGCATGACCAAAAGGCTGTTCTGACTGTGTACCAGCCAGGACAGAAGGTGTGGGTGCTGGAGCCAGTGGCCCCAGCAGCTCTGAAAGACAAATGGTCTGGGCCCCACACCATCATTGAGCAAAAGGGAGAGGTTACCTACTTGGTGGACCTTGGAACTCCCAGGAGCCCTCTCAGAGTGCTCCATGTCAACAGGCTCAAAGCATATGTCGACAGGAAGGACATGAGCTTGCTCATGGCCACAGATGAGGGACAAGAGGAAGAGAGTGACCCTCTCCCAGACCTGCTCACTCAGAATCCTGATGATGGCTCAGTAGATGGTGTTGTCTTTTGTGGCAGCCTCACTGAACATCAGCAACAGGATTGCAGGCAAGTTCTGCAATCCTTTCGACATATGTTCTCTCTGACACCCAGCCAAACTGATTGGTGTACCCATGATGTTGACACTGGAGACAGTCTGCCTGTCAAGAGTAAAATCTACAGACAGCCTGATCATGTCAGAGACTGCATCAAGACAGAAGTGCAGAAAATGTTGGAGCTGGGAGTCATTGAGCCCTCAGATAGCCCTTGGGCTAGCCCAGTAGTTCTAGTGCCAAAGCCTCACACCCAGGGTGGTAAGAAAGAGATGAGGTTTTGCGTAGACTACAGAGGCCTCAATGCAGTCACTAAGACTGATGCCCACCCAATACCAAGAGCAGATGAACTTATAGATAAATTGGCTTCTGCCAACTTCTTAAGTACATTTGATTTGACAGCTGGGTATTGGCAAATCAGGTTAGCTGAGGAGGCCAAACCCAAGACAGCATTTTCTACCCCTGGTGGGCATTATCAGTTTGTGGTAATGCCCTTTGGTCTGAAAAATGCACCTGCCACCTTCCAAAGGTTGGTGAATCAAGTCCTCACTGGGCTGGATGACTTCTGTGCAGCATATCTTGACGATAATGCTGTCTTTAGCTCCACCTGGGAGGATCACCTGGTCCACCTGAGGAAAGTGTTAGAGGCTCTGCAAAAGGCAGGCCTCACTATCAAGGCCACAAAGTGCCAGATAGGGCAGACACAGGTTGTATACCTGGGCCACCTTGTAGGTGGAGGCCAGGTTCAGCCATTGGAGAGTAAAATACAGGCCATCAAGGACTGGGCTCCTCCAATCACCCAGACTCAGGTTCGAGCTTTCTTGGGCCTGACTGGTTACTACAGAAAGTTTGTCAGAAATTATGGGTCCATAGTGACCCCCCTTAATGACCTGACAAGCAAAAAGATGCCAAAGAAAGTTCAGTGGACAGCAAGCTGTCAGGAAGCATTCAATGGCCTAAAGCAGGCCATGTGCACAGCACCTATCCTAAAGAGTCCAGATTACTCCAAGCCATTCATTGTCCAAACAGATGCTTCTGAGTTGGGTGTGGGAGCTGTTCTGTCTCAACTGAATTTTGATGGTAATGATCAGCCTATTGCTTTCATTAGTAGGAGGTTGACCCCCAGAGAGAAAAATTGGTCAGCTATTGAGAGGGAGGCCTTTGCTGTGGTTCGGGCCCTGAAGAAGCTGAGGGCCTACTTGTTTGGCACTCACTTCACCATTCAGACCGACCATAAGCCCCTCTTGTGGCTAAATCAGATGAAGGGTGAAAACCCCAAACTGCTTAGGTGGTCCATTTCCCTACAGGGGATGGATTTTACAGTGGAGCATAGACCTGGTACTGATCACAGCAATGCTGATGGGCTCTCCAGGTATTTCCACTTAGAGCAAGAAGACTCACCTGGTCAAGGTTAGTTTATTGTCCCAAAGTTTGGGGGGGGGGGTCATGTAGGAGAGTAGGGTCTGCAATCCTATGATCACCCAGATTTTTGCTTTTTTTGCTGCACTGGTTTACGACTTTCCCTGGCTGTGGGCCTGCTAATCAGACCCACAGCCTAGCTGTTCTCTCTATCCAAATTGTACTCAGGTACTGAATTGGCACTGGGCCCTCTCCAAGTCCCTGTACCCAGGGCTGAGGTGCACCCAGAAGTCTCCCAGGGGCTGAAGCATGTATTGTGCCACCCCTGGACTGACTAACTAAACTGACACAACTGGCTGCACGACAGCTGGGGCAAGGTGGTGTACTCACCCTTTGCTTTAGATATAGTATACCTATATCTAACCCTAAAATGGACACACAGATCTCCTATCAGTCACTCCTATGGCAGGCCTTAACAATCCTGAAGGCAGAGTGCTTGGAATCGTGTGAGATGGTGCTCTGACATGAGCTGAGCCTGTCTGCGGCTTTCGGGATCTATCCCTTAGCCGTTTCCAGGATATCGCATACCATATACTCTTAAGTGCATTATAATCCTCGCGGTTATATGCCAACTCTGGTATCGCTTTATCAAAACATGTCGAGTAAGGTGTCATACGAATTGGAATACTAACCCCTCGCCAATTCTGGCGACGGGGTTAGCATTCCACCCTTCTAGAGGGACACGACATGTATGTAACCTCTAACCCCGGTTAAAGTCAAACAGAGCCTCAGCTCCACAAAATGGATGCTGCCACCGAGACACAAGTCTGCCCTCCTGCTGCTGGGAGTCCTCCCAGAGCAGGAGATAAGGACAAAGGGTTTCCTGCCAGGGGCGGTGCCAGCACCGTCCCAGACAGGATTTTGTGTATCCTAGGTAGGCAGGGCTTCAGAGGAAGGTGACTGCAAGTGGCACCCCGGTGCTCACTATGCATAGGCCGGCTTGAACCAGTTCCAGGGACACTCCAGACCCTGAGCTGGGGAAAAGCCCGCCAAGGAAGTGGGTGTAACCACCCCCCTCCTGGTCCCACCCATAGGGCAGGACTTAGTCGCGTGCCAGCCCCCTTTTCCCAGATAAAGGTAGGAGCAGGCCCCCTTCCAAATTAGATCATCTTTGGAATCAAGACACGACTTTCTGCGAAAGGACTTCAAGATTTCCTTCTTCAAGATTCTCCCTTGTGACTAAGGAGTAGTCACCCTGCATCCGCAGGCACCAACGCAAGAACACTGCGGTCTGCTGTAAGTCCTTCCTCCGGAATCCGACTGCCCAGCTCGACAAGACCCGGCTTCCCTGGCACCTCCGACCTCTACTCACCTCTACAGCCAAGCTGAGAACCGTGAGTGCGACGAGACCTCAAGGGACCGACTATTGCCAAGACTGCACGACTTCTGCACAGCAAGCCCGCCGAGTAATTTCCTGGTGAGTGCTTTGGGGTCCGAGAAGCCCCAACCCTGAGCAGCTCCAGCACCGAAGAGCAGCCCCCCAGCATCTCCACGATCGGCGCGGGGCCCTTCTGCTTCTTGCTGCTCACCGCATTGTTTGGCTACTAGCCCGCTGGCTTGTGGCCTTCTGAACGACGCCCGACGACATCACTGCTGCTGGTCTGGTTGCTCCAGACTGGCTCTTGCTCCCCTCCAGAAGAGGAGCACCCCGGACCCATCCTGGTCCACTCAAGAAGCCATTTTGAGTCCACCGCGTGGGCTTGAATTAGCCAAGGCTTTGTTGCCCAATCCTGGGTACTTCGACGCCGACAGCTTCATCCATCGTGGGACAGCTCGCCTCTCCATCCTGGTCGCCGACAACGCCTCCTGGTCCGTGAGATCTGCAGAGCACAGTGTCGCCCACTCACCTAGTCGAGGTGACTACCATACGGTGCCCTCCTGGTGCCCACTGACTACTGGCTAGTAGTCACGAACTTGGTCCCCTCTGCTTTCAGGTGTCATCCATCTTCAAGATCCAGGCTTGGATCAACTCGAACTCTCTTCACTGGTCGCCTGCCAGCATCTTTCTTCCAGGCTCCTGGTTCGTCTACGAGGATTCCCGACGTCTTTTGAGACCTATGCAGCTGCAGCCCCTGGGCTAGGTAACTTCGGCATTTCGGTGCCCCAGCATAGCCTCACTATCCAAGGGTCAGGATCCACTGTCGTTTTCTCCCTACCAGGTCGGGTTCGCCCGTGAACACTAACTTTAACATTGCTAGCTATCATAGACTTTGTCCCGCATCCCGCGTGAGAGTGCACACTCTGCACCCGAGTCCCCTAGGCCTCCTAGAAGTAATCTAACGATTCCATAGTCAAGTCCTAGCGGTTCCAAAGCCTATTAGTACTGTACTTACCTGCTAGTAATTTCGCATTCCACTTTGAGAGTATATGGTTTTTCGTGCCCCTCGGGCATTTGTATATACTGTGCTAACTTAAGTATTTTCGTAAGAGTTTTGTTGTGTGCCTAGCACCCTGTCCTCATAAAGAGTACAGGGTTGTTGTGATTCTAATAAATACACTGTTTATTTTCATAACACTTGTGTGGTGTCCTTTCACTGGGCGTTCAAGGGGTAATGTGATGGTAAAACAGCTGGCTTAACACGCCCTCTAGAGTCTTAGCCTTAGACTGCTCGTATCCATGCTACTAGGATAGCTGGTCTATAAGGTTGACTTACAACCAATCATCAATAAGGGTTGTTTGGACTGATATATAGTGATCACTAGAATAGTGAACACTGCACATCAGGCCAACTTCTCACAGAAACCTTTCGTTTTTGAAGACTCGTTCAGGTATTTATCTCTTCAAGTGAAAAGTGTGAGAACTGAGCGCCTCACGAAGGAAGTTTATCTTCGATAAGCCAGTCCAATTCAATGAAGCAGCGTCAAAGCAAGGGACCATTTTCTTCTACATGTGCACACAGAGGATTGCTTAAAGATATTATTCAGCTCAGAAAATATTGTGATAAAAGTAGCATTTTGGATTCAAAGAAAATAAGGAATTGATAATCCAAATTCCATATAAACTGAATGTACATTCCATGAACTAAGGAGTGATAACAGACCTCCTGCAGCAGCGCTTCGCGTTCCAGCTCTTGCACTTGTTTCCTCCTACCTTGTTTCTCCTCCGGTTCGTTGCATTCTCCACTGCCTCGTCGGCGTTGGCGGCAGCTTTCTGGGCTGGTACTTCTCCTCAGCTCCCCCTCATGATTCTTTCCTGGTTCCTGCAAAGAAGAAGAAAATACCAAACCTGCATTATCCTGGTTGCGGTAACAGCGCTGTTGCGCTGCACTTTTAAAGTTTTACTGTTATTTTGATTTAACCTATCACTTACCTGATCCTGTGCTCTGGGCGTTGTCGGAATCTGCTCCATCAGTGTACTTGGGGTGCCTAACAGGAATAGTGAGGTTGTTAATATCTGAAGTTGAGGACACATTTTGTTGGATATAAACCTGTTTCTGCATTGGAAAAGATTGCTACAAGTTACGTCTGGTGCATAGGTCGGCATAGTCTGACAAATACCTGCTATAGTAACCCCTTCTCCAGTGTTTCTTCATTAATTTATAGCTCATTTTTTCTTCCAGGACCAGACACATGCATTACAAATACCATTTTCTACCTATCTCCCTCGTTAACGAAGAAGGGAACATTAAGGTATAGACAGAGACATACAAGAGCAATACAATAGGAGGGTGCCATTATACCACCTAATGTGTTTATTGATTCCCATTAATCTACATACTTTTGTTTTACACTGACGAAATTCTGTGGCTACTGAGTGGCAATGAGGGATCTCTTCCCCTTCTTTCCTTGTTTTGTTTCCCTTCTTTCCTGGGTTACCTGTCAGGGCTGTGGCTGTGAGAGTGTTATGAACAGAAAAGTAAGCAAGTACTCAAAAGAATCAGCCAAGTATCCTCACTGGAAACGTCAGCATTCGCCTGCTCGAAGAGTTTTAACAAGCTGTCTAAAAAATGTACTAATGGCTGCCAGTAAACTTTAGATATCAGCCCTGAGTCAGCGCTCTAGTGTTTCTCCAGCGCGCGAGAGACATGATACTAATGCGCTTGTTCTGGTAGAGAACAGCGTACCTCAACTGTGACACCAGGCGCGCAGTGTCGCTTCTTGGAATTGGCGTTTTGAAGGAATTCCTGTGAGGCATTTCCTGAGTAACGTCTGACTGGAATTTTGGAGTGGCGCTTCTATTCTGTACAAGTATTTGAGCGCAGCTCATTTAAAAAGCATGCGCAAAATATTTTTGCTCAGTCAGTATTTTCAGTAAATCAAGAGTTCAAAGTTTTACAAGCGCTCAGTTAATTCTCTTCCTTGATTATATTTTGAAATCTTTCGTTTTTGAAGACTCGTTCAGGTATTTATCTCTTCAAGTGAAAAGTGTGAGAACTGAGCGCCTCACGAAGGAAGTTTATCTTCGATAAGACAGTCCAATTCAAGTGAAGCAGCGTCAAAGCAAGGGACCATTTTCTTTTACATGTGCACACAGAGGATTGCTTAAAGATATTATTCAGCTCAGAAAATATTGTGATAAAAGTAGCATTTTGGATTCAAAGAAAAGAAGGAATTGATAATCCAAATTCCATATAAACTGAATGTACATTCCATGAACTACGGAGTGATAACAGACTGTACAAGGACTAAAAAGAGTTTAACTCAAAAGAGAGTAGCAGTTGCCTTGGACTTTGGGGTATGAGAGTGTGTGAGAAAGTACAATATATGTGGTAATTTAGCAATAATTAGATTAAGCATTAGCAGAAGACATCTCGTATTTAGAGACTATCTTATCCGTTTACGGAATCCATTTTGTATTTCTGTCGGCCATTTTGTTTGCCATGTGCTCTGTCCTACCTTCCTGTCAACTACTCTTGAAATCTGCATGGGTCATTTGATTTGCGGAAGAGTCAGTATGTGGTGCAACGAATGTTCAAGCGAAAAGCTAGGCAAGATATGTTTGACTGTATACGAAAGTGGGAGAAAGAAGTGCGTGAGCGAATGAAGCGTGAACAGGCCTTGATTGAAAAAGAACAGTGTAAAAGTGTGCATGCGAAAGCATTAGAGATGAAAGATAAAGAGATTAAAGAAATTAAAGAAAGGGAAGATATGGAGCGTCAGCTACAGGTAAATGGCCAATACGCTATTCGTAGGCCTCTTTATCCTATTCTTAATAAACCTCAAGATGATTCTCTCTTACTAGATCGTTGTCCACCTCCATATACTCTTCCCTCCGCCCCTGATGACTCAGATGAGGAATCTCCTACAGCCCAGGATAAAGCCTGAGGCACTCGCTCAATGTTAAGTACCGAACAATCCACCCAGGTTAGATCTGGAGTGCAAAAAAACAATGGATTTAGGCCCAGATCCTTGTACTGGGGTGAATGTATGACATTGTTCTACATTCTGTCCATCAACTGTGTTTTTTGCAATTTTCACCCAGAGTGGGCTGGGTATGCTCAGACGTGAGTCCCAGGCTCTCCACACTACTGGAGTCAAGCTATCCAGGCTGATGAAGGCTGATAGCCAGAAACCGGTCCTTGGATGCTTGATTCCGGTCTGGGAAAGACATGGCTTGGTAGTTCTGACTGGACTGTTCCCATGAGGCACAGATTCAGAGCTTATTTGCATATAGCCAATGTCTAACCCAGGGTGGTGTGGAGTGCAAAAAACGATGGATTTAGGTCCAGATCCTTGTACTGGGGTGAATGTATGACATTGTTCTACATTCTGTCCATCAACTGTGTTTTTTGCAATTTTCACCCCGAGTGGGCTGGGTATGCTCAGACGTGAGTCCCAGGCTCTCTACACCACTGAAGTCAAGCTATCCAGGCTGATGAAGGCTGATAGCCAGAAACCGGTCCTTGGATGCTTGATTCCGGTCTGGGAAAGACATGGCTTGGTAGTTCGGACTGGACTGTTCCCATGAGGCACAGGGTCAGAGCTGATTTGCATATAGCCAATGTCTAACCCAGGGTGGTGTGGAGTGCAAAAAAACGATGGATTTAGGCCCAGATCCTTGTACTGGGGTGAATGAATGACATTGTTCTACATTCTGTCCATCAACTGTGTTTTTTGCAATTTTCACCCCGAGTGGGCTGGCTATGCTCAGACGTGAGTCCCAGGCTCTCCACACCACTGGAGTCAAGCTATCCAGGCTGATGCAGGCCGATAGCCAGAAACCGGTCCTTGAATACTTGATTCCGGTCTGGGAAAGACATGGCTTGGTAGTTCGGACTAGACTGTTCCCATGAGGCACAGGGTCAAAGCTGATTTGCATATAGCCAATGTCTAACCCAGGGTGGTGTGGAGTGCAAAAAAACGATGGATTTAGGCCCAGATTCTTGTACTGGGGTGAATGTATGACATTGTTCTACATTCTGTCCATCAACTGTGTTTTTTGCAATTTTCACCCCGAGTGGGCTGGGTATGCTCAGACGTGAGTCCCAGGCTCTCTACACCACTGAAGTCAAGCTATCCAGGCTGATGAAGGCTGATAGCCAGAAACCGGTCCTTGGATGCTTGATTCCGGTCTGTGAAAGACATGGCTTGGTAGTTCGGACTGGACTGTTCCCATGAGGCACAGGGTCAGAGCTGATTTGCATATAGCCAATGTCTAACCCAGGGTGGTGTGGAGTGCAAAAAAACGATGGATTTAGGCCCAGATCCTTGTACTGGGGTGAATGAATGACATTGTTCTACATTCTGTCCATCAACTGTGTTTTTTGCAATTTTCACCCCGAGTGGGCTGGCTATGCTCAGACGTGAGTCCCAGGCTCTCCACACCACTGGAGTCAAGCTATCCAGGCTGATGCAGGCCGATAGCCAGAAACCGGTCCTTGAATACTTGATTCCGGTCTGGGAAAGACATGGCTTGGTAGTTCGGACTAGACTGTTCCCATGAGGCACAGGGTCAAAGCTGATTTGCATATAGCCAATGTCTAACCCAGGGTGGTGTGGAGTGCAAAAAAACGATGGATTTAGGCCCAGATTCTTGTACTGGGGTGAATGTATGACATTGTTCTACATTCTGTCCATCAACTGTGTTTTTTGCAATTTTCACCCCGAGTGGGCTGGGTATGCTCAGACGTGAGTCCCAGGCTCTCTACACCACTGAAGTCAAGCTATCCAGGCTGATGAAGGCTGATAGCCAGAAACCGGTCCTTGGATGCTTGATTCCGGTCTGGGAAAGACATGGCTTGGTAGTTCGGACTGGACTGTTCCCATGAGGCACAGGGTCAGAGCTGATTTGCATATAGCCAATGTCTAACCCAGGGTGGTGTGGAGTGCAAAAAAACGATGGATTTAGGCCCAGATCCTTGTACTGGGGTGAATGTATGACATTGTTCTACATTCTGTCCATCAACTGTGTTTTTTGCAATTTTCACCCCGAGTGGGCTGGCTATGCTCAGACGTGAGTCCCAGGCTCTCCACACCACTGGAGTCAAGCTATCCAGGCTGATGAAGGCCGATAGCCAGAAACCGGTCCTTGGATACTTGATTCCGGTCTGGGAAAGACATGGCTTGGTAGTTCGGACTGGACTGTTCCCATGAGGCACAGGGTCAAAGCTGATTTGCATATAGCCAATGTCTAACCCAGGGTGGTGTGGAGTGCAAAAAAACGATGGATTTAGGCCCAGATCCTTGTACTGGGGTGAATGTATGACATTGTTCTACATTCTGTCCATCAACTGTGTTTTTTACAATTTTCACCCCGAGTGGGCTGGGTATGCTCAGACGTGAGTCCCAGGCTCTCTACACCACTGAAGTCAAGCTATCCAGGCTGATGAAGGCTGATAGCCAGAAACCGGTCCTTGGATGCTTGATTCCGGTCTGGGAAAGACATGGCTTGGTAGTTCGGACTGGACTGTTCCCATGAGGCACAGGGTCAGAGCTGATTTGCATATAGCCAATGTCTAACCCAGGGTGGTGTGGAGTGCAAAAAAACGATGGATTTAGGCCCAGATCCTTGTACTGGGGTGAATGTATGACATTGTTCTACATTCTGTCCATCAACTGTGTTTTTTGCAATTTTCACCCCGAGTGGGCTGGGTATGCTCAGACGTGAGTCCCAGGCTCTCCACACTACTGGAGTCAAGCTATCCAGGCTGATGAAGGCTGATAGCCAGAAACCGGTCCTTGGATGCTTGATTCCGGTCTGGGAAAGACATGGCTTGGTAGTTCTGACTGGACTGTTCCCATGAGGCACAGGGTCAGAGCTTATTTGCATATAGCCAATGTCTAACCCAGGGTGGTGTGGAGTGCAAAAAACGATGGATTTAGGCCCAGATTCTTGTACTGGGGTGAATGTATGACATTGTTCTACATTCTGTCCATCAACTGTGTTTTTTGCAATTTTCACCCCGAGTGGGCTGGGTATGCTCAGACGTGAGTCCCAGGCTCTCTACACCACTGAAGTCAAGCTATCCAGGCTGATGAAGGCTGATAGCCAGAAACCGGTCCTTGGATGCTTGATTCCGGTCTGGGAAAGACATGGCTTGATAGTTCGGACTGGACTGTTCCCATGAGGCACAGGGTCAGAGCTGATTTGCATATAGCCAATGTCTAACCCAGGGTGGTGTGGAGTGCAAAAAAACGATGGATTTAGGCCCAGATCCTTGTACTGGGGTGAATGTATGACATTGTTCTACATTCTGTCCATCAACTGTGTTTTTTGCAATTTTCACCCCAAGTGGGCTGGCTATGCTCAGACGTGAGTCCCAGGCTCTCCACACCACTGGAGTCAAGCTATCCAGGCTGATGAAGGCCGATAGCCAGAAACCGGTCCTTGGATACTTGATTCCGGTCTGGGAAAGACATGGCTTGGTAGTTCGGACTGGACTGTTCCCATGAGGCACAGGGTCAAAGCTGATTTGCATATCGCCAATGTCTAACCCAGGGTGGTGTGGAGTGCAAAAAAACGATCGATTTAGGCCCAGATTCTTGTACTGGGGTGAATGTATGACATTGTTCTACATTCTGTCCATCAACTGTGTTTTTTGCAATTTTCACCCCGAGTGGGCTGGGTATGCTCAGACGTGAGTCCCAGGCTCTCCACACCACAGGAGTCAAGCTATCCAGGCTGATGAAGGCTGATAGCCAAAAACCGGTCCTTGGATGCTTTATTCCGGTCTGGGAAAGACATGGCCTGGTAGTTCGGACTGGACTGTTCCCATGAGGCACAGGGTCAGAGCTGATTTGCATATAGCCAATGTCTAACCCAGGGTGGTGTGGAGTGCAAAAAACGATGGATTTAGGCCCAGATCCTTGTACTGGGGTGAATGTATGACATTGTTCTACATTCTGTCCATCAACTGTGTTTTTTGCAATTTTCACCCAGAGTGGGCTGGGTATGCTCAGACGTGAGTCTCAGGCTCTCCACACCACTGGAGTCAAGCTATCCAGGCTGATGAAGGCTGATAGCCAGAAACCGGTCCTTGGATGCTTGATTCCAGTCTGGGAAAGACATGGCTTGGTAGTTCGGACTGGACTGTTCCCATGAGGCACAGGGTCAGAGCTGATTTGCATTAAGCCAATGTCTTACCCAGGGTGGTGTGGAGTGCAAAAAAACAATGGATTTAGGCCCCGATCCTTGTACTGGGGTGAATGTATGACATTGTTCTACATTCAGTCCATCAACTGTGTTTTTTGCAATTTTCCCCCCCAGTGGGCTGGGTATGCTCAGACGCGAGTCCCAGGCTCTCCACACAACTGGAGTCAAGCTATACAGACTGATGAAGGCTGATAGCCAGAAACCGGTCCTTGGATGCTTGATTGCGGTCTGGGAAAGACATGGCTTGGTAGTTCGGACTGGACTGTTCCCATGAGGCACAGGGTCAGAGCTGATTTGCATATAGCCAATGTCTAACCCAGGGTGGTGTGGAGTGCAAAAAAACGATGTATTTAGGCCCAGATCCTTGTACTGGGGTGAATGTATGGCATTGTTCTACATTCTGTCCATCAACTGTGTTTTTTGCAATTTTCACCCCGAGTGGGCTGGGTATGCTCAGACGTTAGTCCCAGGCTCTCCACACCACTGGAGTCAAGCTATCCAGGCTCATGAAGGCTGATAGCCAGAAACCGTTCCTTGGATACTTGATTCCAGTCTGGGAAAGACATGGCTTGGTAGTTTGGACTGGACTGTTCCCATGAGGCACAGGGTAAGAGCTGATTTGCATATAGCCAATGTCTAACCCAGGGTAGTGTGGAGTGCAAAAAAACGATGGATTTAGGCCCAGATCCTTGTACTGGGGTGAATGTATGACATTGTTCTACATTCTGTCCATCAACTGTGTTTTTTGCAATTTTCACACAGAGGGGGCTGGGTATGCACAGACGTGAGTCCCAGGCTCTCCACACCACTGGAGTTAAGCTATCAGGCTGATGAAGGCTGATAGCCAGAAACCGGTCCTTGGATGCTTGATTCCGGTCTGGGAAAGACATGGCTTGGTAGTTCGGACTGGACTGTTCCCATGAGGCACAGGGTCAGAGCTGATTTGCATATAGCCAATGTCTAACCCAGGGTGGTGTGGAGTGCCAAAAAACGATGGATTTAGGCCCAGATCCTTGTACAGGGGTGAATGTATGACATTGTTCTACATTCTGTCCATCAACTGTGTTTTTTGCAATTTTCACCCCGAGTGGGCTGGGTATGCTCAGACGTGAGTCCCAGGCTCTCCACACCACTGGAGTCAAGATATCCAGGCTGATGAAGGCTGATAGCCAGAAACCGGTCCTTGGATGCTTGATTCCGGTCTGGGAAAGACATGGCTTGGTAGTTTGGACTGGACTGTTCCCATGAGGCACAGGGTCAGAGCTGATTTGCATATCGCCAATGTCTAACCCAGGGTGGTGTGGAGTGCAAAAAAACAATGGATTTAGGCCCAGATCCTTGTACTGGGGTGAATGTATGACATTGTTCTACATTCTGTCCATCAACTGTGTTTTTTGCAATTTTCACCCAGAGTGGGCTGGGTATGCTCAGACGTGAGTCCCAGGCTCTCCACACCACTGGAGTCAAGCTATCCAGGCTGATGAAGGCTGATAGCCAGAAACCGGTCCTTGGATGCTTGATTCCGGTCTGGGAAAGACATGACTTGGTAGTTCGGACTGGACTGTTCCCATGAGGCACAGGGTCAGAGCTGATTTGCATATAGCCAATGTCTAACCCAGGGTAGTGTTGAGTGCAAAAAAACGATGGATTTAGGCCCAGATTCTTGTACTGGGGTGAATGTATGACATTGTTCTACATTCTGTCCATCATGTCCATTTCATGTTCTATATTCTGTCCATCAACTGTGTTTTTTGCAATTTTCACCCCGAGTGGGCCTTGGTATGCTCAGACGTGAGTCCCAGGCTCTCCACACCACCGGAGTCAAGCTATCCAGGCTGATGAAGGCTGATAGCCAGAAACCTGTCCTTGGATGCTTGATTCCGGTCTGGGAAAGACATGGCTTGGTAGTTCGGACTGGACTGTTCCCATGAGGCACAGGGTCAGAGCTGATTTGCATATAGCCAATGTCTAACCCAGGGTGGTTTGGAGTGCAAAAAAAACGATGGATTTAGGCCCGGATCCTTGTACTGGGGTGAATGTATGACATTGTTCTACATTCTGTCCATCAACTGTGTTTTTTGCAATTTTCACCCCGAGTGGGCTGGGTATGCTCAGACGTGAGTCCCAGGCTCTCCACACCACTGGAGTCAAGCTATCCAGGCTGATGAAGGCTGATAGCCAGAAACCGTTCCTTGGATGCTTGATTCCGGTCTGGGAAAGACATGGCTTGGTAGTTTGGACTGGACTGTTCCCATGAGGCACAGGGTCAGAGCTGATTTGCATATCGCCAATGTCTAACCCAGGGTGGTGTTTAGTTCAAAAAAACGATGGATTTAGGCCCAGATCCTTGTACTGGGGTGAATGTATGACATTGTTCTACATTCTGTCCATCAACTGTGTTTTTTGCAATTTTCACCCAGAGTGGGCTGGGTATGCTCAGACGTGAGTCCCAGGCTCTCCACACCACTGGAGTCAAGCTATCCAGGCTGATGAAGGCTGATAGCCAGAAACCGGTCCTTGGATGCTTGATTCCGGTCTGGGAAAGACATGGCTTGGTAGTTCGGACTGGACTGTTCCCATGAGGCACAGGGTCAGAGCTGATTTGCATATAGCCAATGTCTAACCCAGGGTAGTATGGAGTGCAAAAAAACGATGGATTTAGGCCCAGATCATTGTACTGGGGTGAATGTATGACATTGTTCTACATTCTGTCCATCAACTGTGTTTTTTGCAATTTTCCCCCCCAGTGGGCTGGGTATGCTCAGACGCGAGTCCCAGGCTCTCCACACCACTGGAGTCAAGCTATACAGACTGATGAAGGCTGATAGCCAGAAACCGGTCCTTGGATGCTTGATTCCGGTCTGGGAAAGACATGGCTTGGTAGTTCGGACTGGACTGTTCCCATGAGGCACAGGGTCAGAGCTGATTTGCATATAGCCAATGTCTAACCCAGGGTGGTGTGGAGTGCAAAAAAACAATGTATTTAGGCCCAGATCCTTGTACTGGGGTGAATGTATGACATTGTTCTACATTCTGTCCACATGTCCATTTCATGTTCTATATTCTGTCCATCAACTGTGTTTTTTGCAATTTTCACCCCGAGTGGGCCTTGGTATGCTCGGACGTGAGTCCCAGGCTCTCCACACCACTGGAGTCAAGCTATCCAGGCTGATGAAGGCTGATAGCCAGAAACCTGTCCTTGGGTGCTTGATTCCGGTCTGGGACAGACGTGGCTTGGTAGTTCGGACTGGACTGTTCCCATGAGGCACAGGGTCAGAGCTGATTTGCATATAGCCAATGTCTAACCCAGGGTGGTGTGGAGTGCAAAAAAAACGATGGATTTAGGCCCAGATCCTTGTACTGGGGTGAATGTATGGCATTGTTCTACATTCTGTCCATCAACTGTGTTTTTTGCAATTTTCCCCCCCAGTGGGCTGGGTATGCTCAGACGCGAGTCCCAGGCTCTCCACACCACTGGAGTCAAGCTATACAGACTGATGAAGGCTGATAGCCAGAAACCGGTCCTTGGATGCTTGATTCCGGTCTGGGAAAGACATGGCTTGGTAGTTCGGACTGGACTGTTCCCATGAGGCACAGGGTCAGAGCTGATTTGCATATAGCCAATGTCTAACCCAGGGTGGTGTGGAGTGCAAAAAAACGATGTATTTAGGCCCAGATCCTTGTACTGGGGTGAATGTATGACATTGTTCTACATTCTGTCCACATGTCCATTTCATGTTCTATATTCTGTCCATCAACTGTGTTTTTTGCAATTTTCACCCCGAGTGGGCCTTGGTATGCTCGGACGTGAGTCCCAGGCTCTCCACACCACTGGAGTCAAGCTATCCAGGCTGATGAAGGCTGATAGCCAGAAACCTGTCCTTGGGTGCTTGATTCCGGTCTGGGACAGACGTGGCTTGGTAGTTCGGACTGGACTGTTCCCATGAGGCACAGGGTCAGAGCTGATTTGCATATAGCCAATGTCTAACCCAGGGTGGTGTGGAGTGCAAAAAAAACGATGGATTTAGGCCCAGATCCTTGTACTGGGGTGAATGTATGGCATTGTTCTACATTCTGTCCATCAACTGTGTTTTTTGCAATTTTCACCCCGAGTGGGCTGGGTATGCTCAGACGTTAGTCCCAGGCTCTCCACACCACTGGAGTCAAGCTATCCAGGCTCATGAAGGCTGATAGCCAGAAACCGTTCCTTGGATACTTGATTCCAGTCTGGGAAAGACATGGCTTGATAGTTTGGACTGGACTGTTCCCATGAGGCACAGGGTAAGAGCTGATTTGCATATAGCCAATGTCTAACCCAGGGTAGTGTGGAGTGCAAAAAAACGATGGATTTAGGCCCAGATCCTTGTACTGGGGTGAATGTATGACATTGTTCTACATTCTGTCCATCAACTGTGTTTTTTGCAATTTTCACCCAGAGGGGGCTGGGTATGCTCAGACGTGAGTCCCAGGCTCTCCACACCACTGGAGTCAAGCTATCAGGCTGATGAAGGCTGATAGCCAGAAACCGGTCCTTGGATGCTTGATTCCGGTCTGGGAAAGACATGGCTTGGTAGTTCGGACTGGACTGTTCCCATGAGGCACAGGGTCAGAGCTGATTTGCATATAGCCAATGTCTAACCCAGGGTGGTGTGGAGTGCCAAAAAACGATGGATTTAGGCCCAGATCCTTGTACAGGGGTGAATGTATGACATTGTTCTACATTCTGTCCATCAACTGTGTTTTTTGCAATTTTCACCCCGAGTGGGCTGGGTATGCTCAGACGTGAGTCCCAGGCTCTCCACACCACTGGAGTCAAGATATCCAGGCTGATGAAGGCTGATAGCCAGAAACCGGTCCTTGGATGCTTGATTCCGGTCTGGGAAAGACATGGCTTGGTAGTTTGGACTGGACTGTTCCCATGAGGCACAGGGTCAGAGCTGATTTGCATATCGCCAATGTCTAACCCAGGGTGGTGTGGAGTGCAAAAAAACGATGGATTTAGGCCCAGATCCTTGTACTGGGGTGAATGTATGACATTGTTCTACATTCTGTCCATCAACTGTGTTTTTTGCAATTTTCACCCCGAGTGGGCTGGGTATGCTCAGACATGAGTCCCAGGCTCTCCACACCACTGGAGTCAAGCTATCCAGGCTGATGAAGGCTGATAGCCAGAAACCGGTCCTTGGATGCTTGATTCCGGTCTGGGAAAGACTTGGCTTGGTAGTTCGGACTGGACTGTTCCCATGAGGCACAGGGTCAGAGCTGATTTGCATATAGCCAATGTCTAACCCAGGGTGGTGTTGAGTGCAAAAAAACGATGGATTTAGGCCCAGATCCTTGTACTGGGGTGAATGTATGACATTGTTCTACATTCTGTCCATCATGTCCATTTCATGTTCTATATTCTGTCCATCAACTGTGTTTTTTGCAATTTTCACCCCGAGTGGGCCTTGGTATGCTCAGACGTGAGTCCCAGGCTCTCCACACCACCGGAGTCAAGCTATCCAGGCTGATGAAGGCTGATAGCCAGAAACCTGTCCTTGGATGCTTGATTCCGGTCTGGGAAAGACATGGCTTGGTAGTTCGGACTGGACTGTTCCCATGAGGCACAGGGTCAGAGCTGATTTGCATATAGCCAATGTCTAACCCAGGGTGGTGTGGAGTGCAAAAAAAACGATGGATTTAGGCCCAGATCCTTGTACTGGGGTGAATGTATGACATTGTTCTACATTCTGTCCATCAACTGTGTTTTTTGCAATTTTCACCCCGAGTGGGCTGGGTATGCTCAGACGTGAGTCCCAGGCTCTCCACACCACTGGAGTCAAGCTATCCAGGCTGATAAAGGCTGATAGCCAAAAACCGGTCCTTGGATGCTTGATTCCGGTCTGGGAAAGACATGGCTTGGTAGTTCGGACTGGACTGTTCCCATGAGGCACAGGGTCAGAGCTGATTTGCATATAGCCAATGTCTAACCCAGGGTGGTGTGGAGTGCAAAAAAACGATGGATTTAGGCCCAGATCCTTGTACTGGGGTGAATGTATGACATTGTTCTACATTCTGTCCATCAACTGTGTTTTTTGCAATTTTCACCCCGAGTGGGCTGGGTATGCTCAGACGTGAGTCCCAGGCTCTCCACACCACTGGAGTCAAGCTATCCAGGCTGATGAAGGCTGATAGCCAGAAACCGGTCCTTGGATGCTTGATTCCGGTCTGGGAAAGACATGGCTTGGTAGTTTGGACTGGACTGTTCCCATGAGGCACAGGGTCAGAGCTGATTTGCATATCGCCAATGTCTAACCCAGGGTGGTGTTGAGTTCAAAAAAACGATGGATTTAGGCCCAGATCCTTGTACTGGGGTGAATGTATGACATTGTTCTACATTCTGTCCATCAACTGTGTTTTTTGCAATTTTCACCCAGAGTGGTCTGGGTATGCTCAGACGTGAGTCCCAGGCTCTCCACACCACTGGAGTCAAGCTATCCAGGCTGATGAAGGCTGATAGCCAGAAACCGGTCCTTGGATGCTTGATTCCGGTCTGGGAAAGACATGGCTTGGTAGTTCGGACTGGACTGTTCCCATGAGGCACAGGGTCAGAGCTGATTTGCATATAGCCAATGTCTAACCCAGGGTTGTGTGGAGTGCAAAAAAACGATGGATTTAGGCCCAGATCCTTGTACTGGGGTGAATGTATGACATTGTTCTACATTCTGTCCATCAACTGTGTTTTTTGCAATTTTCACCCCGAGTGGGCTGGGTATGCTCAGACGTGAGTCCCAGGCTCTCCACACCACTGGAGTCAAGCTATCCAGGCTGATGAAGGCTGACAGCCATAAACCGGTCCTTGGATGCTTGATTCCGGTCAGGGAAAGACATGGCTTGGTAGTTCGGACTGCACTGTTCCCATGAGGCACAGGGTCAGAGCTGATTTGCATATAGCCAATGTCTAACCCAGGGTGGTGGGGAGTGCAAAAAAACGATGGATTTAGGCCCAGATCCTTGTACTGGGGTGAATGTATGACATTGTTCTACATTCTGTCCACATGTCCATTTCATGTTCTATATTCTGTCCTTAAACTGTGTTTTTTGCAATTTTCACCCCGAGTGGGCCTTGGTATGCTCAGACGTGAGTCCCAGGCTCTCCACACCACTGGAGTCAAGCTATCCAGGCTGATGAAGGCTGATGGCCAGAAACCTGTCCTTGGATGCTTGATTCCGGTCTGAGAAAGACATGGCTTGGTAGTTCGGACTGGACTGTTCCCATGAGGCACAGGGTCAGAGCTGATTTGCATATAGCCAATGTCTAACCCAGGGTGGTGTGGAGTGCAAAGAAAACGATGGATTTAGGCCCAGATCCTTGTACTGGGGTGAATGTATGGCATTGTTCTACATTCTGTCCATCAACTGTGTTTTTTGCAATTTTCACCCCGAGTGGGCTGGGTATGCTCAGACGTTAGTCCCAGGCTCTCCACACCACTGGAGTCAAGCTATCCAGGCTCATGAAGGCTGATAGCCAGAAACCGTTCCTTGGATACTTGATTCCAGTCTGGGAAAGAAATGGCTTGGTAGTTTGGACTGGACTGTTCCCATGAGGCACAGGGTAAGAGCTGATTTGCATATTGCCAATGTCTAACCCAGGGTGGTGTGGAGTGCAAAACAACGATGGATTTAGGCCCAGATCCTTGTACTGGGGTGAATGTATGACATTGTTCTACATTCTGTCCATCAACTGTGTTTTTTGCAATTTTCACCCAGAGTGGGCTGGGTATGCTCAGACGTGAGTCCCAGGCTCTCCACACCACTGGAGTCAAGCTATCAGGCTGATGAAGGCTGATAGCCAGAAACCGGTCCTTGGATGCTTGATTCCGGTCTGGGAACGACATGGCTTGGTAGTTCGGACTGGACTGTTCCCATGAGGCACAGGGTCAGAGCTGATTTGCATATAGCCAATGTCTAACCCAGGGTGGTGTGGAGTGCAAAAAAACGATGGATTTAGGCCCAGATCCTTGTACAGGGGTGAATGTATGACATTGTTCTACATTCTGTCCATCAACTGTGTTTTTTGCAATTTTCACCCCGAGTGGGCTGGGTATGCTCAGACGTTAGTCCCAGGCTCTCCACACCACTGGAGTCAAGATATCCAGGCTGATGAAGGCTGATAGCCAGAAACCGGTCCTTGGATGCTTGATTCCGGTCTGGGAAAGACATGGCTTGGTAGTTTGGACTGGACTGTTCCCATGAGGCACAGGGTCAGAGCTGATTTGCATATCGCCAATGTCTAACCCAGGGTGGTGTGGAGTGCAAAAAAACGATGGATTTAGGCCCAGATCCTTGTACTGGGGTGAATGTATGACATTGTTCTACATTCTGTCCATCAACTGTGTTTTTTGCAATTTTCACCCCGAGTGGGCTGGGTATGCTCAGACGTGAGTCCCAGGCTCTCCACACCACTGGAGTCAAGCTATCCAGGCTGATGAAGGCTGATAGCCAGAAACCGGTCCTTGGATGCTTGATTCCGGTCTGGGAAATACATGGCTTGGTAGTTCGGACTGTACTGTTCCCATGAGGCACAGGGTCAGAGCTGATTTGCATATAGCCAATGTCTAACCCAGGGTGGTGTTGAGTGCAAAAAAACGATGGATTTAGGCCCAGATCCTTGCACTGGGGTGAATGTATGACATTGTTCTACATTCTGTCCATCATGTCCATTTCATGTTCTATATTCTGTCCATCAACGGTGTTTTTTGCAAATTTCACCCCGAGTGGGCCTTGGTATGCTCAGACGTGAGTCCCAGGCTCTCCACACCACCGGAGTCAAGCTATTCAGGCTGATGAAGGCTGATAGCCAGAAACCGGTCCTTGGATGCTTGATTCCGGTCTGGGAAAGACATGGCTTGGTAGTTCGGACTGGACTGTTCCCATGAGGCACAGGGTCAGAGCTGATTTGCATATAGCCAATGTCTAACCCAGGGTGGTGTGCAAAAAAAACGATGGATTTAGGCCCAGATCCTTGTACTGGGGTGAATGTATGACATTGTTCTACATTCTGTCCATCAACTGTGTTTTTTGCAATTTTCACCCCGAGTGGGCTGGGTATGCTCAGACGTGAGTCCCAGGCTCTCCACACCACTGGAGTCAAGCTATCCAGGCTGATGAAGGCTGATAGCCAAAAACCGGTCCTTGGATGCTTGATTCCGGTCTGGGAAAGACATGGCTTGGTAGTTCGGACTGGACTGTTCCCATGAGGCACAGGGTCAGAGCTGATTTGCATATAGCCAATGTCTAACCCAGGGTGGTGTGGAGTGCAAAAAAACGATGGATTTAGGCCCAGATCCTTGTACTGGGGTGAATGTATGACATTGTTCTACATTCTGTCCATCAACTGTGTTTTTTCCAATTTTCACCCCGAGTGGGCTGGGTATGCTCAGACGTGAGTCCCAGGCTCTCCACACCACTGGAGTCAAGCTATCCAGGCTGATGAAGGCTGATAGCCAGAAACTAGTCCTTGGATGCTTGATTCCGGTCTGGGAAAGACATGGCTTGGTAGTTCGGACTGGACTGTTCCCATGAGGCACAGGGTCAGAGCTGATTTGCATATAGCCAATGTCTAACCCAGGGTGGTGTTGAGTGCAAAAAAACGATGGATTTAGGCCCAGATCCTTGCACTGGGGTGAATGTATGACATTGTTCTACATTCTGTCCATCATGTCCATTTCATGTTCTATATTCTGTCCATCAACTGTGTTTTTTGCAATTTTCACCCCGAGTGGGCCTTGGTATGCTCAGACGTGAGTCCCAGGCTCTCCACACCACCGGAGTCAAGCTATCCAGGCTGATGAAGGCTGATAGCCAGAAACCTGTCCTTGGATGCTTGATTCCGGTCTGGGAAAGACATGGCTTGGTAGTTCGGACTGGACTGTTCCCATAAGGCACAGGGTCAGAGCTGATTTGCATATAGCCAATGTCTAACCCAGGGTGGTGTGGAGTGCAAAAAAAAGATTGATTTAGGCCCAGATCCTTGTACTGGGGTGAATGTATGACATTGTTCTACATTCTGTCCATCAACTGTGTTTTTTGCAATTTTCACCCCGAGTGGGCTGGGTATGCTCAGACGTGAGTCCCAGGCTCTCCACACCACTGGAGTCGAGCTATCCAGGCTGATGAAGGCTGATAGCCAAAAACCGGTCCTTGGATGCTTGATTCCGGTCTGGGAAAGACATGGCTTGGTAGTTCGGACTGGACTGTTCCCATGAGGCACAGGGTCAGAGCTGATTTGCATATAGCCAATGTCTAACCCAGGGTGGTGTGGAGTGCAAAAAAACGATGGATTTAGGCCCAGATCCTTGTACTGGGGTGAATGTATGACATTGTTCTACGTTCTGTCCATCAACTGTGTTTTTTCCAATTTTCACCCCGAGTGGGCTGGGTATGCTCAGACGTGAGTCCCAGGCTCTCCACACCACTGGAGTCAAGCTATCCAGGTTGATGAAGGCTGATAGCCAGAAACCAGTCCTTGGATGCTTTATTCCGGTCTGGGAAAGACATGGCTTGGTAGTTTGGACTGGACTGTTCCCATAAGGCACAGGGTCAGAGCTGATTTGCATATCGCCAATGTCTAACCCAGGGTGGTGCGGAGTGCAAACAAACGATGGATTTAGGCCCAGATCCTTGTACTGGGGTGAATGTATGACATTGTTCTACATTCTGTCCATCAACTGTGTTTTTGCAATTTTCACCCCGAGTGGGCTGGGTATGCTCAGACGTGAGTCCCAGGCTCTCCACACCACTGGAGTCAAGCTATCCAGGCTGATGAAGGCTGATAGCCAGAAACCGGTCCTTGGATGCTTGATTCCGGTCTGGGAAAGACATGGCTTGGTAGTTCGGACTGGACTGTTTCCATGAGGCACAGGGTCAGAGCTGATTTGCATATAGCCAATGTCTAACCCAGGGTGGTGTGGAGTGCAAAATAACGATGGATTTAGGCCCAGATCCTTGTACTGGGGTGAATGTATGACATTGTTCTACATTCTGTCCATCAACTGTGTTTTTTGCAATTTTCACCCCGAGTGGGCTGGGTATGCTCAGACGTGAGTCCCAGGCTCTCCACACCACTGGAGTCAAGCTATCCAGGCTGATGAAGGCTGATAGCCAGAAACCGGTCCTTGGATGCTTGATTCCGGTCTGGGAAAGACATGGCTTGGTAGTTCGGACTGGACTGTTCCCATGAGGCACAGGGTCAGAGCTGATTTGCATATAGCCAATGTCTAACCCAGGGTGGTGTGGAGTGCAAAAAAACGATGGATTTAGGCCCAGATCCTTGTACTGGGGTGAATGTATGACATTGTTCTACATTCTGTCCATCAACTGTGTTTTTGCAGGTTAGATCTGTGGCACGAAAAGCTGATCGTGGTACTAATACTGCTCCCGAAATTCTAGAGAGTATTGAGAATTGGTCAGAAAGGGAGCAAAAATATTTTACCGAGATATTTGCTGCAGAAGTTCTTGTACGATTTAGGAAGTATTCGGACAAAGTAGAGCCAAGTGATGTAGCAGCTGATTGTAAACAATTACGTGAAGGTACTTTTGTTTCCTCCCAGATGCCTGACACGATCAGACGCTTGGTTAAAGTACTTGATGACGCAGTCCGTTTATGGGAGGAGAAAAAAGCAGCAGACGCAGCAGCACAAACGTCCCGAATGAACATGGCACGAGCTCTGTCACATGAAACAGATAAGAATGTTGTAAAATTGAAACCTATGCGGGAAGCCGCACCTATATATGTTCCTCTTAAAGAGAAAGGCACAAGTGATGATAAGACTTCTGTCGACGCGAAAGGGTATTTTATTTATAATTGGGTTTACACTCCTTTGTATAGAGCAGATGTTATGGCTCTCAAAAATGCATTGCCTGATCCGTGAAAGAATCTGACAGCTTTTTATGAAGAAATTGAGGGCTCTTGCACTATGACTTTGTCTGATATTGATTCGTTTTTTGGATTAATATTGCTGCCTGATATGTGGAAAACTGCGTAAAGTTGACGATCGCGCAGTATTTGGGGCATTATGGGCGGATATAGAACAATCAGATAAAGATAGAGAACCTGCATGAAAACCGTGTCAACTAATTTTAGATCTTCCAGCAGCTATCTTGGTTAAATTAAAAACGATTATTCCTCCTAAAAACATAGATTGGACTTTAGTGGTCAGTCATTGACAGATGACATGGGTAGGCATCTGTTTGTCAATAAATATGTCACACACCTTCTGCCAGAAATAGCTAGTCGCCTAAAGGCAAGCGAAAGTTCATGGATTACCTCTTCTCCGGTTTCCCTCTTGACTATGGCTCAGTATTATGAACGACAAGAATTAGAAGCAAAAAGTAAGCAGGATAAGAAATCTAAAGAATTGAAAACTAAGGTTATGATGGTTCAAGCTTATGGTCCACCTACTAGAGGTAATAATAATAGAGGTAAGCGTGGATCTTATGGTTCGTCTTTTCCTCCCTATCCTCGTGAAGACTTGTCTATTGATCAATGTGCGTATTGCAGACAATTCGGACATTGGATTTCTAATTGTCCAGTGCTACGTGCTCAGCAGGGTTCACGTGGTCGGGGGCTAATGAGAAATCATTCAGGATATTCAGGGCCTAGAGGAAACTCGAATGATCGTGCTAGGTTTGATGCTAATACACGAGGACAAGAGGGGGCTAATACATTTGATAGATGGAATCAATACCAAATGTCTGACTATGAACCGGCTAATTTACAAGATTCTGCTTATGCATAGGATTGCCTAGGATGGGGTAAGGAATCAGTTGAAGTTCCAGTAGATCAGAGGGGTCCCTATGTTACAGCACATGTTTTGGGCTCTACTGATCAGTTTCTGGTTGATACAGGAGTTACTTGTAGCGCTTTGTCTAAACACTTGATTCCTAGGGCTCCCCTGTCTGGCTTAACGATTACATCAATAGGTTTCGATGGAACATCCTCCCTTAGCCCATTATCACAGCCATTTGTACTTCATGTAGATAAGTTCACTGCTCCATGTCATTTTTGCTTTCCCCAAATACACCAGACAACATTGTCGGTCTTGACACATGCTCAAATATTTCAGGGCCACGATACGATGTTCTCCGGAAGGAGTACGGGTATTTTAAATGACAACCACCCCATGATTGAGAGATCCTGTATTGTTAAAGAGGATATTGCATTAGCTTCACTTCCTAGTACTTTGTGGGCTACTTCAGACACTGATGTAGGACAAATGGTTATTCCACCAGTACATATTAGTGTCAAGGAGAGTGCTATATTGCAGAGATTGCCTCAGTATAAAACTTCTCGAGAAGGAGAAGAAGCACTCACACGTATTGTACAAGACCTGATTGAAGGGGGGGTTGTGGAAGAAGTTCTGTATAATGTCTGCAATAGTCCGATTCTTCCCATTTTGAAAAAAGATACTGACACTAAGATATATAGATTTATTATTGATTTGAGAGAGGTCAACAAGATTGTAGTACCGCAGTACCCTGTAGTGTCTGACATAATGACATTACTTACCTTGGTCCCTCCAACAGCAACTACATTCTCTGTAATAGACTTGAAGAGAATGCTTTCTTCTCGATACCTATTCATCCTGATAGCCGATATTTGTTCAGTTTCACTTTAAATAATAAATCATACAGAGTTTGTAGAGTTCCTCAAGGGTACACTGAGAGTCCGAGTATTTATAGTCAGGCCTTAAAAAGACAACTCGATTCCTTCATTTTGTCTGAAGGAGTGGCTCTCATACAATATGTCGATGACATCTTGTTGGCAGCTGATTCACCTGAGCAGTGTGAAAAATTTACCTTGTCTCTACTTTCTTTTCTTGCTAAACACCATCACAAAATATCACAGAAGAAATTGCAATATTGTAGACCGAAGGTGACCTACTTAGGTCATCTTCTGTCTAAGGAGGGACGTGCATTAACATCAGATCGCATTCAAGCAATTTTAGACACTCCAGTACCTTCCACACAGAAAGATGTCTGTGCATTCATTGGTTTGACTTTGTTTTGTAGGCAATGGATATTGGTTTTTTCACACATTGTTAAACCTTTGCTAGCACTTTTGACTAAGAACACTCCGATTCCTCTTCCTTGGTCAGATGAATGTCAAAATGTTTTTCGCCAGTTAAAACAAGCTCTTTGCACTGCACCAGTGTTAGGCACACCAGATTACAAGAAGGCCTTTACACTCTATGTACACTAGAAGGATGGATGTGCATTATCAGTTTTAGCACAGACACACGATGACAAAGAACGTCCCTGTGCATATTTTTCTGCAGTTCTTGATCCTGTTGCTCGTGCATTGCCTGGATGTTTTCGTTCAGTTGCAGAAACAGCTGTGTCTATACGTCAGAGCGAAGGGATAGGTTTGTCACACAAATTGTTGGTGTTAGTACCCCAGGCAGTAGATGCCCTTTTGAATCAGACTAAGACTCAGCATTTGACTAGTGCTCTCTTGACAGGATATGAATTGACATTGTTTGCACCTCATATCACATTGAAAAGATGTGCGACATTGAATCCAGCCACTTTGCTGCCACATCCTGTGACTCAGCCTCAATCAAAGGAGCCTCATGATTGTATTTTCCTTACTGAGGAACAGACAAAGGGTCGCATTGATTTACAAGATACGCCCCTTCAAGATGTAGATGGGGAGCTGTGGGTTGATGGATCCTGTTGGAAGTTACCAGATGGCACAACCTCAGCTGCGTATGCAATCACCACACTCGACACAGTAGTGGAAACAGCTCACATACCACAGAAGTCGGCTCAAGCAGCTGAACTAATATCTTTGACACGAGCATGTGAGCTTAGTACTGATCTATGTGTGAACATTTACACGGTAGCCGCTATGCTTTTGGAGTGGTTCATAATTTTGGCCTACTCTGGAAGGAAAGAGGCTTTCTTTCATCCCACGGGATGCAGATAATGCATGGAGAATTAGTACATAATCTTTTGACTGCACTCACATACCCAAAGAAAGTTGCCATCATGAAGTGTAGCGCACACTAGAAGATCACTGACCAAATAGGACAGGGAAATGCCTTTGCAGATCGTGTAGCTCGTGAAACTGTGATACAGCGAAGCACTACATCTATGTTTGTAGTAAAATCACATGCTGAGCGTTGGCATGATACCAGAGAAGAAGTACTAGATATACAGAGATCTGCCTCTGAGAAAGAACTTGAACAATGGTCTAAAGAAGGAATGTTAGACGATGAGGGTTGTTGGCGAAACAAAGAAATGAACAGGTGTAAATTGCCTGCAGCCTATTTACAATCTATGGTTCAAATGGCACATGGCTGGCACATGTTGGAGCTCTAGCAATAACTAAATTGCTTAAACAAGTTTGGGAGCATCCTGGAATTGCCAGCACAGCTAAAAGAGTGGTACAGTCCTGTTTGATCCGTTTGCAGTACAATCCTGGAAAAGGGACACAAACTCCTATAGGAGGGTTTGCTACACCAACCGCACCTTTTGAAGTATTGCAGATGGATTACATCCAACTTGAACGCTGCAATAATTTCAAATATGTCCTAGTGGTGGTATGTGCCTTTAGTAAAATGGATAGAGGCGTACCCTACGAAGGATAATGCTGCTCTCACACACAAGGTACGTGGTTTAGGAACTCCCCAAATGTTCATCGGTCTTCCAAATACCACCTGATACGGTGTCAGACCTGATGGTGAATGTGGCACTGATCTTATTGATAACAGTGCTAAAGGCGATGCATCGGGCCACTTTAGGGACGTAGATGGCAGTATTTTTGCCAACTTCAATTTTAAGGTAGCATTATACCTTTCCACCAATCCTGCTGATTGTGGATGGAAAACTGCATGGGACAGGTGTTTATTCTTCAGTGGTCGTGGGCTTCTGTAATGTGTTGCTTTGGCTTCTTCTTGTTTAATTTAAGTCCTGTAAAACAGCCAAACGGTCTTTGATATCAAAGGGTTTTTGTTCTACCACATAGTATGATGATTGAGGTCTTCGACAATCATTCTAGTACCAAAAAGAATTTCATATGGAGTGATTCTACCCAGAGAATTTCTTGGCAGATTATTTAAACTACGTTGGACACTTATTAGATGTTTGACCCACCCGTCACCCGAACTTAATACCCTAGCTGTTATTGATTGCTTTATGTCCCGTTTTTTTCTTTCCACTACAGAATTTCCCTCAGGATGGAATGGACTTGAGTACCGCAATGCAACGCCCATGCTGGCCATGGCCTCCTTTTAAGCTCGAGAGCTAAACGCAAGACCCTGGTCAGAATGTAGCGTGCCGATTGTGTATATGCCGATGCAGACTCACAAATCTTTTATAACAGTTCGGGAGTCAGCCGAGCACTGAGGCCACATCCAAATGAATCTTGAGCATGAATCCACTGCGACCATGATATATTTATAGTTGCCATTCCTTTGTAAGGGGCCACAGTGGTCCAGGTAAACACATGCTAATGGTTTATCTGAAATTAGAACGGGTGTCTGCACCGGGCGTTTCACTGTTGAAACTTTCATTTTCTGGCGGATTTCCCATTCCAAAACATAGTTTCTGGTCTGTTTCCTCATGCACGGCCACCAGTATCTTTGCTTTAATAATGACACTTTGGAGGAAACACCTGCCTGTGCAGTGGAAAGTGGAAACACCTGCGTGTGCAGTGGAAAGCCTTTCGGTAACGTTTTACCGCTGTCTTTATTGGTAGCGGCAACAGCCTGCATGATTTCGCTGTCTATTTTTGTTTTTGAACGAGTGATTGCAGCTACGGAAGCCGTTTGCACAGCTGCCTTTGCGGCTTCATCAGCCAATGAATTCCCTGCAACATGCACGCCATCACGCTGATGACTCAGTGTATGGTTCACGTGAGTCTTTTCTAGTTCTTTTTGTAATTAAACTACTTGTTCCCAAAGCAACTTATGCTTGATTGTGCCACCTTTTGCATCTTTGAAACCGTTTTGAACTCAGTTCTGCAAGTATTCATTGTTAGATTGGACGCAGTAATACGAATAGCACAATATGAGTGTAGGTAATTCGGGATCGGTATTTTCCAGAGCCATCTTGAAAGCCTGTAGTTCAGCTCGCTGAGCTGTACAGTCTCCTAGGCATCGAGTTTTTGTGACCATAGGTCTGAATTTACCATCGTGCCAGCAAACTTTAACCACTTCGCTGCGGCGGCTATTCCGCCGCAGCGCTAAGGGGCGGGGGAGGGCGCGTGGCGCTCCGGCGCTTATGACGGAACCGCTCCGTCACGCCCCTCGGGGGGGCTGTGCTTGTGACGGAGGGGTTACGTCATAAGCATGGGAGGGGTTATCAATCACGCAAGCAGCACTATAAGCTTGTTTAACCCCAATTGCGGGCTCTGCTGATCCATCTGTATAAATTATACATTCATATTGTTCCAGAGGCAGAATCTCAGCGGGCAGAGGACATTCTTGTTCATATTGTAAAAATTCTTGTGTTTTCAAGTAGGGGTCAAAAATGTATTGAACGTCTGTTACAGCAAGAGAGTTAACCCATTGTATCCATGTCTGATGTAAAGCCTTTGCATTTGGAATGCTCGCTTTTGTCACTGCCTCTAAGGCAGGTACAGGAGTAACGACCATTATGCGTCCACCCTGTTGCTACTGCAGTTTGAAACACTGTCAGAATTTTTTCTGTTGAAGTGGAATTCATTTCAGCTTGTGTGTACAAGTGTGATTTGTAAGCAATTGGTACTTTTTCACCTTCATTAAAGGTTAAGTACATGAATCAGCATCTTCTTGGGATTATTCTGATTGCAAGGTTGCGTACGTTTACGCGTGTCTGTAAATATGATGTTGCTAACATGTCTGTGTGCACTAAACGCAAAATTTCTGTGTGTTTTTGAGTCCAATTAGTTGTTTTAAAATCAGGTTTGATTAATTCGTAGAGAGATTTAACCCTTTCAGCGTAATTTAGAATGTAAGTTCTTCCGAAATTCAGGAAACCTAGAATTGACTGTAAGTTTTTCAGCGTTTTTGGAGGTTGTGCATTGTTGCCAGGCTTTTGCCTTCACTTAAAAGTTCGTATCCTAAGAATAGGACGTTGAGATGGGCAATTCTTGATTTTTTAAAATTTAATTTATACCCTTCAGATGCGTGTTCACTCTGTTCAAGTGCCTGTCCAAGTCATCGTCTGTTAGATTGATGTCATCGACATAAGATAATGCCTCTTCATCATACGTTTGTAGTAACTCTGTTACTCTGGCTGAAAATATTGCTGGACTATTCTTGAATCCCTGGGGGAGACAACAGAAGTGACTCCGTTTCCCCATCATTGAGAAAGCGGTCAAGTTCCTGCTTTCAGGTGCGATATTTTGACAGAAGAAACCGTTAGAAATATCTAATGTGGTTTTATATTTTTTACGCACAATGTTATTCATTAGTGCTGCACTGTGTGCATTTTGTACTGTAAACGTTTTACAACAAGAGTTTAAATGTCTGTAGTCCTAAACTAGACAATAGGTATTGTCTGGCTTGGAGACAGGAAACAAAGGATTGTTCATGGATGAGGTGCATGTTTCAATCACCCCTTGATATTCAAGTTGATCGAATATCTCCCTGACCTGTTTTTTAGCTTCTGGCTTAACTGGGTACTGCCTCTGAGCAGTTGGTTGAGTTTTTAACTGGATTTTATGGTGAGGAGAATCATCATTCCATCCTACATGATTTTTATATAATGCTGGAGCCTGGGCTACTGCCCATTTTCTGGTATAGGTGTATTTTAAGTGAATTGGAATATGATTAGAGAAGGCTGGCATAATGATTAAGCCTGGGCGTAGTTTGCGTAGCAGCACTACACATAGCTTCACGTAGTATACTTTGAACTTCACGTAGTACACGTAGTCTGCGTAGCGTAGCTGATGACACTGTGTACTTGTCTGTACTGTGAAAAAATAGCAAAATAATTGCAAATGGTATCCTGCACAGTGCCAGTTTTGATAAAATAAGTATTTCCATCTTTATATGCTAAAGTGCATATAGTACTTTCACACAAGTGAAACTAAAAAATTAGCAAGCACTGAGAGAGGTGATGATTTTGGGATCCTCCCTAACCTAGGGGGAGTACCAAATAGATGCCTTGAAAACAAAAAAGCACATCTTATTGAATAATTTGGTGGTGGTCCCATCCTCTTAGGACCACCCGAAGCACAGTTATTGGCAAAAAAAACATTCCCAACCAAAGGCCCTGCAAAGCATTATGGGATGAGATTAGCAGTGGGCAGGGAATATTATATAGTATCCAATATCAAAATAATTCTACAAAGAGCTGCAGTTCAACTGGTGGTTACTAGATGTCCCTCACAAGTCAAATGCAAATGCTTGATGAAAGGGCTTCAATGGTTTTGCATTTGACTCATGAGGGATATCTAGTAATGACTAGTGGAACTGCAGCTTGATGTAAGAATATTTTCAATGCTTTGCATTTGACTCGTGAGGGACATCTAGTAACGACTAGTGGAACTGCAGCTTGATGTAAGAATAATTTCAATGCTTTGCATTTGACTCGTGAGGGACATCTAGTAATGACTAGGTGAACTGCAGATCTTTCCAGAATTATTTTGATATTGGATACTGAATATTCACCACCCACTGCTAATCTCGTCCCATAATGCTTTGCAGGGCCTTTGGTTGGGATTTTTTTTGCCAATAACTGTGCTTGGGGTGGGGCCTAAGAGGATGGGACCACCACCGAAGTTCAACACGATGTGCTTTTTGTTTATGCTCTTTGTGTTCAAGGCATCTGCTTGGTCCTCCCCCTAGGTTAGGGGGATCCCAAAATCATCAGCTTTCTCATTGCCTAATGTTTTAATTGTAAAAGTTCACTCTGGTGAATTGGCTATATGCTTTTAAGCATGTAAAATTGCTTTTTCACAGCATCTGAGTATGTTGTTGATTTAGCTGCTAAGCTACGTGGTACTACGTGCAATTTGCGAATTAGCGTAGCGTAGCGTAGTATTATGCCCAGGGTTAATAATGATGTCTTCGCCATGTGGGCACTCCCTGACAAATTTTGGTGGCCAGTCTTTTTCAGCAAGAAGAATGGCATAACCATTGTAGAGCTTCTCCCAAAAGAGTGCTCTTATTTTCCTAGTTATCTCCCCATCCATCCGGAGCGTTACTTCATATTACTTATGGGGTACACTTACCCTGGTATCGGCAGTTTCAACTTGAATAAACTCATTCAAGTCCACTGTCTCCAGATGATCCTTCAGGATCTTGCGAGCTATGGTAACTTCTGCTGCGCTGTCCAGCATTATCAGGGCCCACTTCCCTTCTCTTGAGTTGTGTCCTCAAGATCCTCGGCATGCCTTATTTTTAGACCTGCTACCTTCTTCTTGGTGAACTGGGTTTTCTTATTTTTTGGAATGTTTTGATCGTCTTTGGACTTCATGCGTTCTTCCTTGTGTTCTGATCGTCCTCTTCTTTCCAATTTCTGTGAGGAAGTTTGAAAGGTACGAGAGGAACGTGTATCAGTATCTTGATATCTATCAGGTTTTCTCAAATTATCCCTATTCCTGAGGTTATACCTCTTTTCAGAGGACTCCTTTTGAGGAGACTTACCTCTGGAATGAGAACGCTTCTCTTTAGGAAGTGTCTGTCTATTATTTTCTCACTTCTTTTTAGGAGTAGTGAGAGTGTTTTTAATAAAGACCTTTTACGGACTTTCTGTTAGTTGGGGCTGAACTGGTTTCCCACCCAAACTATCTCTACCTAGTTCTTCATAGGATTGTTCTATTATTCTGGCCAGTTCATATGGTTGCTCAGTTACATCAAGTTCTTTTAATTTTTGGCGGATCGCCACGGATGCTGCTTCATCTTTAATAATAGCTAATATTATAGCTGAGACCTGTTTGAAATCTTCAAGTAACTTCATACCCTGATTTAAAGCAGGCTCTGCCCCGTATTCATTTTGAATCTGTTTCAGGACATCTGGTATTACCGCCATAGATGGAACACAATGAGTTTTTGTGTAGATTGCAGCAAAGACTTTACCCCAAGTGTCGCAGTCCTCCAGGTGTGGTGCGATCCCCATTGGTAAATAGATTGTTAAAATTCTGTGTTTCTCATGAGGTGTACTATCAGGAAATACTGCCTCTATTTGAGTAATTTTCTGAGCTAACCAAAATGGAATTTGTTCACTTTTTGCGGGCAATTTACCAATGCCTGATTGTATAGTCTGTGGTGTAATTTTATTTGTTTTCCCCTGGTAAGGGGTTTGTTGTGGGATCATGATAGTAGGTTGGACTGTTAGAGTCTGCATGACATATTGAACCAATTGTCTATGTATTTTGATTAGGTGTTTTAGTTGAACTAATAGTTCTTAACCTGTCATTCGTTCAAAGGCAGGATGTGGTGTATAGCTGGCTCGTACCGGCCATGTTGCTCCTGTCTACCTAGTGGACCGAGCCTGGTAATGTGATTTTGATGTTGTAGGGCGCCTTTAAACCAGAGTGCATGCTCTTGGTATGTTAATGGAATCTCAATATCCTCGAATGGAATGTATTCCACTGGAGGTTCCTCTACTTTGTAGAAATGGAACACATGTGTTAATGGATTTGCTTCTGGGAAGACAATCCATGAGTAGAATACCACTGTCTGCCGATATTCGTGTGCCTCTATGACAAAAATTACCCTACCACCTTTCGATGATAGGCCATTTGTTATAAGCTTTATAGTGATTGTTTTCCTTAAGTTTTCCGGGATGATTATAGCATCCGCGTTTTCTTCATTAAACCCTGTAACGTCAAAGCCTGGTCGGCTGCTGCTGCAGTTCCACCGGTTGCGTTGTTGTCACCGTTAAGCGACATTGTTTAATGAAAGTTTGCAGAGCAAGTTTCAAGGAAACAAAGATAAGGTGCACAATATTTTGGAACACTGTATCCTTCAATGTTGAACATACCAAAAACTAATAAAATAGGATTTTCGTCCTACTCAGTAATGGCGGATATTTTATCTTTTAACCCACTCCAGACGGCTATTGGAGTATTTAAGGGAATAAGGGGTCTCTGTGAAAAGCACAACTGAGTTACTCTAGTATCTAGCATTAAATTAGTGCCTTACCAAACGTTGGGCGCCATGTAGTGTAGTTCCTATATTCCCAATAGGCTCTGCGCATTGGAATAATATATCCTATAGATGTGACGTAGGACTTAGGTCGACTAGGTCTCTATCGAATATATTAGACTTAATTGTGAGTGCCAGCTAGCTCAGAGGTCACTAGAAACTTTCTTGAATAAACAAGAAGGGATTAGTTTCTGACAACCACATAAACATGACAACTTTGTTTCCCAAGAATAAGAAGTATCTCTAGAGTCGTGGAAACAATAGATAGATATTTCACTGAGTCAATCGTGCATGCTTTGTTTCATCAGAGGTGCGGAGAAATAGAGAGACGGGCGTTTTCAATAAAAGTATTTATTAAATGGTCTTCTTTCTCATGCAGAAGAAATGAACTGCTACAATCGTAATACTGGCTGTAAAGTCTAATGCGTACAGCAAGAAGAGTATTATGAAACAATACTGTAAAAGCATGGTATGGTTTCTAAGTCATAAGATACATACATAAATAACAAAGACTAAAAGTACTGAACTGGTGTTTCTAAAATACGCCTACCCCGATGTACCTAACCTAAGTCTAGTACGAGGGAAGAAGTAAGTGAGGTGTAGCATAGGTTTAGTATTCTTTGCAAAGAATCTATCCAATATTTCTCTTAGGGTCTAATCAGCTCCGTACCTTGGTTTAGAATAAAGGAGGTCTGGTACCTCTGTCTCAGGACGCGATTTCCCAACACCCCGCAAGGGGAGCTTGGAAACACTGACAGCCTCTCTGTCAGTGTGTCAGCTGGAGGGTCGGTTTCCTTCGGCACTTGCTGTAGCGAGCTGCGTCGGGCAAGTAGATAGTCGCACTGCTCCAAACCACCATGTGTTTGCTAGGGCAAGTGTGGGCATATTTATATCTTGAAGGTGCCTGGTTTGACGTAATGTCGGACATAATAACGTCACCAAAGAACCCCAAGGGAATGGTAGTTCTTTGAAAACGCCATGATTTCTAGGACAAATCAATATTTAAGAAAGGAGATGCCCCTGACTGCTGAGGCCGAGTTTTCCAAGAAATCGTTGTGGCTTTTTGGAACTAGTGGAAGTATCCATGTCTGAATTTGGACTGCACGGGCTATGTCTAAATATGGGTATGATTTCTATGCCTATATAAGGGTAGTGTGAATTATACATTTATAAGGGCATGAATCGGGAAAATTACACTAGGGTCCTAAAACGCTATACAACAGTATATCTGTAGTAAGTAACTGGCATAAATATTAACTCAACCTCCTCCTGTCAAAAGCTGCACTGTCAACATACAAAACAGAGAGAAAGAGAAAGAAGGAGAACCAAAAAAGGGAAATAATAAATGTAAGTGGGGAAAAGTTGGAGGCGGGGGTCAGTTCCTACAAAGAGAGTGTTGAGATATACGCCCCTGCCCTGGTTGTCGTAGGCGTCCATGTTGGCATTAAGGTGGGGGAGAGGGCAGATACACAACTACACTGTGTGGTTCTTTTTCTTTTAACCCACACTATATGATTAGTTCTGGTAAAACAAGATGCTTAACTCTCTTTCTGAACTAAGCCTGAAGGCTGCTCTTAACAGCTAGCACTTAGAGAGCTTTCTCTGGTTGTTTAAGACCACTAAAATCACCATAAGGGTTGCCTGGATTAGTGCAAAGTGCTTCACTTAAATAAGTGTGTACCATATACTAAGCCAGCCTCCTACAAGGACTCGCTGATGACATGATATTTTTGCAAGTGAGACAGTGGGAGGAGGGGATTTGAATCAAAGTGAGTAACCATTTTGAACAATATTCAAGACCCACTTGTTGCTTGTGATGGAGCGGCACTCCTCCAGGTGTTTGATGATACTTCCTGCGAACCAGAATAGGTAACGTAGAAGGAGGAAACGAGGGCTCATTGCTTGTCTTGTGTTTTGGAAGAGGATGCAAATTGGCGAAGAGCTCTTCTTCCTCAAACTGGTCTGGAGTGATGGTAATGTAATTGAGCCTGGTGTATCTTTGTCGGAATTCTTTCTGTTTTTCAAAGCCCACAGCTATGAGCATATCCAGCTCAGTTTTATTCTTGGCCATTTCATCGTCCACGTGATACAAACAGAGAGTTTCTTGTAAACAGAAGGTTGAGAATCCTGTATTGTCCCTAAGGTTTCAGGGCAGTGAGGTGAAGCCATGAGGACCTTCTGGCACAGATGCCGTGGGAGTGTCCATGTGCGGCCGTGTCTGATGCATCAGTGGATGTACTGATGACCTGGTTGGAGACTAGGCCACCCTTGGGGAGGATTTCTTGGCAGTCCTGGCTGTCTTCCTTTGGTAGCTTTTCCATGAATTGGGAAAGAGAGTCCCAGAGTGCCCTGTCATACCTCCCTAGTAAGGCAGAAGCTCTGGCCACTTTCAAGAATGATGCATTTTGCGAGCAGCCGCTATGATGACTGAATCTGGTGGTGGATCATTCTTTAGGAATAGCAGGTCCTCGTCCAGAGACGTATATGTTTTAAGGATTTGTGAAGGTGCAACTCACTTAGAAGTCAGAGTCAGGAAGAGTTGCATTGCAAGTTATGGTAGACCTGGGACCAGAGGTAAGATTGGTCTTGATGCCACTCTGAGGTGCTGAGCCTCAAAGATGATTGAGGACGATGTAATAGGGACTGGAATGTGTATGATCAATTTTGAACATTAAAAACAAAAACCTCTCCTTAAAATACAATTACTAAACGGGTGATACCTCCATCAATAAAGAATATATTGTCCCACTAGTTTATTCGATTATAAATCTTTTTATTTTATTTTACAAAATGTTTTTTATTTGTTTCTGTTTATATAATTAAGATCATAACTTCAAAATATAATACAAAATCAAACAGTTTATTTTAAAGCCCAAAGAGAAATGATTTGACTGTCTCACAAATGCACTCACTCATCACCAGACAACCAACTGACAAACATACCACAACACAATCATACTCATAAAATTGACTCAACATGTAAATACACTTTGTAATTCATTTCATAATAAATTTGGTAATTCATTTCATGAATACATGCAATAAAAACAGACAGAAGAGAGCACTGACGTGCGTTTCGGGATGGAGTGGATTCCCCACCAATCCTTCATCAGGGCGTAGACATCAATATATCACAAAGTTGTCAAAATAATTCAGGACCATTCAATTGATTTTTCAGATGCGGTGCATTATAATATAATATATATGACAACACTTGAATATTTCATATACAACTAATGGGGACAAGGAAAAAATTATTCATATAAGCGTTTGTTATCTGGTGTATATAATAAATCAAAAAAGTACGAAGCTTTGGCCAAGACCCTTGAAGAATAGAGTGTCCCAAGTGATATGAGGAAAGGAAACTTGTGTTTTGAAATAGGTCCCAATTTCCGAACACCAAAATAAGGGGCCCATTAGGATGGCGGGCGGATCGCCCCCGCCAGGTACCCCTCTGCATTTCAATGCACAACATGACAGGCACCTCGCGGTGCCTGTCATTTTGTGCATTGAAATGCACAACGTGCATTTTTAGCATTGCGGCGGGCGGTGCTTTCAGCACTGCCCGCCGCAATGCTAAAAATGCGGCAAGCACCCGCCACTGTGGTGGGCGCATCCTAATATGTACAACAGGACCCCCGCCCTTATGGCGAGTGGTCCCATTCACCGGTAGGATGACGGGCGGACAAAGTCCGCCCGTCATCCTAATGGGGGCCTAAGTGTTTATAATAGGAATATAATCATAAACCTATATTACCAGTAGGAGTACTACGTGGAATTGTTTCAAGGTCCAATAAACCAGAAGTATATGCATTCGGTATTCTGTTTATGCTAGTAAAAAACAAGGCAATGGGATACAAATAATGATAACCTGTTAAGTAACTAAACTGAAGTTTAATGTCACAACCCTGGTATAAAGGGAACAGGAAAAATCTTTAAGCCATCCTATTTTTAACCTTAGTTCACGGTACCTAGTTAACATCTTAACGCAACAATGCAAACTGCGGCTAAAAGACTACTGTTATGTTAGGCCAGTGACTCTAATAGTCCTGTACTAGCCCCTAAGAGATGATGATGTAAACATTTTCTTACCAGGGAAAGAGCAACCGTTAATCCCTATAGTACTACGTGTCAATAAGTCAGGGGTCTAGTAACCAGTGTAGAGAATCTATAAAAATAAGGCTTGCATCAATAACTGGTATTTAGGTTAAAGGTAAGGATAAACATCACTATTTGGAGAACAAGACATACATTACATACCGATAAAAAGCATAAAGCTGTCATATAATCGATACTCGGGTAAATGCTCAAGGTGGCTATTTGGATATGTTGCAGAAGGAGTAACTCTGTGGAAACCGGAAAGAAGAACATTTACATTTAAATGTGATCTCCTCCGGAGGTTCGCGGCGTGGCGCTTCAAGATGGCCGCTACTTGAAAATCTCCGTTCGGACGAGCAGTGCTCACGAACGAAGGGACGCCTTCCTGGCAGCGTTTCTGTACAGAAACAGTGGATTCTGTCCTCGGAAGTGTTCGGGCATCAAATGGCAAGTTCAACAATTAAAAATGCGTTTTTTTGAGCATATTATGGACGAAATTCATTTCTCCTGAAAAACGGGCGCCATTTTGTTTTTTGTTTTACTCTCGCAGCGTTTTTTTTTTACTCGCGGCAATGCTATTCTATGCCTTTTTAACTGCTGTTTTCCATTAGTGCTATAGAGACCTGTTGTTTCTTTTTCCTGTGCTAGTCATTCTGGGTTGGTGAATTCATCAAATCACCTTTGCTGTGCCTTTTTCAAATCACCTCAGGAATGCACACATCAGTAAAGGTTTAAGCACCAACTATGCACTGGAACAAAGGATGTGAGCATCTTCTTTAGACTGCTTACTCTGTTGGCGCATCTCTCATGGTGTGCTTACTCGACAACTTATTGTATTTTTAATTCGCTCCTTCTGGTCTCTCCTTTCCCTCGCCTGTTACTGCATTGAGCGGACTTCCTCTTTTTTTGTCATCTTTTGTTACAACAGGGTGCTGTTTTGCACTAAATTTTCTCATTGCTGTTCCTCGTCGACGTCACCAACAATTGGTTCTTTTTCTACTTGCATTTTTGCTCTATTCTACAACTTTCCTTTCACATCTTTTTCAACATGGTCTCCCCACATTCAACCAAATCTCACGGTACTGGAGGTCATAAAGAACCAACCGCATCTTCTGGAAAGCACTGCAAGAAGGATCCACCTTCTCCATCGAAATCACCGCTTCCTATCACACTTGAGGATGTCATGGAGGAATTGCGCCTCATTCGTCCTTTCATGTCTGATAAGACTGCTACTGTTCAGAGGTTGGATGATAAATGGTCTAGTCTTGATCTGAGACTTACTGACGTAGAGCAAAAAGTTAGTGATGTTCAGGATGTTGTGGCCAAAGTTGACAACCTTACTAAAGAAGTCAGTCAGCCTAAAAAGACCACAGAAGATTTGGAAAACTGCAATAGGCGCAATAACCTGCGCGTTTATGGTATTCCGGAGGGTTCTGAAGGGTCTGACATCATTCACTTCCTGAAATCTCAAGTCCTTCAAATTGTTGGTCTCCCAAAACACATGGATATCAATATCCAAAGAGCTTATCGTCTTGGACCAAAGACTACATGTACTTCTAAACTTAGAGGCATAATTGCTTATTTCCTTTTATACTCAGACCTTATGACGGTTCTCAACTTAGCTAAACAACATAAACAGATGCTCTGTTCTGGACTGTAACCTTTTGGTACAAGGACGGACAGAGCCAAGACGATTATATGAGCAATGCTTGTTTATTCACAGTACAACAGTCCATTTAAGTCAAGAAGAAGGGGCACACAGTGTCTCTCCTGAGAATAGTCCTGGGGCTTTGGTCTCTCCTTGGCTCCTCCCGGGATTCCGTTTTCCAGCTCACCAACCGAAAAGCACAAAAAGAAAACAAACGTGGCTGTTACTACACAGCACTTGTAAACACTTGATATGGGGGGTGGGGGAAGTGAGGGAGTACGTTTTGTGATTGCATAGACACCACCACCAATGCTCAAAAGACCCGAGAGTGCCGTGTAGACAGATGCCTCATACAGTCTTACGTCTCCCTCCTACCCGGTCCCGCCCCGCTTGAAGCTGAGCAGGTTACGCAAGCGGTTACGCACCTGTGGTACCACGCGTCCTCCTGCGCGTGGCTGGGCGATAGGCAATATCGTTGGCCTCCTGGCTTCCCCGGCTCCCTTCCTCGCTGCTGTCCTCGCTCGGGGGTGACCTCCTGCTCCTACGGTTTGTCGTGGCTCCTCTGGACCTCCGGACCTTCTTTCAACGCAGTCGCTGAAATTCCAAGATCCTCCCGGTGGATACCGTTCACAGAAGCCTCCTTCGCCGCGTTCTCCTCTGCTGCTCTTCGTCCTCCATCCGTAGCGGTAGTCTCCCTCCACACCAGCGAGACGGCGTCTTCCTGATCCGCCCTTCTATTCCCTGAAGCCGTTCCTGATTGGAGCACAGGATTCCCCATCATAGAGGCGGGGCCGGCCGCCTCGTAGTGAGGAAAATTGAATTTTGCCTTGTCATGTGTCCCTACGTGTTCCCCATTATATGTTATATGTGCATGATCAATATGCATATGTTCCCCCTTGACCGAATAAAGACGCAATTATAGTTGTGTCCAACGTTAGTATGCTAGTTATCCAGTCCTCGTGAAAGCAACGAGTATTAGGCCTATGTTGCCAATGTTTTACATTGTGCACGTTAATTCATCGAGTTGTCCCCGTTTCTAGGCCTCATGGGGCCCGGACACCAGATTCAAGCTTCAGTCTCCTGAAACCACTCCGAGGAGCGATGCAGCCCCTCCCGCATCCCTGACCCTTCGCTTACTTTCTACCAAGCAGCGCGGTGCCCGGCCTGGCCTGCCTGCCTGTCTGCCAAGAATATGTTATGCCTCTAGTTATCAGTTCAGCTCCCCGGCTTCACATTCCTAAGCTAACGAACCGCATAAACATCTTCAGCTATAGTCTAGTCTTCCTGTCTCCATGCAAGAGAGTTACTGAATTAATATCCATAGAAGATTCATAGCACACGCAATACACTAAGAAATATATGCATGCACCAGCCCTAGTGTCAAGTAGCCTTTGCTCTGATGACATTTAGATTCTATCAACATGTACTCCAAACACGAGATATCAGAAATGTCGTCCTGACATCCCAGACTTTAGTCTCCTCTTCTAGTGCAGAAGTCAGAGCCCCAGCTCTCCCCAGTTACACGTCATGGCCCGTTTGCGCGCACCAGTAGGTTAAAGGTTCCAGCTGCCCAGGTAGCCCCCTCCATGTATCCACCCATTTATGACACTTCTGTGACGTTTTCATCACATGTCTACGTGCACGCCCTGTGCACGCCTTCTTTGTACGCCCATATGTTCTTATCTTACGTTTGTCACTTGTTACGCCTACTGTATGTAATGTAACTTTACTGTTTTACTATATATACTATGAAATGTTAATGAGACGTTGCAGCTGCCATTCCATTCCATTGCATGCCATTTCATGGTCTTTAGGCTCGAGCCATCCGATTAAAGCCCATCCTGACTCAGATATCACGGATCCTGCCTCTTATTTATTGAGCTATCTGTTTTGGTTAATGCATAGAAAAATAGTACCGGTATTTAATTATTTATTTACCACATAAATGGCGCCCGAACAGGAACGAGCCCCTTCCCCACGCGCCGGCGATGTAACGCAGGCCCCCTGACCCTTCTACAGCCGTGACGGACCTCTACTGCGCACCTGCAGATATTTCTGCTCAAGTCTCCCTCAGGCCCACGGAGGAGACGGAGACTGCGGTCCGGCATCCAGACGAGGCGGTGAGGAAGGCGGGTCGTTCCGACCAGAGCCCAAGTCGAGAGAGAGCAAGGTCCGAGGTATCCGGAGGCCCACCTGTAACCGAAGCCCGAAGCCCGAGGCGCATGCGTAGTGTGTAGCAGTAACCAGACGTCGTAGCAGTCCAGTCCAGTCCGAGGCCTTCAGTTTGCTTCCCGGTGAGTACCGTTGCTGGGGGTATCTAGACGGGTGTTCATTAATTTGTGCCCGGTCCGACGGGTTTGGGTACACAGATCCGGTCCGACGTGTTCACCTAGGTGGATACGGTATGACGTGTCTCTTTAGGAGACCGGTATGTTCTGTACTGTTTTAGCAGTGCATCCAGTAATTCTAGTAAGTCCGTTCTCGAGAAATTCAAGTATTGTGTTTTCAATGTATCAGGTAGTATTCTGTTCGAACTGTTATTAATGTGTTCTTGATGTTGTGGTATGAATGATTGTTTTGCTATTCATTACTGTGTTCATTGTGTATTGTGTTCAAGTTCAAGTACGGTTCAAATATGCCTCTGTTTTCGAAGTTACGTCAGATAAAAACCAGAAAAGGGTTACTCGAAGAATCAGTTCCTGTCCCTCCCAGGGACAGTCCTGGACATTTCATGTATCATAAGCATGGCTTAGATGCCATACTGTATCTAGATTTATGGGTGGACTACACCAAACATCTCGAAGAGAAATATAGATGGCCTGTTTCAGGAACATGGGATGCCGAGTGCATCATGAGAGTAGAAGAAGCATTATGGAAAAAGAAAGCCAGACAATCCCAGAAAGATGCCATAGAGTTATGGCGTAAAGAATCTCATAAAAGAACAGAGAAAGAATTCAGAAAAGCAGAATTAGGTAGGGAATCCTCAGAAAAAGCCCAAGAAAGGGAATTAATTGAAGAAGGTGAACGAGTTAGAGCAGAACAGTCAGACAGACAGAGAAATGCCCTTATTAAAGGTATGTATCCCCTTCTCGCCGAGGGTTCGCCGAAGGCGACCCCGGAAACACTCCATAATTTACCGCCACCCTTGGTTCCGACTAAGCTGCGTCATAAACCGACTGCAGCCGAAATTTTTCTTTCTTCCTATTTAGACGACACTGTCCCAGAATATGCTAATACAGATCCTACTCCGCCAGTCCAAGTTCAAGTCCAGCCCCCTGTTAATAATGTAATTCCTGTGCCTCCAGTCGTTGGTCCTGTCCATGCGCCAGTCCCCCAGGATCAACCCACGTTACGTATCCCTACTGTACCAGTCACGTTACCAGCAGCCGCACATCCGATATTAATTGACGATTCCAGTTCAGGAGGAGCAGGGGGAGGTGCTCCTACCACCCCGCCTCAAACACGGCGACGGACGCTGAGAGATGTAGCGTTACAGCGTACGCCAAAGTTGGCTACGTATGACGCCCTCAGAAAGTATCTTACAGAGTGCGGACCTGATTGTAGATATGATCCCGTGCCAGGTGAAGATAGCATGTTAATATATTCCATACGTTTACGACGAGTTGCAAGTTTCTTGGTTACCATATCAAATATGGAACCACATCTAGACAGAATATACCACTTTATTCAAACAGGGGAGAATCCAGAAAGTATTCACGAAGCTATGGCACACAGGAAAGTCGAGATTCAAGGCATGATTTTGCAATTTCTGATAAATTGTTTAATAAGAGAACAGGATTATCCTGACAAAAACAAGGAAGATATGAAAGTCCTGACAAGATGGAGTGACAATATAGCAGAAGGAAAACACAGAACACAAAATTGTGTAGAATCTATGTACAAAAGGATTCGTAAAGAAATTATAAGTATACACCAAAAGGAGGAAGAAATGAGGGTAGCCGAGAAAGAGAATGACTCTTCAGACGAAGATGTAGACACCGAGAATCCCAGCAGAATAGCGTATGTAGGTAGAACGAGACTTTCCGATAGACATACACGTCTAGATTACAAGAAAGCTTTTCCTCCTCCTGTACCAGAACAGTGTTCTCTTGAACAAGTATTCCAGGCTACCGATAAAGTTCTGAAGCTACGAATAGGTTACAGTGAGCTTAGTACCATGCATGAACAAGAACTAGCCCGATCAGCAGTCCGATGGGTTAGTGATTCTGCCACGTTTCCAGACGCAGTGGTGGCCCAAATGTTTCTGAAACTGCCCCCAGGCGAGCAGCGACTGGTGGGTACGTACATGATCCAGCACCTCATCACACTATACGAGAGTCAGCATTCTGATCCAGGTCCCTTATATACTGTATTGAACGAGTTACTCCTAAACAGATGGAAAGGTCTAGGTACCGATTTAATTAGCGTCATTTTAGAACAGCGCCACAAATACAGAACATTCCTGACTCCGCATTTTGTTCCTGTCTCACCTCCGTTCTACATAGACAGACAGAATCCGTTACGAGAAGTGCATCCAGTTAAGGGAGCGGGGGGTAACCTCGAACGAGTATTTGTTTACACCCCTATCACGAAAATAGAACTACTAGAAATAAAAAAGTTAATACCCTGTCACGATAAAGATCCAGCAGGGTTCCATCGAGAATTAAAAGACATGCTCCATATGGGAGAATACACGTATCCTGATATCATCAAAATGTTAAAGGTCCTGTTGCCTGCGGGCATATATGAAAAACTTAAAGAAAAAGAATGGGAGGTGGGAGAGAAAAGGATAGATTGGACCGCGTTAGAGACCGAAGATAATGCACGAGTCCCAGGTACTGGTCTTGGGGATAAAGCCAAAGAGTTGCCCGAACTGTTAATACAAGTCTTACCAAGATTATTAGCCACGAAAAAGGAAGATTGGGATGCAATCTCAGCCTGTAAACAGAAACAAGACGAAGACACTAGTGATTTTTATTCCAGATTTGAGAAATGTTTCATTATTAATAGCGGTCTGAAAACAAGTAGTGAATCGTATCCACATCTTTTTGTTACCAAACTAGTTGAGAATTCTTTACCGCAAGTTAAAAATAGAGTATTGAAAGTCGAGAGTACTTGGCAAGCTAATACCCCATCTCAAATGCTCCAGATGCTACAATATCACCAGAATAGAATCAGGGAAGAGCAAGAACACGAAAGGAGACGTATGAAAGACACGAAAATGAAAGTACTAGTTGCACAGTCTGTTCAACCAGATAGTCAGAAGAGGGGTCCGAATCAGACTAGTCATTTTGAAGCTCCTGTTAAAGGGACCTGCAATTACTGTAAACAGCCAGGTCATTATATAAACGAATGTGCAGTTCTGAAACACAACATAGCTACAGGTAAGACGAAAGAGAGACCACGTCCTCCTAGACAAGAACATGTTCCGCAGAATGCCCAGTCCCCGCAGAACGCACAACAGACAGTAGCAGTACCGCAGCCTATAGCTGCCACACAACACGTTACACAACAGATGTACCAGTACGCACAGTCAGACTATCCAGAATATCAGCAGTATTCATGAAACAGCCTAGAGAGGGAGGTTGGCTTGCCTCTCATCGAGATTCCTGTAGATCAAGAGGGTCCCTATGTACACAGTCAAGTATTAGGGAAAGACAGAAAGTTTCTGATTGATACAGGGGCAAGTAGGACTACCATCAGTCATGACGAGGTTCCAGGGGCTCCACTCTCAGGCTCAAGAAACGTTTCCCTGGGATTTTCAGGAAAGCCTATTGTCAATGAAATATCGAAACCAGTTTCCCTAGAAGTTGGTCCATTGTCCCGAACTACAGACTTGTTACTCACGAAATCCTGTCCTGAGAATTTACTTGGTATTAAAACATTGAAAGAATTAGGAGCGGTAATATGTTGTTCTCCAGAAGGAGTGAGATTGTTTTTACGTGATTTTAAAGGTCATTATGTGTTACGTGATTTTGATCCAAGATTATTGAATGTACCACAGCATTTATGGGCGCAAGGTCCAACTGATGTAGGTTGTATGCACATTACACCCTATCGTGTCACTCTGAAACAAGGTGTTGTATTACCACGAATCCGACAGTACAAATTGCCACCTGAGGCTGTAGCAGCCTTATCGAAAATTATTGACGAGCTCATTGCTCAGGGAGTGGTTGTAGAAACTGACTCCAATGTATGTAATTCTCCTATCATTCCGATTCTTAAACGTACTGATCCAAATGCACCTCCAGTATATCGATTAGTGATTGATCTCCGGGAACTTAATAAATGTATCATACCCCAGTACCCTGTGGTTCCAGATATCTCTTCCCTATTGACAGCCATTGATTCTGAAGCTACGTTCTTTACTGTTATTGATCTCAAGAACGCATTCTTTAGTGTCCCCATTCATCCAGACAGCCAGTTTCTTTTCGGATTCTGTTTAAATGGAAGAAGCTATAAATTCACACGAGCTCCTCAAGGTTTCACAGAAAGTCCTAGTATTTACAGTCAAGCACTTAAAAGACAACTAGACAGTATTCACATGCCAACTGACACTGCCCTACTCCAGTATGTCGATGATCTATTGATCACAGCCCGTACAGAACGTGACTGCGAACGTGCGTCACTTACAGTCCTGTATTTTCTGGCCGAGATGGGGCACAAGGTGTCCCCTTCGAAACTGCAATTCTGTGTCCAGCAAGTGGTATACCTTGGACACTTACTGTCCAAGAGGGGTAGACAGTTGACACCTGACCGTATCCAGTTAATAGCACATCTTCCACAGCCCAAAACACAGAAGGAGGTACGAGCTTTTATCGGCCTCACTTCTTACTGCAGACAATGGATTCCTCAGTACGCATATCTAGCTAAACCACTGATACAGTTAACGACACAGGAGGCAGCGACATCGACTGTCCTCCCTTGGACCCAGGAACATACACTTGTTTTTAATGAATTAAAGAAAGCTTTATGTAATGCACCTGTGTTAGCGACACCAAACTACAGTAAGCCTTTTACACTTTTTGTCACTGAACGTGATGGTACAGCATTATCTGTTCTCACACAAGATCAAGCAGGACAACACAAGCCTTGTGCTTATTTTTCTAGCACATTAGATCCAGTAGCCCAGGCTCTGCCTGCGTGCCTCAAGTCAGTTGCAGCCACAGCTCTAGCTATCAGACAAAGTGATTCCATAGTGTTAGGACACTCCCTGACAGTACAAGTTCCACACTCCGTGGAAGTTCTTTTAAACCGAACACAGACTCAGCACCTGACAATTGCACGTTTAACAGGATATGAACTGACACTGTTTCAGCCACACATAGAAATCAGACGCTGCAACATTTTAAATCCTGCTACACTGTTACCCTCGATTACATCGAATCCTGCCACACATGACTGTGTGGAAGTTATTAACATCATGACAAAGCCAAGACAAGACTTGACTGACATTGCATTACCTGATCCCGACCTGACACTTTATGTGGATGGTTCATGTATGAGAACAAGTACAGGAGAGTTAGTAGCCGCGTATGCAGTGACTACTGAAACTGAAGTTATACATCGTATTGACACCTTGTCTGCTCAAGTAGCAGAGCTCATCGCTCTGACCCAAGCCTGCATACGAGCTAAGAACCTGAAAGTAAACATATACACAGATTCACGTTATGCATTCGGAGTCGTACACAACTTTGGAGTCCTCTGGCAAGAAAGAGGTTTCATGACCTCTCATGGAGCCAAGATTCAGCATGGCCCCCTCATTCAAGCTCTGTTAGAAGCGATACATTTACCGAAAGCCATTGCCGTTATGAAGTGCAAAGCACATACGAAAGCTACTGACACCATTTCTCAAGGTAACGATCTAGCAGATCGAACAGCCAAGCTTACAGCCCAGACTCCAGACATTCCAGTTAATACGGTAAAGACAGTTATTCCAGATCAGACTACTTGTATGACAGTTAAAGACCCTACACGAGATGTACTAGACATACAGACACATGCTACTCCCGATGAAATCAAGAAATGGTCTGAACAAGGAGGGGTCCAGACAGATCAGGGATGGTTGACGAAGGGAAAAGCCACATGGTTTCTCCCCGACTCTATGGTTCAAGTTATTATTAATACCGCACATAGTCCAGCACATTTAGGAGAAAAAGCCATGTTAGACAGCATCCAGAATATTTGGTTTAACAAGCATTTACGAGCAGCAGCCAAACAGAAAGTGCGTACCTGCATGATCTGTTGTCAATTCAATCCAGGTAAAGGTGTTCCGGTGGAACAAGGTGGATTCCATCCTCCTGACCACCCTTTTGAAGTCCTCCAGATGGATTATATTCAGATGAATCGATGCCGAGGTTTCAAGTATGTCCTCGTAGTTGTATGCGCTTTGTCCAGATGGACAGAAGCATATCCAGTCCCAGATTACACTGCCGCGACCACTGCCAGGCAGCTGGTTCGTGAGTATTTTCCCCGCTATGGTTTGCCCAGGGTCGTGTATTCAGACAACGGCCAGCCATTCTCATCCGAACTCATGAAACAAGTATCTCTCCTGTTAGGGTACCAGTGGAAGTTCCACTGTGTGCGACACCCCGAGGCAGCTGGCCTCGTCGAGAGACACAATCAGACTCTGAAAATCCGCATTGCCAAGGTTTGCGCAGAAAAAGGCGTAGATTGGATGGTAGCTCTGCCAGTCGCCCTTTTTTACATGAGGATGGTCGCTCACTCCCGTTCTGGTCTGTCACCTTTTGAGGTTGTTTTCGGTCGTCCCCCGAATATGTGGGGTACCCCGATGCCACGTAAAATAACTGATGTTGACAGTAATATGCTGACAGATTACCTGGCTTCCTTGATGTCTGCACTACTCTCTTGTCGTTCACAGGTCGCTGCTGCCTTTCCAGACAACACGCAAGTGAAACCGCCCGAGGTCGTTCCAGGTGATTTGGTGTTGATCCGGAATTTTGATCGTTCAAGTCCGCTGGAGCCCCGCTGGAAAGAGCCGAAGCTCGTTTTGATGACCACAAGGACCGCCGTCAAAGTGGAGTGCCGCAAGGGCTGGCTCCACTCCAGTCACGTTAAACGTTTTCATGGACTCCGTCCAAAGACTTTTTTCAAGGACTGCCCAGATACTGACTCTAAACTCCCCATGTTAGAGAAAACTCCGCAGCAGGAGTATAAACTAAAACTGAGGTCTAGCAAGTCAGACAGTTTAATTGTTTAAGTCCCTCTCGGGTGAAGCGGTTAGACAGGTTCCTGACATGTATGAGATAGACCCCCATAGTGAGAGAGTTAGACGAAACTCTAAGAAAATACGTTATTGTAAAAATGTGCGCAGCCGATGCGTAATCACGTTACTGTTTATGTTATTTCTGAGTCTTACGGTTACATGCATAAGTTATGTTTTACATGTATATTTTCCTCCTATTAATTCACATGTACATTTGTCTTCTAATGATACAGTAGAGCACACCTTTAGTGAACTACCTCCTCACGAGTTATCCTACAGACTTGCCATGCGCAACAATACTTTTATCCGTATGTTACACTATTCACACCAGACTAGCAATGCCACTAATTGTTGGGTGTGTGGTCGACTCCCCCCTTTCCAGACACCGAAGGGAGTACTGCCACTCTTTCCCTATCCGTTTTCAAACAATGGTTCGTGTGGAGCATGGTTTACGTTAACATCATCCTCAGACGATAAGTCCCTTCTGAATAGAACATGTTTCCCAGACAAGGAAGGACTTTCCCATAGAACAGGGTTAGATCTAGAAAATGAAGTATATGATCTAGGTAATTATTCCTCGAATTTCATGGTTTTGAATGTTCAGTCCGAGACTACTCCAGATTTGCCTGCTATTACAGTCCTACCAGTGAAAGGCGAATTATGTGTCAGAAAGAATGGTTCAGTACATCTAGGACACAGTGATTGTACTACTGTGGTCGAGTATAGTGACAGTGGGAAATCTAATTTCAAAGCCTCACGTCATTCGTATTTTGTGTGTGGTCAGACCGCATATGAAGTCTGCCCCTAGATTGGGATGGAACAAGTTACATTGCCTTCCTACTGCCACCAGTTTTCCTAGCCCCATCCGATTATCACAGAGATACACATCTAGTACACGTCAGACATAGAAGGGAGATCGAGTCCCCAATTGTCGATCAAACTGAAACTGCTTTAGAACAGTATACAGACTTCAATAAAGGTTTCTTCTTCTTCATAGGTCCTGTCCAGAATAGTAAGCTAATACGTAGGCTAACCAGAACCCTTGAAGCAGTAGTGAATGAGACTACTTCCGCTCTAGGTAACTTAACCGAAGAACAATCTGCTATGAGATTTGTTGTCCTTCAAAACCGCCTTGTTCTTGACGTCATACTGGCCGATAGGGGCGGAGCTTGTAGAGTCATCGGATCTAGTTGCTGCATTTTCATTCCTAATAACGCACCGTCTGTTTATTCAGCTATAACCAGACTTCACAAAATAGCCCATCAGTTACACCAGAATCCAGGCACCTGGACATGGTCCGGTTGGCTCTGGAGTATAATATCTGCTTGGGGATGGAAAGTATTGTCATTCCTAGGAATAGTAGTAATGGTCATATTCAGTTGTTGTCTATGTTTACAATGTGGCCCTGCGATTTGCGGCTTGTGCGCTACCTCTTGTATTCCTAGTCCTAAGTCCCGTCCCAAGAAGATTCGAGACGAGCAAATGATGCTATATGAACAGATAGATGGTATCATGAATATTGATGTTTCCTGAAGGAAACGTAGGGCACAAGGAGGGAATGAGGAAAATTGAATTTTGCCTTGTCATGTGTCCCTACGTGTTCCCCATTATATGTTAAATGTGCATGATCAATATGCATATGTTCCCCCTTGACCGAATAAAGACGCAATTATAGTTGTGTCCAACGTTAGTATGCTAGTTATCCAGTCCTCGTGAAAGCAACGAGTATTAGGCCTATGTTGCCAACGTTTTACATTGTGCACGTTAATTCATCGAGTTGTCCCCGTTTCTAGGCCTCATGGGGCCCGGACACCAGATTCAAGCTTCAGTCTCCTGAAACCACTCCGAGGAGCGATGCAGCCCCTCCCGCATCCCTGACCCTTCGCTTACTTTCTACCAAGCAGCGCGGCGCCCGGCCTGGCCTGCCTGCCTGTCTGCCAAGAATATGTTATGCCTCTAGTTATCAGTTCAGCTCCCCGGCTTCACATTCCTAAGCTAACGAACCGCATAAACATCTTCAGCTATAGTCTAGTCTTCCTGTCTCCATGCAAGAGAGTTACTGAATTCATATCCATAGAAGATTCATAGCACACGCAATACACTAAGAAATATATGCATGCACCAGCCCTAGTGTCAAGTAGCCTTTGCTCTGATGACATTTAGATTCTATCAACATGTACTCCAAACACGAGATATCAGAAATGTCGTCCTGACATCCCAGACTTTAGTCTCCTCTTCTAGTGCAGAAGTCAGAGCCCCAGCTCTCCCCAGTTACACGTCATGGCCCGTTTGCGCGCACCAGTAGGTTAAAGGTTCCAGCTGCCCAGGTAGCCCCCTCCATGTATCCACCCATTTATGACACTTCTGTGACGTTTTCATCACATGTCTACGTGCACGCCCTGTGCACGCCTTCTTTGTACGCCCATATGTTCTTATCTTACGTTTGTCACTTGTTACGCCTACTGTATGTAATGTAACTTTACTGTTTTACTATATATACTATGAAATGTTAATGAGACATTGCAGCTGCCATTCCATTCCATTGCATGCCATTTCATGGTCTTTAGGCTCGAGCCATCCGATTAAAGCCCATCCTGACTCAGATATCACGGATCCTGCCTCTTATTTATTGAGCTATCTGTTTTGGTTAATGCATAGAAAAATAGTACCGGTATTTAATTATTTATTTACCACAGTAGGCAAAGCAGGAATTAAAGGGGCCAGTCCAGTCCTGATGGGAAGAGGAAAAGTCTGTTACAGGACTGCAGTCCTCGACCCTCTGACAAACCTCCCCCCCCTAGCTTTTCCCGTTTGGGGGAAAGAGGGTAACGTGAGAAGTAATCAGCATTTGAGTGCTCGGTACCCTTTCTATGGCACACATCGAAATGGTATGGCTGCAGGGAAAGGAACCATCGCATTATACGATCGTTCCGTCCTTTGTTCTGGTGGAGCCATGTCAAGGGGGCATGGTCAGTGATCAACGTGAAGTGACGGCCCTCCAGATAATAACGGAGTTTCTCGATGCTCCATTTCACGGCCATAAAAGGGGGTGGTGATGAACAGAGTGTCTGAATTAAGCAGACCACTCTTACCCAGTCCAAAGATCAGGGCTTGATCCATCACCGTTATTTAGCTCACTGCCCCATCCCAGCTCAGAACCTGGCTATATGCAAATTAGTCTTTCCCTGGCCCAGTGCATCATGGGAACAGGGCAGACCAAACTACCAAGCCAATTCTTCACCAGAAAGGAGACAAGCTACCGGGGACCGGTTTCTGGCATTTCAGCCTCGTCGGCCCGGCTTGCTTGAATCCTGTTGGAGCAGTGAGCAAGGGACTCATGTCTGAGTATACCCTGCCACACCTATAGTGGCCAAAAACGATTCAGAAAAGGGGGTGGTGATTTCACGGCCAGGCACTCCTTCTCTATCGTTGGATATACAGTCTCTCGGGGGAACAGTTTCCGACTCAGATACAGGATGGGTCTTTCCCTACCCTCCTTATCGGGCTGGGACAATACAGCGCCTAAACCAACCCCTGAGGCGTCCGTTTGTAAACAGAAAGGTTTGGCAAAGTCTGGGGTTGCCAATACGGGGGCTGAAGAGAGAACATCCTTTAAGTGTTGGAAAGCAGTTGTGGCTTGATGAGAGGGGTTTTTGAACTGCACTGAAGTGGCCGTTTTCTTTAACATATCCGTTAGAGGGGCTGACAGTGAAGCAAAGCGAGGAATGAAGCGGCGGTAATAACCGACCAATCCAAGAAATGCCCTTAGATCCCTCCGGGTTGTAGGAAATGTTTGAGCCTGTATTGCTCTGACCTTTTCTTCCTGTGGGTATAGTTGACCACTTCCCAGGACATACCCAAGATATTTGACACGGGTGAATGCTATCCTTGATTTTTTTGAGTTTATATGAAGTCCTGCTTTCTCCAAGGCATCTAGTATCTGTTCGAGGTGTTGTAAATGGGTCTCCCAGTCTGGGCTGTGTATGACTATGTCATCCAAATATGCTGCGGCAAACTGGGTGTATGGAGCCAGTACTGTGTCCATGAGACGTTGAAACGTTGCTGGTGCTCCGTGTAACCCAAAGGGTAACACTGTGAAGTGGAACAACCCGTCTGGTGTTATGAAAGCTGTTTTTTCTTGGTCTTGAGGGGACAGAGGCACTTGCCAGTAACCCTTGGTGAGGTCAATTGTTGTTATGTACTGGGCCTCACCAAGGCGCTCGATCATCTCATCAACCCTTGGCAGTGGGTAACCATCTTGTTTTGACACCCTGTTGACCCCGCGGAAGTCAATGCAAAAGCGAGTGCTTCCGTCGGGTTTTGGCACCAACACCACTGGGGATGACCAATTACTTTTGGAAGGCACTATTATCCCTGCTTCGAGCATTTTCTTTACTTCCGATTGTAGCAAGAGCCTTTGGGCCTCTGGTACCCGATAAGGTCTTTGTTTGACAATGACCCCAGCCTGGGTGGATGTGATGTACTGCCAGTGTTGTTCTGCCGGGTTGATCATAGAATATGGAAGAATGTTTGGACATCTCATCCACAAACTCCTTCTTTTGTGCCTCCGACAGATCAGGGTTTATCACGGCTTGGTCTATGGTGTGTGGAGCGGACACGGCGAGGGACACTGCTACCGAGGGTCGGGGAGGTGGACCTAACCATTTCTTCAGGATGTTAATATGATAGATTTGAGTCCGAGATGGAGTCATCTGTAGTGCGTATGTGGTTCTCCCTATCTTCCTTACTATCGAGTAAGGTCCTTGCCACTCTTTGCGTAGTTTGTGGGTGGAAGTGGAAAGAAGAACAAGAGCCCAATCCCCAACATCTAGTTCTCTCCATTTCTTTCCTTTATCGTAGAAGAATTTCTGTTTCGCCTGTGCCTTTTCTAAGGTGTCATAGGACAAGGTCCTTAGTTTGTGCAGCCTGTTTTTCAGTTGTTGGGCATAGTCCATCAACTCTTGCGCATCCTGTGCTCCCTCTTTTTCCCAACTGTCTTTTGTTATCTCCAGTAGGGTACGGGGTTTCCTCCTGAACAACAGCTCAAAAGGGGAGGCCCCCATGCTACTCTGGTGTTGACTCCGTAACACGAAGAGGGCTAGGGGGAGTAGTTGATCCCACTGTTTTCCGTCCCCTGACAGAAGTTTTTTTAAGGTGGTCTTAATCAGGCCGTTGTATCGTTCAACCAACCCATCAGTTTGTGGGTGGTAAACGGACGTGCGCAGGTGTTTCAACTGTAATATAGCGCAGACCTGTTTCATAAGTCGGGAGACGAAAGGGGTGCCCTGATCGGTGATAAGGTCTTTAGGGAATCCCATTGTAGAGAACAGTTCTACCAATTTCTGGGAAATGGCGCTAGTGGTGGCAGCGCGTAAGGAAAACGCCTCAGGATAGCGAGTGGCATAGTCCACCACTACCATCACGTACTGATATCCCCTATGTGATTTGGGCAGGGGCCCTATGATGTCTACTCCTATTCTTTCAAAAGGTTTCCCAATAATGGGGAGGGGAACAAGCGGAACCCTGGGTGGAATGTAAGGATTGCGTTTCTGGCATATTTGACACTCCTGACAGTATTTCTTTGTTTGTGCGTGCACCCCAGGCCAATAAAAGTGTTGCACAATGGACTCAGTTGTCTTTTCGGACCCGGAGTGACCTGCTAATAGGTGAGCATGAGCGTAGAACATAACTTGCTCACGAAATTCTGCTGGTACAAGCAACTGAGGAGCAGCTGTATGGCTACCTTCCCTGTACAAAAGTCTGTTCTGTTTCAGAAAACAGGGGTATGTAGTACCTTGCCCCAGCGCTTCTTGGGCACTTTGTCAGGCCGAAGATAAAGAGGCATCGTTCAATTGGGCAGCCAGGAAGTTGGAGTCATTGGCCCATGGTTCTGTGGTTAGTAGTCCGGGAACTGCCTTGGTGGACTTACTCTTAGACAAGGCTTCTTCCATCAATGTGGGGAAGCATGTATTGTTGGTCCCTATGATCAAAGCTTCTGGTAATTCTGGAAGAACCCCGACCTCACACTGTAGGTGAGTGCCCCTCTCTGTTACGATGTTTACCCTGGCTAGGGAATACGTGCGTATTTCACCATGTACACACTTTATCCTGACGTTCCGGTTCAAGAGGAAGGAAGAACCGGTCAGGGAACTTTTTTTTACTACCGAGTGGCGGCAACCTGAATCTAACAGGGCCCTAATAGGGTGATCATCAAGGAGAACACTTACGTAGTAGGCCGGTCCGGTTTCCTGGGCATAGAGGATGGCACGAGGAGCATATCCCACCTCCATCGGCTCTTCTTCTTTCTCCTTTCGTTTCCTACACAGTCTTGCGATATGACCCCATTCACCGCATTCGTAGCATTGGGGTCCTGTCATAACCGGGGGTTCAGGTCTCAATGGTCTGGGTTTCACAAGAGGAGGTAGAGGATCAGGAGTGCCCTTGACTGGTTTCTTTTCGGTTCTTGTGAAGACTTTATTGGTGGTAGGCTTCTCGCCATCCCTAACTGTGGGACGGATTTGGGCTCTGGCATACGAATTAGCCATCTCTATGGCATGTTCCAGGGTCAAACCTGCGTGTTGCCTGAGCCATCTTTGTGTACCATAGGGCAGTGCTTCAAGGAACTGCTCTAAATATATCTTGTTCATTACCTCCTCCAGGTTGCCATCTTGTGGTTTCAACCAACGGTCAGCAGCTTCTTTCATTTTATAAAAGAGCGTTTTAGGAGTGTCATTGGCAAGTCCTCTCTCTTGTCTAGACCTTATTCTGTGACTTTCATCGTCGACCCCAAGTCTGTCTAATACTATTTGTTTCACGTGACCGTAGGCAGCGGTACCGTCCTTGTTAGCGAGCTGATAAGCTGCCTGTGCTTCGCCTGTTAACAGGGGCACTAAGTAAAAGGGCCACCTTTCACCTGGCCAGGCACTAGAAAGGGCTGCCCTCTCGAAGTTAAAAAAAAATGAGACAGGGTCGTAACCTGCTACGTATTTCTGTAGGGGAACTACTGCTCCTTGGGGTGCGGCCGCTCTTTGCTGCCCTAGGAGAGTGAGGATCTGATTCTGTCCTTCTGTAAGCTCGGTGATGTGGTCCGCTTGCTGTTGAATGGCGGCGGTGAACGTGGCCCTGTCATTATCTGCCTGTTCACTAGACTGTCCAACGGCCCATTCAAGCTTGGCCTGTCCTTCTGACATTTTAGTGATTATGGCCTCCATCTGTGCAGATGGATAACTCCTATCTGGCTCGCCACTTGTAACCTTTTGGTACAAGGACGGACAGAGCCAAGACGATTATATGGGCAATGCTTGTTTATTCACAGTACAACAGTCCATTTAAGTCAAGAAGAAGGGGCACACAGTGTCTCTCCTGAGAATAGTCCTGGGGCTTTGGCCTCTCCTTGGCTCCTCCCGGGATTCCGTTTTCCAGCTCACCAACCGAAAAGCACAAAAAGAAAACAAACGTGGCTGTTACTACACAGCACTTGTAAACACTTGATATGGGGGGTGGGGGAAGTGAGGGAGTACGTTTCGTGATTGCATAGACACCACCACCAATGCTCAAAAGACCCGAGAGTGCCGTGTAGACAGATGCCTCATACAGTCTTACGTCTCCCTCCTACCCGGTCCCTCCCCGCTTGAAGCTGAGCAGGTTACGCAAGCGGTTACGCACCTGTGGTAGCCACGCGTCCTCCTGCGCGTGGCTGGGCGATAGGCAATATCGTTGGCTTCCTGGCTTCCCCGCTCCCTTCCTCGCTGCTGTCCTCGCTCGGGGGTGACCTCCTGCTCCTCCGGTTTGTCGTGTCTCCTCCGGACCTCCGGACCTTCTTTCAACGCAGTCGCTGAAATTCCAAGATCCTCCCGGTGGATACCGTTCACGGAAGCCTCCTTCGCCGCGTTCTCCTCTGCTGCTCTTCGTCCTCCATCCGTAGCGGTAGTCTCCCTCCACACCAGCGAGACGGCGTCTTCCTGATCCGCCCTTCTATTCCCTGAAGCCGTTCCTGATTGGAGCACAGGATTCCCCGTCATGGAGGCGGGGCCGGCCGCCTCGTAGGCGGAGCAGGAATTAAAGGGGCCAGTCCAGTCCAGTAGGGAAGAGGAAAAGTCAGTTACAGGACTGCAGTCCTCGACCCTCTGACATGGACATAAAATGTTCTTTACTCAAGATGTCTCTAAACCAGCTGCTGCCCGTCGCAAAGAATTCTTGGACCTCCGACCTTCACTGAGATCAATGAATGCTCGCAATGGCCTAATCCATCCCTGTTTTTTTAAAGTAACTTATAAATAAAGAACTTTTAGTTTTGAAGATCCTGCCGACCTTCGGAAATTCATTCATTCTCACATAGGAGAACTTATGGAACTGAGCAAATCATAGTTGTTTTGATAATGTTTATTGTTTTGTATTGATAATTTTAACCTCCATGTTTTCTCATTAAATGATAACATTTTCTTTGTCCTTCCTATCCTTTGTTTCACAGGTCTCCCCCTTACAGTTTTGTTGTACAACCCTTTCATTCGTGTTATCCTGATGTCTGTAATGTGCAACCCATTCCGCTGCTGTTTCCTTCCTGAATGTTTGGTAAGTTTGGGCCTCCCTTTCACTTCACTTTTTGTTATTATTATTGTATGTTGACCCCTCTCTCTTCTTATTCTTGTCTCTTATTCGTGCGGTTGTCTTGTCCTTCGCTGCCCCCCTCCCACATTAATGTTTTTTGGTCAGTTGTACTCTTTGACTAAAGTCACTTGGCTTTTTGTCATCTTATTTTTGCAGTCTTCTTTAGGGGGACTATGCCCCCCTTTACTCTTCTTCTTTCCTCTATTCTATCTTCTCTTTCTTCCCCCTTCTCTTCTTCCTTCCTTTTCTTTGCTGCCTCTTTACTCATTTCTTTTTTCCCTTTCTTTTAGGCAACCTTTTTATCACTTGCAACTTTTTCCATCTCTCTCTCTTTCTCACTCAGTTTCTGACTTGCTACTGTCCTTCCAAATTGTTCCTGTTTCCATTTCTGTGGTGTTCACATGGTTAAATTTTTTCCTTTTGGACATTTCTTTACTCTCTATATCTTCCCAACCTTTTTTATCTTTTTTCCTTCTATCCTACTCTTCAATGTTTTCTCTCTACCTTTCCGCCTACTCTTATGTAATTTCCAAGGATGAATAGTCTTCGCATTCTCTCTTAGAATGTCAATGGTATACGCAATCCTGTGTTCTATCTCACTTGGCGAGACTGAAATGTCAAGTTGCAATGCTGCAAGAATCTCACCTCACTTTAAAATATTTATCTTCACTGGGTGGGAGAAGCCTTCTGCTCTCCAGCAGTGGGCATCAAAAGTGGGGTTATTATTCTGTTTCACAAGTCGTTAACTGTTCAATTACAAAATGAGTTTTATGATACTAATGGTAGATGGTTGTTTTTAGATGTTACTGTTAATAATACAAAACGTTCTCTTTGCAATGTTTATGGACCTAACGGTGTAGACTTAACTTTTTGGAATGATTTTTCTGCACTTTTCTCATTATATGCGACTGATGATTTGATTGTGGGGGGTGACTGTAACCAACTTATGGACCCCTTTTTAGACCAAAAATCAAAAACCAGATATGTTCCCAATAGGATGCAAAAATCCTTTTTTAAAGCAATTTCCTCTAGAGGCCTCATAGATTCCTGGAGAATATCTCATCCTAATACATAAGAATTCTCTTTTTTTTTCACCTGTACATACATCACACTGCCATATAGACTACATTTTCCTCACTCACCACATTTTCCAATTCATGACTAACTCAGAAGTAGGTTCTATCCTTATCTCAGATCACGCCGCCGTTATAGTGGATATTGATTGCCCATCGAATATTTCCACCACACGGCATTGGCGCTTCAATAACTCTCTCTTGCTTGATCCCCAATTCACTGAACACTTCACACTTTTCATGGAGGAATTCTTCCATTACAATCTTCACTCCACAACTCAATTTCACTTTATCTGAGATGCTTTCAAGGCTACTGCCAGAGGATTTGTTATCGACTTTGTTTCTCGGAAGAAAAAAAAAGCTCTCTCACAAGCATCACATATTCTTAAACAGAGCAAAGAGCTTGTACACCTTTTTTTCACTACAAACTCTTCTGCCACGCTTTCCTCTCTCAATAAAGCGAAAATGCAATACAACAAACACTCTTGGGATGCTGCATGTAATAACCTCCTTAAATGTAATGCTAAAATGTATGGTGGGCGTAACAAAGCTGGCAAATCCCTTACGAACTATCTCAAAATTAAAAAGCAAAAATCCAATATCACAGCCATTCGCGATATTCATGGGAACCATCAGTTTACTGATGATAAGATTCTTGACTGCTTTGTCCAATATTACTCTTCCTTATATACTCCGGAATCAACTCCTTCTCTTGATCAAATTGACTCTTTCTTTCAATCTATTCCTAAATCCCCCGACAATCTTACAGATCTCTCTTCCCTAGATGTTCCCATCCCGGAAAAAGAAATCCTCGATGCCATTATTCTTTTGCCCATGGATAAATCACCTGATCCAGATGGCTTCACCGTTCGCTTCTATCTTCACTTTAAGAGCATATTAATACCACACTTATTTTCACTGATCAACAGCTTCCTTGTCATGTGTGAATCAAAGGGTTCCTTTACACAAGCAATGCTATGCTTACGTCCAAAAAAAGATAAGGACCCCTCCCTTTGTAAAAATTACCGGCCCATCTCATTAATTAACACAGATTGTAAAAATTATGCAAAAATTTTAGACACTCGAATTAACAAAGTTATTCCCGATCTTACCAATATCTACCAATCTGGGTTTGTTGAGGGTAGATCCATCACAGACAACTCAAGAACTCTCCTTAATATCATTCACCTTGCTTCCAAGATGGATTCTCCAGTCGCAGCCATCACATCAGATGCTGAAAAAGCATTTGACAGGGTTAGTTGGGACTTCATGTTTGGAGCGCTTAGGTGGCACGGCTTCAGCCCCCCCATTTTTCATTATATTCATTTGTTATATTCTGCTCCTTCTACTTCTATTTGGGTTAATGGATCCCAATCTACTTATTTTCCTCTTCATAGAGGTACCAGACAAGGTTGTACCCCTTCCCCTCTTCTTTGCATTCTCGCTTTAGAACCATTCTTAGAAAGAATTCGGCGCTCTCCATCCTATACTGGTTTTTCATTTCAGAAAACCAATATTAAGTTCACTGCCTATGGAGATGATATTTTACAATTTATATTTCCAACCCTACCTCTTCACTGCCTGCACTCTTTTCTTTATTGCAAGAATATTCATTAGTCTCTGGCTATAAATTGAACATAGATAAATCTGAAGTCCTACCCCTCAATACATTTTGCCTTCCTCACATGTTCCATGGCTCTGGCTTTGAATGGAATCCCAAACATTTTAACTGTTTAGGCATTCTTTACACTAACAATATTATAGAGACTATTAAACTTAATCATAAAGATATCCTTAAAAAGCTCACTTCGCTCATAGATCGCTGGTCCCCTTTGTTTTTATTTTTGTGAGGGAGATTAGCAACTATTAAAATGATGCTTCTTCCTATAGTCAATTTTTACCTCTCAATACTTCCTATTTCTCTTCCTCTTTATTTTTTTACAACTATAAACTGCATTCTTACTAAATTCCTATGGAATAATCGTAAACCTAGGATTTCTCTTTCTTGTCTTCAACAACCCAAAGAATCAGGTGGGGTCAACTTTCCTAACCTTACTCGTTTTCATTCTGTCTTTACTTTAAAACAAATTTGGCCTTTCCTAACAGATTCGTCTTGTCTTCCCTTGACAGCTTGGAGTACGATTGAACTTGCTCAACTTTCTCCTTTCTCATTCCTTACCGCTACTCGCTTAACCCAACGCCCAAAGCGTTTTCTCACTCCCACATTTAAGCACTCAAAAGCTCTTGCCCTCTCCATATTTCGCTCTTTTCAGTCACAAGCAGGCTTTCATTTTCTTACTCCAATCTGGTACAATAAATTCGTAAAAATTAATAACAGGGCACTTTTCTGGAGAGAATGGATTGATAAAGGCATCATCATGTACGATCATCTTCTCAAGGATAATTCCTTGATGGATTTCTCCGACATTCGTAACTCCTTTCACCTTTCTAACACATACTCTTCTCAATATCCCTTGCTTAGACATGCCTTAACTGCCTTTATTTCCCAACATAGCTCTTTGAATACTGTTGTCTCGACTGACTCCTCACTACCAGACTTTTCCCTTCCTCTTAAAACTGCTTTTATCTATAAACTACTTTCCCGTCCTATTGCTGATAGGTCCAAGTCTAAACTTGAACTCTCCTGGGAAAAAGATTTATCTCAGGAATTTTCCCTTCAGGTCCGGGACTCTATTTGGTCTAAATTACACAAAGTTTCTCTCTCTGCTAGCACCACACAGACTCTATATTTTTTTTATAACAGGCTTTTTTTTACTTCCTCTGATTTATATATATTTAAAGTACAAGACTCTAAAATATGTTGGTCATGTGCTGATAGTGATTTTTCTCATATGTTTTTCCACTGCCCGTTAGTTAAATCCCTTTGGTCGCGTATTTGGTTCAAATTAAGTGATACTTTAAATACAGATCACTCCTTTGCTATTGTACACATTTTTTTGGGAGGCTCATCGCCCATATGGAATGTTCAATGTAATGTTCGTAAATTTATAGATCTATGTATAGCCATTTATTTGCAGATAATCACAACAAAATGGAAAGGTACTTCGAAGATTTCATATAGTGCCTGGTGGAATTTGTTATGTCATCACCATAAAGTCGATCGTGCTTTTGCTAATACTGTACCTCTTTTGATCAAAAAAGATTTGTTAGGGTTGCCTTTAACTAATTTTCTTCCTAGACATGTTCCATGAATTTCATCTTTTATACCTTTTCCTTTTTTCAATTGTATTTAATATCTATAATGTTTCTTGTGTCTGATCTGATATGTTATTTTATAAAATTTGAGTTTTAGGTTGTCTTTCCTTTTTCTCTCTCCACTCTTAAATTTTTTTTTCTCTCTTCTTCTCTCTATTTCCTCCCCTTCTCTCCCTCCCATAATATAAAATACCTTTAAAAGCTCTTTCCCTTGGTATAGCCTATATATCCCTTTTTGGGATCCTTTTATACATTGTTAATTTGCATTTTTCCATTTAATCTATTTTAATGCTCCTTGTTTTGTAATTATTTATTATTTTATTTATTTTTTATTTAGAAGTTTTCTATAGCGCTAACAAGACCCGAAGGTATCAGAGCGCTTTACAGTAGAGGGCATGAAAAAGAGAACAACATGAAACAAACCCAATAAAAGCAATCGGCGAGAGACAATTTGGAAAGAAGAAAAGTTTGGACAGCAGGGCTTCTCGGTACTGGATTCAACAATACCGCATGGATTCTGAGACGTTTGCAGCTCCAAGTTATCCATAACCAAGGGAGCGGATAAGGCACAAGGATTTAAGTTGGCTCTTGAATTCTGCATAGGACGGTAGAGTTCTGATGTGCGGGGGGATGGCGTTCCATATTTTGGGGGCATTATGTTTTACATTGTTTACATTATTCAATAAAGCTTTCTAAACTTAAAAATTAACCTCCTCAGAGGGTCTGATGCATTTATACAATCAATGCCAGAATACTCACTTACATCATATGTAGAAGAATATATGTAAAGAATAATCCTTAAGATATGTGGTCCCGCTCCACCTTTGAATAGTATACCGATAAAGTAGAAAACACTGCGGAATGATGAAAACAGAGGGGCATTAGATTAAATTAGATACACAGAGCGTGCCCCAAGTAGTAGTTGCAACTCAGATTTCAAGTATAGCATACCTGTAGAGAATTTCGCCAATATGGGCGGGATGTAGCCTCCATACCGTGCGGTGTCCAGTGTAAGTGTGAGCACGGCTGACTTCCTCAGGTATAAATAAATGCTCAACGGACATGAAGATCCGTATCAGATGGTGTGACGTAAATTGCGTGGACTTGCGGTAGACGTCAATAAGAACGAATGGTGCTTTAAACTGCCATGTCTAAGTGAATGTAATAGAAACTATGGGCACCATCTTGGAAGTGGTTTTAAAAATAAGAGCGGACGCTATGTGCGGATATATCAAAATAAAAAATATAAATGGAATAAGCTTGACAAATTACATACACTGGTACGCCATGGCAAGGCATGTAAAGATAATAATTGCAAGATGAAGTCTATGTTTTTAAGGTACAAAAGTGGGATGTGTTTGTTTTTTTACACACAAATATTGCGATGCCTAAAATGTCGATCCCTGAAAATGCAACAACACAACTATATTGCCGGCTAAGGATATAGAGTGAACAAATATCTAATAGGTACCTAAAAAACGACTCATGTATTGAAGCATGAATACAGCATATGATCAAGTAAAAGAAGGGGATACAAGAAGCTAAGGTATAGTTGTGGTGTCGGGCCTCAGGCTCACATGACATGAGTAACTGAGACGGACACCAGGAGATTCGGTGCAGTAACTGGCCACAAGCACGTGCACCCGGGCCCTTTTATTGACAGGGCCTCGTCACTCGTGACACCGTGATGGATGGGTGTGGGGGTGCAGTGTGTCCAGCCCTCGAGGGAGTGGCTGGGATTACAGCTTCCTGCGGAACACTAGAAAGTGTCCCGCAGGACACTACAATAGTAAGCATCGCACTTCCAGCATTGAGGGGGTGCAAGTACATTACAAAAATACCAAGGAAAGGAAGCACGGTAAGAAGAAGAATAACACTAAAAATTGAACCAATGTGCGTTGAAATAACAAGGAAGGAATAACAATCCTACCTTCCCCTAACATACTTGGAAATAATTGCAGACATAGATGTAATTTAAAGTAAGGCATTTTCCCATGGTAAGTGCTCATTCAATCCAGAATTTACTGTCTGAAGGATACACATCCAAAATACTTCCCTTTTTTTTTCTTAGGGCATCGATGTTATTATCTTTAGGATTATGCACTTTCTTTAAGATAATCCATTTGATCTCTGTGACCAAATGTTGTTTTTCAAGCCAATGCTCAACGAGAGAATGCCCTCTTTGTTTATTATTAATCGAGGATTCATGTTCACTTAATCTGATTCTAAATTCTCTGCTTGTCTCACCCAAATATCCTTTGAGCATGGGCAGAGGATTAAGTATACAACATTGGCTGATCTGCAATCCGTCATTTCGTTAAAAGTGATATTTTTCTTTCCCCATGCCAATTCACTAGATACTATGGCTGAGCTACAGGCATGGAAATTGCCACATCTGTGGGTCCCTGTCACCGAGTGATCACCAGTAATGGATTTTTAAATGAATTGTCTCGTGGTACTAAACTGGGATTTCACCAAGGAATTGCGTAGGTTTTTGTTGTGATGAAACGCAAATACAGGTTTGGGTATTCTTCCTTTTTTGTTCACCCGTATTGAGGATGTGCCACTGGGAACAAATGATTTGTCGTAATTTGTTGTCAAAGTTTGAGTGACGTGTCACCCATACCAATTTGTTGTCTTCTATGTGGAGGTTGTCTTTTAATAGGGAATCCCTATTATAATATTTAGCCCTTTTGTAAGCCTCTCTTATAACTCTGTGTGGGTATACCCTATTGAGTAATTTACTTTTGAGGTTGTTAGCATGTATTTCAAAGTTTCCTATGTTGGTGCAATTCCTACGTAGTCTTAAAAATTGACTAAAAGGCATAACGTGTTTTTGGCTGCATGGGTGAAAACATTGGTACTGTAGAATGGTATTCCTAGCTGTAGGTTTGGTGTAAAGTGACACCTCAATATTTCCTTTAATGGCCTGTACCCATATATCCAAGAATTCAATCTTTTCACCACTTATGTTGGCACTAAATTTCAAATAAGAGTCACATAAGTTCAGCCAAAGAATGAATTCCTGTAATTGTTCCTCTGGGCCACTTCATATGAAGAAAATATCATCAATAAATCTGTTCCAATGTTGTAAATTTTCCAAAAATGGGGCAATTTCGTTGAATATGCAATGTTATTCAAAAGCCCCCATATAAATATTAGCGACATTTGGGGCGCAGGCTGCACCCAAGCTAACGAACTGGACTTGTTTGAAGATTGACTTATTGAATTCAAAATAGTTTTCTTGCAGTACAATAGTTAAGCACTCAAGGATAAATAGTATGTAATCTTGATTGTTGTTCTTCTCTAATGCGCTTTTAACTGTCTCTAAGGCTCCCCTTTGGGGGATATTCGTGTAATGCGCCTCTATATCCAAAGAGACTAAAAAGTCATTGTTGGGGTTAAATGCCAGGCCTTACATTTTTCCAATAAGGTGACCAGTATCTTTAATAAAAGCTGGAAGACCACTGACTATCGGTTTCAAAAACGTATCCATGTATTTAGAAAGTGGTTCTCTAATAGATCCAATAGTGGATACTATGGGTCTATACGGTGGCTTGATGGTATCCTTATGCATTTTTGGTAATACTGGGATACAAGAAAAGGGTTTGTTGAGGTATTCAAATTCTTGTGAGCAAATGGAGCCTCTATCCAGGGCTCCCTGCGTTATAAGTAGGATCTCACTCTTAATTCGATTACAAGGGTCAGAGGTGACTTTACAATAATGAGTAGGGACTTTCAACTTGTCCAAAATTTGGTCTTCATAATCAGTGCTATTGATTAACACAATTCCTCCACCTTTATCACAGGGTTTGACTGTGATGTCTTTGTTGGATGACAGGGTTTTGAGTGCCATGTATTCATCATAGTTAAGATTATACAAAGGTGTGGGCACAAATTTGGTTGCATTTGGTATCTTGGTGTATACTATCTTTTCCAAAATGCCCACCTCAGGGCCCACTTCGTCTAGGGTAGGGGTGAAGTTAGAGTCAGGGCATAATCCAGTTCTATTCAGCAACTGGGGTGGACTATGATGTTCACGTGGAATTGTTTCAAGGGCTAGTAAACCAAAAGTATATCATTATTTTTATACCATTGCCTTATTTTTTACCCGCATAAACAGAATACCGAACGGATTTACTTCTGGTTTATTGGACCCTGAAACAATTCCACATAGTACTCCTATTTGTAATATAGGTTTATGGTTATATTCCAATACTATCTTTTTTATAAACAGTGTTGGGAAATTGGGACCTATTTCAAAACACAAGTTTCCTTTCCTCATATCACTTGCGACACTCTCTTCTTCTAGGTTTTTGGCCAAAGCTTCGTACTTTTTTTATTTATTATATACACCAGATAACAAAAACTTACATGAATTCTTTTTTCCTTGTCCCCACAGTTGTATATGAAATATTCTAGTGTTGTCATATAAAGCCCATATTGCTCCGCATCTGAAAAAGCAATTGAATGGTCCTGAATTATTTTGACCACTTTGTGATATATTGATGTCTGTGCCCTGACGAAGGATTGGTGGGGAATCCACTTCACCCCGAAACGCACGTCAGCGCTTTTCTCGGTCTGTTTGTATAGCATGTATTCATTAAATGAATTACAAAATTAATTATGACATGAATTAAAAAGTGTATTTACATGTTGAGTCAATTTTATGAGTATGATTGTGTTGTGGTATGTTTGTCAGTTGGTTGTCTGGTAACGAGTGAGTGCATTTGTGAGACAGTCAAATCATTTCCCTTTGGGCTTTAAAATACACTGCTTGATTTTGTATTACGCTTTTAAGTTATGATCTTAATTATATAAACAGAAACAAATAAAAAACAACATTTTGTAAAATAAAATAAAAAGATTAATAATCGAATAAACTAGTGGGACAATATATTCTGTATTGATGGGGGTATCATCCGTTTCGTAATTGTATGTTAAGGAGAGGTTCGAATTTCTGATGGTGCTGGCGACTAATCCCTCACGGAGGAACGAAACGTGGTGACCAGGAATGTATCCTATGCCTGCTATAATACAATCTGGACTGATGAGATCATCAAGGTCTGGTACCTGACCTGGCTCTTGGCACACGTCTCTTTGGAAGGATGGATGGCAGAGGTGGAGTGCGTTTTGGTGATGGTGCATGCAGAGTGACCCTGTAAGGAGAGTAGGTCTGTAAAAAGTCTGAGCATGAGGACAATCACTCCACTTGCACACACTTTACAGCCAATGTGGGGAGAGATTCACGGGTGGGTCAGCAGGAGGTTTAACTGGTGCTCGACACCCTGGCTTTACTGATTCCAATGGAAAAATCTGCACCTCCGATGAGTGGGAATGGCTTCTTGGCCTCTATTTTCTCTAAGATGTGGTCTTTGACATTGATCGTGACCTCTGTGGTCGCTTCAACGTCAACTGTACTTCGTTGGGGGCATCCTTTGCCATCGAAGAGTGTCTCAACATGGAAGACCGCCATAAACCTTTCACAGCTTATCTTCAGCCGGCGCCAGCTGCTTCGACATATACCATGGCCAAGAAAACAATTATTGCTAAAGTCAGTTGCTATGTGGCTAAGGACAGGCCTGTTGGCTTTGTCAATGCTTGTTTCCTTTTCAGCCAGTCAGACAGCCCATTGTCCGCAAACAACCAAGCTGTGCGCCTGACAAAATATCAGTATTCACACAAGGCTCAATGCTTATATGGACTTGGCACCCACAGGAGATTCCAGACTAAACTTCAATCCATCCTTCCCTTGATGTTTAAATCAATACCATGTCATTTCAGGTTAAAGTTCATAGTGGGCGTGGGTGGGCAGATAGGCGCTGGAATAGAAATAAACAAAATATATGCTTCACTGTAGCAAGATTAAATGTTCGGGATGATAGTCGCAGGATAAGCTTTCAAAGTAAGCGGTGTATCTCAGGTGGCTTTATAGGCACTGCCAGATAAAGATTCTGAACATCTACGCAGGCCTGTCTGGTACCCATAGGCACAGCGTCTGAAGCAGTTCTACCCACCTTTCTTTGGTGATCTGTAAGTTGTCCACTGACTGGTCCTTTCTATCAGTTGTGTGTATTCTCTGTAAAAAACAAAAAGTCACATTTAAATGATCCTTCAAGAACACACAATCTTAAAACAATTATCACAGGCCTCTCTGCTCTAACTGTTGCTTTGTGTTGTCATTTACACCGTCATGGGATTAAGGATTTTGTTTGGTTTAATAGTGCAATTTTGTTGACATTGTAAAAAGTTACACTTAATATTCATAACATGGTTGTCACTAGAAAGTATCAAGTCCAATGCATCATATAAATGTGCAAGGTGATTTGTTATTAACCCTATAATGCTCACCTCCCCCCACATTGAGTGTGCGGCTTTCACTAAAAAGCTCCACAATATTCTCTTTTTGGGATGTATGCCAGGCTTTTCTTGCCTTTCAAATTGAGCAGACCCTTCGCTAGTCTGTGCCTTGATTTTGTATTTAAAGTGTTTCCTTATTCTTTTATCGAGAGGCTGTATATTAGTCCTCTTGCTGATCTATACTTTGGTTCCAGCCATTGATTTGCTCTAGAGAGTGACCTTATGGTAATCCTCTCACATGATTGATTATTAATGATTTAGCTGACTAACTAACCAATACTTTCGCTTTCTGTAATGATTGTAAAAAAATGTATAAACTTTTATGATTTTGACTTTGAATCCTTGGCTCACAAAGGTTTTAATTTCGAATATTCAAAATCGTGGGTCGACATCTTGAGAGTTTCACATGACGCCAATCCTTCAAATCAGGCATTAATATAATATTTTTGAGTGCTTCTGTGAAAAGCGCCCATGCAATTTTGTTGTACAATGTGGGAATCAGAATTCTAATTGAATTCTAATGAAATCAACAATATCAACATTAACTAATCAAAACTCAAGAGTTTCCCCAAACCTTTGGATGTAGTTTGGATTTTTCTTGGAGTAGCAGTAAATGCTGTTGAGAGTTGGATTTGGTGACTGTAAGCGGGGATGGTTGCATGAAGCAGTGCATTGTGGTACTTGTGGTGTGAGATGTGCATAGTTGTGTTGGGTATGAGATGTTGTAGTCAGGTGATTTCTAGTTTAGTGACTTTGTTTGGCAGTCTGTTGTGAGGCTTGGTTACTGTGATTTTAGTGGTTGCATCTTGTTTTCAATCAAAGGATTGGTTACCCTTGGTCAGAACCTATCTTTAGCGTGAGTGGTAGTGCCGCAAAGGTGCTATTTCCTTTTACGTGGTGAGTTTTGTTTCTTCCCTGTGTCTGTTAAAGCATTCTTTGTTTTAGTTCAAGTCTATATTATGTATTGTTTTGTTTGTAATGAATTACATGTGATTGACTGTACTGGTAGTACGCTTGTGAGAGTGAGGTTGAAGTTAAAATGGGTTCCTTATTGAATAATGCATTGATCCCTACTCTTGCTGCCGATTCTGCACCCCCAGCTCGTAACTCTGGCTCATAAGATGTTGATGAATTTTTGGCTACCTATGTGCCTATGGACCCACTGCAGAGAAAATAACAGTTTTAAGTTGAGTAGTAGGTTTGAAATGAGACCGATTGAGTATTTGAGGAGTCTCATGCTTGTGTTGTGGAGACAGGACTCAATAGAAACTGTGGGTGCTTTCCCTGTGAATACTAATGACATTGACAATACAGCCAAATGATGTCAAAAATAACAAGTATTTTCAATGCAACAGGTCTCGCAGCTGCGAGTTTTAGAGCTATTGGTATTGTAAATGGCAATGCCTTTTGAAAAATTAACAGGTATTGTAATTTATAATATCAATTTTTCACCAGAACCATAACTACCACTATTATCATTACTATCACCACAGAGTAGTAATAGTAATAATTGTAGTGGTGGTTATGGTACTTGTGGTGGTTGTAGCAGTGGTGGTAGTGGTGGTGATGGTACTGGTTGTGTTAGTGATGATGGTACTGGTGGTCTACGTGGATTTTATTTCATTACTTATGCTAGTGCTGGAATATTTTTTAACAAAAAAATACAAAAACTAACAAACATTATCATTTGCAATGCCAATAGCTCAAACATTTAGTAATGCCAGTCCCAATTGCATTGCAAATGCTTGTTTTATGTTGCAGACATGAGGTGCATCATCTACTTCGAAAAATACAATCTTAGATTTGTAGACACTCGTAGCAGTCCTATGGTAGGAGGCAGTTGTTCAGCCAGTGTAAGGCTATTAGCTCACACAACTTTGCATTTTGACCTCAGGCAGGAGACTTGAGTTACCAGTAACTGTGGAAAGAGCAATAACTTTAGAAACTGATGCTTTATTTCACCTTTTCCGTAGTGTGAAGGTTATATAACTGTTTTATTGCGTTCAAATGGGCACAATGGGACTTAGTTACAAGTCACATACACCTCCGGTGCTACACTTTTTGTGTGGGAAAAAGTGACACAGCGGCGGCGCAAGGGGCTTATAAATAAGCTCCAATGTCCTCGTTCTCTGGCTCTAAAGCAGCTCTGCTGACCTGGTTCTCTGGCTCTAAAGCAGCTCTGCTGACCTGGTTCTCTGGCTCTAAAGCAGCTCTGCTGAACTGGCTGTCTGCCTCTAACACAGCTATGCTGACCGTGTTTCTCTGGCTCTACAGCAGCTCTGCTGACCTGGTTCTCTGGCTCTAAAGCAGCTCTGCTGACCCGGTTCTCTGGCTCAAAAGCAGCTCTGCTGACCTGGTTCTCTGGCTCTAAAGCAGCTCTGCTGACCCGGTTCTCTGGCTCTAAAGCAGCTCTGCTGACCTGGTTCTCTGGCTCTAGAGCAGCTCTGCTGACCGGGTTCTCTGGCTCTACAGCAGCTCTGCTGACCTGGTTCTATGGCTCTAGAGCTGCTCTGCTGACCTGGTTTATTGCCTCTGGAGCAGCTCTGCTGACCTGTTTTTTAGTCTCTAGAGCAGCTCTGCTGACCGTGTTTCTCTGGCTCGACAGCAGCTCTGCTGGCCTGGTACTCTGGCTTTGAAGCAGCTCTGCTGGCCTGGGTCTCTGGTTCTAAAGCAGCTCTGCTGACCTGGTTCTCTGGCTCTTCAGCAGCTTTGCTGACCTGGTTTATTGCCTCTGGAGCAGCTCTGCTGACCTGTTTTTTAGTCTCTAGAGCAGCTCTGCTGACCGTGTTTCTCTGGCTCTACAGCAGCTCTGCTGGCCTGGTACTCTGGCTTTGAAGCAGCTCTGCTGGCCTGGGTCTCTGGTTCTAAAGCAGCTCTGCTGACCTGGTTCTCTGACTTTGAAGCAGCTCTGCTGGCCTGGGTCTCTGGATCTAAAGCAGCTCTGCTGACCTGGTTCTATGTCTCTAAAGCAGCTCTGCTGACCTGGTTCTCTCCCTCTAAAGCAGATCTGCTGACCTGGTTTCTCTGGCTCTACAGCAACTCTACTGACCTGATTCTCTGACTCTAGAGACGTCCTGCTGACCTGATCCTCTGGTTCTATACCTGGTTCTCTTGCTCCAAAGCAGCTCTGCTGACATGGTTCTGTCCCTTTAAAGCAGCTCTGCTGACCTGGATTCTCTGGCTCTAGAGTAGCTCTGCTGATCTGGTTCTCTGGCTCTAAAGCAGTTCTGCTGACCTGGTTCTATGGCTCTAGAGCAGCTCTACTGACCTGGTTCACTGGTTCTAGAGCAGCTTTGCTGACCTGGTTCTTAGGCTCTAGAGCAGCTCTGCTGACCTGGTTCTCTGGCTCTAGAGCAGCTCTGCTGACCTGATTCTTAGGCTCTAGAGCAGCTCTACTGACCTGTCTCTCTGGCACTAGAACAGCTCTGCGGACCTGGTTCTCTGGTTCTAAAACAACTCTGCTGACCTTGTTCTTTGGCTCAAAAGCAGCTCTGCTGACCTGGTTCTCTGGCTCTAGAGCAGCTCTTCTGACATGGTTCTGTGGCTCTAAAGCAGCTCTGCTGACCTGGTTCTCTGGCTCTAAAGCAGCTCTGCTAACCTGGTTCTCTCCCTCTAAAGCAGCTCTGCTGACCTGCTTCTCTGCCTTTAGAGCAGCTCTGCTGACCTGGTTCTTATGCTCTAGGGCAGCTCTGCTGACCTGGTTCTCTGGCTCCAAAGCAGCTCTGCTGACCTGGTTCTCTCCCTCAAAAGCAGCTCTGCTCACCTGGTCTCTCCGGCTCTACAGCAGCTTGGCTGACCTGGTTCTATGGCTCTAGAGCAGCTCTGCTGACCTGGTTCTCTGGCTCCAATGCAGATCTGCAGACCTGGTTCTCTGGATCTAAAGCAGCTCTGCTGACCTGGTTCTCTGGCTCTAAAGCAGCTCTGCTGACCTGGTTCTTATGCTCTAGGGTAGCTCTGCTGACCTGGTTCACTTGTTCTAGAGCAGCTTTGTTGACCTGGTTCTTAGGCTCTAAAGCCGCTCTGCTGACCTGGTTCTCTCCCTCTAAAGCAGCTCTGCTGACCTGCTTCTCTGCCTTTAGAGCAGCTCTGCTGACCTGGTTCTTATGCTCTAGGGCAGCTCTGCTGACCTGGTTCTCTGGCTCCAAAGCAGCTCTGCTGACCTGGTTCTCTCCCTCAAAAGCAGCTCTGCTCACCTGGTCTCTCCGGCTCTACAGCAGCTTGGCTGACCTGGTTCTATGGCTCTAGAGCAGCTCTGCTGACCTGGTTCTCTGGCTCCAATGCAGATCTGCAGACCTGGTTCTCTGGATCTAAAGCAGCTCTGCTGACCTGGTTCTCTGGCTCTAAAGCAGCTCTGCTGACCTGGTTCTTTGGCTCTAGAGCAGCTCTACTGACCTGGTTCACTGGTTCTAGAGCAACTTTGCTGACCTGGTTCTTAGGCTCTAGAGCAGCTCTGCTGACCTGGTTCTCTGGCTCTAGAGCAGCTCTGCTGACCTGATTCTTAGGCTCTAGAGCAGCTCTGCTGACCTGTCTCTCTGGCACTAGAACAGCTCTGCGGACCTGGTTCTCTGGTTCTAAAACAACTCTGCTGACCTGGTTCTATGGCTCTAAAGCAGCTCTGCTGACCTGGTTCTATGGCTCTAAAGCAGCTCTGCTGACCTGGTTCTCTGGCTCTAGAGCAGCTCTTCTGACATGGTTCTGTGGCTCTGGAGCAGGTCTGCTGACATGGTTCTGTGGCTCTAAAGCAGCTCTGCTGACCTGGTTCTCTGGCTCTAAAGCAGCTCTGCTAACCTGGTTCTCTCCCTCTAAAGCAGCTCTGCTAACCTGCTTCTCTGCCTTTAGAGCAGCTCTGCTGACCTGGTTCTTATGCTCTAGGGCAGCTCTGCTGACCTGGTTCTCTGGCTCCAAAGCAGCTCTGCTGACCTGGTTCTCTCCCTCAAAAGCAGCTCTGCTGACCTGGTTCTCTGGCTCTAGAGCAGCTCTGCTGACCTGGTTCTCTGGCTCCAATGCAGATCTGCAGACCTGGTTCTCTGGATCTAAAGCAGCTCTGCTAACCTGGTTCTCTGGCTCTAAAGCAGCACTGCTGGCCTTGTTCTCTGGCTCTGCTGACCTGGTTCTCTCCCCCTAAAGCAGCTCTGCTAACCTGCTTCTCTGCCTTTAGAGCAGCTCTGCTGACCTGGTTCTTATGCTCTAGGGCAGCTCTGCTGACCTGGTTCTCTGGCTCCAAAACAGCTCTGCTGACCTGGTTCTCTCCCTCAAAAGCAGCTCTGCTGACCTGGTTCTCTGGCTCTAGAGCAGCTCTGCTGACCTGGTTCTCTGGCTCCAATGCAGATCTGCAGACCTGGTTCTCTGGGTCTAAAGCAGCTCTGCTGACCTGGTTCTCTGGCTCTAAAGCAGCACTGCTGGCCTTGTTCTCTGGCTCTGCTGACCTGGTTCTCTCGCTCTAAAGCAGCTCTGCTGACCTGGTTCTGTCCCTCTAAAGCAGCTCTGCTGACCTGGTTTCCCTGGCTCTAGAGCAGCTCTGCTGGCCTGGTTTCTCTGGCTCTACAGCAGCTATGCTGACCTGGTTCTCTGCCTCTTGATGCACAGCGAGTGAGTGTGTACATCAGTGGGTCTCATCTCCTCCAATTAAATCCTGCAAATGAAAAAAAAAAGTGTTTCGAGTCCTTTAAAGGAAAGAGTGTATATCCTCTCATAAACTATACAATCCCTGTGGGCGTGGGCAAACGGAGACAGGTGGCAACCAGTTGGGATTGAAATGCCTCGTTTGCAATCATTGCACTGTCTTTGGCATCATTTGTGACGCCAAATGACGCGCAAGAATGAAATCCGCAGGCGGAGCTGAGACAGGGCTTTGGAATCCGTATTGATTCCAAGAAGCCCTCTGCATGGCAGAGCAGCGTGGGCTGCTTTCGCCAGGCCGAGACCTAAAAAGGATTACAAGGAAAAGACAGGAACTAAGGAGGGAGAGTGACTCTGGAGAAGATGATTGATTTATAGCTCATGTGTTGATTGTGAGACCCCCTCTATACAATGAGACTCGCCTACATAAGAGAAAGGAGCAGCAGAGCCAAATGTAAGGAGGAATGAGATAAAAGCTGGTTCTTAAAAGTAAGAAGACAGTAGCGGACCTTTACGTGGCTTTAAAGCAGATTTCAAATGCAATGGTTGATACGAATAAAATGGTGACATTCAATACAGATGAATTAACATTTTAGAATACGGAATTAGGGCAACGTGCTTGTTGTACTTGTGGAAAACTTGAAGAACTGGTGGAAGTGTAGGATGAGAATCTGTATAAAATGAGAATAGACAGATCATATAGAATGGACTGACCGAATGCTATTTACATGCTACCACAGTTGTCCTACTGAGAATGAATCTAGGAGAACTAATAAATACCATCAGAGAATTGGAGAATGTGAAAAAGTATACAGATAATTGGGACCAGATTAAAAGGGAAAAACAAAAGGAAAAGAAGCAGAAACAAATGTACATGTGAATGACACTGAATGTGAAGTGATTGTCATAGTCAAAAAGGCTTTATTTCGATAAATGTTATCATAAAAGCTTCATTTAAAATTTAAAATACACAAATTCATGTTGGAAATAACAAGATAAACAAAAACACAAAAAATGTAGTATACTGTTAGTTAAAAAGTTTCCAAAGTTCATTGGAAAAAAGAAATAGTTCATAAAATGGTTTAAGAAACGAATTAAACAATTGATTTAAGCCTCTTAGATCTAATGGACCAAGCCCATGATAGGAATTTTGCGAAAATACAAGCATATAGGGTACAACAGTCAGATCTAAGTACGCGTATTACCTCCACATGACGCCTAGTGCCTAGCTGGCGACATAGATGTTTAAGCCATTTCTTCCGTGGCAGGGTATACTCTCCGCATTCAAACAAGAAATGCGCCACTGTCTCTGGTCTACATATACACATTGGACAAAACTCTGTAGTTTGCACAGGTGGTTTCCACCGCGATGAAAAAGCATACAAAGGAAGAGTACCTGCTCTAAATTTAAAATAGAGGGCCCTATCAAAAGGTTTCTCGATTATATCTAAATATAGTTCTCGTATTGGCAGGTCCTTAAATTTCAGGAAATCTTCCGTCAGTCTGCCCAAGCAATCATTAGTGTTTCTTTTTGACGCTATCCAGCTCCAGTACAGGGTCTTAAGGGTTTCCTTTGGTGGAGAGGATCCGTTTAACCATGCTTCTTTTAAGCCCAGATTAAATAACAGGATTTTCATGTCTCTCAACCATTTAATTTTCTGCCATCCTGGAAGTGACATAATTTCTGAAAGGCCTTGCGCATATTTGTCAAGTTCCTGTACTCGCCACAGGCCGCCCATAACAGCAATGGCCGAAGTTTTGCTTTGTCATCAATTGGGCGGCAACCTAGATCCAGCATTAGCGGGACCATAGGCGTACCTTGCGGGAGAGACATAATTGCTCTGCAAAATTTCCTCTCAGATCTTGGCAGTTCGTTTGTAATAGATGAGCCCCATAACTCTGCCCCATAAAGAGCAGAGCTAACCCCTTTGGCTGTATAGATTTCAAGAACAGTAGATATGGGTCTAAAAACACAAGAGCGTTGTTCTTTCAATAGGGCTCCTGTTAGACGTTTATGGGTTAGCAACATTTTATCTAGATGAGGGGCCCATTGCATTTTGTGGGACAACCGAATGCCTAGATAGTCGAAAACTTCTACTTTCCCCAAAGGTTCTCCATTCAAAATAGGAGGGCAAATAGTTTTTTGGGGGGGATTCGGCACAAGGTACTTCGTCTTTTCAGTATTGATAATCAAACCCCGTTCAGAGCAAAAGGACTGAAAATTGTTCAAAAGTCTTTGGAGGCCAATCGGGGTTTTCGATATCAAAAGAGTATCGTCCGCGAAGAGAAGGGTAGGTATACGCTCTCCAGCCAGGGATGGTTCATCTGATGGATATTTCCGAAGATGCTCGACCACCCCATTGATGTAAAGGGAAAAGAGGGTGGGAGCTAGGACACATCCCTGGCGGACCCCCCTCTCTACAGGGATACTACTAGTTTTTTCACCATCTGGGCCCCACCTTATCTGGGCAAAACTGTCTTCATGGAGCCTGATGAGTAATGAGAGAATATAATGTGGCAACCCCATGTCAGCCAGAACTCCCCAAAGGGTCTCCCTCGGTACAAGGTCAAAGGCAGTCTTTAAATCGATAAAAGCGAGATAAAGACTGCCCTTGCCTATAACCACTACCCTCCAATATATCATCATCAGCCTAAAGGCTTGCTCGATTGTACCTGTGCCCACTCGGAACCCTGCCTGGTAATCGGAGAGTATTTTGTTTTGATCTAACCAATCCAATATCCTGACCAGTAGGACCTTGCCAACTACTTTTTGGCTGATATCCAATAAACGAATTGGTATATAATTGGATGGATCATCTCTGACGCCTTTTTTATAAATGGGGACAACCTCCGCCCCTTTCCATGATATGGGAATCAGTGCACCCCTACAGATGGCAGTGAGAAGGCAGTGGATGAATTTTCCCCACTTCTGAATATCTGATCTCAGCAGGGGCCCCGGTATACCATCCGGTCCAGCAGCTTTTTGGGGCCTGATGGTACTTATGGCATACTCCACTTCTTTTATTGTAAAGTCAGAGCTTTCCTGAAGGGTCGCCCAATCCAATTCAATCGCAGGTAAGTTCCCTGCCCTTACTTCAGCAACAGTGTATAACTTTGAGAAATGGTTGACCCACGCCTGGCTTGGGATATTACATGTTATAGGATCAGTGTCAGGTCTGTTTCTGGCTCTTTTTTTATCCCAGAAGCATTTTGAGTCCTTAGAGCTAGCCTCTTTCAGAGTACGCCAGTACTCCTCTTCCCACTCTTTTTTTGCATGTGCCAGTGTAGTCCTATGCTCTTTCCTGGCTGTCTGTATCGAGGGTTGGGATTTGCCCTTAACGGCCTCTATTAAGAGTGACTTAGCCCGTCTGCATGCTGGGGTGTACCACTCGTGCTTCCCCTTGGGTTTACACTGAGGTGGATTCCTCCCTGCAAAGCCCTTACCCTGAAATACATCCCCTATGGACTTCACAGCTGCCTCGAAAATAGATGTCACCTTTTCAACTGGATAGGCCAGATTGTTAGCATCTAATTCGATCTGAGAAGTCTGAAGTAATTCCTTGATGGTAGAAAGTTTAACAGTGTCAGTGGCGATTTTATTCCACTTGAGACGTCGTTCACAGGATGCAACAGTGGTTTTATAAGTGCATTTGGGAAAGGGTACGATTGTTTTACTAGACCAGGGATCGTGTAAAGATAAAGAAAGCGAATTATCATCGCTCTCCGCGGTGGGTTGGACAACCATATCCTGGACCAGTCCCCAGAGTTTTAAATCCAACAGAATATAGTCAATTCTCGAGGTTTGATTAACCCTGTTGAAGGTGGGAGCACCTAAGCGATCTGAAGTTGTGCGGCCGTTCGTGGCTCTTAAGCCAAACTCTAGTGTTAGGGCATTTAGTTGAACTGCAGTTCGTGACCATCTTTTTATCGGGGCGATAGATAATGCTGGAATATCCCATCTACTATCGTCCTCACTTAGGTCTGAACTGCCCTCCATAGGGAGTGGTTCATATGTACAGTTAAAGTCGCCCGCTATTAAGATATAATCACCTTCTGCGTGATCTCTAAGTTCTGCTTCAAGGTTGGATAATACTGGGGGCGTGGCTTGGCGCCCGACGAGGACGGCAGCGCGGATGTGAGCGCTCCGGGTTGCTGAGGGCTTTCGCCGCCTCTATCACCCTGCCTGCACCTGCAAAGCACCATCTCATCGACCGGAGACCGCCGTCGACAAGGGGCTTTAAGATGCGGTCCTTTTCAAGTAGCGGAATTGCCGCTTTGCCGACTTTTGCAGCGGACGCGGCTGACTGAAAGTCGCGCCCGCCATTTTGTTTTCCTGCCACCGAGGAGTATGACGCTTCTGCCTCGCCAGCTTTCAAGCCTGCCACGGAGCCCCACACATCATTGAGTCTTCCTACTGAGGTACAGTCCACTGCTCTGCTTCACTGCTGCATGTGTGTGCCACATATCACTTCTCTACGCATTTTAACGAAGTTTCACTCAAGTTTTCTCTGATTGGCGGCCATTTTAAGCCAGTGAACTTTTCTTTCTGAGGAACTCTCCCCCTTCAGTTGCCTCTTCGCTGAAACTGCTGTCTTCTCTCATGCGCATGTGTTTGGCGCTATTTACAACTCAAGACAGTTTTAAGCATTGTTGCTGCACGTTCTCCCTTTCATGCTCCCCCTGCGTCCATGATATCCTCTCCTTGATGGACCTCCTCGGCTCTGTAACCTGCTAATTATCTACACGCGTCCTCCTGGTGATTTCACGCCCCCATCATCACTGCGTTAACTCCTTCCTTTAGCGAACGTGTTGCTGTTTCATCCATTTTCCTTGCGACCTGGTACACCTGCATCCTTTGCGGTTTGCCAGATATAGACTTTGACGTACACTTTTCATCGCCTCTGGATGAGCAGAGACTATTACTGAACTTCACCACTAACTTTTTTCTCCTTCCCTCTTATGGAAAAAAAGGCATTCCAACGCACTACCAAGCCTCCGCGTCGTGTCTTCCTTAAAAACTCTAAAGTCTTCTCTGCATTGGCGCACCTCGAAGCTTCTCAAGGTCTTGTCACTCAAATGTCGCAGTCCAGTACGGAGCGGTCCGTCCATCCTTCAGGGAAGATCACGCCGAAACGCCTTAAAAAAGACCCTCCCTCGCCAACGGGATCCACATCAACTGTCTCAATGGAGTTACTATTGGAAGAGATCCGTGCTCTTAGACCCTTCATGGAAGAAACGAATTCTAAGCTGCAGGTTCTCACTGACAACTGGTCCCAGATGGATGCCAGAGTCACCACGGTGGAACAATCTCTAACTTCTCTCCAAGAGTCTTCCTCTAAGGTATCACACATGCAGTCTCAAATTTCCTCTCTTCAAAAGCAAGTTGAAGAATTGGAGAACCGAAACAGACGCAATAATCTTCGTATCTACGGCCTGGCGGAAAATTGTGAGGGGAGTGACCCCATTGCCTTCTTCAAATCATTTCTGCCCAAGCTACTTCATCTACCTGAGGATACTGTCCTTAACATTCAGCGTGCACATAGGTTGGGTCGCCTTCCCTCCACTTCTTCTCCTTCTTCACGACCAAGAGGTGTCATTATGTACTTCTTAGAGTACACTGACCTCCTCAAAGTTATCTCAGCGGCTCGTGCATCACCTCGGTTGCAATGGATGGGCTCCAGTCTTTTCTTTGCGCAGGATTATGCAAGAGCCACAGCCAGCCGTCGCAAGGCCTTCTTGGATATGCGGCCAGAACTCCGAGCCATTGGAGCCAGATATGGTCTTTTTCATCCTTGCCTATTCAGAGTGACCTACAACAACAAGACTACGACATATGAAGATCCTGTCCGTCTTCGAAGCTTTTTGAATGCAACCCAAGCCTCTGATATGGACTTCTCTGGCTCCTCCTCAGCTTTCCCGCCATGATTCCTGCATGAAGAAGCGTTGAAGTCTCAATCAAGCTGCATACTTGTCTTGCACTGTTAAATGCATTACTGTTGGTTTATGCCACGTTTTCTGGCCATTCCTGTTTCCCTGTTCTTCCCCTCTTTTTTCGTCGTTTATCTCATATCTCCGTTCGTTAGTTCGTACGATTCCCCACTGTTTTCTTTACTCGTCTCATTGTACTTTATTATTGTTCTGCTCTCACCCTCTTTCATTTCTTTCCCTTACCATTGGTTTCCCCCTTTTTTTTTTTTTTCTTCCTTGCAGGTTTCACAAAAAGTATGGCGTTTCCCCTCCGACCTGTTGGTTCGTTCGCTTCTGGCGCTTGCTTCCTCTGCCTGGCGCCCCCCCCTCATCCACTTCCTCACGTATCCTCCCCCTGGTGCTCAATCCTCCTCGTTTCTACCCTCCGTAAGTATGTTTCCCCTTCTTTCCTGGTTGTTCACTTTCCTTCTTGTATCTTTTTCACCTTTAAATCTCCCAATGTCCTCTGTTTCACAGGTGTCTCTCTTTTTTGGTTTTCGAACATTTCTCTATTCCTGTCCTCTCATTATCATTCTATTTATTTCACGGACTACTCTATCCTCTTCTTCAAACTATTCGCCCCTCTTTTCCTCTTTGCTACCCTATTTTCTCTCTACTTCTCCTTTCGCTCATTATTGCATTGTATTGACTTTCATCAATTTCCCTGATCTCCCTGATCCTTTTAATCTTCTGGGTCTTTTTTCCACTCCCTTTTTCTCTTTTGACTTCTTCTTCTTCTCTGACATGATATGTCTCTGAAAGTACTCACATGGAATGTTAAGGGCGTCAATTCCCCTATCAAACGACAAAGAATATTATCTCATCTTTCACGATTGAATGTGGACATTGCTTTTTTACAAGAAACCCATTTATCTGCTGAAGAATCTGCTAAATTGAAAAGAAGCTGGGTGGGGGATGTTTATTACTCTCCTGGAGATGGTAAACGTAATGGCGTTGCTATTTTATGTCACAAGGCTCTTTCTCACTCCTTGCTTGCTCAAGAGTCTGACGCCGAAGGTCGATGGATTTATGCCAAACTCTCTGTCAAGAATGTTCCAATTTCTCTCCTAAATGTTTATGCCCCTACCACTGGTGATCCCACTTTTTGGCACTCATTTTCTCAACACATCACCAGGTTCATTGATGATAATTTTATACTAGCAGGTGATTGCAATCAGCCCCTGGATCCCTTTTTAGATAGGAATTCTAAAGCACACTTTATCCCTAACAAATCTCATAAATCCTTTTCTCAAGCTATTTCCCAACACAAACTCATTGATGCCTGGCGTCTTTGTAATCCAGACCTTCAAGAATTTACCTTTTATTCTCCATGTCACCATTCCCAATCCCGAATTGATTACGTCTTTGTTACCCACAACATTGCCCAAACTCTTACATATGCGGAAATTGGCCCAATCTTACTCTCTGACCATGCCCCTACATTAGCTCAATTGGACATCCTACCCAAATCAACGGGCCCTAAACGTTGGCGTTTCAATAATTCTCTCCTCCTGGACCCTAAATTTACCACCTCCTTCACTTCCTTCTCCCATGAGTTCTTCTCCCTAAATGATGATTCCCCTGTCCCCAAACACACCATTTGGGATGCCTTTAAAGCGGCGGCGAGAGATTTCATTATTGGATTCGTTGCTAAAAAACGTAGAGCTGCTCGCGATTTTACTAAGGCTATCCTTTTGGATATTAAGAAATTGGAGCATTCTTATTTCACCTCCCGCTCACAGCAAACTTTAACCGCCCTGGTTAATGCTAAGATGAAATTCAACAAAAAATCCACGGACGATGCATCCTTGTACTTGTTAAAATCTAGTGCCAAATTCTATGGTGGCAAAAATAAGGCTGGCAAGATTTTAGCCAATTATCTCAAGGTGAAACATAATAAATTAAACATTGAATCAATCTACGACACCAATTCAAACCTCAAACACACAGACGCAGACATCCTCACTGAATTCTCTACCTTCTACAAGACCTTATACTCTTCTGAAACTCAGCCTTCCTCCCACGCTCTGGACACTTTTTTCTCCTCCATTCAAAAACCATCTCACTTTCCACTTGACCTCTCCCATTTAGAACTTGATATATCCCAAAAAGAACTCCTTAAAGCGCTTCAAACCCTTCAAAAAGACAAGGCCCCTGCGCCGGACGGCTTTACAGTAGAATTTTTCCTCCACTTTTCAAAGCTCCTTATCCCTAGACTCCATTCCCTCCTTGGCACCTTCCTCTCCTTAGGTTCCTCCTCAGGCTCTTTTTCTGACGCCCATATTTGCCTCATACCCAAGGAAGGCAAAGATCCTCAACACTGCAAGAACTACAGACCAATTTCTTTGGTCAACATTGACTATAAGATCTTTGCAAAATCTCTGGCAGCGCGTCTTGACCTTCTTCTTCCAGACCTTTTGGGTGAGGAACAGTCGGGCTTTGTCAAAGGCCGTTTTATCACTGACAACACCAGGCTTCTCTTTAACATCCTCTCCAAATCTCGCCCATTACCCTATCCCCTTGCGGCCATTGCCCTCGATGCCGAAAAAGCCTTTGATAGGGTTGAATGGACTTATTTATTTCACACCCTCCGTTGGTTTGGTTTTGGTCCTGTTTTTATATCCTTAATCTCACTACTTTACTCTAACCCACGTGCAGCGGTGTGTGCTAACGGGCAGATATCTTCCTTTTTTGATCTAAAAAGAGGGGTTCGCCAAGGCTGTCCCCTATCTCCCTTTCTTTTTAATTTGGCTTTAGAACCCTTCCTCTCCAAGCTTCGTCAAAATCCCTCCATTCATGGTTTCCAATTGTCCAATTCCCACATCAAACTAGCCGCCTATGCGGATGACATTTTGCTATTTATTTCTGACCCTTCCGTTTCCATTCCTGCTTTTCTTACTGAAGTCCAAGCTTATTCCCAAATATCTGGCTATAAACTCAATCATGATAAATGTGAGATCCTCCCCTTGACTACATTCACATTCCAACCCGATTTTGCTGCTTCTAATTTCACGTGGAAATCCTCCAATATTAAATACCTAGGGATGCATGTTACCCCTACCATTCCAGATACAGTTTCCCTGTGTTTATCCAAATGTATTCAAAAATTAACGGATCTCACATCCAAGTGGCACCCCCTTTACTTATCCTGGTGGGGTCGTCTGGATACCATTAAAATGATGCTGTCTCCCCTTGTTCTCTACACCCTCTCCAACATTCCGGTCCCTATACCCTCAAAATTTTTCAAAAAGATTAACTCTATTCTAATCTCCTTTCTTTGGAATAAAAAGAAACCACGAATGTCCCTAACACGTCTAATTCGTCCTAAATCAGAAGGAGGGGCTAACTTCCCAGACTTCCCTGCTTACCACAAGGCGTTCCAGTTGAGGCAGGCCTCTTTTTGGTTACAAGACCCTACCGCCCCATGTCCTTTATGGGCCAAATTCGAACGCCTCCTTCTCTCTCCCTTCACCTTTGCTGACTACCTCTCCTTTCCTCGTAAACCTGCCTCTATTTCTACTCAAATCCATAAGTTTACCACTAAATTACTCATCTCCTCCACTCACTCACCCCCTACTACCATCGCTGATTTCCTCTCCTCCCCCATATGGCATAATACATCACTACTCATCCGTAACAGACCCTTTTTCTGGAAAACTTGGTATACCCGAGGGTTGCAATGGATCTCCCAACTTTTTTCTCACTCCTCCATCCTATCCTTCGACACCCTCCGCTCTCTTCATGACTTACCCGCCCCCTTTGCTGGTAAATACCACCTGCTTAAAAACGCAGTCTTAACAAAATACAATAGCCTCTCTCAGCCCTGCTCACCTTCTGCTTCACCTACCTCTACTTCCACACTTCATTCTTTCTTGCGTACTACACCGAAAGCAGCTGCTATTTACAAATATCTTCACACCGGTGAGACCCCCAGATCTAAATCTAAAGTGGAAGAATCCTGGGAGCATGATCTGTCTGTCTCTTGGCCGATTTCCTTTTGGGACAAAATCTGGATCAAGCTCCGCAAGTCTTCCAGAGCAGCGACCCTCACTCAGACCCTGTTTTTTATTTACAATAGGCTTCTCTTCACACCCTCTGACCTCCACAAACGCTTCCCTAACACTCCCCACACATGCTGGTCTTGCTCGTCATCGCAAGCTGATTTATTTCATATGTTATTTCTATGCTCTCATGTACGTAATTTTTGGCTGCAGGTTTGGACTCAAATTAATTCAATATTCCACACCTCCATTCCTTTTTCTCACACACATATCTTTATGGGGAGCCTTTCCCCTTGCTGGGATGACGCTGATCTAAAACCCCAGATCATTGACCTATTACTTGCCGCAGCCTTCCAACAAATAACGGTCAACTGGAAAGACTTCTCCAAGATTTCCTTCAAAGCATGGTGGTTTAATGTATGCCATAATCATAGACTCGATACTGCTCATGTTTTTCCGGCATGTATGGCTACAAAGCGCATGGACTTGTGGACTCCTGTCACACTTTATCTGGACTCCTGTAGTAAACGCCTGTTTCACCCTTCGCCTCCACAACAGGAAGTTCCTAAACCTCCTTAATTGCTCGATACATTCCACTTATCCTCTATTGTACCAATTTATTTCAATGTTCTTATGCTTTTCATATTTTATGCTTAATATGTCTTTTCTTTTCCTTTCCCTTCTTTCTCATTTTTGCACCCAGATTTCTTTGATTATAATGCTTACATTTACATGACTGTTTTATTCTGCTCAGATTTTTCATTTGCTACCACGTTGTACTTTGTTTTGACACCTGGTTTTCTATCTTATTATTCTCAAATAAAAATTTTCTTGAACTTAAAAAAAAAAGGTTGGATAATACTAACGACGTCAACCCATTTTTAGTTCCTCTGGCATAGACATTATACAAGGCAAGGGATAAGCCCCTACTGTGATTTCTCAGTACAATTGCCAATATATCTGGGCTGCTGACATGCTTAGATGTAATGTAGCTGTTGAGGGAAATGCTTACCCAGATAAGAAGCCCCCCAGAGGGACGACCCTTCCCTTGTATGGTTTTCACAGCGGGCACAAAGTACGTTACAAAACCAACCCGGTGGAGCGGTTCAACACTCCAAGTCTCCTGAAACAGGCAAATTTTATGCGCCTCGACCAAGTCGTTCCATTCTGGCGAGCCTAGTTTCCTATGGATACCTGCAAGGTTCCAGCTAAGTATTTTTATTGAACCCTTGTCAGGGTTAATATTCCTCCTAATGTTATTATGTGGTCCCAGGCACTCTGTTGGTTGCATGGATGATACTATTTGGATTTTAGTTGGGACTATCTGGAATGATAGCTTAGGGCTCTTAGTTTGCCAACCAATCAGTGTATGCTCCTCCTCCCCCTGTTTCAAGTTTAAAGATGGGGTACTAGTTGACTCAGGGATGAGTCAATCTATCTCATCGAGCGCACAAAACCGGTTCCAGTGTGTAAACTGGGAGGAAAAGGGTCAACTGCAAGTGGGCCAGGCCAAGGTGATTGCCACTGATGAGAGGCATGCTGGGGAACTTGTGGATAGGCCCTATTTAAAGTAAAGCTAGTTTTCGGGATGTGTTGTCTATATACCATCGGGTAAAAGTAGGAGAGGGGAAGTGGGTGAATTTGGGTATTGGCTCCGCTAGTAGGTGCACTACATATGTGGTTCACTACCGCTGTATTCCTGAAATTAACGGTTATGACATCTCCTGCTATAGTTTTGGTGTTTCTGCCTACCCACTCTCCTCTTCTAACCGCAAGTATTTCCCCGGGCATATATGGGGGTAGGGGTCTGTTTAGCTGTAACCATTGGGCACATTTATTTCTTAATTCAACATTTGTTTCCCTTCTTCCTTCCTTCAGTGGTGGTACGCCCGTTAGTACGACCACAAAAGGTGCAGCTTCCACTGGCAAATTAATTGTCTTAAAGCGGGCTGGTCTTGACTTTGACTCTTGGCTTTTAGTAGGGGAGGATATTAATATTGTGTGTTTACTAGCACTTTGGGCATCTTTAGTTGCTCGGTTAGAGGGTTTTCCAGTTCCCAACTCCTGCTGAGTCCGCAAAACGGAATCAGCAGAGTTTGGAAAACGGTGCAGAAGGAACGTCTTTTTTTCCCATTTTGGGTCGGACAGTGTGGGTCTTTTGCTATGTTTGCCGTATTTGCCGGAGGCAGTTTCGGCTTTGTAGCAGTGTCTAGTTTACTAATGTTTCCCCCCAATGTCCCCCCTTTTGATCCCCCTTGGGGTAATGTACCCTCGATACTGCCTGGCTTGTTAGACCCAGCCCCTTTGGTATTCATTAGTGATGTCAATCTATCAATTTTTTACATAAGGGGCTTAATGTGAGCAATGATCGTGGCTTCTAGGTCCGCTTTGAGATCCGTTACCATGTTAATTACCCAGCAAGGTATACCTGGTGAGTGATTAGGAATTGGGGTCACTAAATTATGATTACGTGTATTAGCGTTCATCCTCTTCTTTTTCCTATGTACACTACTGACATTGCTTACATTCCCTTTTCCTGACCGTGTATTACTTGATGTTTCGCTGTCCCTTATGGAATCTGAATCGGGCATGGAGTTCTTTGGGACCCCTGGTGACTCGGTAGGAGGCTGACCACACGGGAGTTCCGCGAAGGAAGCAGTGACTCCAAGACTTAAGTCCAAATCCTCGGTAATATCTAAAGATGGAGACAAGCGATGAACTGCTGCCTCCTGGGAGTCGTGCAAAGTTATTGTTGGTGGTAAAGATAGCCTCTTTTCCATGTTGGCTATAGCTGAAGATACAACCCCAATAGTTTGTTGCAACATAGGGTCAATAGCAGTTAAAGTGGGGACCGGTTGGGGTACAGGTTCCTTACGCTTGGTTTTGGATCGTAAAATGGGCATTTTACCAGGTTTCAGACCCTTCCTCATGCCAGCGAAAGTATGCACCAGAAAGAGGGGTGGCCTGACCCGGCCTCTTCTGGCCGCTGAGGGCCGTAGAGGGCCCGCCCTTTGCCCGGGCTTCGCCCGGCGTCCCGCTTGCGTCCCGCAATGCGGGCCCTCGCCTGATAATGTAGATGAGAGGGCGTTTGTGGGCAGGGCACGCAGGGGGCGCTGACAGGATGTTGCTTGGTCGCGCAGGGACTCCTGGGACAGTGAGTCCCTGCCGCGCTACTCCCCCGCAGCCTCTCTGCATCACAGCTGGATCACAAACACGGTAAACAGGCAGCAGACAGCGTTGGTGGGCAGTCCTCCCACGAAGCAGCTCCCGCGAAGCGGGAGCGGCGAGAAGTTGCAGCAATGCAGGTAAGGGGCAAAGCAAACAGAGTATCCCCACGGCGTCCAGAGATTACACGGAGGGTCACACAGGTCTGGTGCACCGAGGTCCTTTTCACCCGTTTGCCGGTTGTGGGCGGGGCACGCAGGGGGCGCTGACCGGATGTTGCTTGGTCACGCAGGGACTCCTGGGAAAGTGAGTCCCTGCCGCGCTACTCCCCCGCAGCCTCTCTGCACCACAGCTGGATCACAAACACGGTCAAACAGGCAGCAGACAGCGTTGGTGGGCAGTCCTCCCACGAAGCAGCTCCCGCGAAGCGGGAGCGGCGAGAAGTTGCAGCAATGCAGGTAAGGGGCAAAGCAAACAGAGTATCCCCACGGCGTCCAGAGATTACACGGAGGGTCACACAGGTCTGGTGCACCGAGGTCCTTTTCACCCGTTTGCCGGTTGTGGGCAGGGCACGCAGGGGGCGCTGACCGGATGTTGCTTGGTCGCGCAGGGACTCCTGGGAAAGTGAGTCCCTGCCGCGCTACTCCCCCGCAGCCTCTCTGCACCACAGCTGGATCACAAACACGGTCAAACAGGCAGCAGACAGCGTTGGTGGGCAGTCCTCCCACGAAGCGGCTCCCGCGAAGCGGGAGCGGCGAGAAGTTGCAGCAATGCAGGTAAGGGGCAAAGCAAACAGAGTATCCCCACGGCGTCCAGAGATTACACGGAGGGTCACACAGGTCTGGTGCACCGAGGTCCTTTTCATCCGTTTGCCGGTTGTGGGCGGGGGATTGTTGAAAATGTGTTCCCATTGAGAGAAGCGCATGGAGGAGTATACGTTCATGTACCGTGGTCGAGATCTGATCTTCTTAAAAGAACTTTCCAGAGTTTAGAGAAGAGTCAGGGAATTGGTATACAGAGGTGGAGAGGTTTGTGACTATTTCATAGGTGCATCGGTTAGATTTAGATGCTTTGTTTTCTATGGTTCTGCCCCAGGATCAATGGTACAATAGCAAAACAACTGGGCAGTGACCAGAGAAAGATTGTCAGAGAAATGCCCCACTGTCCAAGCCTTCTGCAGTTGTCATGGTGGGAAAGTATAAACAAGTGATTGATCATTTTAACCCCTTGGCTGCGGGGTGTTTTCCCCCGCTGTGCGGGGGGGGGGGCCGCGCGCGGCACCGCTGTGCTGTTGACAAGCTCAGCTCGTCATGAGGCACAGCGGAGCTGCCCTCGTGACGAGCTGAGCTCGTCACACCACACCCGTTTTTAGAAAGTTTAGCACAGCGGGGAAATTATACCCGCGTGCGAACGTTCTAGCGGCTTTGACGAGCTCAGCTCGTCATGAGGGTAGCTCAACCGTCCCTGAAAGCAAATCATTTGGAGCTGGATGGAGAAGAACTCCCTCAAAACAGATACATATAAAACAGAACTGGTTATCATAAACAGTAACACCAATCCCTGGTCAAACTCTTATTGGCTGATTGAGCTGGGGATGTTGCAGGGATTCTGATTGGGAACAGAACTATGCTTGAGACCATCGAACATTAGCATCTAGGGACTGAGTCACGAGAGCACCTAAGTATCCACAAGCCCGAATCTGACTATCTATAGGGCCTCTCTCTTTTGCCCTCCTAACCTCACCAGAGAAGCAAGTTAATTGGCACGCCCAGATCACAGCACTCTCAACCCTCTAAGGAATCGTGGTGGCAGGACACACCCTTTCACTCTCTCACTCGTACTTCTTTACAATAAGAAACAAAAATAGTTTATAATATGTATTTAAACTATCATGCTTTAGAGGCACTAGTTGCTCCACAATTAGAGAACAATTGCATACTAAAAATATTATTAGCATGGTTAACAAACCATATATTATAAAAAGCCCCGTCATATTACAAGATAGATTAGCCTAAATCCCCACCTCTACTGAAGCTAAATGATTATATTATGGATCTCTGGGATTAGTGGCGGACCCCGTACCTGTGCATACATAGATGCATGTTCTACATGTTAGCTGACACAATAGTTTTGCTTCAGGACCTTCGCCAACTAAGATCGTCCAATCAAGCCCTCGCCACAGTCCCGCGCATCCGAAAATCCACCATGGGTGGCAGATCCTTCTCCTTCCTGGCCGCCAAGACCTGGAACTCACTCCCCTCTCACCTCCGCCTTACTCAAAACCACATCTCATTCAGAAAAGAACTTAAAACGTGGCTATTCGACAAATAATGAACCCCTTCCCAAGCGCCTTGAGACCCTCTGGGTGAGTAGTGCGCTATATAAATGCTCGAACTTGAACTTGAACTTGAACTTGTGTTTTTTAGAGCTCCTGCCCTCAGTTATATGACAAGATGTGTGTGCCCACAAACAGCAGCTGCATTCTTGTATTATGTCTAGGTGCTAATGCCAGAGAGAATAACAAGGTGCAGATAAACAAATACAAAGCACAGCTTGAAAATAGGATATACTGAAAATGAATAAAGAAATTGTCAATTTGGAAAAATAATCAAACTTGTGGTGTTTTGGAGGACTCCATTGAGTCACTCGCCTTATTCAAAGGCTAAGGACTCCATAAAGGAGTCCAACTCCGCAGATGATGATTGGTCCACATCCCGAGCAACGAGCTCCAAAGAACAGACATGATCCTTGATCTCAGCTGATGCCAAGTCAGTTACCGGGCAACCTGCACCCGTGTTAGTAGAGCCTGTATCCTGTGAATCATGTGCCGATACACTGGTTAGTGGCTCAATCTAAACATGTTGGAGAAGTTGCAAGCCTAAAGTCCAGTCCTGAAAATGGATAGTTCAGGAACTCAGCAGTCCAAAATCCAAGTCAGAGGGTGTCTGTGAAGTCAGGCATATGTTCAGTGCCCATTCGAAGGGGCACCAGATGCAGTGGAACCCAGGTTGCACGCAGGCAAACCAGGCAGGCCAGAAAGTTAAGGACCAACAAGATCCAGCTGCTGCAGAAAATATATTCCAAAGATCTGAAGCATACGCTCACGGAAATGTTGGAGCGGTTCCAGTTCCAGAGGGCCAGCCAAGGAGCATCCATTGCAGAGAAGCAGACACAGGAAGAGTGTGCCGCAAATGGGGAATAACAGCAACAGGAATCTTCCAACCACACTCAAAAAATAGAGTGAATAAAAGCCGGTATTATTCCAAAGATAGTTTGGAACAAACTAACAAGGCCGGAGCCGACAACCTTAAAAAAGCCGGCCGTACTAGAGGCATTAAATATTTGATGCACCAATTCTTTGAAATGCAGGGGCAGGTTTGCATTTAACAATGACTGTATTTCACTAGAAGTTCTAGACACCTGAAATTCGAAGGTTTCACAAGCAGATGTGAGAGTTACCTCTTGTTGGAACAATTATGCTCTGAGTCTGCTTAGCATGTTGAAGTCTGCCTTCAGAGTTGGAATGGGAGGCCAAAATTATCTATCTACAATCCCATGCAGTGGGGGAAACAAGACAGTGTTGCAACAAGTGACTAACTGATAAACATATAAAATATACAAGACTCCAGCTCATATTCCACAACATTCTTGATGGGTAGGCATTAAATAACCCATCAGAGAGCACCGAAATAAGGGGGAGAATTGCGGGAGCTGGGATTCTTTTTAAATGGCATGCCAAATTGGGTGCCAAGGCATTACATGCGCTGTTGATTTTATCATGTTTACAAACAAGTCAAAGTCAGACACAAGAGTTGCATTCTTCTCAAGTAATAAAAACTTCCTTATTGGCACGTTCACAATGATATGTAAAGGGAAGTGACCATAATGCATGGTTGAAGCTGCTTCCAAGCAGTTCGTATCATCCTACAGGGAAAGGTTTCATGCAAGCTGTGAATTGAAATGTGCAGATAGGCAGAGAAATAACACCATGTATTAACCATACAGCTGACGGTGTTTTAGCTAAAGTGAATGGAAGTTGTTCTAATTTCTCTAAATGCAGCTTTAAATAGGTCGTATCTTTCATCGCAATCAGTTGTTGTTTGTGTGTCATTTTAAAAGGCAGGAATAAATCACTGCAATGTAAGTGGTCTCATTTTACCTGTCTATTTTTAAGTGTTTGAAGCGTCCACTTAAATTGCCTAATAGTCCTAAGCTGACTTTGCCCATGATACAATGTTGACATGTCACTTTGCACAATATCAATAACAGATGACACAATGTTGTTTCAATATTACATTTGAGAAGACAGAGTATTCCCACTATTATCTACAACAGCAAACACTTTATCCAAATTATCTTAGTCAATATGTCTTAAACATGCAGCAGCTTCCATCTGGGATCATTTCCAAATGTCATTATAGGTAGCATAAATACATCTTTTAGAATGTGGAGATTTGGGATCTAAAAGTAAATGTGGCAAATTCCCACCTTTGGACAGGAGAGAAAAATGTTGTTTCTCTCCAGACAGTGCGGAATATTCCAATTATTGTGGACATAACTTCCCCACCGAATAAGAGGTAATAATACCAGATTGTGTTGACTTAGAATACCAGGGATCAGGTCGGTTTGATTTGAACCCAGGTGTGGAATGAAGAAAACAAGCATGACAACCATTAGTGTCTACTTGCCACAACAGCCACCCGGTAGGACCTGAAAATGTGGAATTCAATGTACCACTCTGCACCATGCTATTTAATTGTTCTTCAGTGTAATTTGCCAAACGTTGTCAATTATCAAAGTGAACAATACAGAAAGTTGTCGGGACATCCATTTCTTTCATTATTGCCAATCCCAGACATGTAATCTGCTTGATCTTTTAATTTCAGAAAATCAGTTGTGTGGAAATGTAATAGGCACGAGATATGGTTTCCAACCGTTGGAAAGAGGAAGAGGTAGAGGAAGAGGTGGAAGAGGTGTGGCGCCGCGGCCAGGGCGACTGACTCCGGAATCTGGGGATCACGGTTCGATCCCCGGCTCCGGCGGCAGGTTAGCCCAGCACCATGTGACTCTGGGCAATAGCTTGCTTAATCTTCCCGACAGCCCCCAGCGCCTAGAGACCCTTACGGGTGATTGTGCGCTTTACAAATGTGGATTATTATTATTATTATTATAACCGTTCCCTAAACTTGCCAAGATATCTTACCCCAAATTGATTTCAAATCAATTCTTTCCTTGCAGTAATCACAGCCTTCAAGAGAGATTTGATTGGCAAACAAAGCTGTATTTATCAATCAATCAATCACGACACATATAAAGCGCACTACACACCCGTGAGGATCTCAAGGCGCTGGGGGGTAGTGCTAGTGATCGAAGAGCCAGGTCTTGAGGAGTCTCCTGAAAGCCATTAGGTCCTGGGTCTGTCGTAGGTTGTCGAGTTGGGAGAAGGATCTGCCACCGGTGGTCATTCCTCGGATGCGGGGGACTGTGGCGAGGGTGAGGCTGGCGGAGTGGAGCTGGCGGGTGGGGGTGTAGAAGTTGAGTCGAGTGTTGAGGTATGCTGGGCTGGTCTTGTGGAGAACTTTGTGTGCGTGGATGAGGAGCTTGAAGGTTATCCTCTTGTTGATGGGGAGCCAGTGCAGTTCTCTCAGGTGGGGTGTGATGTGGCTGTGGTGGGGGATGTAGAGGATCAGACGTGCTGACGCGTTCTGGATGCATTGCAATCGCCTCAGGAGCTTGGCCGACGTTCCTGCATAGAGGGCGTTTCCGTAGTCCAGCCTGCTGCTGACGAGGGCCTGAGTGACTGTTCTTGTCTCGGTGGGGATCCACTTGAAGATCCTGCGAAGCATTCGGAGGGTGTTGAAGCAGGATGAGGAGACGGCGCTGACCTGCTTAGTCATGGAGAGGATGGAGTCGAGGATGACCCCTAGGTTGCGTGCATGGTCGGTGGGTGTCGGGGCTGTTTCTAGGGTTGCAGGCCACCAGGAGTCATCCCAGGCTGAGGGGGTGCAGCCGAGGATGAGGACCTCCGTCTTGTCCAAATTCAGCTTCTGTCGGCTGTTCCTCATCCATTCGGCGTCGGCCTTCATTCCTTCGTGGAGGTTGGTCTTGGCGGTGTGAGGGTCATTGGTGAGGGATATTATCAGCTGGGTGTTGTCGGCGTAGGAGATGATGTTGAAGGTCGTGCTGTCGGGCAATGTGGGAGAGGGGTGTCATGTAGATGTTGAACAGCGTTGGGCTGAGGGAAGAGTCCTGGGGTACGCCGCAGATGATTTCAGTGGCCGTGGAGCGGAAGGGGGGGAGGCGGACACTCTGAGTTCTGCCGAAGAGGAAGGATGGGGTCCAGTCCAGGGCCTTCTCTTGAATCCCGGTGTCATCCGTAGGCGTGTACGTAGTGCGTGGTGGCAGACTGTATTGAAGGGGGCTGACAGGTCCAGGAGGATGAGGGCTGCTGTTTCTCCATTGTCAAGCAGGGTCCTGGTGTCATCCGTGGCGGCGATGAGGGCGGTCTCGGTATTGTGGTTGCTGCGGAACCCTGACTGGGACGGGTGCAGGATGCTGTTCTCCTCAAGGAAGTGGGTCAGTTCTTTGTTGACGATATTCTCAGTGACCTTCGCAGGGAGATGGGTTGGAAGTTCTTGAGGTCCTTGGGGTCCGCCTTGGGTTTCTTGAGTAAGGCGTTGATCTCGGCATGCTTCCAGCTTTCTGGGAAGGTTGCTGTCACGAAGGAGGTGTTGATTACTTTCCAGAGATGGGGTGCGATGGCTGTGCTTGATTTGTTGAAGATGTAGTGAGGACATGGGTCCAGTGGTGACCCGGAGTGGATGGTGTTCATGGTCTTGCTGGTTTCCTCGTCATTGACGCTGGTCCAGGAGAGTAGGTGGTTGGTGCAGGTGGTGGTCGTGGGGGTGGTGGTTGTCAGAGCGATTGTGGCGTTGAAGATGTAGTGGATGTTGGCGATCTTGCGGTGGAAGAACGTGGCCAGTGATTTGCACAGTTCTTGCGAGGGCAGGATATCGTTGGTGTTGGAGCTAGGATTGGAAAGTTCCTTCACGATGTTGAAGAGCTCTTTGCTGTTGTGTGCGTTATTATCCAGGCGTTTTTTGAAGGAGGCCCTCTTGGCGGCTCTGATGAGTTGATGGTGTATGCGGGTGGTATTCTTGTGGGCTGCGTGGCTGTCCGGTGTTCATTCACGGAGCCAGTTCTTCTCCAGATTTTGGCAAGTTCGTTTGGAGGGCTGGAGATCTTTGGTAAACCAGGTGGCTTTCTTGCTGGTGTGTTTGTCGGAGGGTGTCTTGAGCGGGACGAGGGTGTTGGCTCAGTCGTTGATCCACTGTTTAAGGTTGCGGGCAGCGGTGTTGGGGTCGGCGGGGTCGGCAGGTGGGCTCTGGGCGAGGGTGTGGTTAACTAGTCTTCTGTGACCTTGCTTCAGCAGCGTTGAGGCATCTGTTGGGTGCGGTGGTGTGTGGTGGGCTTCCTGAAGGTGAAGTGGATGCAGTGGTGGTCGGTCCAGTGGGGTTCAGTGGTGTGGTCGAAGGAGAGGTGGGGGCTTGTGCTGAAGATGGGGTCAAGCGTGTGTCCGGCAGCGTGGGTGGGTGTTGTCACGAGCTGTCTGAGTCTGAGGTTGGCGAGGTTGGGGACCAGGGTGGTGGAGTTGGTGTCGTTGTTGTTCTCGAGGTGGAAGTTCTGGTCCCCTAGGAGGATGTAGTCTGTGGAGGCAAGGGCATGTATGCTGATGAAGTCGGCGATGGAGTCGCCGAACTGTGGTCGAGGTCCGGGGGGTCTGTAGACAAGGGTTCCTCTGAGGGTGGTGTTGGCATCGGTGTGGATCTGGAAGTGCATGTGTTTGGCGGTGCTGAGGGTGGCGTCGGTGTTGGTCAAGACTCTGAGGGTGTTTCTTTGGACTATGGCGATTCCTCCTCCAATGTCGTTGGTACAGTCCCTGCGGGTGATCTTGTAGTCTTCAGGGATGGCTATGGCAATGTCGGGAGCTGAGGTGGGGTTCAGCCAGGTCTCCGTCAGGAAGGCGACGTCTGGGGAGGTAGAGTCGAGAAGGTCCCAAAGTTCGACGGCGTGTTTGCCGGAGGAGCGGGTGTTGAGGAGGATGCATCTGAGGTAGTTGGGTTCTTTTGTTGGAGGTTTGGTGGGCTGGATGCTGGTGAAGCCGCAGATCCGGCAAGAGAAGGGTACTTGGGTGCGTTTCTGGGTGGCCCGGAAGCAGGTGTGTTTTCATCCTGGGTTGAGTGCGTGGAGGGTGTTGGCATTGTAGCGGAGTCGGGTGTCGTAGAGTCCGCGGGGGCCAGGGGGTTGAGGTGTAGGTGAATGTGATGAAGTGAGTGTAAATGTAAAAATTCCTCCATAATTCTACCCATTAATTTATTCTTGGTGATCTGGGGTATATTTAAAAACCCGAGCGTGGATAATGGGCTACAGAAACTATGTGTAGCTTGTTATTACCATATGATGGTCGACATGTTTCAGCCCACTTGAAAAAATATTGGGGCTTTCTTCAGGACCTCTCAAATAAAAGTGAGTGACGTGAAAAGAGAGAGTGGTAAAAATAGTTACCACGTGTTAAAGTATTTTTAGCACTCGCGCTAAGGAGTGCTATATGCATGGAGGACTGACCGTACGTTAGTCCTCGCAATTTGATAAATACTTGAAGAGAAACAATATAGTACAGTACAATGGTTATGAAACATTAACATCATTCCATGGATATTGCCAGCATTGGTAGTGGACCTACAAGGTTTTTGAGGCTTGCGGTATAAGACATACGTGCATCACCTTTAATACACATGCCTTCCAATACAATGAGTGAGGTGCTTTTGTGAGCCCTGTATTAAAGGTAAAACAGTGGCAGTGGCTAATCTGTAGGACTTATGGTGATTAGTTTTGTGGAAAGACCAGATCAGATAGCTATGGTGCGCTGTGAAAATGCCTATGTTAAAGCTATTTAACGTTGTGTGAAATCGTAATGTATATATATTGACTTAAGTAATAATTACACTAATAGTTTTGCAGGCTTTCGCATCTGGTCCTGGGGGGGAGCAAGCCGCTTTTAAGTCACAAACTAAAGTAGAGGAATTAAAAGAGAAGAGAGGATCAATGAGGACATCCGTGCTTGTTTTATAGCAAGCTCTATCCTGCCACCAGGCAGGTCGCTCCCCTCACCGCCACGCAGCCCCCTTGTGTGACCTGTGACTCTCTGCTGCCGCCGACCATGTTCAGCCCGCCTCCCCTGCGTCTCTACTGGTACTGTCTTTGTCTCTTTCCTCTGTGCCCATTTTGCCTTTTGTACCCCCTTCCTCTCTGTCCATATTTGCCTTTTGCTTTTATACCTTTCCGCTTGTTTGGCCCATTTCCCCCTTGTGCCCCCTTCCTTCGTTGTCCCCTTGCCTCTGTTTCCCACCGCTGCGGCCCTGCGGCCCCGCCCACTCATCTCCCATTGGCTGCCCACGCTCCCAGCTGCTCTTCCCTCCCTCTGACCCCCATATGAAGGCCGCACAGCGGCTGTGCGCAGCGGCCTCGGCGCACCAAAGGCAAGCCCGTCTGCGCCCGTCTGCACCTGGACCGCGCCCAGTGCCAGAACCCCTGGCTCCAGCCGATGCCAGGGCACCCGACTGAGATAGGACACGGCCACCCTCATCGCACTCACCGGACGACCTGCCGCCTGCCATCAAGCCACCCCGAAGCACACCCACGGACCCTTCACCTGCCAAGCCTGCAAATTCACCTGCCACCGAACCTGCACCCCGCCCACCGAACACAGCAACAATACCAACTACCACCTCAAGTGCATCCTCCTAAACACCCGCTCCATCCACAAACACTCCGTCGAACTCTGGGAACTCCTTGATACAACAGCACCAGACGTCGCATTCCTCACGGAAACCTGGATGAACGCCTCCTCGGCCCCCGACATCGCCATAGCCATCCCGGACGGCTACAAAATCACCCGGAAGGACCGTATCAACAAAACTGGAGGAGGAATCGCCATCATCTACAGGAACACCATCAGCGTCACGACCAACACCGAAGACACACTCACCGTCTGTAGAGGAATGCTCATCTACAGACCCCCAGGCCCACGGACACAATTCAGCGAAACCATCCCCGACTTTATCAGCCCGCACGCTCTAGCCTCACCAGAGTACATCCTCCTAGGGGACCTGAACTTCCACCTGGAGAAAAACAACGACAACAACACCACCACCCTGCTCGACAACCTCGCCAAATTCGGACTCAAGCAACTGGTGGACATGCCCACCCACCTCACTGGCCACAAGCTCGACCCCATCTTCTCCGCCAGCAACCACGTCTCCTTCAGCCACTACACCGGACTATACTGGACCGACCAGAGCTGCATTCACTTCACCTTCAAGAAGACTACATCCCACCACCACACGCTACAGATCTCCCACAGATGCTGGAGCAAAGTCACCACAGACCAGCTGACCACATCGCTGAGCCAGAACCCACCTCTGACACCAACGACGCAGCACACAATCTCGCGCAGTGGATCACCAACTGCGCCGACGACCTCGCTCCACTAAAGAAACCCCCAGGCAAGACTGGCAACAGAAAAACCTCATGGTTCACAGACGCCCTCAAAATCGCAAATAAATCATTCCGAACCCTCAAAAAAAGCTTGGCGCCACAAACGGACATCAGAAAACATGACAGCCCTCAAGAGCGCCTCCCGCGAATACCACTAGATGATCCGCACCACCAAAAGGACATTGTTCAAAGAGCGACTGGACAACAACACCCACAACAGCATGGAACTCTTCAGCATCGTCAAAGAGCTCTCCAACCCCAGCGCCAGCAACAACGACATCACACCGTCGCAAGACCTCTGCAACTCCCTTGCCACATTCTTCCACCGCAAGATCGCAGATATACACGACAGTTTCGGACCCCAGACTCCGCCTCCATCCACCAAACCAACGACCCCCACCACCACCCTCAGCACATGGACCCCCATCAGCACTGAAGACACCACCCACGTCATGAACACCATCCACTCTGGCTCCCCCTTCGACCCATGCTCTCATCATATCTTCAACAAAGCCGACACCATCATCGCACCCCACCTCCGGAACATCATAAACAGCTCCTTCACGTCAGCCACCTTCCTGGAAAGCTGAAAAAACGCAGAAATCAACGCCCTTCTGAAGAAACCCACAGCGGACCCCAAAGACCTCAAGAACTTCCGCCCCATCTCTCTTCTCCAACTAAAGTCATCGAGAAGACCGTCAATAAACAGCTGACTGCATTCCACGAAGCAAACAACTCGCTCGACCCATCCCAGTCCGGATTTCGAGCCAACCACAGCATCGAGACCGCCCTCATCGCAGCCACCGATGACATCAGGACCCTGATGGACAACGGAGAGACAGCCGCCCTCATCCTCCTGGACCTCTCGGCAGCCTTTGATACCGTCTGCCACCGCACCCTAATAACCCGCCTCCACAACACTGGGATCCAAGGAAAGGCTCTGGACTGGATCACATCATTCCTCTCCAACAGAACCCAGAGAGTCCGCCTCCCTACCTTCCGGTCCGCGGCCACCAAGATCATCTGCGGCATACACCAAGGATCCTCCGTCAGCCCAACCCTCTTCAATATCTACATGAGCCCCCTCGCCACCATCGCACGCAAACACAACATCAACATCATCTCCTACACCGACGACACCCAACTGATACTCTCCCTCACCAAAGACCCATTCACCGCCAAAACCAACCTCCAGGACGGAATGAAAGATGTCGCAGAATGGATGAAGCACAGCCGTCTGAAGCTCAACTCAGACAAGACGGAGGTCCTCATCCTCGGACAATCCCCATCTGCCTGGGACGACTCCTGGTGGAACACGACGCTGGGCACCGCACCGACACCCACGGACCACACACGCAACCTGGGATTCATCCTGGACTCCTCCCGCACGATGACCAAGCAAGTCAACGCAGTCTCGTCCTCATGTTTCAACACCCTGCGCATGCTCCGAAAGATCTTCCGGTGGATCCCCACTGAAACCAGAAAGACGGTCACCCAGGCCCTTGTCACCAGCCGACTAGACTACGGGAACACCCTATATGCAGGAACCACAGCCAAACTCCAGAAACGTCTTCAGCGCATTCAGAACGCCTCCGCATGACTCATCCTCGACATCCCTCGCCACAGCCACAGCCACATATCCGCCCACCTGAGAAACCTGCACTGGCTCCCCGTCAGCAAGAGGATCATGTTCAGGCTGCTCACCCACGCACACAAAGCGCTCCACAACATTGCCCACGAATACCTCAACAACCGCCTCTCGTTCTACACCCCCACCCGCCATCTCCGCTCCACCAGCCTCGCCCTCGCCACCGTCCCGCGGATTTGCAGAACCACCACCGGGGGAAGATCGTTCTCCTACCTGGCAGCCAAGACCTGGAACTCCCTCCCGGCACACCTACGACTGACCCAGGACCATCTCACCTTTAGGAAACACCTCAAGACCTGGTTATTCGAGCAATAGCGCCCCCCCTCCCTTCAGCGCCTTTAGACCCTCACGGGTGAGTAGCGCGCTCTACAAATGTATTGATTGATTGATTGATTATTCCAATCTGCAGTTTTTTTTAAATTAACGTGGGTGCAGCAGTAAAGCCAGCTGTACGCTGACATAGTTTTATCTTTCTTTGTGTTGAGGTCTCGTCCACGGGTTCACCTATGTGGGGTCCTCGGAAGCAGGCTGGCACCCGTCCTGGTGGCTGCACTCGTTTTGTTGGATATGTTCCAGTACTGGAATCGCTTCCAGGTGGAGGGTGCTTCATCACGCACGTAGCGTGTGATGCAGAAAACGCCTTTGCGTGTTAGGAGAGGTGCCGGTGTCTATAACGTTACCTTACACTTTGCTTGTCCTCAATTACCGGATGTGGATTGTTAAGCTCTAACGCAAATTTGTTATTTACACTCGTGGGCTCGATTACTTTGCACCAGAGTTTAATTTAGACGCACTATCATTGTCTTCCGCGGTTTGTGGCTAATGCAGAGGAGGAAGAAGTGCCACGGATGTTAGAATCAGGGGCGGTTCAAGGCTCATGGCGGCCCTGGGCAGGGAGCATAGGTAGGGGGCCACGGAAGAGGGGGTCTGGCATGGCAGAGTGCGGAGGCCAGTGAAGAGGGTGGGGGTCAGGGTGTTTGAAAGTGGAACAGAGCCGGAGGACGCCAAGTCCCTGCCAGGGGCCACCACGCAAATATGTATCCATCCTCAGAGGGTTATTATATTAAGGATATATATTGGTGGGCTGGCCGCTGGGGTTTGGTGGCCCTGCGCTGGTGCACAGGTTGCACATGCCTAAGGCCGCCCCTGTTAGAATCACCCTTTACAGCGCAAAGTGTCATAGATTGTACAGTACATTTTTCAAAGGGGAGTGTACTTTGTGAAACAGTGTGTAAGCAGCTAAATTCCAATGAAAACAGGCTCCCTAAATGGCACAGCTGGTCTTAATAGCGTACTTGAGTTACGAGGAAATGCTCAACCGCATTAAAGGAATTCATGGAACATGCTGAATATTAACACTGCATCAAACTATTGTTTATTAAGCATTTTGCCAGGCTACTCTTTTTTACTTACTTCTGGTCCAAATATTAAATTGAGTAGGAGAGGAGTAACAAAGTGTAAAGATATCATTCGCCAGCATGCCGTCATGTGGCAGGTACAACCAATCACTGATTTGACACGATCAACGGATGACACAGGATCCCATTTCTGTTTAAGGTGCATAGAAGACAAACGCTACAATTAAGACTCTCTAACACTCCCTATAAGGAATTAAATGTCAGCTAATTAAAACAAGCCGCGAGTGGTGCGCGAGAACACGCGCGCGTGCTTGTGTGAGGGAGCAGGCAATCTGTTTTGCATTATGGCGCACGAGTCTGGGCACGGTAATGCAAAACGGATGTCGGGCGTGTGAGTAACCGCCACCAACAGGCCATGGGCGGAGCAATGCACCCGCCTTTGGCAAATTGCGTGCCGTCTTTGTTAAAAAGACGCACGCAAAGGCCAATAGCCTGGGGCAAAAGTAAAAGCACACACGCATCGTTTGCGAGCCTCTGAAGCGACTTCTGAAAGCCCCTACATGAGTCTTCACCACGCTGTTACAGGCTCGACCTAACAAGCATTTGCAATGTATTAGGTCTCGCATTTATGCAAGTTTGAGCTATTGACATTGCAAATAACAATGCTTTTTATTTTTGTTTTTAAAATATAAATAAAAGGCATTATCATTTACAATGCCAAGAGCTTAAACTCTCGTAAATGCGAGACCTATTGCAATGCAATAAGTCCCACATTTATGCACGTTTAATCTATTGGCATTGTAAATGACAATGCCTTTTATTTATGTTTTAATAACATAAACAAAAATAAAAGTCGTTGTTATTTGCAATGTCAATAGCTCAAACTTGCATTAATGCGAGACCTATTGCATTGCAAATGCTTGTTGGGGAAGTAGTCGAGGGCTCGGAGATCCAGACTAGGTCGCAGGCCCTTTTCCAGGACCATAAAGTAGCAGGAACCACCGCCTACTTCTGGCGCGGATCCCTCTCTATGGCTTCCTTGGCCAAGAAAGTCATGACTTCCTCTTGAGACAAAGTCAGATGATCTTCCGACAGCAGGTTAGTCTCAAAGTGGAGGGAGAAGCCCCGTTGGACTGTCTGAAGAACCCACCCGGGGTGGTGCCCCAAAACCGGTTCCAGGATGCTTGTTTTTCCGTCCAGGGAGGACCTGGCCTAGCAGTTCTGGCTGGACTGTTCCCATGAGGAACAGGGTCAAGGCTTATTTGCATATGGCTGGGTCCAAACTGGAATGGCGTGGCGAGCAAAATAATGTTGGATTAAATCCAGATCTGCGACAGGGGGTGAATGTTTCACAATGTTCAACATTTCGTCCATCATCTTTGTGAGTGGTAAATGAAGTGCACAGAGGCTCAATGTTACTGGTACATTAGCAAGACATTCAATGTGTTGACGCTAGAACTAAAAGTAGACTTCTATGTACAGAGTCCTGCTGTGAGAAAAGAGTCACTTTAACCCCAATCCTTCCAGCTCCACCTTGCGTTTTGTCCCCAGTCTCAGACCCACCCTGATTTATTTGCCGACACAGCAGTAAACCCGGTAAATTCCGAAAACACTCCAGAGAGCTGAAAAACACAGCCACACGACTCGTGTTCAGTAACTGCCACATATCTGAGGGTCACACCCAAGATGTTAGTGTTCACTGCCGCGCTCCTTTTGTTCCTGATCTGGAAGGCGACCAGCCTTTCCCACCATGCAGCCACATCCTGGTCAGGCGAGGGGAGCCGGGACTTATGTTTGACTCCACTGCCATATATCCAAACACGCTGCTCTATGGGGCTAGCTGGAGGGGAGAACAGATGCTAAGGGGGAAGAGCACAGCCCTGGAGGTGGGCATCTCGAGGCAGCCATGTCATCACCGGGAAACTGTCTCCCCACGTGACTGCCGGGCTGCGAGCAAGAGTGAAACACCGACCCCCCCAACGCAGCCATCAATGGTCGCCCCGCAGAGGCTGGCCGGACAGACCAAGAGAAGGTCCGAGACTAGGAAAGCCACAGAGGTAGGAACATAGGAGGCAGGGTCTGCGACAAGCCACTCCACCCCTGGAAGAGCATAGAGCTGTGCTATGATTGTCTAAACTCTACTGAATCCAACTACCTCCGAAGGATGAAAGGTGCGGCCCCCCCAGCTGCAGGCTCGATAGATGTCAGCAGCAAGCATTTAACCTCTCGAGCTATCTCACCATTTGACTAATCAGGCACTGTTGTTCCTTGTGTTGTCCTCTTCTAGAACTCGATAGGGTCGAGGGGCACCCCCTGACCACGGCAACAGGCCCATGGCCGGACTGACACCTTCAGGGGCTGCTCCGCCACGCCCACGCCCACTCCAAGGCCAGGGCACTTCCTGAAAGCGGAGCCTCAGACTGCAGAACTCCGATCGAAGTGACAGTGTGCCCTGGACACAGGTGGGGGAAGGGAAGAGGTGAGCAGAGCACCCCGCGGCAGATGTGGCACCCCGAGGATACGGGCAAGGGCAGCTGGTGCCAGGAGGTTGGGGGCAGGGAAACTAAACGCAACGCCTGACCCAACGGCTCTCCCCGGCGCTGTACCCTCCTTCCTGGCTGTCAACAGTAGGCACTCACTACCTGCCTACTCCCTCAGAGACACCTCCTGAGTTCACACAACAGTAGGTGCGCACTATTCCATCCCTGTGGAGAACACTCTGCCATTTGCTGCTGTCTCAACAGTGGGCGCTCCCTTCCTGCATCCTCCATCAGAGACACCACCAGCCCTCACACGACAGTAGGTGTGCGCTACTCCATGCCTGCAGAGACAGTTCCTGCTGCCTCCACAGAAGGTACTCAATGCTTCCTACCAGACTACGTTGCTACAGCAGACACGTAATGCCACTCCCGCTCCACCATAGACACAGCTCAGGGCACTCTCGCCTGTCTTACAGAGCAGAGACTGCTCCCCACTCCTGGAGTACCGTAGGACAGCAGAGACACCTCTTGCCGCTCACTGCGCTCACACTACAAATTGTGAAACTGGACAGCAGGGTTCAAGCGGTCTGAAGTACCCCCGTATACGCAGGCACGCCTGGACGCCGTTGAGAACACGAGGCTGCTGCTTCTCGGACCAGCAGAGCACCATGAAGAGCTCAGGTTCATCGGCGATGGGCTTCAGCAGAACCAATGCTTCAAGGCAGAATTAAAAACCCGCGCTGACTTGGACCTACAGCTCAACACTAGCTCATAGTGCCCAGGTCAAACATGAAATGAAAGCAGTGCCGCCCCTCAGAGACTTGGCATCGCTTGGGTCCGTTTATTTAGGACCCCGTCCAAATCCTGCCAAGTGTAGTTACACGGCTGCTTAGCCAACTTTAGACGGACGGTGGTAGGGAAGTGTCTGCCAAGTGCTACGCATGGTGGTAATCCGCACCTCAACTGCACGCATATTCCAGTTTGCGCACAGCCCCAGTGCAAAGGGACGGCACCATTTTTTTCACTATTTATGGTATTGTACCAATGTGGGTGGTCGCATTTCTACACAAAAATTAAAAACAGCAAGGCTAAGTACTTTACAGACTGAGGCATTTTTAAAGTTCTCACATGGTTATAGAGATCATCTCAGTGCTACATTATTTGATACTGGAAGGCTCATCTCTAACCATCTGTCGAGTCTCTGGGCGTGCTCATTCAGTCAGGGCTTTTTGTCTAAGGATATTTGCATTCCCAGACTTCCATGTACTCCATTGCAAAATCATAAATCCACTTCATTTGTAATCTTCTTTGAACAAAATCGTATTGCAATGCCAAAAAAGCAATAGTTGCTTCTCTGTGAAATGGATCACAAAAAGAACAAGCCCGCGAGAGGTGCGCGCGCATGCGCCACAGCGAGACATTTTGGTTTCAATTATCGCGCCCGTGTCTGGGCATGATAATTGAAACCACATGGCGGCGGTGCCGGTAACCGACACCAATAGGCCATGGGCGGAGCAATGCGCCCGCCTTTGGCCAATTGCGTGCTGTCTTTGTTAAAAAGACGGACGCAAAGGCCAATAGCTTGGGCTAAAAGGAAAAACACACACGAGCATGTGCGATTCCTAGGTTAGTTTTCTAACCCCCTACATGAGGTCTCTTGCTGCACGCCAATGATGCGCACTGCAACGCTAGGCGCGAGACCTGAAAAGGAGTCTGTTAGGGTGACCAACTGTCCGTAAATTTCACGGACAGTCCGTCATTTCGTCCGTCTGTCCGTTGTCCGTGAAGGATTTTTTAACGGACGCCATTTGTCCGTAATTTTAACCGGGCACCGGTCGCCCCACCCTAAAGCAGGCACAGCTTGCCCCCACCTCCCTTCCTGACTTGACATGACGCATTCAGGGCTGTTTGCATCTTGATAGATGCCCCTGCTCTTGAAGCTGCAGCCCCCCCTCCCACCTCCAGCCCTTGATGAGCTGTTAAGAGGTGCTTGAAGGTGACAGAGGGGGGCTGCAGCTTCAGGAGCAGGGGCATCTATTCAGATGCAAACAGCCCTGAATGCGTCATGTCTCTGCAATTTGTGTGAGACATTCCCTTTCTGCCCAGGGCCCCAAACATCCTACAACCGGAGGAAGGAGGAGGAAGTTTCCACACATCCTCCGGGTGTCACAACATAACAAAGTTTGGAGCGAAGTCAAATCGGACAGATTTTATTTAAGAAAATTTTTTTACAGCTCGGACTAGAAGCTGAAAACATAAAAAGTGTCCAGCATTCATTGGCTCTCGTGGGATTGGGCGGCAAAGAGATTAATACTGCTTGTTCATTGCACGACCCCCAGCTAATAAGTCACACCAGCAAGACAGAGAAGTGCAACGCACTGTCACACACGCCAGCAAAACACTCCCCTGACACTCCCACAGCCATCTAATCGGACTCAAACATGATGCTCAGGTGTGCTACCTCTCACCCTTCCATGCAGACGATGCTACAGGTGACAAGATACGTGTATCACTTTGGTCATTAGGCACAACACCAAAACACTTCCAACACAATGGGGCTTTGCGGGGGGTGGCCGACCGGAGGGAGGCTCGCCCCCCCGGGGATTTTGGGGCTCCGGGAGGTAGGGGAGGGGGAATAATAAAAAGAGGACACAGGAAGGGATATTGGGCTGGTTGGGCTTGGCGGCGGTTTTTGGGCTTCTTTTGGGCTGGGAGGGTACTTAAACGGCCATTTTGGGTCACTGGTCACCATTTGATGGGACAGTGACCCAGCAGCCGGGGAGGTGTAGGGGTTTTTTGTTGTGTAGGAGGCTGGTAGTGTTACTGAGGGCGTTTACACATTGCGGGGTAGTGTGAGCGTCTTGGACTTACTTTTGAGCGTTTTGCTGGTCGGTTTGGTGCGAGGCGGTCGGTGGCGCAGTGAAGAGGCAGGCAGACGCGGAGAGCGGATAAAATGGCGGCGGATGATCTGGCGGACTCGAGGGTGCGGGAAGCGCTTCGCCTTCTGGCGGAGGCTGGCAGGACCGATATCCTCCGCAGCGGAGTGCGGGTAAGGCCACCGCGGCGCGCTGCAGATGGCGCCGCGGCGGCTGTTGCTGCCTGTGACCCGCCGAGGTCACGTGCGCATAAGGGGGAGGGGGCGGGAGCTGCGAAGAGGGCGGCGCGCGGTGGCGGCCCACAGGCGGCTGGTGCGCCGAAGCGCAGAAAGGTACCGGGGAGAAAGCGCGGTTCAGGTAGGAAGGCGCCCCTGGTGTTTGTGGGGGATGTCGTGGGGCTGGGGGAGGTCAGGCATGACGGGGGGGCGGGAGTGGATGGCTCAGGAGGATCGGGTGTGGACGGGGAGAGGGGTGCGGTGCACACTGAGGTCGCGAGTACAGGGGTGGGTGAAGGGCATGAAGGGGGAGGGGCCGGGGGGCTGGGGCAGACGGTGGTTGAGGTAGGGGGGAATTAGAGGGGGAGGGGAGCGAGGGGCTTTTGGAGGGGGTGCAAGGGGGAACAGGGGGGGCAGTGCAGGGAGGGTTTGAGGGGGCTGGAGGGGTATCCCCGCTTTTAATTGAGGATACTGAGGGGGAGGAGGAGGAGGGGGTGGGGGGGTAGAGTGGGCAGGAGGTGGAGGAGTCTGAGGAGGAACAGTATAACCCGTCAGGCGGTAGGAGTTCACCGCGGGGTGGGGGGCGGGGGGTGATGGGGGGAGGGGGTGCGCAAGGGGGCAGGAGGGTGCAGGTGGGGGGTTGGGGGATGCGCCGGGGGGTGGGGGCGGAAGGAGGTGGGGGGAGGTTTTTTGGGGGACCCAGCGGAGGTGAGGGCAGTTTTGAGGGTGCGGGGGAGAGCAGGGGGGGGGGAGTTGCATGGTTGGGGTGGGTGGGGGGGTATGGGAGGGTGCGCGTGGGGCGGGTCGGGTGGGGTAGGAAGCTGGGGGTGGGGGGAGAGTGGGTGGGGGGGTCGCCCGGCGTGGCGGGGAGGACATTCTGCGGCAGGGGGGAGAGGCGGTTGGGGAGGTAGTGGAGATGGTTTTGCCCCGGCTTGCTGGACTTCCCCGTTTTTCTCTTGGCAGGAGCAGTGGGGGAGGGGCTCGGGTGAGCAGCATGCGGCTCCACCCCGCCGAGTGGATGGGCCGGCTCTGCCTAGTACGGGCGGTCGCGCTCCAACGAGGGACCTGGGGTGGTCCGAAAGAAGATGGACGGAAAGTAGCTCTCCAGCGCCCCCCTCCCGATGGGTCGATCCGGCCGCCGGGGGACGGGGATGGAGCAACGAGGCAGCGGTTTCTTCTGATTACCAACATGAGGGTAGACGGAGAGTGAGTGTGGACCTAGGGGCCTTGATGACGGAGTGTAGAGCTAGAGCAGGGTTGAGCAGGGTATCTCCTGGTAGGATTGTGGTAGAGGGGGCAGGGGGGGCGGAGCTGGAGTCGGAGGAAGAAGGGGAGCTGCGGGAGGCCGGGGAGGTTTGTAACGTTGTTGCCAGTGTTTTACAGGACTGCCCCCGGCAAGTGGTGCCGCGAGTGACGGCCCCCCCTGATGATCTGGTTAGGCGGCGGGATCCGGTGAGGACGCCAGCCTTGACGCCAGGTAAGACCAGTACGGGGTCGGGGAGTGGCTTGGGCACGCCTCAAGGAGGCAAGGCGGGAGGGAGTGGTGTTGGAGGACACCACGTGTCGGTTGGGACGGATGCGGAGGGTGGGGATACAGTGAGACTGGTGAAGGGTAGGTATGTGATGGATGCCGGTGTGTGTACGGAGGCGGTTTGCGGGTCGGCGGGGAGTGCGGGGTTGAGCGGGTCCTCTAGTGAGTTAGTGGCGGCGAGTGTCGGAGCGAAAGGGAACGGCGAGGGTCCGGTTGCAAGCGCGGCGGTGGGGACCGCTGGGACGGACGTGGCTTTAGGTGGGTCGGCTGCGTCGAGTGCCGGGGCGAAAGAGAGCTGCGACGTTCCGGTTAAAAAACTGCCGTACATGGGAGTGGCAAAGCCGTTGGGGGCGCATTTGTCATTGGCGACCAGGGAGAAGATATGGAAGGGGGAGTATGTCGAGATCTTTCGGTTGCTGCATCGGGAATTGATGGCCAAAGAGGGGTCGAAGGAAGAGGAACAGGAATTGGCGCGGCGGCCGAGGGTGCCGGTTACTATTGAGAATTGGTCAGGGCGTTCTTAATCTATGCGAGCGTCTACTGTGAGAAGTATCCTGACAGGGCAGTCGTGCTGTTCAAGTACATGGATGTAGTGCGGAGGGCGCAAGTGACTTACGGTGGCAATGCGTGGTCGCATCACGACGAGGAGTTTAGGGCGCGCATGTCGTCGGACCCGGAGGCTAAGTGGGGGGATTTGGAAGCGGACCTTTATCAGCAGACAATGAGTGGGGTGAAATTTGGCCGCACTATCTACACGGCAAGTGGTTTGCCACTGGCTTCCACACCCTTTTCGGCTCGCCCCACCCGTGGGGGGGTGGGACCGGGGGGAGCTGGGAGCTTCCAGAGCTGGGGGGCCTGCTGGGATTTCAACAGGGGTTCCTGTCTCCGGCAGATGTGCAAATTTAAGCACGAGTGCTCCTCTTGTGGAAAACGCCATCCAGAATCGCGTTGCTGGGGGCTTTGGGGAGGCCCCACGCAGGGCACATACCCGGCTCCCGTGCCAGGCAGGGGGAGAGGGGGGGGAAGGGGGGGTGCGAGTACCTTGGGAAAAGGCTCGTACACCGGTTAGGCTGGACCGGTTGGAACCCCTCTTGGAGGTTTATCCGCGGGCGGATGATGCGTCGGTGCTGCGTCGGGGTTTCAGGGAGGGTTTCCGGTTGGGGTACGAGGGTCCGCGGATTGCTCGTTGGGCGGAGAACCTGAAGTCTGTGAACGCACACAAGGGCATCGTCCGGGAGAAGCTTTTCAAAGAAGTGAGAGAGGGGAGGATGGTGGGACCTTTTGAGGTGGCGCCGTTGGAGGATCTGATCATTTCACCCATTGGAGTGGTGCCAAAGAAAGAGCAGGGTCAATTTCGCTTGATTCAACATCTCTCGTGGCCGGAGGGCGCGTCGGTGAACGATTTTATATCAGCAGACTTGGCGTCGGTGTCATACTCGTCCGTGGACGTTGCGAGAAAACTGGTGATGACGGCGGGACGAGGGGCGCTCATGGCAAAATGCGATGTAAAATCGGCATTCAGACTGCTGCCGGTTCACCCAGAGGATCATCAGTTGCTGGGAATACAGCTGGACGGGTTAATTTTTGTGGACAGAGCGCTTCCGATGGGGTGCTCCGTGTCATGTGCCTTGTTCGAGCGTTTCAGTTCTTTCTTGCAGTGGGCGTTTTCCTGGCGCACAGGCTCTGAGGCGATTACGCATTATCTGGACGACTTCTTCCTGGTGGGTAGCCCCGGTTCAACGGACTGCCAGCAACAGCTGAGTAGTTTTATGGACTTGATGAATTACCTGGGGGTGCCTTTGGCGCCAGAGAAGACACAGGGGCCCAGCACGGTGCTGTCGTTCCTCGGGATAGAGCTCGACTCAGCGGCCATGGAAGCACGCCTGCCGGAAGACAAGAGGTCGGCGATGGTGGTTCTGGTGAGGGACATGTTGGCCAAACGGAAGGTGTTGGTGCGGGAGGTACAGGTGTTGTTGGGGCACTTGAATTTCGCGTGCCGCGTGGTGCGGGCGGGGCGGACCTTTTGTCGAGGGTTGGGACTGGCTTTGTCGGGGTTGTCGATGCCTCATCACCACGTACGGCTGCCGGCGGGCGCGAGAGAAGATCTGTGCATGTGGTTAGTTTTTTTGGAGAGATTCAACGGTGTTCCCATGGCGCCGCCGGAAGAGTGGGAGTGGGACATGACGATGTCATCGGATGCGGCGGGAGTCGGCGGTTTCGGACTCTACTGGGCGGGCCGGTGGTGCGCGGAGCAGTGGCCGGAGCAGTGGCAAGCGGGGGGGAGAAGCATTGCTTTCTTGGAGTTGTTCCCGCTGGTGGTGGCTGTGACAGTGTGGGCGTGTGAGTTGGCGCACAGGCGCGTGTTGTTCAGGGTGGACAATATGTCGGTGGTGCAGGTGGTGAACCGGCAGTCTGCGAGGGAACCTCAGGTGCTGAAGCTGATGCGCGTGTTTGTGTTGCGGTGCCTGGAAAACAATATCTTGTTTCGGGCACAACATGTGCCGGGAGTGGACAATGACATTGCGGATGCTTTGTCTCGTCAACAGTGGCAGAGATTCCATGGGCTAGCCACGGAGGCGGAGGCGGTCAAGACGGAGGTGCCGGAGGAGATGTGGTTAGTGGGAGAGCGCGGGTCGTTCGATTGGTGAGGTCGTCAGTGGCGGTGTCCACGTGGAAGAGTTATGAACAGGCCTGGTTGGAGTTTCTGCGTTTTGGAGCGGTAAGGCAGCGGGACAGGTGGCGTCGGGAGGAACAGGTGGTGCAATTCATGCTGGGGTTGATGGACAGAGGTCTGGCGAGAGTGACCATTGCGGGTAAACTGGCGGGTGTGGCGTTTATGGGCAAGCTTTGGTGGGGCTATGCTCCCTCGGCGGGGGAATTGGGAGGGCGTCTTCTGGAGGGTTGGGAGAGAGAGAAGGGGGCCCGGGTGCGGCAAAGACGGCCCATTACGGAGGCAATGTTGGAGGGGTTGCTGAGTCGGTTGCCGGTGGTGTGTAGAGATCAGGAGGAGGCGGTGCGGTTTTCTACATTGATGTCGTGGTTGTATTTTGGGGCCTTTCGGGTGTCAGAGCTGGTGGGTTTGAAGGGGCAGGCGGGATTGAAGTGGGGGGACGTGGAGTTTCGGGGTAGGGAGGTCGCCGTGCGGCTTCGACGTTCCAAGACCGATCAGCGGGAGAGGGGCACGTGGGTGGTACTGGGTCCGGGGGACAAGGAGGCGGTGAGTCCGGTGGAGTGGGGGAGGCGGTTGGCGGCCGGTGGAGCGCAGGCGGGTGCGGAGGTTTTTGACAGTTGCTATGGGTCCTGCGGCACGCCCTGCGGTCTATGGGTGAGGATCCAAAAGCTTTCGGGACGCATTCTTTCCGTATCGGGGCGGCGACGGAGGCGGCGCGCCGGGGTTGGGGGAAGGAGGACATAAAGCGGTTGGGGCGCTGGAAATCGGATTGTTTTAAGACATACGTCAGGTTGCGAGGGGTAGTGGTGGAATGAGTGGGTGTGTGGACTTGCTGCTTACATGTGTTTCTTTTCAGGTGCAGTGGCGGGGCCTACGGCGGCGGCAGTGTCCATTTATGTGGTGGGACATTCTTTTGTTAAAAGAGCGGAAAAGGCCGAATGGGATAAATGCAGGAACCTGAACCTGGAATTAGATGAGCAGTTGTTTCAGTGCCATTGGAGAGGAAAAGGGGGTATGCGTTGGCACGAGTTGGTGCCGGTTTTAAATAACGTTGTTCGGGGAGGGGTGTGCCCGGATGTTTTAGTGGTTCATCTGGGTGAAAACGACCTGGTGCAATGTAAGGGTTTGGCTCTGGTGAAGCAAATGCGGAGGGATCTGTTGGAAATCAAGAGGCAGTGGGCGGGGTGTCACATTATCTGGTCTGAGTTTATTCCGAGGAGATGCTGGAGGGGGGCAGTGAGGCCGGGGGCGATCGACAGAACTAGGAGGAAGATCAACAGGGAGATGAGGACCTTTTGTGAGAAAGAAGGGGTGGGCAGAATGGAGCACCCGGAGCTAACGTATGGAGCCATATATTTTTTCTTGGAGGATGGGGTACATTTGTCCAGGTACGGGATGGAACTTTATGTGGTACAGTTGAAGGAGGCGTTGGACAGGGCGATAGGGGTGAGACGGTATCCGAAGGTTCAGAGGTCCTAGGGGGGGGGTCGAAAGCAGTAAAGGCTTTCGAGTGGCGCTTTCCCTAGTTATAATGGGGGGGTAGGATAGGAGGAAGGAGCTTTACTGGTTGGAAGGGAGTGAGTGTACATAGGGCAGAGGTTTTAAAAGACATTGAGCCAGGCGTTTGTGTAAATGATAAAGAGGTTTATGAGGTTGTTGGGGAAATGTTTAGGGGTGGGGGTGGGGGGATTTGCAGATATGTGTATATTTAGTTAGGCCTAGTTTTGTGCGGCAAAGGCCAAGGTTGGGGTTATGTTCAGGATGCACCTGTTTCCAATAAAAGCGGCCTTTAACACACCATATACCTGTGTCCGGTCGGTTCTTCCCCTCCCCGTCTCCCGATGGGCCCCAAACACACTGCAATTCAACATCCTTCCAACCAAGCACACCCAAAGTATTTCACCGAGGCAGCACGTGCTTCTCTTCACAGCACAGAGCTTGATTACTGTCTTTAGTCATTGTAAAATGTGTCATATTTATTCTTACTTTTGCTTGTACACTCTGTTCAGGCTATTTTGGTTTGTTCTATTCCTGCAACAGTTCTGACACCTTCGGGTAAAGTCCGCGCTTTATAAAAATGCATTAAATAAAAATAAATTAAATAAATAAATAAACTGTCACTAAATTGTAAACAAACCTCGATTCTTCGAACAAGAAGTATTTAATGTAATAAAATAAAGAAATGGCACAATCGCACCCACACTGATTAACAAAGGTTGGAGGACAATCAGTTATACCAGTTCTCTTAGAGTATCTCCTGTAAGTACTGTACATCACAGTGGGGGGTGGCATTTTGGACAGAGAGCCTGTCATCTCGTTGTCTTGTGCAGGAGGGGGCGAGGAGCCCTACCCCACCCTGGAAGAGACCAAGATGATACTAGAATACTGCATGCCCACCCCTGTGCCCGGCCTGGTGGATCCTGTTCCCCCTCCTGCCCCCCTCCCCCCGTGATGGCTCCTGTCCCTCACCCCCCCCCCCCCCCCCCACCTGTGGAGGATCCTGTCTCTGCCCTGGGGGGCTTCTGTCCCAGTCCAGGAATGGCTCCTGCAGCTCAAAAAGGCTCAGCTCAAAATTAATATGGACAGGTGGGCGAGTGAGTAAGTGAAGGGATGGGTGGATGGCTGGATGAATTAGTGAAAGGGTGAATGGATGAATGAAAGATTGATTAGATGGATAATAAAAGAGGATGGATGGATTGATGAGTGAGTGGTGGAAGGATGGAAGGGAGAAAGGGTAAATAGCTGGATGAATGGGTGGGAGGGTAGCTGGATGGGTGAAAGGGTGGATGGGTGAGTGAAAGGATGGATGAGTAAAAAGGTGGATGGGTGAGTGAGTGGGTGGGTGGATGGATGAGTGAAATGATGGATAAATTGATGAATTGATAAGGACAAGGGTGAATGGATGGACAGATGAGTGAAAGTGGATGTAAGGATGGATGAGTGAGTGAAAGGGAGGGTAGATGGACTAAAGGATGAATAGATGAGTGAAGGAGTGAAAGGATAAATGATGAGAGAAAGGATGGATGAGTGTAGGGTCAATGGATGGATTCATGAGTGGATGAGTAGATGGATGGAAGAACAGATTGCTAAGTGAAAGGGACGATGGAGACAGAAAGGGAGGATGATGGATGACTGAAAGGGTGGATGGGTGGAAGGATGAGTGACTGGATGGATGGATGAGTAAGAGATAGGATGGCTGGATGGGTGAAAGGGTAAATGGCTGGATGGATGAGTGAATGGATGGATGGCATGAAGAGTGGATGGATGAGTGTACAGATGGATAGGGTGAAAAAATGGATGGATGAGTGAAAGGATGAAGGGATGGATGAGTGAATGGATGGATGGCATGAAGAGTGGATGGATGAGTGTACAGATGGATAGGGTGAAAGGGTGGATGGATGAGTGAAAGGATAGATGGAAGGATACACGATGGATAGGTTTGCAAATGGTTGAATATGTTTGGATATGGCTGGGCTTACTAATATACTATTGCACGACCTCTAACGTGTCTGTAAAACTTATCCAATTGTCCTGAATTTGTGTCCTGAATTTGCACCCATGCCAGTTGGTCACCCTGGAGTCTGTGGGACACACATCTCTCATTACACGTTCTGTTTGAACAGAGTTGTGATTTAATCTGTCTTAGGGGTGCCAGGCCGTCGTGTTGCTAAAGCGCCGTGTGCTCTGGTGCAAGTCATTTATCCCCAGCCGTTGCAGCCGGTGATTGGTCCCTGCACGGTGGTGCGCCTGGAGCTGTGCGTAATCAGGACACATCGCTGTTGTCAGGGGTGTCAGGCTAACTCCAAGAACGCAGGATAAACTCATTAAAAACCATTGCAACCGAGGGCCCTGGCGAGTTGATTCGGGGCCTTGGCACCGCCAGGCTGTGCCTGTGCCCCCGCCCTCTCTGCTGCCCGCCTCCGCCACGGGGATGGCATAGCTCCTGGAGGGGCCTAGCGCTCTTTGCCTGCAGTCTTTCGGTATAAAGGCGAGCTGTGAGCTCATGACATAGTGCTCAGCATCGGCAGCTAACGTTTCCACGCGTCCCCCAGGATCAGAGAACCATGCCACTTACCTGCTGGGCCGAGACGCGAGTGGTACCCTGTCAGACATGTCTCCTGGTGCTGGGGGGCTGGGGTGATGGTGAGGGGTCGGTGAGGGGTCAGGGGTGTGTGCCGGTCGCACCTCTCACAGCTGCCCACAGCCCGGCTCTCTCCACCTCGGGCCGTTCTGCCTCTGCAAAGAAGGAAGGGAGGGTATGAATGCGCAGCACCTGGCACAGAGGGGCACCGACGGGTGTGAGGGGTCGGTGAGGGCTCAGGGGTGTGCGCCGGTCGCACCTCTCACAGCTGCCCACAGGCCGGCTCTCTCCACCTCGGGTCTTTCTGCCTCTGCAAGGGAGGAAGGGAGGGTATGAATGCCCAGCACATGGCACGGAGGGGCACCGACGTGTGTGAGGGGGAGGGAGGGCACAGGTGGCAGTGCCATCCAAGCCTCACCTCCTGGGGTCTGCAGGGGGTCTGTGTCCCTGGCAGCTGCTGCTCTGCCCTCTGCCTCCTTCAAAGACTGGGGTTATCTGTCCCTTCACTTCCTCCTCCCCCCTGTTGGTAACATACACCTCAGTCACGCACCGACTAACCCCCCGCAGGGACCCCACACTCAGGAATGTTGCATTTTCTCGTGTTTCAACAATCCACTCGTTTCTTGCAAACCACGTGACTTCCTTGAAGCTGGCGGCTCCTGGCCACGTCCAACCCTCTCTGAGAAAAAGAAAATACTTTTTCAGGGTTATGTATCTCTTGTTTGATTTCTTTCATAAAACTGTCAGCAGTAAAAGAATCCGGAATGCTTCCAGAATGGCACTGAAGCCCTGTACTCCCGACACACTGCTGTTGGAGCGGAGTTTACCTCCACAATACTCACTGGAGCCCACACACATCATGCAATAGCGAGCAAACCCTACTGCGAACAATTTGGAATCTATACAATGATAAAGCCGGATTCTGATCTACCTTACCCTCACCAAGGATCCTCCCAGTTCGCCAGGATCTTTCTATCTGTTGAACAGTGTGAAGGGAAGAACCTTCCGTCTTATTACATGACCAACAGCCTGATTCATCAAGCCAAAATCGGCTCGCAAAGGGCCAGAATCTGAGAATCTGGCCCTTTGCGAGCGCTATTTTTGCATTTGGGATTCATCATCCCAAATGCAAAAATCGGTAATTGCTAATTCGCTAAATTGCGAGGAATTACATTTAAGGAATCTCTATTTGAGATTCCTTAAATGCAATTCATCAACCATTTTTAAATTGCTAATTCGCAATTTCGGGCCGCTATTTACCGAGAGGTCAGACCTCTCGGTAAATAGCAAAATCTTAGAAAAAAGCTTTTAAAAGCATTATTCTAAGTTGCATGTTGCACACACACATGTCCTTTGGACATGTGTGTGCGCATCACCTGTTCAAATGTGCATTTTAGGGGTGCTACAGGGTGTCCTTTGGACACCCCTGGCACCCTTAAAATCGCTATCTTATTTGCGAGTAGTAAATTGCTACTCGCAAATAAGGAATAACTCCCCATTCATTCCTATGGGCCTTTTGGCCCATAGGAATGAATGGGGGGTTATTCCTTATTTGCGATTAGCAATTTGCTACTCGCAAATAAGGAATGTGTAGGAATCGCTATTTATTTAGCAATTCCTACATGAATCCCGTTTTGCGAGTCCTTAATAGCGATTCGCTATGAATCGCTATTAGGGGCTCGCAAAACGGCCCGTTGATGAATCAGGCTGAAAGTAGCACACAAAAACCCACATGCAAAATAAGGAATCGCAAAATTTGCGATTCCTTAAATGCAATGTAGGAAGCACCCAAGTTGTGTGACTTTTGGCTTAAGGAATCGCAAAAATACCACCAACTACAGGGTTATTCTCCCCAGAAAATTTTGGGAAACGACAGACCAAAATGGTAAATTTTACAGCACATTTTTCATTACATGTTCAAATTGTTTCAACTTTCAAAGCACAGTAAATAGCAGATGATGACCTTATCCCCTTGGCCGCGGCGGTAATTCCGCCACGGCTCTTGGGGGGGTAGGGGGGGGGGCCGCGCGGCGCCGCCATGCTGGTGACGGAACCATTCTGTCACCAGCCACGGGTGGGCTGTGCTAAGGACGGAGTAGTTCCGTCACGGCCCGCCCGCCCATTAGAACGCGCCGCACAGGTGCGAAATTAACCACTCCGTCATTAGCACAGCCCACCCGTGACTGGTGACGGATTGGTTCCGTCACCAGCATGGAAGGGGTTAAAGAACATCAGGTTACCCACCCCGTCATATGTACCCACAGACATCAAAAATAGACACGAGTAGTGAATCAGAGAGAACAAAGTAAAAGTGAGACCAGCCCCCACGTGGTGTGTAGCGAGCAAGCGCAGTGAGCAGCCACTACCAGGGGGAGTTTGGAGGGTTGAACTTCTCCCCCCCCAAGAAAATATGAGAGACAGAAAGGCCCAAACAAAGCATTTTTCAACATATTTTTCATTACATATTAGATGGTATTAACTTTTAAAGCATAGTAAATGAAATTGCATACAATGCTGCCCAGGACTCTTTAAGGGGCTGTGTTGGACTTGGCCCTTTTCACGGAAATTTTTAGCTTTTTGCTTCCCCTAATTCTGGATGTCCCCCCTTTATAATGTAATTGTATAGGCCCTGTGAGGTTGTAATGCCCTGTGTATTGTTAAAACCCATGCTAGGTGCAGGTGCCCTCTACCCTCAACATGGCTGCCATAGGCCCCTGCTACTGCAGTGTGGTCTTGTTAGGGCGCATTCTAGTTGCCAGGAGCTGGCAGGGACCCCAAACAATGTTGCCATTCCAGCCGGCCTTGCCTGCCCACAGTTAGAGTAGGGAAGCTCCTGGCACCTTCTAGAATAAGGGCAGAGCCTAGTTTTGCCGCCTTAGAGGGTGGTCACCTGACCTGGGCCTATATAAGGAAAGGGAGGGAAACTTTCCAGTCAGTTGGGGCATCACTGACCTGGGGAACCCACGCAGGAGTTTTAGGCGGTAGGGCCTAGTCAGGGACTTATGCCACTGAGAGTGACAGGGTTTAGGTGCTGCCTCTTAAGTTGAGTGAAGTACCCTGGACTACCCACTGATCTGGCCCGGCGAGAGGGGAACCCAGGAACCATCTACAGTGACCTGCAGAGGAAGCCTGCCTGCAGCCCCCAACTCAATCCCCCCCTTCAATAAGAAACAAGGAACTGATATTTACAAGGGCGCAGGAACCATTAAGCGCCAAGAAGAAGTTTAACTGCGCTGACCAGGTACTGGACTGTGCTGCACCTGCGCCCCCCTGACTTCACCTGGGTCCCTGCGCTATTCTGCCACTGTTGTGTGGCCTTACTTGAGGAAAGTGCCCTCACTGAAGTGTCTGCTAAGCGCTATCTCTGCGTAGCGCTATCCCCCTGAACTGCCTTCCCAGCGCTCTTCTGCTGTGCCCCTGTGAAGCGGTGGGTCCTTGGAGACTATTGTGCCCTGAAGCGCGGTGCCTGAGAAGCACTATTATTTTGACTGTCTGCCCTGCCCGAACTGCTGGGTGTGCCCCCACATCGTGTTTCACCCAAGCGCTGTGGTGTTCCTGAAGTGCTATACTCCTGAGACGCTACTGCTGTCATTGCCCCTTGATAAGCGCTGGAATTCGGGAGAGGATTGCTGCCCTGAAGTGCTGATGCCGAGACTGCCCCAAAGCGCTGACCATGCAGAGCGCTACACTACACAATCCTGCTGTGAGCCCTGAAGCGCTATCGTTGTCCTGCGCCGTTCCGCCCTGAAAGCGGCTGCCCGACTTACCCCGGCAGAGTGGTAGCCCGTGGAGCCTTCCTGCCCCGCCATCGTCTGTCCGGCGGCCCCCGGCGCCACGAGAGGGCCACCGCCGAGAGGCTGTAGGCCGCGCCCGGCCTAGGTGGGCGATCGTAAGAGGCGCTGCCATTCAGGGCGCCTGTGGGCCGAAGGCACCGCCGCAAGCCCAGCCCGAACGTGGAGAGTCCCTGCGGCAGCCCCCAGTGCCAGGAGAGGGCCACCGCGAAGTGTGAGAGTGCCGCGCTAGGCCCTGAGGCAAGAATACCCCCATCACGTGACGGGGGACGCCAGCCGTGTCATCGGCCGCGCCCCCGTCCAGCGCCGCGCAGCCATTGGCTGCCGTTGCCGCGCCCTCAGGAGCTGCGCTGCTATTGGCCGCTAAGGCCAAGCCCCCCTACAGCCGCGTCCTGATTGGTTCCCGGGCCGTGGAGGCTGTGGAAGGCCCGGGAACAGCTTGTTGTCGACTGGGAGGGCTCTGAGGAACCCGAGAGCCCCTCCCTTCCAGCACCATCGCCGGAGGGCCCCGAAAGAAGCCTGGGCCCTCCCCACACCGGAAACCCACGCAAGGGCTCCTGTGTGAGCCAAAGAGAGAAGGTAATCCCTGGGGAGGTGGGCGGGAGGCCGTAGAAGGCCCGAGTTCGCCCCTCCCCGGGGGAAAGTTGAAATTGGGCCCCGTTGGCCCTCACAAGGCTCCCTGAACTGGGGAATAGCCCCATTGAAGACTGGTGACTGGGCCTGTTGGCCCCTATCTGCCCCAGGAGTGGGTTGTTCCTAGGTAATGAAATGTTTTTCCGATGTAATGAAATGTTGATGACTGCGCAATGCAGCATTTGATTTCCTTGAATGCAATGGATGCTTACAGAGGAAATGTTTGCTCTTCAATAGGGAGGTAGGCTGTGTTGAGTAGGGAATCAAATCCTTTACTCCTGAATAAGGAAATGTTGTACCTGCCTTATGAGAAGGTTCACGCGGACCCAAGGAGAGGTTGCCTGGGTTTTGATGAAATCTGACCCCGGCCTGTTGAACGGTTCAATACTACTAAATGAAATGCTCACCTTTGCTTGAGGGAATGTTGGTTATACCTAATGAAATGGTTATTCTTCCCTAGGAAAATGGTGATTAACTACCTACCAGTAGATGATTAAAGCTTTATTCTCACCTGGGGGAGGTATATATTCTTGCCGGATGAAAAGTTATTCTTGCCTAGTGAACGTATTCATTTTACCTAACGAAATGCTCCTTCTCACCTTAGGCATGGTTCATTCCAAATTAATGAGATGCTAAAGGAAGCCTACAGTTACCTACTGACATGTTTACTGTTGTGTCAAGAAACGTCATTTCTTCCCTGACAGGGTTGTTGCGATATGCGGAGTTGATTAAGGAATTACACCCTTTACTCCTGCAGGGAAATGATTATTAAGAGGTGCTGCATTGATGTTGAAATGGTCATGTTTACCTTATGGGGTGTTACCTCTGATAGAGGACATGTTTTACCTTCAATGGCCTGTTTTACTCCTGATACAGGAAAAGAGTTATTCTAAACTAAGGCAGCGGCTAAGGAAATGTTTTACATTTAGCGAAAGGTGTTATCTTCATTTAATGCACTGTTTATTCCTGCTAAAGAGTTTTATGTAATGTTCACCCTTTCTTGGTGAGAGGGTAATTGTTTTACCTACTGAACAGCTTACTTACTTGATGAAATGGAGATTTCTTCATACCTAATGAGATGTTTGGCTCCTGTTTAAGGAGATGCTAATTCTTTCAGGAAATGTTCATCGTTAACTAATGAAATGCTAATTTTCTAATGAAATGTCATGGTAACATGTTAAATTGGATATTGAACTGCTCCCTTTTCTCCCCTCCTATGAAATGCTTTGATGAGTAACTGATACTGTGATTTTCCACTCCTGAACCTTAATCTTACATAAAAAGTTATTTGATTTTTAATCAAACACACTGGAGTAACGTCAGTCATTGCGTGCCTTTTATTGTCTCGGTGGGTGTGTGCTGTGTAGTCACTTAACACCTAAGCTTTCGGGTGCCTACCTGCTCGTGCCAGGCTACCCCCGGGGAACTGGCGACCCCAGTTCCTACAGGCTGCAGTGCACATTTAGAGGAAAGAGTGACTGGATATATGATTTTTGCATTAAGGAGAGGCAAACAGGTCATCCAAGATTTCCAGGATATTATTTGCATTAAAGTAAATTGTATCATCAGCTGACAATATGACAGAAGTATTAGGTGGGGCGAGTATGTTTGTTTGTGGATTAAACGTAGAAATTATGTTTTTAACTTTATTCTAAAAAATAAAAAAAACTTGCAGATTGTCACACAGCGTTTGTTTGGGGGTGACCAATTTGTGAAGAGCCAGGTGGATTAATTAGGGTGAGCACCATGGAGACAATTATCTTTGTAGCATAAGGGGATGCTAAAATTTCTTTAGTGACTAACTCTGCTTTAGTGGCTCTAATCACCTTTTTGTAATTCTTCAATGTAACCATAAATTCATATTTTAGTTCCATCGAATAGTTGGTGCACCAAGATGTTTTTTTAATTTTTGCATTTGCGCTTTGATGACCTAGATGTCCCCCTGCAAGTGGGTGCAGTCACTCCCTGCTCATTCAGGTACCTCCATTCCCACCCACTCTCGGCACTCCTTGTTCTCCGATCTGCAAAATTCATGTATAGAAACGGACCAGCATTGTGGTGCAGCAGGAGGAACCTCAAGCACCCTTAGCAGCTGCTGCGTCACAGCAAGAGACAATGGATGTCTGGAAAACCTCAACACTGCTTCACTGTCCAGTAACTTCCTGCGACATGCAACAACAGTCAGAGGAAAACGTTGTTCTCTTTGTAGAAGCGTCATCAAGCCCACAAAGAGGAGGAAACATCTTGAAGCAGAAAAAAAGCACAGTTCCCCCCCTCTTGTTAGGAAAGATACGGTAACTTCCTAAAACATAACCTTGTACTCAGCAAGCTCACGCGGTCTCAACCCAATGTTTTCACGCTTACTCTGCCTACGGTATTACACATCACGCTGTCGCCACTTAGTAACAGTTAACGACTGAGAGCTTAACCAAGTATTCTTCATTACAAGTCATGGGTTTGTCTTTTGAAAACCAGCATGCTCATAATAGAAAAGAATAAAGAGCATATCATACAGGAAATGTGAAATGTGCGTTGTAAAACACCTCATGCTTATAAACCCCCATCAAACAAAACTGTTTCTCTCCAAGCCTGTCATCTTCCATAAAAGGTACAGCACATACAAGGCCACTAGAACCAGCAGCCCTCCAGACCAGTCAGAAAAAAACAACTACTGGAGGTGGACAACGGTATACAACCTTTACCACGCAACTTTTACCACGACCTACCTTTACCACGCAACTTTTACAACGCAGGACCCTTTACCACGCATACCATTACAACGCTGGTATTTACAACGCAGGTACCTTTACAACGCATACCATTACAACGTAAGTATTGGTAAGTATATAAATTTATTTAAAATATTTTAGGTTTGGGTTTTGGGTAAATGGGTATTTTTAGGGTTCAGGGTCAGTTTTCAGTTTTTGGGTAAAGGGGTATTTTTAGGGTTCAGGGTCAGTTTTCAGTTTTTGGGTAAAGGGGTATTTTTAGGGTTCAGGGTCAGTTTTCAGTTTTGGGTAAAGGGGTATTTTTAGGGTTCAGGGTCAGTTTTCAGTTTTTGGGTACAGGGGTATTTTTAGGGTTCAGGGTCAGTTTTCAGTTTTTGGGGTACAGGGGTATTTTTAGGGTTCAGGGTCAGTTTTCAGTTTTTGGGGTACAGGGGTATTTTTAGGGTTCAGGGTCAGTTTTCAGTTTTTGGGGTTCAGGGCTAGGTTTGGGTTTTGGGGTACAGTGGTATTTTTAGGTTTCAGGGTTGGGTTTGGGTTTTGGGGTACAGGGGTATTTTTAGGGTTCAGGGCTGGGTTTGGGTTTTGGGGTTCAGGGGTATTTTTAGGTTTTAGGGCTGGGTTTGGGTTTTGGGGTACAGGGGTATTTTTAACATATATATTTAAAAATTAATAAATAAATATTAATATAAATAATTAAAATATTAAATATTAAAATAATAATTTATTAATTTAAAAAATATTATTAATAATTACATTATTTTACCATATTTTTTACTTACCTATACTTACGTTGTAATGGTATGTGTTGTAATAGTACCTGCGTTGTAAATACCAGCGTTGTAATGGTATGCGCGGTAAAGGGTCCTGCGTTGTAAAAAATGCGTGGTAATGGTCTGCGTGGTAAAAGAACGCGTGGTAACGTCATATATCCGTGGACAACACCACACCAAAAGGCCAAATGCCAGGATATTACCAGACTGGATTTAAAAAAAAAAGAAAAAAACTGCAAAAATAGAAAACCAAAAGACACACATTCTCAGTCTATACTCCCATGATCTGGAACACCATCTTCATCAACATCAGAACTTCCCCAAGCCTTATGCCACACAAGACCTTTCACTGCCCACAAGCATCCTGCTTCATCGTAAACACTTCTGAATTGTAATGTGGGGCGCTTGAACTTATTTTGTACTCTAATGCTGTGTAGCCAGGAGCACACCCAGGCCCTGCACGGTAGTGCTGCGCCGCCCACCACCCATAAATCAGATCTGGCCCCTGACCAATGCAAACAAACAAATACTACACTCTCCTGTGCTGCGGGCGGCAAACAGGGGAGATTAAGTTACGGGGTGCGGATCTCTTACCTGGCTGTCCTGCTCTGAATGCCTGCCTCCACCTCGCCCCAGTCACGTGCACGTACCAATGCGCATGAGCATCGCTGCGGACCCCACCCTAAAAAAAACAGCAGCGCCGCGAAGGCGGTGACATATGTGCGCTGCGCGTGACTTCAACAACAAAACATCATCATGGTCCTGTGACAGGAGGTGAGGTCAGGTGGTGATGTAGTGTGTAAGTGTAATACATTAATGAGTAGGGCCGCAGGGCGGTGCGGCGCTGCGGCGGCCTGGCTGCCGCATGATCAAAATGAAATAATTTATGTGAAATCGGCGCGGCACCGCAGCTCACACGCAGACAGCAGACAGGCGGCCTGATTGTGATGTGCATAGCTGCCCAGGTTTCAGATTGCTTATGTGTGACATTTTCATAATTTCAGTATAATTATGAGTGACATTCAATGACTATGAGTGAAAGTTTCTTGCAACTAAAATCCAGCCATGAAGAAGAGGGAAAACCTACAAATATAATAAATTACAGTCATCTGAGTAGCGAGAACTATAGGAAGATCCTAAAATGGCTGCAAAGCACCAGAAATGTAAGGGCACAAACTTCACAGGAGGGCCTGGAAGTGATAAATGAATATTATTCCATTCCACCACCAAAAATCAATGTGATCTCTCTCCTCCTGCCTCCCCACATCACACCATACTCTAGACCCCAGCAGAAATAAATCACATGGATTCTGTCTGGAATACACCCTTGGCACTTTTTGTTTCAGACAGGATGACCACTGTGCTCCCCAGTTATGCCCATCAGGAGCCTTAAATGAGGGTACAATCCCAGTTTTGACACCGCCCGCCCTATATATTCACTAGCTTAAGCTGAGGCGCCTACCAGTTGGGTAGCAGGTAGGTGTGATATGTATCATCTCCACAACTACCTTCTACACAACTGGTCTTAATGCCAGAGTCACCACGTCTGTGATACAAGATGCTAGGCCTTTTTACAGAAAGCTGTAAGCACATTTTGTCCATAAATGTAAGTTCCACGATAATTTTAATGAAAGGTTCCCCTCAATTTGGCATATCAACAGCAGTTAAAATTTCAAATGTAAAGCTGAAATATGCTCTATGCATATATTTCACAATATTTGTATTGTGAGTAAAAAACTACCATCACATAGTTTGCTCACCCTGACTCGTGAAATAATGGCATTTTGAAGAAGACCTTCTATCTGTGGTAGCAAGCCTCAGCAAGGCCTACCAGTGCAAGGGATTTGCCCTTCTCTGCTCAGAGTCCTCAGACCAATAGGAAGAAGTTGGCACAGAAACTGGAATAAAAAAGACAAAGTTTATTAGACCTCAAGAGGTGGAACTACATTCACACAGCACCCTTCGGTAGAGTATGAGGTAGCACACTGACTGGAAGGAGCTTTGTCCTTTTATACCCACACAGGGGCTCAAATGACGGCGGTACGAGGTACAGAATGCTGGTTTCAGATACATATAAGGTCATACAGAGAGTGTGCTAGCAACAAGTGGGAGGGGCTGACGGTTAGCTAATTCTGGTGGACACAGCCTGACAGTTACAAGTTGAGGACAGCTGTAAGCTCAACTGAGCATGTGTGAAGCAGAAGAAACTAAATACATCTCGTTTCTAGGCATATTTCAAGAGCAGTTAACAGGAAGGTAGGACAGAGCACATGGTAGCACATGGCAAACAAAATAGCTGATAGAAATACAAAATGGAGTCCGTAAACGGACAAGATAGTCTCTAAATACAAGATGTCTTCTGCTAATGCTTAACCTAATCATTGCTAAATTACAACATCATGACACAGACACTCATGACACAGACACTCATGACTCAGACACTCATGACTCAGGCACTCATGACTCAGGCACTCATGACACCACCACTCATGACTCAGGCACTCATGACACCACCACTCATGACTCAGGCACTCATGACACAGACACTCATGACTCAGACACTCATGACTCAGACACTCATGACACAGACACTCATGACTCAGACACTCATGACTCAGGCACTCATGACACCACCACTCATGACTCAGGCACTCATGACACCACCACTCATGACTCAGGCACTCATGACACAGACACTCATGACACAGACACTCATGACTCAGACACTCATGACTCAGGCACTCATGACACCACCACTCATGACTCAGGCACTCATGACACCACCACTCATGACTCAGGCACTCATGACACAGACACTCATGACACAGACACTCATGACTCAGGCACTCATGACACCACCACTCATGACTCAGGCACTCATGACACAGACACTCATGACACATACACTCATGACTCAGGCACTCATGACACAGACACTCATGACACAGACACTCATGACACAGGCACTCACCACATAAGCACTCATGACACAGACACTCATGACTCAGGCACTCATGACTCAGGCACTCATGACACAGACACTCATGACACAGACACTCATGACTCAGGCACTCATGACTCAGGCACTCATGACACAGACACTCATGACACAGACAATCATGACACAGGCACTCACCACATAAGCACTCATGACACAGACACTCATGACTCAGGCACTCATGACACAGGCACTCATGACACAGACACTCATGACACCACCACTCATGGCACAGGCACTCATGACACAGACACTCATGACACAGACACTCATGACTCAGGCACTCATGACACCACCACTCATGACTCAGGCACTCATGACACAGACACCCATGACACAGACACTCATGACTCAGGCACTCATGACACAGACACTCATGACACAGACACTCATGACACAGACACTCATGACTCAGGCACTCATGACACAGACACTCATGACACCACCACTCATGACTCAGGCACTCATGACACAGACACTCATGACACAGACACTCATGACACAGACGCTCATGACACCACCACTCATGACTCAGGCACTCATGACACAGACACCCATGACACAGACACTCATGACTCAGGCACTCATGACACAGACACTCATGACACAGACACCCATGACACAGACACTCATGACTCAGGCACTCATGACACAGACACTCATGACACCACCACTCATGACTCAGGCACTCATGACACAGACACTCATGACACAGACACTCATGACTCAGGCACTCACCACATAAGCACTCATGACACAGACACTCATGACTCAGGCACTCATGACACAGGCACTCATGACACAGACACTCATGACTCAGGCACTCATGACACAGGCACTCATGACACAGACACTCATGACACCACCACTCATGACTCGGGCACTCATGACACAGATGCGATGCCTCCAGGCCCATCTGATTTCTAAGGGAGAGGTGTGGCGCCGCGGCCAGGGCGACTGACGCTGGAATCTGGGGATCAGAGTTCGATCCCCCGCTCCGGCGGCAGGTTAGCCCAGCACCATGTGACTCTGGGCAATAGCTTGCTTAATCTTCCCGACGCCCCCCCGCGCCTAGAGACCATAACGGGTGATTGTGCGCTATATAAATGTTGATGATTATTATTATTATTTCTGCTCAAGATTAAGGCCCCCTGCGGATGGTGTTACATTGAGACCCTAATGACCCTGCACTTGTGTTCTTGAGGCTTATTCCATTTTTTATGCAGGGCGTGATTAAGGCCAACGAGGGATACGCTCATGTGGCTATACCTTTATGTCTGGGTCTTGATGCCGATGCTTACTCTGCTCATGTCATGCTTCATGATCCATTCCTAGTACAGGGTATCTGCCTTGCACGCCTATTGTTCTTTTTGTAGGGGATGCTAATGCAAGTCATACTGTGCATTTACGCCTAATGTTTTATTTTATGCTAAATGCCTGCTGTTATATGCCTACTGCTAAAGTTATGCCTCTATGCTCTCATGCTTGTGTTGATTAGGTATAGTGAGATTATATGCTTACGGGATTGCTCATCCTTTGATTGATGCTGTTGATATACGGACCTGTATAAGGTTATGCCACGAGTTAATGCCTATGTCTTTCTTGCATCCTTGGAACTAATGGACTTACCTTTTTCTTCCTTTTCCTTTGCCCTGTACATAATCCCCCTTGTATATATTGCCCCGGCGCCAGTTGTTTACGATTGCTTATTTGGTACAATACAAAAGGTATTCTTTTTCACTAAAACTGGTTTTGTGTCTCTCTTTGTGATTTGCCTTGGGTGTCGTCTGTGTGTACTGCGTGGATGCTTCACACATGTCCTCAGGAGTTTAGCCTGCCCGCTCTGCACCATGCTACCCCCGTGGACTTGGCTACCCCGTTTCTAACAGGCATGAAGCCTCTTACGACACTGGGACGCCCACACCACCCAGGCATGAAGAGCTGCTTACAGATAAGTATGCGTCTTAAGGGATTTGGGACGCCCATACCACCCAGGCATGAAGAGCCGCTTACAGAGAAGTGTGCATCTTAAGACACTTGGGACGCCCACCCCACCCCGGCATGAAGAGCTGCTTACAGATAAGTATGCGTCTTAAGGGATTCGGGACGCCCATACCACCCAGGCATGAAGAGTCGATTACAGATAAGTATGGATCTTATGACACTGGGCATGCCCACCTCACCTAGGCATGAGGAGTTGATTACAGATAAGTATGCGTCTTAAGACACTGGGGACGCCCACCCCACCCAGGCATGGAGATCCACTTACAGATAAGTATGCGTCTTAAGACACTGGAGACATCCAAATGACCTAGGCATGAATAGTCCATTACAGATATGTATACAGTTAAGCTGTCGTGAATGGAAGCATGAGCAAACCGGAGACTGCTTAATCTTTGCAGTATTTACCTACAGAAACAAAAGTGTAAGCTTGGGTTTAACAAAGACTCGAATTGTACTGTGTTCCTGCAAACCAGCCATACCACCTCCTCTCTTGCGTCATCATGTTTTTATTTTGCGTGGTTTCTTTACAGAGCTTGCGGCTTGACAAGAATATGCTATATGGCCTCTTCAAAAGAAATGATTTCTGGTATTTATCTTTTTATTTGTAGTGTGATGGCGGAGGTAGCCTTATTGTTTGATCTGTTATGAGAAATGGGGTTGCGTGAAAAGAGTAAAACTACAAAGATCATAACACAGCAGAACCTCAAAAATGAGTCACGTGCTATATTATATATTGTTTTGGTTAATTTGTACTAGTAACTGACAGGAATGTCTCGAATTATGTTTCATTTGTTGATGTCAAGTGAAAACTTTTATAACTGGGTGCACGTACTAGAGGCGAAAGAATAGAGGGGCATATTATCAAGGGGGTTTATCTCCGCTTTAAAAGCCAAGAAAACCGAGATAAAACTATCTCCCTATTACCTAGCTGTCGCTAACACCAGTTAGCGACAGCTAGTAGGAGATAGCGACCATCTTGGGCCCCGCTTTGCATGTCAGTGATATTTATCGCTAATGACATGCAAAGTGGGCGTGCCAAGATGTTATCGCTATCTCCTATTACCAACCTTTGGAAATTTTTGCGCTAAGCGCTAATATCTCCAAAAGCTAACGCCTGCCCCTGAGCAGTTCTTAGCCATGTTATCCAATGGGAGGTGAATAACATGGCTAAGCGCATTAGCTCGATAATGTATGAATATCGCTGACTTTTCAGCGATATTCATGCATTGCGGCCGATTTTTATCGCATTTGCGATAAACCTTGGTAATACCAAGGTTTATCTGCGATAAAAATCGCCGCAGGTCGGCGATACATTTTTGTCTCTAACCAAAATATGCCCCAGAGTATTTTTTGCGTTTTGATTGAAGCTCTTCTCACAGGGTGTGCAGTGACAAGGCCTCTGTGCTGTGTGTGCTCTTTGGTGCTGTTGCAGAGTTAAGCTACAAATAAAGCTGTTCTCACAGGCAGTGCAGTGAAAGCGTCTCTCTCTTTATCTGCCCTGTCAGCAAAGCTCTTTTCATGCTCAGCGTGGGTTCTCGGGTGCAGTAAAAGATGCCTCTTTTGGGTAAAGTTCTTCTTACACTCAGGGCTAGGATAAGGTCTTGGGCTGGTGTACATTCGTTTGTGTCTCACAAGTCGTGTGCATGTAAAGTGACTCGAAATCCTTCGGGCATATTACCAAAAAGTAGCGATAATTGTCGCTAAATAGGCTTAGCGACGAATTTTTTCATCGCTGCCTATCGCTGGATATGTTAGCGGAGAAAACATGCTATTAGCAACGTTTTTATCCATTGTGCTAAAATATCGAGCGATAGCTGCGAAATGTGTGACTATCGCTGAGAATACAGCGATATTCACGCATTAGCGACGAAATGCTCTTAGCCATGTTATCCACCTCCCATTGGATAACATGGGTAAGAACTGGTCTGAGCAGGCGTTAGTTTTTGGCGATAGCGGGAATATTTCCATTGCTACGCCTACCTTGCTAATAGGCTATAGCGACTTTAGCGACTGCTTTCAGTCGCTAACAGGTTGGGTACGCCCACTTTGCATGTCATTAGCGATAAATATCACTGACATGCAAAGTGAGCCCCAATCCGCTCGCTATCGCCTAAAAGCTGTCGCTAACATTAGTTAGCGACTGCTTGCTAATAGAGCGATAGAATTATCGCCGCATAGTCCCCGAAAACGGCTGCTAAACCGGCGATAATTGCCTATCGCCACCCTTGGTAATATGCCCCTTCATTCGTTGGTGTTTTCTTTCGTTGATTCTTGCAAAAGCTTTAAGTTTCTCTTCCCCAATCATACTTTCTGTCTGCGACTGCTGTGCTGCACAATGAAAAGAACTCAGAAAATTATAGTAAGGAATATGTCTTGAAAAACCTGCTCTGTTACAATATGTGAAAGGTTAACAGTAATATCTAGGAAGCATTGAAAATGTTCCTACCTGTAAGCATGTGTCTGCCGCTTGACGTACTACAGCCCACGCTCTCTGCACCGCCTCCGGTGGGGTTTTGGGTTTGGAATGTGACATGTTTAGTTCAAAAACAGAAACCAATAGCTCTTTCTCTTAAACGTATATGCGATTAGGCCTTTACACATTTAAATCATACATTAAAAACATTGCATCTATAAGCATTAGTTCCATTTCAATTTATATTTGAATAATCAACCTACACGTGCAGACTTATATAGAGTGCACGTTTAAACCTAATGCATTACATTACACATGAACTAAATCGTTTAAGCAGCATTTACATTTTCTTTTCATTTAGGCTCTACATCAATTACTGTAAATAACACAATTACACAATTACATTTCTATCATTACTAATATATTTCTGCACTAATACCACATTTCTACTAATCACACATTATTACACATTTAATATGTGTAATGCATTAACTGTGACTGTAAGATCCATACACGGGTATTGGCTAATTGACTAGCAAGGTACCACCCCCTTCAAAAATGATACATTTTCAACTTGCGGGAAAAATGCAGTTGAACACTGAGGCACTGAGAGGTATATATGCATGAGAGGGATGTATGACGTTACAACGCATACTTTCACAACGCCTACCTTTACATCGCAAGTTTTACAACGCATACCATTACAACGCATAATGCTTTTGGGTGCTGGATAGTGAATAGTTTAATTTACTATTCCAACTCCAGTCCCCGTGGATAGTAGGGAAGGTGTTGGATAGTAAATTAAACCTATTCCCTATCCTAGAGCGCCCCCCAGCGCTATGCGTTGTAATGGTTTGCGTTGTAAAAGTTGCGTTGTAATGGTAGTTTGTTGTAAAAGTTTCGTTGTAAAGGCTGTATACCGCATGAGAAACTTGCAATGCTGTTGCGTCACTTTTAGGAGGCACAAACCTTTCAACCATATCTGTGGCTTTGAAGGGCTTCACAGATAAAGCAGCAGAGATTATTATTATTATTAGGGAGTTTTGTAAAGTGCCTGGTGTACGCCTGCAGGCGTCAGCAAAGCTCTTTTCATGCTCAGCGTGGGTTCTCGGGTGCAGTAAAAGATGCGTCTACGCCTGTAGATCTCTGCCTTGCCTTACTCTGCAGTAGGGAGGCGTTCCATGGTCATTGTGTGTGGGTGCTCCCAGGCAACAGCCACGGATTTTTGTGCTTTCCCTGATTTACAATAGACTTTAAACCTGGGGCAGCACCAAAACATTAACCTTCCCCAGGGGAAGCACAACAAGGACAAATATCTTTTTTTGTCCTCATTTTTATCTCTTTCTGTGTGTGCTGCATTTTGCAGCACACATAGAGAGAGGAATACATCTCCCAGGATTGTTTTTGTGCCCCTTCCTGCACAAAAACAATCCTGCCTGTAACACAGGCACCCTTGTGGAAGAGGTGTGGCGCAGCGGCCAGGGTGCCTTACTCCAGACCTCAGGGTTCACGGTTCGATCGCCAACAGCAGGTCAGCCCAGCACCATGTGACTCTGGGCAATAGCTCGCTTAATCTTCCCGTGAGCCCCCAGCGCCAGGAAACCACCTTGGAGGTAGCTGTGCGCTTTACAAATTCAAGGTTATTATTATCCTTACACCACTGGCAGCTGCATCTTATACAGCTCTGTGGAGAGTCTACCCTTCTTCCAGAGAAAGGTCCCCACCATGGCGTGTAAGGTGCAGAATGAGTCTCAGTGGATGTTTACCAGAACGTTGTGGAAATAATATAGTAATCGGGGAAGTATCACCATCTTTGATAGCGACACTCTGCCTTGTACTGTGAGCGGAAGCGTGCACTGCAATTGCAAAAGCTTCCCGGAAGTCCAATCTTATATCTGTGATCTCCGTTATGCCCTCTCAGACATCACAACATATATAAAGGCATCATCCGTGTAGAGCGACACAACCTGTGACACCCTGTCCAATGGTATGCCCCAAGCCTGGCCCTGTTGTCTTAGCATCTGTGCCAGTGACTCCATTGCCAAAGCAAAGAGGAGCAGGGAGAGACGACACCCCTGGTTTGATACATTGCCCTATCTTCACCCAGGTTGATGAGCCGAATAAAAGAGTCTGATAAGCCGCTGCAATCTGCCATCTATGGAGGCTAGTGTCGAAAACATGCAGTCCCAGTCGATGGTGTTCAACACTTTTTCTAAGTCCAACACTACACCATCTGCACATGGCCCGTGCGCTGGAGCCAGTTCCAGGACCGTGTGGAGCCTCCATATATTGAGGATGGTAGATCTGCCTGGGATATAGCCGGTTTGATCCAGGTAGACCTAACGGGGCGGGGGATATAATGTGGAGGGGAGCCATCCTCGAGAACAGATGGGCTTTGCTGTTTAAGACAATGAACGCACTGAGCTTGGATAATCCGCTGTACACTTTGGCGCCCATCCAAAGGTTTGGAATTATTTGTGGGACTTTGTCTGGCCGCCATGATTCCAAGCTCAATTCTTGATGGGCTATTTCAGTCAGGATTTTTCTTTTTTTATATATCACGAATGGACTTCAGAATCTTGGCCAGGCTGATATCCTCAAATGTTTAAATGTTTAATAAAATAGATAATATAAAAAAAGAGTATGTGTCGGAGGTCAGCAAAAGAAACAGAGGCAAGCTGTGGAAAGTGGTGGACAAGGAAATGAAGTAAACCGTTTTAGTTTCTTTGCAGTAGTGTCGTCTAGGATTATTCAGTCTGTTTTACAAACACAGCAAAAGGTGCTGCCAGTCTCCTCGCTGGGCAGACATTTCCAGACTGGAATGGGGCATATCACAGGCTAGTCGCCCCACCCGGATCCCAATAAATTCAGACCACACCAAATGTACGTTTTTATGGAAGAATTGAGGCCGAAGTTTATTAGGCATTTTTCAACTTACAAGCAATCCTTCAAACACCATTTAACTTATTAGGCGAGCCTTTGTCCTTAACCTTGTAATGTTGTGCAGTCTAGTAGTTGGGATGGGAGGAGCAGCGGGGTTGAGGGAAGAGGTGGAGTAGGAACAGGAAAGGGCAGTTAGAGTAGGGACAGGGTCAGAAGAAGATGTAAGAATAAAGCTCTTATAAATATAAAGAATTGTCAGTCGTTATTGCCACTACGACATGACAACTGGTGACGAGGGTGGGATTCAAGTGACCTGCTAGTCCTGCTGGAGAGCAAGAGAAAGAACTGACCTGTCCCGGACACCAGCAAGACGCGATCGCTGTTTGCGACGTCTGTGCCCTGAGGTCGCCGCTGCCCACAGCCTGAGGCCAGCGGTGGAGGACTCATCCCACGACCAGGAGATCGTGTGAGGCCACTCCAGAGCAGTGGAAAGTGAAGCACTGCCCCTCCGGTGTCCGGCGCTATTTTCGCGCCAAAATCGGGAGTGTGTCCCGAAGACTGAATCACGAAGGAAGGGACTGGGAGCCCACCCCAGCCTTCCTGAAGCGTCCTGCCCAAGTGAGGACCGCAGCGAGAGGCGAGTGAAGCCCGCGGAGGCGCCAGAACAAAAGCGCTGCTTTTGCCGACATCGGGTCTCACCCCCGATGCGTGAGGAACGGCACGTGGCGATCGCAAGATGCTGGAGCCTGCCCCGGCCTACCTGAACGGTGGAAGTGGCCTAGGAGTGGAGGTGGAGCTGCCAAATTCCTGCTGCTGGAAGAAGAGACCCTCGGTGAGTGCAGAAAGAGACCGAGTGTGATTGATGCTGAAGAGGAACTCAGGCCTCGTGGATGACTGGTGGCGGCCATTTTGAAGTCAGGCGACTGTAAAGGACATCCCTATGAAGTGAATGGGCGGCCATTTTGAAGTCAGGCATTGCCAGTGAAAAGGCAAAACAAGCATTGGAAAGTCAAAACAAGCATTGACAGATGCAAACAAGCATTGGCGAATGCAAGTGAAGAGGACAAGTAACGCAATAATAAAAGAGTGACTGGTGCAGTAACAAGCATTGAACTCTCCAAGGTGAGAAGGAGCCAGAAGACCGGTGCGTCATTGACATCAACTCAGCCATGTCAAATTCACCATCCTGGAACGGAGGTGGGGCAGCAGCGGCTGCAGCTGCCCCAGTCGCGCCCCTCGTCTCGCATTTACGCCCCCCAGAACCATTGACCCTGGTGGCGGGCGGAAGTATGGGTCCTCGATGGCAGGAGTGGCTGGAGGATTTTGAGGACTACCTAGAAGGGTCGAAAGTCACTGGAGACAGAGACAAACTAATTGTACTCCGCAATCTTGTTGGCAAAGAAATTGGGAAAGTGATCAAAGAACTACCGACAGATGATAAAGGGACCTATGATAAAGTACGTGATGCACTTAACAAAAAGTTTGTACACAAAAGAAATGTGGACTACGAGAGGTATGTGTTTCATCAGGCCCGCCAAGATAAAGAAGAAATGATGAGCACCTTCATCTCACGACTGCGTCGACTATCACAATACTGCAATTTTGACTCCTTTTCAACTGACGATGCCATCCGACTGAAAGTCATCGATGGTTGTCATTCAGAAACCCTTCGCAGGCGACTGCTAAGAAAGAGTCATAACCTCGATGAGATTGAAGAGATGACAAGAGTGCATGACCAGGCAGAAGAACATGCAAAGGTCATGGAGACAGGACGGGGCGAGAAAAAGGAGCAGGCGTACTGGACTCAAAGCTCCGGCCCTCAGAGAAGGTCGGGTGACCATCAGAGAAAGTCTCGCCCAGCGTCTAGACACACACGTCGAAGTCATCAACGCCACGACTCGAGAAGAAGAGGAAAGAGATCGAGCTACACCAGGAAGCCAGAACGTACAAGGAAGTGCTATCGATGTGGGTATGATTTCCCACACACAGATACGTGTCCAGCGATGGGGCAACAGTGACGTAAATGTGGACGCATGAACCATTTCGAAATCATGTGTGGAGTATACAACACGGAGAGGAAGAGTGAGAAAACTAGATCTCGGACGGATGAAAGGTGACACCATGCAAAGGCTGTGCAAGACAGGGCAGTGTCGTCCTCTGGCTCGTCACATTCCAGCAGAGAGTCTCACAACTCGCACTGGACTAGGCGGTCAACGTCCAGGGACTCAAGGTCGACTTCTCGAGAGACAAAATACACCGACGAATATGTCTGCATGGTTGCAGACCCGGATCAACTAAAAAAATATCCTCTGCTGGACATCGAAGTGGGGACTCACGCCACTAAATTTGTACTTGATAGTGGAGCGTCACTAAACTACATGCTAGTGACTGAATACACCAAGATGAGACCGCAGCCCACGTTAAGCCCTGCACACGTCAGAGTATTCACCTGGATGTCGAAAAAACCACTTCACTCTCTGGGCAAGTTCGCCACAACGCTTAAGCATGAGTCCACAGCAATTCAAGCCTACATTCACGTCATCCATGGACCGGAGGCTGATTGTCTCCTCAGTTTGCCCACAGCTGAGAGACTCAAACTGGTCGAAATATTGTACCGAGTACATGACAATCCAGACATTGTCCAGAAGTTTCCCAAGCTCTTCCAGGGACTTGGCAAAATGAATAAGTGCCTGATTCGCCTACACATAAATAACCAGCTGCGTCCTATTGCTCAACATCCAAGGCGAGTCCCTTTTCACCTACAACAGGCAGTGGAGGACGAGATTCAGGAACTGCTTTAAGCGGACATTATTGAGAAAACAGACGGTCCCACACCATGGGTGTCCCCCGTTGTGATCGTCCCCAAAAAGGGCACCCCTGAGAAAGTGAGATTATGTGTGGACATGAGGCTCATCAACACTGCAATTGAACGGGAACGACATCCAGGGCCTCACCTGAGCGACATGATAGCAGCGCTAAATGGAGCCAGGGTCTTCTCCAAATTAGATCTCAATAAAGGATATCACCAATTGGAGTTACATGAAAAATCGAGATACATCACAACGTTCGCAACACATTTGGGTCTATTTCGCTATAAAAGACTAAGTTTCGGAATCCCTTCCGCAGCGGAAATCTTTCAAGAGGTGATCCGTCAAACCATCAGGCACATCCCGAATTCACTGAACTACAGTGACGATATACTGGTGTATGGGTCAAATACTCAAGAACATGATCAGGCCCTGGACCGCGTGCGTCATGCCCTCCTGGAAGCAAACCTAACTTTGAACAAAGACAAGTGCGAGTTCCATCAGTCAACACTCAAGTTCTTTGGTCACGTCTTTTCAGGAGCTGGGATGAAGCCTGACCCCGAGAAAGTGACTGCGCTCAACACCACCAAGAGCCCTCAAGATGTCAGCGACGTCCGGTCATTCCTGGGCATGGCCAGCTACTGCTCCAGACACATCAAAGACTATGCAACGATCAGTCATCCCCTTCGTGCTCTCACAAAGCAAGGACAACCGTTTGTGTGGAGCCCCTCGTGTGAGAGGGCATTCCAAGAAATCAAGCAAGCCGTGGAGTCAGCGGATAATCTGGCCTATTTCAACACCAAAAGGAAGACGGAAATAACTGTGGATGCCAGTCCTGTAGGTCTTGGCGCCATTCTGGCTCAATACGATAACGACACGGAGCGACGCTACATCGTGGCATACGCCAGCCGCAGCCTCTCAGACACTGAGAAAGCCTACTCGCAGCCCGAGAAAGAGAGCCTAGCGGTTGTGTGGGCATGTGAACATTTCCATGTATTCATCTTTGGCAAACATTTTACCATGATCACGGACCACCAAGCTCTTGTCACTATTTTTGGTAACCCCAAGGCCAAGATGCCACCCCGCATTGAGAGGTGGGGTCTGAGATTGCAGGAATACACCTTCACCATCATTCACAAACCCGGGAAGGGTGAGAATCCTGCGGACTACATGTCCAGACATCCACAGACATCCCATGAATCACGCTCATCGATGTCTGAAGAGTACATACATTTTGTGGTAAGTGTAGCCCGACCGCCCGCAGTTCCCCTTGAGGCAATCAGGGAGGCGACGGCCCAAGACAACATCCTCCAGAAAGTAATGCGCCGGTTGTGCACGCATCGATGGAGACATGAGAGCGAGGATGAAATGAAAGACTCACAGATACGTCATGAGATGCAAGCCTTCCGTCACGTCAGGGATGAGCTGTCAACCACCTCAGAAGGGCTCTTGCTGAGGGACCACCGGATCGTCATCCCTAGACAGCTACGCCAAGGAGTGGTTAACCTGGCACACGAAGGTCATAGAGGAGTGGTTGCCACCAAAAGAACACTAAGAGAGAGAGTTTGGTTCCCGCAACTAGATCAAATAGTTGAGTCCACTTTGAAAGACTGTCCACAATGCCAACTGGTAAAATCAGGCGAGCCTCCAGCTCCCCTTCAGCTGACACCACTGACGGACGGAGTATGGCAAGAACTCGCCATGGACTTCTATGGACCCCTCCAATCTGGTCGGTATGTGGTGGCAATCATGGATGAATACTCGCAATTCCCAATAGCTCAATTTGTGCCATCCACCAATGCGTCCAGTACAATAGCGGTACTGGATCAATCAATCAATCAATCATGACACTTGTATAGCGTGCTACTCACCCGGAAGGGTCTCAAGGCGCTTGGGGAGGGGGTTCACTACTGCTCGAACAGCCAGGTCTTCAGTTGCTTCCTGAAGGAGAGGTGGTCCTGGGTCTGCCGGAGGTGGATGGGGAGGGAGTTCCATGTCTTGGCCGCCAGGTAGGAGAAGGATCTGCCTCCGGCGGTGGCTCTTCGGATGCGTGGTACGGCGGCGAGGGCGAGACTAGCAGACCGTAGCTGGCGGGTGGGTGTGTGAAAGGTCAGGCGGTCGTTGAGGTACTTGGGGCCCAGGTCGTGGAGAGACTTGTGTGCGTGGGTGAGGAGCCTGAACGTGATCCTCTTGTTGACGGGGAGCCAGTGCAGGTTCCTCAGGTGGCCAGAGATGTGGTTGCATCGGGGGATGTCCAGGATGAGTCGGGCGGAGGCGTTCTGGATGCGTTGGAGTCTTTTCTGTAGCTTGGCTGTGGTTCCGGCATAGATATTTTGAACAACGATATTTTTGTGCCGATATTTTTGTACCTCGACATTTTTGTTGTCGATATTTTGTCAGTGATCCGTTTCCGTAATCCAGTCGGCTGGTGACGAGGGCCTGGGTGACCGTCTTCCTCGTTTCGGTCGGGATCCATCGGAAGATCTTGCGGAGGGTGTGAAAGCATGAAGAGGAGACGGCGTTGACCTGTCTGGTCATCGAGAGGGAGGAGTCTAGGATGAATCCCAGGTTGCGTGCGTGGTCTGTAGGCTTGGGGGCGGTGCCCAGGGCTAGGGGCCACCAGGAGTCGTCCCAGGCGGAGGGTGATGGTCCCAGGATGAGGACTTCCGTTTTGTCTGAGTTCAGTTTCAGGCGGCTGTTCTTCATCCACTCGGTGATGTCTTTCATCCCTTCGTGGAGGCTGGTTCTGGCGGTGTCGGGGTCTCTGGTGAGAGAGAGGATCAGCTGGGTGTCGTCGGCGTAGGAGATGATATTGAGGTTGTGTTGGCGTGCGAGGGTGGCGAGAGGTCTCATGTAGACGTTGAAGAGGGTGGGGCTGAGTGATGATCCTTGCGGGACGCCGTAGATGACTTCAGTGGCCTCGGATCGAAACGGGGGGAGGCGGACTCTCTGTGTTCTTCCGGCGAGGAACGAGATCATCCACTTCAGTGCCTTCTCTTGGATGCCGGAGTTGCTGAGGCGTTGGACTAGGGTTCGGTGGCAGACAGTGTCGAACGCTGCGGAGAGGTCCAGGAGGATGAGTGCCGCTGTTTCCCCGTTGTCGAGCAGGGCTCGGATGTCGTCAGTGGCTGCGATGAGGGCGGTCTCGGTGCTGTGGTTGGCTCTGAAACCGGACTGCGAGGCGTCGAGGGATCCATTTGCCTCGAGGAAGGCTGCAAGTTGGCTGTTGGCGATCTTCTCTATGACTTTGGCAGGAAAGGGGAGGAGCGAGATGGGGCGGAGGTTTTTGAGGTCGGTGGGGTCCGCTGTTAGTTTCTTCAGTAGGGCGCTAAGCTCGGCGTGCTTCCAGCTCTCCGGGAAGGTGGCGGTGTTGAAGGAGGTGTTGATGACGTCTCGGAGTTGGGGTGCGATGTTGGAGTCGGCCTTGTTGAAGACGTGGTGGGGGCAGGGGTCAGTCGGGGATCCGGAGTGGATGGTGTTCACCGCGTGGGCTGTGTCTTCGGTGGTCACCGTGGTCCAGGTGCGGAGGGTGGCAGTGGGGTGCGTTGGTTCGACGGTTGGGTGCGTGGATGGTGCGCCGAAGCTGTTGTGGATGTCGGCAATCTTGCGGTGGAGGAATGAGGCGAGGGAGTCGCAGAGATCTTGTGAAGGGGTGATGTCGGTGTTGCCGGTGCAGGGGTTGGAGAACTCCTTGACGATGCTGAAGAGTTCCTTGCTGTCGTGGGCGTTGTTGTCCAGTCGATCCTTTAGTGATTTCTTCTTGGTGGTGCGGATGAGCTGGTGGTACTTGCGGGTCGCGTGTTTGAGGGCGGTCATGTTGTCAGTGGTCCGGTCGAGGAGCCAGGCTTTCTCGAGGGTGCGGCAGGTCTTCTTGGAGTCCTTGAGTTCGTCGGTGAACCAGGGGGCCTTCTTGCTTCTGGGTTTGCTGGGAGGGTTCTTCAGTGGTGTGAGGTCGTCGGCGCAGGTGGTCAGCCATTGCGTGAAGTTGCGGGCTGCTTTGTTGGGGTCCGGTGGAGGAAGTGTTTGCTGCGTGGGGCGTTCCCAAGGAACTCAAAACGGACAATGGCCCTCCTTTCAATAGCCATGAATTCAGTGATTTTGCGAAACACCTAAACTTTCGACATCAGAAGGTTACCCCCTTGTGGCCACAAGCAAATGGCACCATTGAAAGATTCATGGCCACTTTGAAAAAGACTTTCCAACAGGCTACGCTAGAAAAGAAAGATTTGCAGGTGGCTCTGAATGAAGTGTTAAGGGCGTATCGAACCACTCCACACGCCACCACCGGAAAATGCCCTGCCACACTCATGTTAGGTCGACCCATCAGGACAAGGATTCCTACGTGGGAAGGAGCTCTGGCACCGGTGTCCCTGACACGCATTCATCACGAAACTGCCAAGGCTGACTGTGCGGAGAAGAACAGAATGAAAATATATGCTGATGCCCGACGCATGCCAAGACCCCCTCCCTGCAAACTGGAGATTGTGTAGTGGTCAAACAGGAACAGACCAAGAAGACGGACTGTAGGTTCAAAGATGAACCCCTCACCGTTACCCAGCACAAAGGCACCATGATTACGGCTGAGTCGGAGCAAAGAAGAATTACTCGCAATGCATCTCACTTTCAGAAATGCACACCAGGTATGAAGGAAATACTTGAGAAAGACACGTTGCAACCAGACATTGGTGAAGCAAATCAACCAAGCCCGTCGATGAGGTTTGGCCAGTCGCACGGAAATGCGATGACCGACAGTGGACCCTGTATCAGGCCACGAAGAGACATTGTCAAACCAAAGAGATTAATCGAAGAAATGGACTAGAAGCGGTTCAAGTTTTTTGTTGACAAAGGGGGAGATGTAATGTTGTGCAGTCTAGTGTTGGGATGGGAGGAGCATCGGGGTTGAGGGAAGAGGCGGAGTATGAACAGGAAAGGGCAGTTAGAGTAGGGACAGGGTCAGAAGAAGATGTAAGAATAAAGCTCTTATAAATATAAAGAATTGTCAGTCATTATTGCCACTACGACATGACAAACCTATAAGCTCAGCACTGTGCCTTACATTCAGTGTGGGTCCATTTGCCGAGGTGACCTATCACCTCAGGACTCAACCCTTCACTTTCACTCTGGGCAAGCTTCTGCTTCCAGCCCGACCAGGTAACCTTTTTACTTCTGGTTGCCACACCCTCCCCTTGGGCAAGCATCTGCTTCCAACCCAACCAGATGACCTTTTCACTTCCGGTGTCCACCCACTCCCCAGATAATTATCCGCTTCCGACACGGCCAGGTGACCTTTCACTTCTGGTCTCCACACATCTCCTTCCGGGTAAGCGTTTGGTTCCAACCCAACCGGATGACCAATCACTTTTTAAATTTTTTTATTGTATTTTTATTGCATTTTAACACGTATGGAAAAAAAAACAACACCTATACAAAAATACAAAAAGAAAAATGAAATAATATACATCTGGATCACATAGGACTAAGGCAAATACAAGACTTAACAATATCAATACAAAGCATGGTGACGGGTAGAGGAAGGGCAGATGAAAAACTAGTGAAATTAGAGCAATAGAGAAAAACCCACAATTGATTGACAGGGCGGGAAGAATACTATTATTATTAAGAATGCAACTGGACATAAGAAGATCATAGAGTCATGCAAAATCATCTTCAATAACATTCTGAGGCATTACTTATACCTAGATAGATCAAAATTAAACATTAGTCTTCCGGTGCCTCTGCCGATTCTCTCTGCGCTGCGTGATATTGAGCAAAGAGACTCCAAAAACTCTTGGATGGTAACAAGGAGGGAGTATTTCATTATAGACATCAGATTGGGTGTTGCAGTATACCATGTCATGTTCCCACTTTGTTACTGTGGGTACAGGGCCCCTCAACCATTGCATCGCCAGCCGGCATTTGGCCTGGAGGAGACCGATAGCCACCAATTTGTGCACACTTTTCCTAAGGGAGTTGGTATAAGCTAGGTGCCTCATTTATGAAAATTGACGCATCGCTGCGTGAAAACAGTGATGCGTCACTTTTCACTGCGCACTCCTTGCGACACCAATGATGCGTCATATTTAATGCATGACGCATCATGTCGCAAGGAGTTACAGATACGTCAGTATTTCTGACGTATCTGTAAGCGCAAAAGTGACGCATTGCTGGAGTGTGTCACAAAAGTGACGCAACTCCAGCAATGCTCCCTTTCACATGGGGCAAGCCCCACATGAAAGGGCTTGCGTCAGTCTTACGCCTGCCATGAGGCAGGCGCAAGATTTTGACGCAACGGCGTCCTAAAAGTGACGCAGTGAAATCTCAATGATTTCACTGCGTCACTTCTATGACCCTTCCTTGCGTCAATACTCCCCCTTGCATACATTATAACTGGCGCAGGTATAATGTGGCGCATGGGTTTAAAAAGTGACGCATCTACCTAGATGCGCCACTTTCTAAATATGGTGCAACAAGGCGCATTATTTACGCTGCTGGTGCGTCACAAAAAGTGACGCACCGGCGGAGTAAAAGTGACGCGTGGACTCATAAATGAGGCCCTAGGAGCGCCAGCAAGGGGTCTGGTGTGAGGGAAAGCCCAAGAATATCATACAGCTTTTGCAACATCACTCCCCAATAGTGTTCCCCCTTGGGGGCACTGCCATGCCTGATGAAAAAAACTAGCACTCGACACACAACACCGCTCACAATTGTCTGTCTCCCGACACCTGTACAAACTAAAGCTACCTCTTGTCAAATCTATCTAATTTAACTATTGGCAATAGCTCTACTTGTAGTGTTTTAGATACAGCATAGATACAAGAGAAAAGAGAAATAAGTGGCTTTCATTTAGATTGTGTTTTATTTATCAAAAAACGTTATTTTTCTCTTTTTTTCTTTCTTTTTTTATATTTAAAACTATTATTTCAGAGGATACAAAGCATGAGATTATTTACAATATCATTCAAATATAAGGAAGAGAAATCACATTCTATTATTTCTCCGTTCATAAGTATTTATATAAGGTAATGACCCCGACAGAATAAGGACAAAAGTGAAATCAAACTCTCTCCCTCATACAACCTTTCTCACCGTTCATTCCTCTCAGACATACTAGCTTTCATACTGTGCAAATATATTCACAAGGAAACACATCTGAGACAGTGAGCTGTCTGTCTTATAGAAATACATTCAGAAAGGGCATCAGTCCATCATTTTGGTTTAGAAAAATCCTTTCCTTGGCACGGATCCTTAGATGGAATTCTCAGATGTGTGTGGCTGGCCTACGTACGTTTCGGTGAAAGCAAGATGTTATCACTTTCATCAGGGCCGAAAAACTGCAATTTCAAAGAAAGACATGGGGGTTCTTAGTATCTACAATAATACAATACAATTATAAGTATCTATGCTGTATAGCTAACCAAGAACAGAGGGGCATATTATCAAGGGGGTTTATCTCGGCTTTTTTGGCTTTAAAAGCCAAGAAAGCGGAGATAAAATGATCTCCCTATTACCAAGCTGTCGCTAACACCAGTTAGCGACAGCTAGTAGGAGATAGCCACCATCTTGGGCCCCGCTTTGCATGTCAGTGATATTTATCACTAATGACATGCAAAGGGGGCGTGCCAAGATGTTAGCGACTGGAAACAGTCGCTAACATCGCTATCTCCTATTACCAACTTTTGGAGATATGCGCGCTAAGCGCGAATATCTTCAAAAGCTAACACCTGCCCTGAGCAGTTCTTAGCCATGTTATCCAATGGGAGGTGGATAACATGGCTAAGAGCATTAGCTCGGTAATGCATGAACATCGCGGACTTTTCAGCGATATTCATGCATTGCGGCCATTTTTTATCGCATTTGCGATAAACCTTGATAATAGCAAGGTTTATCTGCGATAATTTCTGACGATGCTTAGCGTTAAAAAATTCGTTGCTAAGCATCGTTAGCGATAAATATCGCTTAACGTTGGTAATATGCCCCCTAGTTTATTATTCTAAAACATAAATTTTCGTGCTTAGAGATGAGAGTGTTACCACTGGGGAGACACCATTCAAAACTTTGAAACTTTGAAAGCCGCTCATTAGAAAAAGTAAACAGGTATTTACAGGGAATAGGATGAGGAAAAGTGGAAAGCCCAAGATCTGGACAAAGATCTTACTGGTATCACCAAGAGTGTGGACAAACAAGATGCGTGATATTTTTTAAAACCGACACCAAGAATACATTAAGAATCTAACTAAAACCTACATGTTTTGAGGAGAACAGTTTTTGGTAGGCGCATTTTGTTTTGTCACTGGGTCGGTATGTAGCCATCGTACTTAAGATCAGTAGCTGTAAGAGGGGACAAAACCTACCAGTTAGTTCTTATAACAGTCCTATGGCTGGTGGCAGGCTGTATGAGGGCTCAGTCAGATGAACTCTGTGACCCTCCCACAATCTGTTCCTCTGAGCACTGCCACGTACAGCGAGCTCAGCTCCCACTGCACACTCCAGGGGCCTTATTTATGAAGGCCTTGCGCCGCCGGTGCGTCACTTTTAATATGGGAAAAAGTGACGCACCGGCGGCGCAAGGCCTTCATAAATAAGGCCCCAGGCCTCTCATTAGCCTACTGTGCATTTCACTCATTCTCAGATGTGAATAAAACTTCTAGGCGCTTACTGAAGATCAGCGAGTATCTCTGAATGCTGCATGAAAACAATAAGAGTTAAGACATCATTCCTAGGAGCTGGAGACCAGAGGCTATATGCAAACTATGGTTCATTTGGAATGGTTCATAAACAAAGATTAAGACGTCAGAGAGTTATTCAATATCTCACCCAAGATAAATACCGTCTACAACAGACCAAACAATAGGTATAAGTAAGGAGAGTTAAAATGAAGGTGCAGTTTACAGAGGAAGGAAAAGATCCACGTCCACAAAATGTGTGAAATATTTGGAGGCCAACGATGGTATGGGGGAGAGTCTGTAAAGGTGGTAAGACTCCGCGAATCATTGTGTGCGGTACAATCCAATCCAATTGGATTTGTAAATCGCGGCTAACCACCTTTGAGGGTATCCAGACACTAATCAATAATTCATTTGTATTCGACGCAATGTGTGTAGGCCATTCTCGCGGTGTTGTGGTCTGGGTCCAAGTCGCAGCTGAGTCTGGCAGCTTTCTGTGATATTTAGTTCATGCTTGCCCTTTTTCACTGATCAGCAAGATCCCTCCAGTGATGTCACTGCGACGATCTCCCTGCACACACCTTCTGCCCCAGGAGCTACTTGCAGCCCTATTTGTGCCTTTTGACATCAAGACCTGCTTAGCAAGATGTTTCTGCTCACTGCCAAACTTCCCAACTGAAGTCGCCTTTGAAGCTGCAGGGGGTTGCTCAGTCATCTGACTTCAGTGAAGTTTCTTGCTGTGAAGCATGACACTTCACACATCTCCACCCACAACTGAATTATTGTCCTGGAACGGTGTATTGCTTTGGCAAACACTGGCAAACACACAACTTTAACATTGAACTACCTACAACCTGTAGCTTAGAGTGATGAAGCCTCTACAGTTGCTAGACTTCATAAAAGAGGAGGGGTACGGCTCCCTTCGACGGCTTGTCCCGGTGCACCCTAGCCCGACACCCCCCCTTGTGATCAGCACCCAGGCAAGCGCTTACAACCAAACAAATGTCAGCGCTTGCGCATCAGTAAATAGGGGTAGCAAGCGATACTAATGCTCTTACTGATAAAATGTCATCCCTGATGACTAGAAACAGTCTCCAATACTGTAAAAGAGTTCTTGGAAACTGTCAACCACAGACTAAGTCCACAGCCAGGCACATTGCGAAAAAGAGGTCAGTTTTCACTGGAAAAATGTGATGTGTCCTCGTTGCGTGTTGGTCCGTTTCCTGTCACGGGCACTAGGCCTTCCCACACAAGTCTGAACAATTTTTATCAGGAGACTTGGTGCAGAAATGCAGGAAGTGAAGTTCCTGGGAGGGCTTTCACGCTAGGAACTCACCTCTCGCCCTGCTGAGGTCCCGCTGTGGTGTGCTGTTTGTTTTCCGTGGCTGTGGTGGCGGCTGGGCTTTGCTCCGCCGCGGGTCATCTTCCAGCACTTCCGACTGGCCGGGCTTGGCTCCGCCGGTCGGGAGACACAGAACTACAGATCCCAGCAGCCTCTAAGCCAAGGTCGCCTCCCCCATCATCACCTTTCAGCGCCAGGAGGCGCATAAAGCTGCGCCAACTTCCTCGTCCCGCGAGGACGTGCGCGGGACACGCCGGGCTAAGCCCGGGCAAAGGGCGGGCCCTCTGAGGCCCTCAGAGACCGCAGGAGACCGGGCCGGGCTACCTCCCTTGGCTTTTCTACTTTTGCACAACTAGGGTAATCCCACACTGTGTTTGACTATAAAAGATTAACGGCCTGTTAGATTCCTGATGGAGGGTAAAAGTAAAAGCAGAGTGGTGGTAAGAAAAACACCCATGCACACACTTTCCGCTTTCAAGAAAACAAACATAGAATGTTGCAACAAACAATTGGGGTTGTTGAGACTTTCCTTACCAGCTAGTATGTGTTTAATAAGTCAATTGCCAAAAGTTATCAACCCACATGTTAGCGTTACAAACGAAACAACGATATCACATGACTCTCTTTTGTTACAATCTTTTGCAGGTTTGCCAAGGTATGACCCAATTCAATCTGATGTACCACAACCGTTAGAGCCTTCTGTTTTCTGTGTTAGGGAGAGCAGACTGTCAATAACACCTGACTTGTCAGCTAGTATAACACCGCAGCCCCTAACGCAGACTGATGTGCCTATAGACATAGGGGAACTGGATGTTTGTGACACTAATGCCATCATCTCAATTGTACAAACTAGTGACATCAGTTTGTTAAGTAGCGAAATCGATTGTGATTTTGCCCCACCTAAAAGGAAACTTACCCAAAGTAGAAAAAGGTTGATAATCAATAAGCAGGGTAAAACATATAGAAGGAAAAAGAAGAGAGCAGTACAAACCCTAGTAACCTATGAAAGAGAGGGCGAGATACACCAGTGCAGCGGAGGTACACACCTAAAGGATACACACTCAAAGGAAATACTAACTCCAACTAATGTCGAGGTACTTGTAGCATATCTGGACAAAATGGTAAAATCCTATATTTCACCAGTGATGGAATCTCTCGAAATCTTAAGTAAAAAAGTAGAGAACCTAGAAAAACTGGGCATAGCCAACTTGGATGTCCTAGAACATCTGGGCATGCAAGCCAGATCCCATACAACTAATGCACACTCTGGGAGTCTGAGCAAAAACACACCAAGTACAGCAACCCGAATTCCAAGTGTGTCCACTACGGTGGCGAATCCGGTAACATCTGTAAGTGGAATGCAGAGGCCAGTAACCACCGCCCCTAACATAGTAGATGGGCAGAAAGTAATTGGGGGTCAGAGGAACATCAGCGACCTTGTCCATAACAATAAGAACTTGTCAGTACCAAGGCGCCACACTAATAACATCATCCCAGCCACAATTAATTTGCCACCTGAATGTAGACCATATGTAGCGATTCTCGCTAATGTTCCCAAATTGCTGCCCACCCAATTTGAAAATCAGGAAACATTAAAAAAATAAAACCCTGCACTGGTTGGTGAAAAACTGTGGCTTCCCAATACGAGGGGCAGGTGAGATTATAACTACACAGAGGGTAGGTTGGGTGGGACCAAATAAAAAGGAGATAAATGGGGACTGTATAGTTATAAATTTTAGGACTACTGAATGGGCGAGAGATTTGATTTTACACGCACCCATGCCATCGAATCATGAATATAACACCACGCTGTTCCCACTTGATTATTTTTATAGGAACCAGTCAGGAAGACAAACTTCTACACATACCTTCCAGCACCCAAGAGTTGCCCTTATCAATCGTCCTATTGCTGCCCCCATTCTCCCCCCTTTACCTTCTAATATATATGACAACTTTTTGGTTCCAACCTCTAATAGATTTAAGTTGTTCAACTCACTAGAGGAGAATGATTGACTGAATGTTTCATCTATGGCCCCGCACCCTGAAAGTGCCGTAGTGGGTGATACAGTAATTAAGGAAAAAGATTTGGGGGACCAAAGCTGTGTAAAAGCTGTAACTGAGTCAAAGTTAATTCTGCTCAACAATGTGTCATGTATTGATAATGATATAGATAATGATGTAACTGTGACAAATGTTAATGTTAATGTTAATACGACAGTAAGTCTAGAAACATCATCCTTGTCAAACCACCCTGAAGGTACAGGAGCCAGTCATGTTGACTCCCTTGTAATTACTACCTGGAATGTAGCGGGAATTGTTGCAAAACTATGTACCCCGTTCTGGGACAACTTTATTACATGTGGTTATGATATAATATGTTTACAAGAGACGTGGCACAGAGGACAAGTACAAGTGGAAGGTTATACCTCCTATAGCGTGTCAGCAGTAGCATCTAAGTCTGGCAGAGCAAAGGGCGGCCTACTGACTCTGGTCTCCACAAAATTAACGGAATTTAATGTTGGGGGACATACAGTAGTGTGCCAGCATGCGTCTGTTTTGCGACTAACACACAGTCATGGCAGGGACTTAATTATTGTGAACTTTTATAACAATATTGTGGGTCCCAACCGGGATAAGATTGTTCCAGATGTCGAGTGTGTAATTGAAGCTGCAATTGCTCTTTCAAAGAATAATTTTGCAATACTCTGGACAGGTGATTTTAACATTCAAGCTTGTAGTCACGCTTGGAAGGGGATTTGTGGTCATTATGAAGAGCATGCAGGGGGTGACAGTGCTTTTGTTAATCATTTTCCGCACAGTAATTATGGCAGCGCATTGAATAACTTTATAGCCAAATTAAATTTGGAGCTGCTTGAATGCACAAAGAATAAAATCAATGAAAAGTGCCCAACATTTAGAGGGAGAGACGCCCAATCGAATATTGACCATATTTTGGTGTCTAATGGCTCCGTTTACTCCAATGTTTGGGTAATAGAGCAGCCTGTGAGTGATCACAATAGCATTTCAGCGGAGTTAATGGGCTGGGGCCCAAAAACTATTGTGCATGGCAGGCCTGTCCAAGGGATCACTGCTGTGAGACCAAATGGTATGAGAATTAAATGGATTAAAATTGACCCTAACAAATTAACGAAGGGTGTTATTTGTAAATGTACCTGAGAGGTGGATTACTGCCTTGCACCAAATGTGATAGCGTCCACCGTACTCTCTAATTTTTTGAAAATTACATGTACAGTCGAGAATTCTTTGGTAATAAGAAATAGGAAGCCTAAAAGAAATAATACTGTGTGGTTTAACAAACATTGTGCTCAGACCCTAAAAAAATTTAATTTAAATTTAAAAAGAGTGCTTGGTGATAAACCTAGAGATAAAGAAAGAGTGAGAGAAGAACGAACTAATTATAAGTTGGCCCTGGCAACCAGGAAAAAAGAGTTGCAAAACGAAGCCTGGAGCAAACTTGATATGGCCGCTGCAACTAAAAATCATAAACTTTTCTGGGAAACTATTAATGGCCCATTCTTAAAGAATGATAATACTCCTGAGGTCAGTTCCCATGTCAGCTGCCTCGCATGGACTGCGCACTTTTCAGAGATTTTCAACTCTGATTTTAATTTAGATGGGTCTACTTTTAATATAGACACAGTATCATGTTTTAAATGGCAGAAAATGCAGCTTTTTTTTTTAACTTTAAGCGAAGTCACAGAGGCAATTAAAAACAGTAAGGGGGGTAAAGCACCTGGGCCTGATGGGGTACCCATGGATTTCTACAAACATGAAACGTCCCTATGGGCCCCAATTTTAACTCGTTATTTCAATGCTGCGGTGGAAGATAGTTCACCACTGACATGGGGACAGTCAATCATCATACCCCTCTACAAAAAAGGATCCAGGTCGGAGGCCCGAAATTATCGTCCAATCTCACTTTTGGACTCAACAGTTAAAATCCTTAGTCGAGCCCTATTAGTGAGATTGGAAGCCTGGGCTGAGAAGAAAAACATCTTGATCCCAGTGCAGTATGGGTTCCGTAGGGGAATGGGTACAATGGAGCAGTGCGTGAACCTGGAACTCATAGTCGGCAAGTATACCAAAGCTAAACCCGGTAATCTCTACCTGTGCTTTGCCGACTTGAGTTCTGCATTCGATCTGGTGGAACACGCACTGCTCTGGCCCACTCTCTTGGCACTGGGTGCCCCCATTGAAATTATCCATCTGCTTGCCCGTCTGTACAATAATTTATCCAGCAAAGTTAGGTTTGGAACAGATGGTGTGTGCACCCCTTTTTTTAAAGTCAGGAGAGGCATCCGCCAAGGATGCGTACTCGCCCCCCTACTGTTTTCTCTTTTTATAAATCAGGTTGATATAACTTTAAGACAGACTAATGCAGATGCTCCCATTATTAATGGTAGCCCTATCCCAGTCCTCTTATACGCGGACGACGCGGTTCTCCTTTCTAGGACCCATAATGGACTGCAACATTTAATTAATCAATTCCACGTATTATTTGAAAGTAGGAAATTGAAAATTAATAAAGGGAAGACTGTTACTATGGTGTGCGGTAAGAGACCAAGAAAATGCAAGCCCTTTTTTTTAGAAGGGGAGAGACTAGAATTTGTTAGTAGTTTTTGTTATTTAGGCATCACCTTCTCGGGAGATGGGAGATGGGTTAATGAACAAAAAAGTGTTCTTTTTAAAATGGTCAGGAATACAAACTATATTTTTAGATTTGCTGCTAAATTAGGGGATTGTAGAATTTATGAAATGCTAACCACATTTAACGCAAGATGTATTTCTTCAGCCATATATGGGGCCGGGGTTTGGGGGTACGATGCACAGAGTGCCAAATTGGTTCAGGGCAAGGAGAATGTGTTTTTAAAACGATTGATCAGTGCCCCGGCTACGGCTTCAACTGAGTTAATACATAGGGAACTAGATATGAACCATGTTAATGATTTAATCGCCCTCCGTCCCCTGTCCTTATGGCGTTCAATTTGGGCAAAGGAGGAGACAAAGTTTACGCAGGACGTAATAACCGATTGTATTAAACTTGACCGCCGATCGAATATCCCCTGGCTGAGTCACATACAACATTGGTACAAAACATTGTATGGTTTGGACATTTTTAATGACTTAATAATAGGTTCCACACTATCGAAGCGGGAGTTGAAAGTCTCATTTTTGAAGTATACAGCTGGGATTAGAATGGAAAAATATGAAAAACAAAGTACATTCAATCTTTACCAGCAATACAACATCAATGAAGGCTTCCAATCTTACCTTGCAACGGTTAGTATTATTTCCCATCGATTTGTATTAACCCGTCTCCGCCTAGGAATTGTGCATCACCTTGTGGCTTTTCCTGTGCCCAAAAAACCTGGTACTTGTCTGTGTCCTTGTGACGGTAAATCTAAACAGAGCACGTGTCATTTTATGTTATCTTGTAAATTTTATATCTCTTTTAGAAAATTTTATTTGAAACCCATCTTTTTAAAATACAATACGCGTGGTATACAATCAGCGATGCAATTATTGTTTAATCTAGAGACCCCAGACGTATGTTTTCATGTGGCCACCTATATTTTAAAATGTATTTCTGTAAGAAAATCAATTATTGTATGAATTTCCTTAGCTGCTAAATGTACTGTGCACTTTAAAGAAGATGTTGTCGACATTATGCACTTTATCATGCTAATTTGCACTTACATGTATGCCGTATAAATTACTGCTACTGTATAATATGCACTGTTAGAATGTATAGCACTTGCACTTTGCTTTATTTTAATTGTATATAGTTAGACTAAGTGCTGCTAATTGCATATTGCACTTTAGGAAGGTTGCTATTGAACCTTGCTTTTCATCTGGCCAATTTGCACATGTTCTGCACTGGAATTATACTGCATCCTCTTCACCAAACATCTGCCAGAGCCTGGCTCTGTCCATGCCTGGCACCCCTGCAGCCCCTCAAGATAAAACACTTGTTTCTCTAAATCCCTGAACAGCCATCTCCAACATCCAGCACCGTGTCCCCGCCTTGTCCCTGATTGTGGCTCCAGAACTGGGCAACTGCTGCTGAGGAGCAGAGTCTTCGATATGTGCAACCCCCCCCCCCCCCCCCCACCCCCATCCCATGGAGACCCTTCAAGAGGCTGAATATGGTATTTAACTGGACCTTACCAAGCACTGAAGGCAGATACTCTGGGCCCGATTCACAGAACTAACTTAAGACAAAATCCTAAACTTACTACTATTTTGGTATTCACAGAAGGCACTTACTCATTTCGGTATTCACAGAAGTTAGGAGTCCTTACTTTACTACTCCTAACTCATCCTAACTTTAAGTCTTTTGGTTTTCACAGAAGGCATTTAGGAGTCCTACAGATAGGACTCCTAACTTCTGTGAATACCGAAATCTTAAGTCTTAAGTTAGTTCTGTGAATCGGGCCCAGTGCTTGGCTTTCAAGTAAGAATTAACCCCAATGCAGTGTCTGTAAAAATCTGAAACTTGCTGCTAGGAGATGCCTCCACCCAGCAGACATGCGTTTAGCTGAGATACCGCAAGTAACACAAGGCGGCAGAGCCTTCAATTTTATGACCCCCTTCCCTTGAAATGCTCTTCCACTGGCAGTTAGAGATAATAATAACTTCTCTTTCGAGATACAGCTTAATACGTGGCTCTTTTCACAAAATCCTGATTTCGAAAGATTCCTTCTGTATGTACTGATTGGATATTAGCGCCGAGCAAGGCTTGGGTGGCGGTTGCACTCTAGAAATTCCATTCCATTTCATTCATTCATTCATGCTGGATCACTTTAATTGTGATGCACAAACCAGGGGCGGCTCTAGGCTCATGGCGGCTCTGGGCAGGGAGCGTAGGGAGGGGGCCCCAGAAGAAGGGGTCCTGGCGGGGCGGAGCCCCCCGGAGCTCTGGAAGGGGGTCAGGGTGTTTGGAAGTGGAACAGAGCCGGAGGCCGCCAAATCCCTGCCACTAGAGCCACCACGCAACTATGTATCCATCCTCAGAGGATTATTATATTAAGGATATATATTGGCGTGGCGGCCCCTGGGGTTTGGCGGCCCTGTGCAGGTGCACGGCTTGCACATGCTTAAGGCCGGCCCTGCACAAACTAGTGCCAGGTTACTAAGATACACGTTCGATGAAAGATGTAATGAAATTGAGAATCTTCCTCATACGTACTGGGAGAAAAGATACTGCCAAGCCCATGCAGTATACTCTCGTCAGAAGAATCTGGACGATTAGAGGTTTGTAAGTCAATTGTTAAAAACGAGAGGGGATTTCATACATAGTTATGTGTCTGTGTCTTGTAGATGATAGGTTATCAGCTTCTTAAAACAGTCGCATTTAGAAAGAGCTGAAGCCAATATCCCTGAAACCAGATTCACTAAAGTAGACAAAGTCTTCTGCCCAGAGCAGCTCCTTCCGAGGAGTATCCGTAGGTTCTGCACTGCTGGATTCTGTTTAAATGCCCATTAAAGAATCTTGCAGAGCAACACGTTTCCATCGAAATAGTAGTTTCACTCTTAAAATGATGTGATGATGTGAAAATGTACATTCTATGCTAAACCAACCACTGCCTGCCGGCTCACGGGTATTTTAGGAGGGAGTGACATTCTTGAGTTAATTACTTGGTTTTCCTTTGAAATTGTTGAGCTGAGCTCGTCATGAGCGTACGAGAGGCGTAACTCATGACGAGCTCAGCTCGTCATCAGCGTCGAAGGGGTTAATGCTAAATTACATTAAGCATAACTTGGTAGTGATTAATGTTAACTGGGGTTGACAGGGATGTGCTCTGTTTCTTTCTTTCTTATACCGTATTTGTTTTAGGGCGAGCCTAGAGTCAGCGCCCATGGGCTGCTCCGCGAGACTTGCTGCACGGGAGTATGGAATAAACGCCCCACCCACTCTCCACCCATATTTGTCATTGGCTTGTGTCATTGTCCTTCGTAAGTGATTGCTTTTGATTTGTATATTGGCTTGTTAGTCCCCCCTTAGTACTGTCTTTCTTTGTAGCCTCCCATGGCGACAGGCCCTTTCACTTTGGTTGTTACACGGTGGTGTTATTTAGTCTTGTAAGCACTATTTTCTTTATTGAGTTTCTCTTACTGCAGGCACAACGTGCTTTGTTCACATTCAGCGTGCCGTGTGCGTTTTCTGTTTTCAAGTAGCCGTGACAAGGGCGGCCGCTTCTTTGGAATGGCATAGGTCTTGCATTTAAATGCGAGACCTATTGCACCGCAAATATTTTAGTTATACCATCTATGGAGGAGAACAACAAAAACAATTCTTCAGAGTCTAGCGTTTTTGCATTGAAAAGTGCACTATTTCTGTAAATCATGTGTAATCAAGCCACGTTTATAGTGTGTGTGACGCCACTCGAAGAGGGCTCGTGTTATATGTAAATTAATGGGAAACAAAGCTTCTGTGTGTGCAAAAACAGGTGTGCAGCTGTCGTCTGTTGAGGGTTGCAGGCTTTGTTAAATGTGGGGTGCAGGGGTGCTCAGTTTTCCAAGGTCTGTGTTATGTTTCATATAGGTACCCTAATATAGGCCCGGGTAACATCATACCCTTGCACTTACATCTCCTCTCCTACACTACACAGTAAAGAGCCTTTTAGGATTGAACCTTTACCTCGTTCTACTCCTGGGCGCAGAAGGAGGGTTTCCCTGAACAATAGTGTTCTTTGACTTCATCTTTAGACTGACCCGGTATGAATGAATATTCATAAGGGTTCTTGGAAACCAGGCAGGGGCTACACCACCTGCATAATATCTACGCACAAGGTTCATCCCATGTGTCATCCTCAAACCCAATAATGGCTAACACAAGAAACAAGGGACAAAGGCACCCAAGATACTTTTCTGTATAAATACAGCATCTCTTGCTTGTATTAGTTAGACGGAACCAAGACTTCCAGGCCGACACACTGACCAGAGACGCTGCGGCTCCTGCATGCAGACGCTCCAGCTGACAGCGGTCTAAACATCCCTTGCGGGGTGTCCAGGTCGAGACCAGGACGGGGTCCCACACTTTCTTTCTTCAGGTAATGGGAGTGACTGAGCGAAAGGTAGTACATTGTTTTCATGATCCTGAGGTATCAGGGTTGTCATGTTCTACGGTTGCCAGAAACTATTCTCTCCCCGATAAGAGGAGATTCTGGTAGCACTGGGAGCTAGCTAATGCAAACAGGCTAGCATATTCGGTGGGGGTGCTCAGAGTTAGTCTGCCAGCAATCCTACAGTTTATGTTATCCAAACGCCCACGTCCTGCATGGGTAATATAGGAACTACATGACATCTGGGCTGGGGACATCTGAGCTTTGATCCGCCGTTAGTCAGGCTGCTCCAAGGATGAGCTCACTTCCCAGAGGATTGTCTGCCAGATGTGCAGACTGTTAGAGGGGGATTACATGGGAGGAGGCATGGGAAGAGGCACATCTGTGCTGGAGGAAACCCTTCACTTCCCAGCTTTTGAGACAGGGGAATCTGTATCAGGTTGCCATCCCGGGACTGGAACTGGGAATGAGTGTGCCCAAGACTGGGTGAGGAGACTGGCAGAGGAGGACCCCTCTCTCACTCCAGCTGTGACCGGGGAGGCTGAACAGACCTCTTCACACAGCAGTCAGTCTCGGAGCAGGCTGGGTGCCAGTGGCTGTCAACTGCGCTCGGGAAGCCCGCAGGACCTGGTATGCTGCCGAGCCGCATACCTCCTGTCATAGACCGATCGACCGACCTCTGACACCACCGAATGAATGCTGTAAGTAGCAACTTTGTGACACAACTTTGTCCTTCTTTCATTTTATTTTATCTGTTTTTGTCAATGCCAAACATAGCGGGTGCTTTTGGAGCTTATTATTTATTTATTTATTTGTGGGTTTATACCGCGCTTGAATCGACTCCCGAAGGAGTATCTCTGCCTAAGCATCTTCATCTGAAGTCTAAACACGAACATACCCCACTGACAGAACTGAAGTGCAGTGTAATTGCGCTTATATCGCGCTTAGTACCCCTGATGGGGCATTCAAGCCTTTTCTGGCGAGTAGCAGACAACTCTGGAAACCAATGTCAGTGATTGATCTAGTGGTCAATGATTACTAAGCAATTTTGGTCTTAGTTTTATGCTGCCAAGGGACCCGTTCCATGCATTTACTGCAGTGTTTGTAGTAGATGAAGCTAATAGGAGTTGTGTGTGGACATTAGTGGCAGCTGTGAGTTCCTGCAGATGGTTGGTGGGGTAAGTAGACAGGATAGAGGAGACTTAGGGCCAGATGTAGGAGCCCTAATACCGGTCAGAAACGGCCGATTTCGGCCGTTTCCGACCGGTATTAGGGTTTTCAGATGTAGGGGGCTGAAAATGACAGAATCGGTATATTTACCGATTCGGTAAAATTACCGATTCAGTAAATTACCGAATCGGTAAATATACCGATTCTGTAATTCCAAATGTAGGTGGCACAGTTTACAGTGCCACAGGCCCTTAAGAGTCGGTATTTTACCACACAATCCTATTGTGTGGTAAAATACCGAATTCAGGTGTGCATGCACATCTGTGCATGCACACCTGTGCAATGTGACACACAGACATGCCCTTAGGGCACGTAAGTGTGCCACATGTCACACAAGCCTGTACTTGGGGTGCTAGAGGGTGTCAAAGTGACACCCCCTGCACCCTTGCAGGATTCGGAATTTACCGATTCGGTAAATACCAAATCGGTATTGCCCATTGATTCCTATGGGCGTCAAGGCCCATAGGAATCAATGGGCAATACCGATTCGGTATTTACCGAATCAGTAAATACCGAATCTTACAGATTCGGTATTCCTGATTTCGGAATTACCTACATCTGCCCCCTACCCATTTACAGACTCTTAAATACCGAATCGGTAAAATTCGGTATTTAAGAGTCTGTAAATGGGAATTACCTACATCTAGCCCTAAGTCTTGTTAGGTTTCAAACCGGAAGTTGCTATACTCATGAGAGAGAAGGGAGGTTTGCAGAGGGTGGTATGTAAGGAGAGGGTTACTGGATAGTAAGGAGATGAAACCAATCTATAGTTTTAATATAAGAACCATTTTTTTCATGTAATGTTTTTGGAATATAAGGGTAGGAGGTTCTTGAGAGAGGATGCAATTTGAGGATATACGACTCTATATACAAACCACATTATCTGCATTTGAGATTGTTTATTACTCCTATGTGGGACGCATAGCCGCACAGACAGTATGTTACACTGCGTGAAAGTGCAATGTCTGCTTTGAAATGCTTCCTTGCCATAATTATCATGGTATGGGGTGCTGATAGTGCGATGGATGAGGAAGCGTTAGAGAGATACATGCACGCTTATATTTCATGGCATTCTGGCAGCACTCCCTAGCTCTGTGGGTCCCTTAGTTGTGCTGGTAGTATTTAGGTCAAGACTGGGCTGTGAATGCGCTGCTTTGCAAGGCATGTTGTATTTGAGTATGGAGTTGAAGCTCCGCCCACTCTCTGCCCATATTTTTCATTGGTTTGTGTTGTTGATCTTTGTAAATGCTGGCTTCTGATTCGTTAATAGGCTTGTTAGTCCCTCCTAAGTATCGCCTTGTCTTCATTTCTAACCTTCCATGAGGACTGGCCCTTTTACTTCTGTTGTTACACGGTATGTCTTATTTAGTTTGTAAACACTGTTTTGTTTAATGAGTTTCTCTTACTGCATACGCAACATGCTTTCCTGCAACATTCAGCGCACCATGCGCACTTTCACTTTCCAAGCAGTCCGGGACAATTGCGGCCGCTTCTTTAAAATGAAATAGGTCTCGCATTACAAGAGTTTGAGCTATTGGCATTGTAAATGACAATGCTTCTTATTTATGTGTTAATTATCAAAGTAGAGAAAAAAAAGGCATTGGGATTTACAATGCCAATAGCTTAAACTCTCCCAAATTCGAGACCAATTGCATGGCAAATGCTTGTTTTGTAAAGGAGGGGGCATACAATGTGGAGGGGAGACACCGTCGAGAACAAATGGACTTTCTTGTTTGGGACAATGTACGCACTAAGCTTGGATAATCCGCTGGACACTCTGGCTTTCACTCCTAAGGTTTGCATAGCTGCCGAGGTTTCAGATTGCTATGTGTGACATTTTAAAAATTTGAGTGTAATTATGAGTGACATTTCAACAATGATGAGTGACACTTTCATTTGATCAAAATCAAGCAATGAATACTACGAAAACATATAAATATCAGAAATTACACCCATTTGAGCATCGAGAAACTCTAAGAAGAACTCAAAACTGATGCAAAGTGCCAGAAATGCAAGGGCACTTAGGTGTGACTGTGGGAGGTGCTCTGCTTCTAAGTGCCTGGCATCACACTGCAATCGACGACCTACAGCCCTCCATGGGTTCTGGGGAACTCTGTCCGCCCTATCATGACTCTCTAACTGCCATGTTTTCAGTTTGATTGTGTGGTATTTCAGTATACTTAGGAGTGATATTCTATGGCCAAATCATTGACACTTTGAGTGCCCATTACCTACTACTGTGCGCATTACAATCAATGGTTTGCATAGTTAAAGTGCTTTCTCAGTCGCAGAAGCAGGGGATGTCATAGCATTATAAATAGAGAAGTCACCATGCCCTGCTGCGCCAATCAGGTTTCAATTATTTTTGTCTCCTTAAAAACAGACAGACATATGCAGGAAGACTGAATTAACCAGGTGAGGTTTCACAATGTAAGAGAATATTTTGTCACTGATTACTTGAACTTGCATTTATCTTTCAATTAAGGTGCGTGCTTTAGATGTGTAAAGGTGAAACACTAACGAAAATACAGACAGAATAATGTCCTTTCTAACCACGCCTATGGCCCACGCACTGACACTGCCCCCATTGCTGCTTGACTCACCTGTGCCATACCAGAAATGACTGACAGGGAAGGCTGAATCAGTAGATAATCACGTTCTGCAGTGCACCGAGAGGAATAGTGTGTGTGCAGCCATTGAGTGTCATGCTACGTCATGCTACGCTGCCGGCTGTTTTCTAGCGTTGCTACCAGGCCCCAGTTAAGTCACGGTAACTGCAGTGGCCGGTGCTTGAAAGATGATTTGTGTCAGCTGAACAGGCAGACTGGCTCTCCCAAGTCAGTGCGCCGCCACTCGCAAGGAACTGGAGTACAAAGAGCCCACACGTGACTGGAGGCAGGAGGGCAGATGAGGACAAACAGGGTCCCTGCCCTCCACACATGTGGATGGTGGTTTTGGGGGCTGTTGGGGTGGGCTGTGGCTACAGGACTGGCGCAAGGCAATTGGCGAGCCCACTACTGGCTGCAATCATGTGCGTGCGGACGGGACATTTGTTAAGTTGCGGCCTCCGCCTGCATGCGAGCTCTGCCATAATTATAATGCAGTTGCCATAACTGTACCTGAAATGTTGCAAGTTCACAAGAGGGCCCGTGGGGTCGGGTCTATCGCTGCCTCACACAATGCGCGGCAGTCTAGGTTGCGAGCTGCCATACCCATTGCACAAGTCACTGCAGTCCATGGAGAAAGACTGGTAAGGCGCCCAACGCGCCGCAGGAGCCGGACAGTAGTTCTAAATTAAACTCCCTGCCTTTGGCAGGCGCAGCAGGAAGTGACGTCACCAGGCGGCGCCAGGTATGGTTTTATCTCATTGGAGCTCCCCGGCCTGTGATGTTAGTGGCCTTTGCGCACTACCGTGCGAGAGCGGAGAGACATGCAGGGATATAATTTTCATATGTTGGAGCTGCCTAGCACTCAGTCTAGCAGCTACAGCACCATACCGGCAGGAGCAGGCCGCGCTGCAGTGCCAGCTGCCAGACTCTATAATATTACCGGTGACGCTCAGGCACTATGCAAATGCGTGACAATGCATTTCAGTGCAATGATGCGGATCACCACACTGAAATGCGTTAGAGTCACACCTGATGCATGATTCTTCGCAGGACTGGGTTTGGAATTATTTGTGGGACTGTCAGTAGCTGCCATGTTTCCGAGCTCAATGATGCTTGATGGATTACTCCAGCCTGTTTTTTTTTATTCATCACGCATGGACCCCAGAAGCGTGGCAGGGCTGATTTCCTCAAATGTTTAAACGTTTAATAAACAAGATAATATAAAAAGGGTATGTTTATGAGGTCGACAAAAGAAACAAGCAAACTGTGGAAAGTGGGGCCAAGGAAATAACCACGTAAGACGTTTTAGTTTCTTTGCAGAAGTGTCCTGCAGGATGACTGAGTCTATGTTACAAACACAGCATCTGGTGCTGCCAGTCCCTCCATGGGCAGACATTTCCATATGGGGCAGAGGGGTCTGAGGTCAGTGGAGCAGGCTGTAAGGGTCTGAAAACGAAGGTAACTGCAGACAGACCCCCAGGGCATCTCTCCCCTGCAGGAGGCTGGGACACGCTGCAGTCCTGCCAAGTATCACGCATCATGTGTGACACTAACGCATTTTAGTGTGGTGTTACGCATCACCGCACTGAAATGCTTTGTCACGCATTTTTTATGTCACTGAAACTGGCTACGGCGCTGGTGCTAGCGAGCCAGCTCTGCTGCTCCAGACTTGCGTCCAGCAGCTCTGGCAGTGTGGCTCGCCGGCTCATAAGCAGTTAAGTTCTAGTGCTCCTGAGCTCCGGCTGAGTGAGCCACTGGTGGCACGGCAGTGATACAATGTTGTGTTTGCGGCCTCAGGCGCCTGCCATACTGGCTGCGTTTATTAATCCTCGTGCCGCCCGTGGCGCCGCGAGCCAGGCTGTTTTACAGCCCACCCTCTGCCAATCAAACCGATTAAAATACTTCCTGCACTGCACTGCAGGAAGTGAGGTCACCAGACATTGAAGAATCGGCGGGGGACTTGTACTTTGTGGCGCTGCAGCAGTGTGCTGCCTCAGATGTTGGTGACTGGCAGCACATAAATTAATAATTATACACCACACAGTTGGCCGCAGCAGTGGCATTCCGGGCAGCCCGAGGCTTTTGTCGCACACTACTGTAAGTCAGTGATAGCACGATGGCCCGCCGGGCCGCTGCGCTGCATGGTGACTGGCATGATCGGCGCAGGGAGTCTGCCAGCAGTGGCGCAGCTCATCGTGTGCCAGTGGGGCCGTGACCCCGTCACCACGGTGACCCCATGCAGCTCACAGCCGCCGGACGACCGTGTAGTAATGCTTGACTGAGAAGACCCGCGTTGTCCCAGTACGTTTTTACTGTCAGTTTTAGTTACTCTAGTTTCCGCCACTGCTGGGCAGGCGCTGCTGACATGGCCGGGCAGTTGGAGTTATAGTACTTTGCAGCTCCTGTGAAGCAAAGCGGGCATGGTTTTGTTTTCGTTATGGGGGCACCACAGAGAAGTCAGACGAGGGCATATCTTTAACTCTCGTGCTCCTGACCTCCCTTGCCCCCAGACAACATAATGACTGATGTCGCCAGTCGCCCTTCAAATCACACCCAAGGAGCCGAGAGGCCTCTGTACCACGTCGTCATCAGCGAAAACAGAGCCCCGCTGCTGCTCCGGGAACAGCTGTCATCCTGGGACCGTAATAATTAGGAGGTCATTAAAAAAATATTCATGTCCCAAAGAGAAGCGCTGTGCATTTGTTAGAGTATATTTTGTGTTCTTTGACTAAATATTTACCTCTAATGAATTTATTAACTTGGTCTTTAATGAATGTCAGTGCGTTAAATTGGTAACTACTTTTACAGCCATGAAGAATGTTAACACATTTTGGATCTGTAAGGGAGACGAAATATTGGTAAATGTATCTATTGTCAAAAGCTGTCTTAATTTGCACTGCGGTCAATAGGTTGTAAGAAGGGCTGGTTCCAAGAAGAAGCTATGAAAATGAGAGCTGTCTTTAATTTATAACAAAGTGTCAAACATAAGCCAGTGAAATGTTACTCATAAATATCCTGAAAGCATATAAATGTCACATATGGGAAAACAGAAAACCTGTCTGCTATTCCCACCCCATCCAGACACCAGAGCCCCCACCCCCCTCCCCCAACTTAAACAATTTACTACAGAAAATTAGTTAACTGGCTGATGAGATCCAGTTTCTCGGTGCTGGGAGAGAAAATGTTACTCATATTCGTTGAAATGTCACTCATAATTACACTAAAATTATGAAAAAGTCACACATGGCAATGAGAAACCTTGTCAGCTCTGCCGCTGCCGGTGCTGACTCTGCCTCCGGTGACCCGGACACTGTTCGACCTCGAGTCACAGAGGAGCTCAGCTGCTTCCGGTCCCGGGGCTGACTCTGCCGCCGCTGACCCGGAAACATACCTTTCTTTATGGGTCATGTAAATCTTCATTCCGCCTCCGCTGCTTGTGCTGACTCTGCCGCAGTTCACCCGGGAGCAGCAGCTTGCAGGGAAAAAAGATGCTTCAAACAACCTCCGCTCGGAGCTGCCACAACCTCCTGTCACCCGGAAGTGAATCTGTTCATGAGTCAACTACAGAGGGGAGCAGAGGCAGCTTCCAGGAGAGGTGAGTCCAGGGGCAGAGGGGAGAGGTCAGGGGGCACCAGGAGAGGAGGAGAGATGACACCAGGGGGGGGTGAGACCAGGAGAGGAGGAGAGATGACACCAGAGGGGGTGAGACCAGGAGAGGAGGAGAGATGACACCAGAGGGGGTGAGACCAGGAGAGGAGGAGAGATGACACCAGAGGGGGTGAGACCAGGAGAGGAGGAGAGATGACACCAGAGGGGGGGTGAGACCAGGAGAGGAGGAGAGATGACACCAGAGGGGGTGAGACCAGGAGAGGAGGAGAGATGACACCAGAGGGGGGGAGGTGAGACCAGGAGAGGAGGAGAGATGATACCAGAGGGGGGGTGAGACCAGGAGAGGAGGAGAGATGACACCAGAGGGGGGGGTGAGACCAGGAGAGGAGGAGAGGTGACACCAGAGGGGGGTGAGACCAGGAGAGGAGGAGAGATGACACCAGAGGGGGTGAGACCAGGAGAGGAGGAGAGATGACACCAGGGGGGGGTGAGACCAGGAGAGGAGGAGAGATGATACCAGAGGGGGGGTGAGACCAGGAGAGGAGGAGAGATGACACCAGAGGGGGGGGTGAGACCAGGAGAGGAGGAGAGATGACACCAGAGGGGGTGAGACCAGGAGAGGAGGAGAGATGACACCAGAGGGGGGGTGAGACCAGGAGAGGAGGAGAGATGACACCAGAGGGGGGGGTGAGACCAGGAGAGGAGGAGAGATGACACCAGAGGGGGGGTGAGACCAGGAGAGGAGGAGAGATGACACCAGAGGGGGGGGTGAGACCAGGAGAGGAGGAGAGGGGACACCAGAGGGGGGTGAGACCAGGAGAGGAGGAGAGATGACACCAGAGGGGGTGAGACCAGGAGAGGAGGAGAGATGACACCAGGGGGGGGTGAGACCAGGAGAGGAGGAGAGATGATACCAGAGGGGGGGTGAGACCAGGAGAGGAGGAGAGATGACACCAGAGGGGGGGGTGAGACCAGGAGAGGAGGAGAGATGACACCAGAGGGGGTGAGACCAGGAGAGGAGGAGAGATGACACCAGAGGGGGGGTGAGACCAGGAGAGGAGGAGAGATGACACCAGAGGGGGTGAGACCAGGAGAGGAGGAGAGATGACACCAGAGGGGGGTGACCAGGAGAGGAGGAGAGATGACACCAGAGGGGGGGTTAGAGCAGGAGAGGAGGAGAGATGACACCAGAGGGGGTGAGACCAGGAGAGGAGGAGAGATGACACCAGGGGGGGGTGAGACCAGGAGAGGAGGAGAGATGATACCAGAGGGGGGGTGAGACCAGGAGAGGAGGAGAGATGACACCAGAGGGGGTGAGACCAGGAGAGGAGGAGAGATGATACCAGAGGGGGGTGAGACCAGGAGAGGAGGAGAGATGACACCAGAGGGGGTGAGACCAGGAGAGGAGGAGAGATGACACCAGAGGGGGGTGAGACCAGGAGAGGAGGAGAGATGACACCAGAGGGGGGGTGAGAGCAGGAGAGGAGGAGAGATGACACCAGAGGGGGGGTTAGAGCAGGAGAGGAGGAGAGATTACACCAGAGGGGGTGAGACCAGGAGAGGAGGAGAGATGACACCAGAGGGAGGGGGTGAGACCAGGAGAGGAGGAGAGATGACACCAGAGGGAGTGAGACCAGGAGAGGAGGAGAGATGACACCAGAGGGGGGGTGAGACCAGGAGAGGAGGAGAGATGACACCAGAGGGGGTGAGACCAGGAGAGGAGGAGAGATGACACCAGAGGGGGTGAGACCAGGAGAGGAGGAGAGATGACACCAGAGGGGGGTGAGACCAGGAGAGGAGGAGAGATGACACCAGAGGGGGTGAGACCAGGAGAGGAGGAGAGATGACACCAGAGGGGGTGAGTCCAGGGAGGAGGAGAGATGACACCAGAGGGGGGGGTGAGACCAGGAGAGGAGGAGAGATGACACCAGAGGGGAGTGAGTCCAGGAGAGGAGGAGAGATGACACCAGAGGGGGGGAGACCAGGAGAGGAGGAGAGATGACACCAGAGGGGGGGAGGTGAGACCAGGAGAGGAGGAGAGATGACACCAGAGGGGGGAGGTGAGACCAGGAGAGGAGGAGAGATGACACCAGAGGGGGTGAGACCAGGAGAGGAGGAGAGATGACACCAGAGGGGGTGAGACCAGGAGAGGAGGAGAGATGACACCAGAGGAGGAGAGATGACACCAGAGGGGGTGAGACCAGGAGAGGAGGAGAGATGACACCAGAGAGGGGTTGAGACCAGGAGAGGAGGAGAGATGACACCAGAGGGGGGTGAGACCAGGAGAGGAGGAGAGATGACGCTAGAGGTGGTGAGACCAGGAGAGGAGGAGAGATGACACCAGAGGGGGGGGGGGGTGAGACCAGGAGAGGAGGAGAGATGACACCAGAGGGGGGGGTGAGACCAGGAGAGGAGGAGAGATGACACCAGAGGGGGGGAGGTGAGACCAGGAGAGGAGGAGAGATGACACCAGAGGGGGTGAGACCAGGAGAGGAGGAGAGATGACACCAGAGGGGGGGGGAGACCAGGAGAGGAGGAGAGATGTCACCAGAGGGGGTGAGACCAGGAGAGGAGGAGAGATGACACCAGAGGGGGGGTGAGACCAGGAGAGGAGGAGAGATGACACCAGAGGGGGTGAGACCAGGAGAGGAGGAGAGATGACACCAGAGGGGGGTGAGTCCAGGACAGAAGAAGAGATGACACCAGAGGGGGGTGAGACCAGGAGAGGTGGAGAGATGACACCAGAGGGGGTGAGACCAGGAGAGGAGGAGAGATGACACCAGAGGGTGGTGAGACCAGGAGAGGAGGAGAGATGACACCAGAGGGGGAGAGGGGAGAGGAGGAGAGATGACACCAGAGGGGGAGTGAGTCCAGGAGAGGAGGAGAGATGACCCCAGAGGGGGTGAGACCAGGAGAGGAGGAGAGATGACACCAGAGGGGGTGAGACCAGGAGAGGAGGAGAGATGACACCAGAGGGGGAGTGAGTCCAGGAGAGGAGGAGAGATGACCCCAGAGGGGGTGAGACCAGGAGAGGAGGAGAGATGACACCAGAGGGGGTGAGTCCAGGGGGCAGAGGGGACACCAGAGGGGGTGAGACCAGGAGAGGAGGAGAGATGACACCAGGGGGGGTGAGACCAGGAGAGGAGGAGAGATGACACCAGAGGGGGGGTGAGACCAGGAGAGGAGGAGAGATGACACCAGAGGGGGGTGGGACCAGGAGAGGAGGAGAGATGACACCAGAGGGGGTGAGACCAGGAGAGGAGGAGAGATGACACCAGAGGGGGGGGTGAGACCAGGAGAGGAGGAGAGATGACACCAGAGGGGGTGAGACCAGGAGAGGAGGAGAGATGACACCAGAGGGGGGGGTGAGACCAGGAGAGGAGGAGAGATGACACCAGAGGGGGGAGTAAGACCAGGAGAGGAGGAAAGATGACACCAGAGAGGGGGTGAGACCAGGAGAGGAGGAGAGATGACACCAGAGGGGAGTGAGACCAGTGAGAGGAGGAGAGATGACACCAGAGGGGGTGAGACCAGGAGAGGAGGAGAGATGACACCAGAGGGGGGGTGAGACCAGGAGAGGAGGAGAGATGACACCAGAGGGGGTGAGACCAGGAGAGGAGGAGAGATGACACCAGAGGGGGAGTGAGTCCAGGAGAGGAGGAGAGATGACCCCAGAGGGGGTGAGACCAGGAGAGGAGGAGAGATGACACCAGAGGGGGTGAGTCCAGGGGGCAGAGGGGACACCAGAGGGGGTGAGACCAGGAGAGGAGGAGAGATGACACCAGGGGGGGTGAGACCAGGAGAGGAGGAGAGATGACACCAGAGGGGGGGTGAGACCAGGAGAGGAGGAGAGATGACACCAGAGGGGGGTGGGACCAGGAGAGGAGGAGAGATGACACCAGAGGGGGTGAGACCAGGAGAGGAGGAGAGATGACACCAGAGGGGGTGAGACCAGGAGAGGAGGAGAGATGACACCAGAGGGGGGGTGAGACCAGGAGAGGAGGAGAGATGACACCAGAGGGGGTGAGACCAGGAGAGGAGGAGAGATGACACCAGAGGGGGGTGAGTCCAGGACAGAAGAAGAGATGACACCAGAGGGGGGTGAGACCAGGAGAGGTGGAGAGATGACACCAGAGGGGGTGAGACCAGGAGAGGAGGAGAGATGACACCAGAGGGTGGTGAGACCAGGAGAGGAGGAGAGATGACACCAGAGGGGGAGAGGGGAGAGGAGGAGAGATGACACCAGAGGGGGAGTGAGTCCAGGAGAGGAGGAGAGATGACCCCAGAGGGGGTGAGACCAGGAGAGGAGGAGAGATGACACCAGAGGGGGTGAGACCAGGAGAGGAGGAGAGATGACACCAGAGGGGGAGTGAGTCCAGGAGAGGAGGAGAGATGACACCAGAGGGGGGTTGAGACCAGGAGAGGAGGAGAGATGACACCAGAGGGGGGTTGAGACCAGGAGAGGAGGAGAGATGACACCAGAGGGGGGTGAGACCAGGAGAGGAGGAGAGATGACGCTAGAGGTGGTGAGACCAGGAGAGGAGGAGAGATGACACCAGAGGGGGGGGGGTGAGACCAGGAGAGGAGGAGAGATGACACCAGAGGGGGGGGTGAGACCAGGAGAGGAGGAGAGATGACACCAGAGGGGGGGAGGTGAGACCAGGAGAGGAGGAGAGATGACACCAGAGGGGGTGAGACCAGGAGAGGAGGAGAGATGACACCAGAGGGGGGGGGAGACCAGGAGAGGAGGAGAGATGACACCAGAGGGGGTGAGACCAGGAGAGGAGGAGAGATGACACCAGAGGGGGGGTGAGACCAGGAGAGGAGGAGAGATGACACCAGAGGGGGTGAGACCAGGAGAGGAGGAGAGATGACACCAGAGGGGGGTGAGTCCAGGACAGAAGAAGAGATGACACCAGAGGGGGGTGAGACCAGGAGAGGTGGAGAGATGACACCAGAGGGGGTGAGACCAGGAGAGGAGGAGAGATGACACCAGAGGGTGGTGAGACCAGGAGAGGAGGAGAGATGACACCAGAGGGGGAGAGGGGAGAGGAGGAGAGATGACACCAGAGGGGGAGTGAGTCCAGGAGAGGAGGAGAGATGACCCCAGAGGGGGTGAGACCAGGAGAGGAGGAGAGATGACACCAGAGGGGGTGAGACCAGGAGAGGAGGAGAGATGACACCAGAGGGGGAGTGAGTCCAGGAGAGGAGGAGAGATGACCCCAGAGGGGGTGAGACCAGGAGAGGAGGAGAGATGACACCAGAGGGGGTGAGTCCAGGGGGCAGAGGGGACACCAGAGGGGGTGAGACCAGGAGAGGAGGAGAGATGACACCAGGGGGGGTGAGACCAGGAGAGGAGGAGAGATGACACCAGAGGGGGGGTGAGACCAGGAGAGGAGGAGAGATGACACCAGAGGGGGGTGGGACCAGGAGAGGAGGAGAGATGACACCAGAGGGGGTGAGACCAGGAGAGGAGGAGAGATGACACCAGAGGGGGGGGTGAGACCAGGAGAGGAGGAGAGATGACACCAGGGGGGGTGAGACCAGGAGAGGAGGAGAGATGACACCAGAGGGGGGGGTGAGACCAGGAGAGGAGGAGAGATGACACCAGAGGGGGGAGTAAGACCAGGAGAGGAGGAAAGATGACACCAGAGAGGGGGTGAGACCAGGAGAGGAGGAGAGATGACACCAGAGGGGAGTGAGACCAGTGAGAGGAGGAGAGATGACACCAGAGGGGGTGAGACCAGGAGAGGAGGAGAGATGACACCAGAGGGGGGGTGAGACCAGGAGAGGAGGAGAGATGACACCAGAGGGGGTGAGACCAGGAGAGGAGGAGAGATGACACCAGGGGGGGTGAGACCAGGAGAGGAGGAGAGATGACACCAGAGGGGGGGTGAGACCAGGAGAGGAGGAGAGATGACACCAGAGGGGGTGAGACCAGGAGAGGAGGAGAGATGACACCAGAGGGGGAGTGAGTCCAGGAGAGGAGGAGAGATGACCCCAGAGGGGGTGAGACCAGGAGAGGAGGAGAGATGACACCAGAGGGGGTGAGTCCAGGGGGCAGAGGGGACACCAGAGGGGGTGAGACCAGGAGAGGAGGAGAGATGACACCAGGGGGGGTGAGACCAGGAGAGGAGGAGAGATGACACCAGAGGGGGGGTGAGACCAGGAGAGGAGGAGAGATGACACCAGAGGGGGGTGGGACCAGGAGAGGAGGAGAGATGACACCAGAGGGGGTGAGACCAGGAGAGGAGGAGAGATGACACCAGAGGGGGGGGGTGAGACCAGGAGAGGAGGAGAGATGACACCAGAGGGGGTGAGACCAGGAGAGGAGGAGAGATGACACCAGAGGGGGGGTGAGACCAGGAGAGGAGGAGAGATGACACCAGAGGGGGGAGTAAGACCAGGAGAGGAGGAAAGATGACACCAGAGAGGGGGTGAGACCAGGATAGGAGGAGAGATGACACCAGAGGGGAGTGAGACCAGTGAGAGGAGGAGAGATGACACCAGAGGGGGTGAGACCAGGAGAGGAGAGATGACACCAGAGGGGGGGGAGACCAGGAGAGGAGGAGAGATGACACCAGAGGGGGTGAGACCAGGAGAGGAGGAGAGATGACACCAGAGGGGGGGTGAGACCAGGAGAGGAGGAGAGATGACACCAGAGGGGGTGAGACCAGGAGAGGAGGAGAGATGACACCAGAGGGGGAGTGAGTCCAGGAGAGGAGGAGAGATGACCCCAGAGGGGGTGAGACCAGGAGAGGAGGAGAGATGACACCAGAGGGGGTGAGTCCAGGGGGCAGAGGGGACACCAGAGGGGGTGAGACCAGGAGAGGAGGAGAGATGACACCAGGAGGGGTGAGACCAGGAGAGGAGGAGAGATGACACCAGAGGGGGGGTGAGACCAGGAGAGGAGGAGAGATGACACCAGAGGGGGGTGGGACCAGGAGAGGAGGAGAGATGACACCAGAGGGGGGCGTGAGACCAGGAGAGGAGGAGAGATGACACCAGAGGGGGTGAGACCAGGAGAGGAGGAGAGATGACACCAGAGGGGGGTGAGTCCAGGAGAGGAGGAGAGATGACACCAGAGGGGGTGAGTCCAGGAGAGGAGGAGAGATGACACCAGAGGGGGGGAGACCAGGAGAGGAGGAGAGATGACACCAGAGGGGGGGAGACCAGGAGAGGAGGAGAGATGACACCAGAGGGGGGGAGAGCAGGAGAGGAGGAGAGATGACACCAGAGGGGGTGAGAGGGGAGAGGAGGAGAGATGACACCAGAGGGGGTGAGAGCAGGAGAGGAGGAGAGATGACACCAGAGGGGGTGAGACCAGGAGAGGAGGAGAGATGACACCAGAGGGGGTGAGACCAGGAGAGGAGGAGAGATGACACCAGAGGGGGTGAGACCAGGAGAGGAGGAGAGATGACACCAGAGGGGGTGAGACCAGGAGAGGAGGAGAGATGACACCAGAGGAGGAGAGGGGAGACCAGGAGAGATGACACCAGAGGGGGGGGTGTGACACCAGGAGAGGAGGAGAGATGACACCAGAGGGGGGGGTGAGACCAGGAGAGGAGGAGAGATGACACCAGAGGGGGTGAGACCAGGAAGGAGGAGAGATGACACCAGAGGGGGAGATGGGGGGACACCAGAGGGGGTGAGTCCAGGGAACAGTAGGGAGAGGGGAGGGGGCACCAGAGGGTAGATGAATTCATGATTCAGAGGCAGAGGGGCTGAGAGCAGCCATGGCTCCTGATTCTTGTTCAGACTGACATTGCTTCGATGCTGGATGTCCTGGTGCAGATCTTTGGTTATAAGAGCTTTAGATCTAAGAGGTATCTTCGCCTGAAGGGATGCCTTTCCACATTTCTAGACAGAATATCACCTCTTCTAACTGATTCATATTGAGGTTTTCCTAATGACCCTACATGTTGTGTTGTACAACGTTTGAAAGCGGATGAGCTTTGTTCAGTGGGACTCAAGCCAGATGCTGAGGCCATTTGTTGATTGACAAAAGCCATTTGGTCCTGTCCGATCAGCTGATCTGGTCCGATGGGTCGGGCATTTTATGGAAGAAGACTGGGTTGACATGAGTACATTTATGCACACTCAATCAGGGGTTCAGTTGTGCCCAACACATTTTTATTGGGCTCTAGGTTGGAGACTATTATGAGGGTATAGATTGGTCATCTTATTGTATTTCTAAAGACATTCTATTATAAGCCAATATCCAATGTGCCATCGGTGCTCGTTGACCCGCTGTAAACAAGCATAATCTCAGCCTCCGGTCCTGACATAGAATAAAAAATGATCTAGCTCCTGCATCAAGAATTATTTTCAATTCGATTAAGGGCACAGGGTGAGGATTATCCCAGTGTTAGTCAACATGTACATTAGTTGTGAATTAGGCCCTCATTGACATGGTGGCGGCATGTCCAATATGGATGCTGGACATGTAGTAATTGTTTTACTGTTTCTTACCGCCAGAAGGAACAATAAAAGCATTATAATGCTCCGCTCACCATGGGAGAAGACTCTCATGGCGAAAGGAGCAATGTATTTATTGTTTACAAAAAGAAAATCCAGTTTCAGGATTTTCTTTTTGCAAAGAAAAGACAATTACTCCATGCTACAGGGCTGCGTCCTGCCGGCACAGCCCCGTAGAAGAGAGTAATACCCATTGCCAGAAACCGCTGTCATGTTTTGATAAATGACTGCCTGCTCGGCGGTCATTTATAAATTAGGCGGACGGCGTCACCACCATGGGGATAGAGTAATTTACTTTCGTCCCATGGCGGAACTGCATACCATCCGCCCAATAATAAATCAAGCTTTTAATATTATATTCTATGATTGTGCCGGGTTTGAATATTTTCATTTAATGTCCTTCTCTGTTATTTGAATGTTCTGTTTTGGGTTGGACCTTACCTTGTTTAAAGTTGTTTCACGTACTAAGCAGGAGTAAAGGCTGTTCTAGAAAGCTGCACGGCCATATGGGCATTGCGCCATTAACAGGTTGGATCCTGTTGTCTTTCTGGAGTTGCTGTCTTTAGTGACAACGTTTTCTCATCCATGACCACCTGGAGGGTTTTACGCTATAGTGTAATTCTGTATTGTAACATCCATATTGGAGTTACAGTGACTTTTTGTTCTTCAGTAAGTGAAGTTCCAAGTTGTTGGACTGAGCAAAGAGGAGTAGTTTTGGTGCCTCTGATTGATAAAGGGACATGTGTGTGCTGATTAATTACTAAATTGATGGGAAATTAATTTTTTTGTGTTTGACTGTTCTTAATGGCCGCAGCGAATATTATAGCAAAGACTGAAAAGCTTAACCTTCACCTCTGTGATGTTAATAAAATTGATTGTTCTTGACGCAAAACCTACTAAACCTTTTATCCTTTTAAATGTTCTGTTACGTTGTACACTCCAGTGCACGTGAACAATATCCAGCTCACAGAAAGCCCGTTAAATGTTCAATTATGGCCTCCACTCCAGTGCGCATGAACAGCTTCCTGTGTAAGCTGCATGTTTGATACCCCTCCATCTCTAGGATTCTCTGAGGCCACAAGTCATATATTGCTATGTACTGCAGGAGAGGGAATGGTTTATGACATTCTTCAGCCTGTCTCATGAAGCAGCAAGGTTAACACCCTCATCGCACAGGTACTATCACAAGTTCACAGGCCCTTCTCTCTTAATGCTGGTAAGTGAGATTTGACAACTCACACCTGAAATATTGAATGTGGTGCCAGCGTATTCCAGGGAATCTTCCTTTTCAACACTACTTTAGCTCATTATACATCTGGTACTTGTCCTTCATACTGATACAGCTGCGTGGACTCTAGTCGTGAGTCAAAGATTATCTGCTATTGCTGTCAACTTGTGGCCACTTGTTTAGAACTAAGATACGTAGTGTATTATCACATATCCATCTCCAACCTTCTAACACCTCATGCACACACCACAGTAGCATAGGTAGGTCGCAGGCGTAGCCACGCCCAGTGAACACCACAAGGCCTCTCTGTCTCCTTCCTTCAGGATGTGTATTGAAGTTACACTGTTGAGCTTGGCCTTTGGAGTCAAGAACTGAGAGGAGCAGCTCAGGGTGTGGATACAACACATGATGGGAGACAGCACCTTGGCAACCCTCCCACTCACTCGTTGCGCCGTGTGTCACACAATATTGGCTGAGCAGGTGATATCACACGGTTCGCACAGAATTAGCTGGAAATACCTTCATAGATCAGATTTCCACGAATTGTTTGGTGGTTCTGTGACGCCTATGTCCATGTGAGTTTAAACCATCCCAGGTCAGCGGCGGCTGCCTCAGAAGCTTTGTTTTTAGTGTTGGGGGAGGGGTGAATTTAAAGCACCTCAGGTTGTGCTCTGTGCAAAGCCCTGCCACCTTCACGGACCTGACCCCCACCGCACATATTAAAAAATGTTCATAGATTGGCAGGTCTGAACCTGTGACGTTGTACGGGGGAGTCACAGTTCCTATGAAAAAATGTGATAGAAGAAGAAGGAGAGTGTCGTTCTCTTAATATAATGCCAGGGGACAGTGTGTCCTTATCTTGGTGCCCCGAAGGATGTCATGCTTCATCATTGCGGTACAAAAGGGGGTGGTGATGGACGGAGCATCTGAAGCAATCAAACAATCACACCCAGTCAACAGATCTGGGTTTAATCCATCACCGTTCTTTAGCCCACTCTGCCACCCAAGTTCAGACATGGCCATATGCAAATCAGTCTGACCCTGTGCCTCATGGGAACAGTCCAGCCCAAACTGCCAAGCCATGCCTTCCCTGGACCGGAAACAAGCTTCCTGGGACCGGTTTCTGGCATTTCAGCCGTCTTTAGCCAGGCTTGCTTGAATCCAGAGGCAAAGTGAGCAAGGGACTCACGTCTGAGCATATCCTGCCAACTTATGGCGAACAATCACCATTCTTTAGCCCCCTCTGCCACCCCAGTTCAGACATGGCCATATGCAAATCAGTCTGACCCTGTGCCTCATGGGAACAGTCCAGCCCGAATGCTTCATCATTGGGCGGTGCTCCTGGTCAGGCCGGCGCTGCAATGCCCCAAGGGACCCCGAAGGGTCATATTTTCATATTTATTTGATTCAGACCTCAACTGAGATCAACAAATACATACATAAAATTATTATTAGTGAATTAAGATAACATTTTTATAACTCTTTCTAAGATAGGGAAATAACAATGTATTACGTCCGCTTATACAGCATTTGATTGTATAAGTATATTAAAATTATGCACTTTACCTTCAAAACAGCTTTAAAAAAAAATCAAAAACTTAAACAGATTATAGCATACAAATTCATTAACTGGAGGATTACACAGCAAGATTAAATCATTTGATAAAATAGCTTTGTACTTTAATTGAATTGGAATTATGTATCGTCGTTGAGCCTCTACCATACTTGAATTAGGACAAATTAATAAAACGTGAAGCAAATCTTGTCGTCCACCGTGACACAATTCACATATGCCTTTAGCGTTATTTGTACCGTCCCAACTGGCTAAAACTGTTGCTAATGGGAGTATGCCCATACGTAAGAGTAGGATACAGCGCCTTACCCCATGTTCTAATTGAAATCGTAGATAGGGAGCATGGGTTTCAAATTCTATATTTGCTGCGAACACTTTGTAATGCTTTAGCTGGCTGCAATATTCTTTTTCCTTTTCATAACTGATTCTAGGGGCCAGATGTTTTAAAAAGAGCTTCAGGTGCGTTAGTGACCACTCCTGTAACCGTGCTGCAGTGCACCGTGAAACCTCAGAAGCTTTGATCAAATTCCTATTAACAGTATACCCAGATGAATCCTCTCTAAAAATTTCAAATTTTAATAAGTGTCTTAGGGCCAGATGTAGGTCACCAAATACCGGCCGTTACCGACCGGTATTTGGTGATTGAGATGTAGGGGGCCGATAGGAATCAATGGCAATTACCGAATCGGTAAATACCGATTCGGTAATTTACCGAATCACACAGATTCGGTAAAAATCAACAAATTTTTTCCTACATCTGATTTACCGAATCTAGAATACCGAATCGGTAAAATTCGGTATTCTAGAGTCGGTAAATCAGATTTACCTACATCGGGCCCTTAATGTATTTGGTTCTGCATGTAGGAGGTTATACGCCCGCATTATGATGTTAGAGATTACACAGGCGAAAATTCCCGAAGAGCTTGAACTGGTACCGAATGAGACACGTTTACCAGTTTTCGTAGTACGGTCCCCACCTTTACTTTTATGGCTTGCCATGTTTGAATTTGTGCGTATTCCATGGCATGTGATAGAATCGGAGGGATTTTCATACCATAGACTTCCAGCATCGGTATAAAATGTCTATTTCCCGTAGAGCGATACAGATGTTTGAAAGCCCAAACATGGGAGTCTGCCTTCCGACTTAAACGTTGAAGGGGGGCTGCATCTTGTAGATTATATGTAAAGATTCGGCCCAGATAGACTTACTGTTTTACTGTCTCGATTGGTTTACCTTCTAATGACCAAACATAAGATAGAGGTTTTTCTTCTGCCACTAAAAGGAAGAGCTTTCGTTTTAGAAATATTTGCCACCGGAAAATTTTCAGTTACATATTGATTTAATTAATTCAGGTTTCTTTGCAAACCTATTGGGGTTCAATCAAATATCACAATATCATCGGCATACATTAAACAGTGTATGTCAACTTGAGCTAATTTTGGTGGATAGTTTTTAATTTGGGAGAAAAGCCCGGGTAAACCACTCATATAAATGGAGAATAATAAAGGAGCTAACAGGCTTCCTTGTTTCAAGCCATTCTCCGTGGTGAAGGGTTTGTTTAAACCCTTTTCTCCCCCCGTGTGTGCTCTATACACCATGTTACCTTATGGAGGGAGATTATTATTTTTAAAAGATCTGTAGGAATCCCCAGATTCTCTAGCTTTCTCCATAAAATGAATCTTTCTACACTGTCAAATCCAGTTGAAAAGTCTATAAAAATACAATACAGAATTTAAGCATTAGTCCTACATATTTGTCAAGAACTGTTTGAAGCACAGCGATGTTATCCAATGTTGAATGCTTTGTATGAAACCCTGCCTGAGACAGGAATCACTTCATTCGAAAAAGCCCAGTCTCTTAAATGTTCCACGACACTTGCTACAAAAATCTTGCCAGTGGCATCAAGAAGTGCTATTTGTCTGTAATTGGCAGGATTCGTTCTTGAGCCTTTTTTCAGGAGACGAACCACCACACTTCCCGCCAAGATTCTGGTACTTCCCCGCTCTTCAAACAATATTGAAAGAGTGGGGCTAAAAATGTTCCCCAGTCATCAGCATTATTTTGTAGGACTTTGATTGGGATCATATCCGGGCCCATTGCTGCTGCTGAAGACCTAGCAGAGATTATGAAAGCTGATATTTCTGTGGCTGTAATTTTCATTAACTACTGATCGCCTTGGCTCTTCTGTACATTACGCTGTCTGGTTCTGATAGTTAGGCTTGTAAAGCCTGAGAATTTGCTTCTCCCAGTCAGTTGATGATACTCGTGTGGCTTGAATTGATTTTCGTATCCCCATTTGTGCAGAAATTATTATTTTCCAGAACATTTTAGTTTTACTGCAAATTGGATGTCGACCCAGACACGATCTCTTAGAACTTTGCTTTCTCTTACTTTTCTCCGTTGGTGTTTGTAGGAGAGTAGGGTCTGCAATCCTATGATCACCCAGATTTTTGCTTTTTGCTGCACTGGTTTACGACTTTCCCTGGCTGTGGGCCTGCTAATCAGACCCACAGCCTAGCTGTTCTCTCTATCCAAATTGTACTTAGGTACTGAATTGGCACTGGGCCCTCTCCAAGTCCCTGTACCCAGGGCTGAGGTGCACCCAGAAGTCTCCCAGGGGCTGAAGCATGTATTGTGCCACCCCTGGATTGACTAACTAAAACTGACACAACTGGCTGCACGACAGCTGGGGCAAGGTGGTGTACTCACCCTTTGCTTTAGATATAGTATACCTATATCTAACCCTAAAATGGACACACAGATCTCCTATCAGTCACTCCTATAGCAGGCCTTAACAATCCTGAAGGCAGAGTGCTTGGAATCGTGTGAGATGGTGCTCTAGCATGAGCTGAGCCTGTCTGCGGCGTTCGGGATCCATCCCTTAGCCGTTTCCATGATATCGCATACCATATACTCTTAAGTGCATTATAATCCTCGCGGTTATGTGCCAACTCTGGTATCGCTTTATCAAAACATGTCGAGTAAGGTGTCATACGAATTGGAATACTAACCCCTCGCCAATTCTGGCGACGGGGTTAGCATTCCACCCTTCTAGAGGGACACGACATGCCTGTAACCTATAACCCGGGTAAAAGTCAGACAGAGCCTTAACATTCACAAAATGGATGCTGCCACCGAGACACAAGTCTGCCCTCCTGCTGCTGGGAGTCCTCCCAGAGCAGGAGATAAGGACAAAGGGTTTCCTGCCAGGGGCGGTGCCAGCACCGTCCCAGACAGGGTTTTGTGTATTGTAGGTAGGCAGGGCTTTAGAGGAAGGTGACTGCAAGTAGCACCCCGGTGCTCACTGTGCATAGGCCGGCTGGAACCAGTTCCAGGGTCACTCCAGACCCTGTGCTGGGGAAAAGCCCGCCAAGGAAGTGGGTGTAACCACCCCCCTCCTAGTCCCACCCATAGGGCAGGACTTAGTCGCGTGCCAGCCCCTTTTTACAGGATAAAGGTAGAGACTGGCCCCCTTCCAAATCAGATCATCTTTGAATCCTGAAACTACTTTCTGCGAAAGGAACTCAAGACTTCTTCCTAAGATTTCTCCCTTGTGACTAAGGAGTAGTCACCCTGCATCCGCAGGCACCATCTAAGAACACTGCGGTCTGCTGTAAGTCCTTCCTCCGGAATCCGACTGCCCAGCTCGACGAGAACCGGCTTCCCTGGCACCTCTGACCTCTACCCACCTCTACAGCCCAGCTGAGAACCGTGGGTGCGACGAGACCTCAAGGGACCGGCCATCTGCAAGACTGCACGACTTCTTTCCAGCAAGCCCGCCGAGTAATCTACTGGTGAGTGCTTTGGGGTCCGAGAAGCCCCGACTCTGAGCAGCTCCAGCTCCGAAGTGCAGCCCCCCAGCATCTCCACGATCTGCGTGGGGCCCTTCTGCTTTCCGCTGCTCACCGCGTTGTTTGGCTACTAGCCCGTTGGCTTGTGGCCTTCCTGACGACGCCCGACGACATTTCTGCTGCTGGTCTGGTTGCTCCAGACTGGCCCTTGCTCCCTCCCAGAAGAGGAGCACCCTGGACCCTCCTGGTCCACTCAAGACGCCATTTTGAGTCCACCGCGTGGGCTTGAATTAGCCAAGGCTTGTTGCCCAATCCTGGGTAACTTCGACGCCAACGACTTCATCCTTCGTGGGACAGCTCGCACCTCCATCCTGGTCGCCGACAACGCCTCCTGGTCCGAGAGACTGCAGAGCCCAGCAGCGCCCACTCACCTGACTGCGGTGACTTCGCCCGGTGCCATCCTGGTGCCCACTTAATCACTGGCTAGTGATTCAAGAACTTGGTCCCCTCTGCTTTCAGGTTTTCTTCTTCCTTGATCCAGGCTTGGATCCATCGAACTTTTCTTCACTGGTCGCCTGCCAGCAACTTCTTCCTTCCAGGCTCCTGGTCCGGCAACGAGATCCCCGACGTCTTTTCAGACCTATGCAGCTGCAGCCCCTGGGCTAGGTAACTTCGGCACTCCGGTGTCCCAGCATAGCCTCACTATCCAAGGGTCAGGATCCACTGTCATTTTCTCCCTACCAGGTCGGGTTCGCCCGTGAACACTAACTTTGTGAATTCTAGCCTCCATAGACTTTGTCCCGCATCCCGCGTGAGAGTGCACACTCTGCACCCGAGTCCCCTAGGCCTCCTAGTAGTAATCTAACGATTCCCTAGTCCAGTCCTAGCGATTCCAAAGCCTATTAGAACTGTTACTTACCTGCTAGTAATTCGCATTCCACTTTTAGCGTATATGGTTTTTCGTGCCCCTCGGGCATTTGTGTAACGTGCTAACTTAAAAGTATTTTCGTAAGAGTTTTGTTGTGTGCTTAGCACCCTGTCCTCATAAAGAGTACAGGGTTGTTGTGATTCTAATAAATACATTGTTTATTTTCATAACACTTGTGTGGTGTCCTTTCACTGGGTGTTCAAGGGGTAATGTGATGGTAAAACAGCTGGCTTAACACGCCCTCTAGAGTCTTAGCCTTAGACTGCTCGTATCCATGCTACTAGGATAGCTGGTCTATAAGGTTGACTTACAACCAATCATCAATAAGGGTTGTTTGGACTGATATATAGTGATCACTAGAATAGTGAGCACTGCACATCAGGCCAACTTCTCACATTGGTGAGCAGCGGTTGGGATTTGAGCTTGCTGTTGTTTTACCACACATGCCCTAAGAATATCTTGTGAAAGATCACATAAGTACTAAAGGTACATATAACTTAGCTTAGAATACTCTGAGTTCTACTGAACCAGCTGTTGTAGCTCCTAGGGCCTAGCACACCCTAAACTACAACTCTAGCAAGGGATCAGTAGGCAAACATATAGTGTAGGTAAGTGCACCACTTACACCTCACTAGAAAAGCATGTCGACTCAGGGGGACTCTACTGAGACTCCCCTGGTCAGTGTTGACCCTCCACAGGTCACTTCAAGATATGCAGCTCTCAATTTTCAGGAGATGAGACAACTCTGTGTCTCCAGGAAACTGAAGCAGGGGTCTAACCCCACCCTTCCCTTTCTGATAGGTCTCTTAGAGACATATGATGCCAGAAAGCTCTCTCAGTTACATGAGAGCATGCCAGCCTTAGAGGGAACCTCTGGGGATCCAGACCTCCCCAACACTGATTCAGCAGTTGAGGAGGAGGATGAGGAGGTACTCTCTGGGGATGAGGTAGACAAGGGTCTTGAGGTAGTCAGAAGGCTAACTAGGACCAACTTAGACTTACTTGGGCTAGGATCTGGGGGCCCCCCAGTACTAACCCGAAGTGGGCCTAACCTTGGAGTTAGGAGAGATAGATCTCTTTCTAGGGACTCCAATAGATCTCTGCACTCTAATGCCTCTTCTCAGGGGAGAAGGAATCCTCCACAGAGGAGATTTACTTCCCCTCAGAGAAGGGAGCATGAGGCTAGGATGAGACAAGCTGAACTGAGGATTGAAAGGGAAGAAATTGCCCTGGCCAAAGAGAAGCTTGCCCTGGCAAGAGAGCAGCAGATGAGTGGGCTAGCTCCCACTGGTGGCAGCAATCTCCCAAGAGATAGAGAGAAGGGTTTAGATACTAAACACCTGACTAAAATAGTGCCCCCCTTTAAGCAAGGGGATGACATCCAGAAATGGATGGCTGCTCTGGAGAGGGCCTGCACTGTGCAGAACATTCCCCAGAGTCAGTGGGCAGCTATACTGTGGCTCTCCTTTGATGGTAAAGGTAGAGATAAGCTCCTCACTACAAGAGTGGAGGATGCTAACAATTACCAGGTCCTGAAGAATACACTGGTTGATGGGTTTGGTTTAACCACTGAGCAGTACAGGTTGCTGTTCAGAGACACCCAGAAAACTCAGTCTCAGGACTGGTCTGATTTTGTGGATTGTGCCACTAAGGCTTTGGAGGGCCGGTTGCTGGGTAGCAAGGTTACAGATTACACAGGATTGTATAATCTAATGATGAGAGAACAAATTTTGAACAATTGTCAGAACCAGTTGCTGCACCAGCACCTTGTTGATTCAGATCTGACCTCTCCCCAAGAATTGGGAAAGAAGGCAGACAAATGGGTCAGGACAAGGATCAAGCAGAACCAGAACCAGAACCAGGGTGGTCAGAAGAAAGCAGACCAGAAGGGTAATGTTAAGAATGAGCAAAATGACCAGAAGTCTTCACCAGGTCCCCAACAAACCAAAGAGGGTGGGGGTCAGGCTTCCCAGAAAAAGAAGACTCAAGAAGGCCAGTCAAAAAGGTGGTGCCAGTACTGCAAAAGTAAATCTCACTGGTTTAGTGAGTGCACCAAAAGAGGAGGAGGACAAACTCCTGCCACTACAGCTCCTAAAGCAACTGCACCCCCTAGTACAGTCAGTAGTGGTAGTGTCACTCCCAAGGCATTAGTTGGGTTAACCTTGGGTACTGAGGGGTCTGACAACTTAGTTGGCACACTCACTCAGGCTGTCCTTGTCTGTACAGGGGATATGGATATGTCCCCTGAAATAAGTCCCAATACTTTGGGCAAATACAGGCAGACACCTTTGATTAATGGCAAAATGGCTCAGGCCTATAGGGACACTTGTGCCAGTGTCACCATGGTGACACCTAACTTTGTGGACCCTGGACAGATCATGCCAGGTACTGATTTCCTGGTGACCAATGCCAGCAATGTCACTACTAGTCATAGTGTGGCAATTGTAGCTTTCTCCTGGGGTGGAGTGAAGGGACAAAAGAAAGTTGTAGTCAGTTCAGACCTCCCAGTTGATTGTTTGTTGGGCAATGATTTGGAGTCATCACAATGGTCAGAAGTGGAGCAGAGGACTCACATGGAGATGTTAGGCTTGCCAGCACATGTGCTTGCTGTGACTAGGTCACAGGCCAGAAGATGCCCCACTGAACAGGTGCTGGATCCTGAAATTATGGACCAGACACCTCCCAAGAAGAAGAGCAGTAAGGGTAAGGCTTTGCCTTCCCCCTTGCCCCAGGTTGAGGATCAAGTCTCTGAGGAGGCTGATCTAGAAGAGCTGAGGGAAACTGAGCCTAAAGAGCTTGAACTTGATCAAGTTGAGTTTCTGGGCTCAGGGGGACCCTCCAGAGCAGACCTGGGGAAGGAACAGTTGAGCTGCCCTTCCCTTGAACCCCTCAGACAGCAGGCTGCTGCTGAGGCTGCAGGGAATGCCACAGGTGCCCACAGGGTATACTGGGAAGATGGACTCCTGTACTCTGAGTCAAGAGACCCCAAGCCTGGTGCAACCAGGAGGCTGGTCATCCCCTTGTCTCTGAGAGGTTTCCTTCTCACCTTGGCCCATGAGATTCCCCTTGCAGGTCATTTAGGTCAGACAAAGACTTGGGACAGGCTTGTCTCACACTTTCACTGGCCCCATATGAATGAGAATACCAAGGAGTTTTGTCGCTCATGTGTCACTTGCCAAGCCAGTGGTAAGTCAGGTGGCACAACAAAGGCCCCCCTTATACCACTACCTGTGGTGGGGGTTCCCTTTGAAAGAGTGGGGATTGACATTGTTGGTCCAATGGAACCCCAGACAGCATCAGGACACAAGTTTATACTGGTGGTGGTGGACCATGCCACCAGGTATCCTGAGGCTATTCCCCTTAGGACCACTACAGCCCCTGTAGTGGCAAGAGCCCTAGTTGGAGTGTTCTCCAGAGTGGGTTTCCCTAAGGAGGTCGTTTCTGACAGAGGTACAAACTTCATGTCAGGATATCTGACTGCCATGTGGAAAGAGTGTGGTGTGAACTACAAGTTCACCACACCCTATCATCCACAATGCAATGGGCTTGTTGAGAGATTCAACAGGACCCTGAAAGGGATGATTCATGGACTACCTGAACCTCTTAGGAGAAGATGGGATGTCCTGATCCCCTGCCTCTTGTTTGCTTACAGAGAGGTCCCACAGAAGGGGGTTGGCTACAGCCCTTTTGAGCTTCTGTATGGGCATCCTGTAAGAGGACCCCTGTGTTTGGTGAAGGAAGGATGGGAGAGACCTCTCAAAAAGCCTGCAACCAACATAGTGGACTATGTACTTGGTCTCCGCTCCAGGATGGCTGAGTATATGGAAAAGGCATCTAAAAACCTTGAGGCCAGCCAGGAACTTCAAAAAGCTTGGCATGACCAAAAGGCTGTACTGACTGTGTACCAGCCAGGACAGAAGGTGTGGGTGCTGGAGCCAGTGGCCCCAGCAGCTCTGAAAGACAAATGGTCTGGGCCCCACACCATCATTGAGCAAAAGGGAGAGGTTACCTACTTGGTGGACCTTGGAACTCCCAGGAGCCCTCTCAGAGTGCTCCATGTTAACAGGCTCAAAGCATATGTTGACAGGAAGGACATGAGCTTGCTCATGGCCACAGATGAGGGACAGGAGGAAGAGAGTGACCCTCTCCCAGACCTGCTCACTCAGAATCCTGATGATGGGTCAGTTGATGGTGTTGTCTTTTGTGGCAGCCTCACTGAACATCAGCAACAGGATTGCAGGCAAGTTCTGCAATCCTTTCGACATATGTTCTCTCTGACACCCAGCCAAACTGATTGGTGTACCCATGATGTTGACACTGGAGACAGTCTGCCTGTCAAGAGTAAAATCTACAGACAGCCTGATCATGTTAGAGACTGCATAAAAACTGAAGTGCAGAAAATGTTGGAACTGGGAGTCATTGAGCCCTCAGATAGCCCTTGGGCTAGCCCAGTAGTTCTAGTGCCAAAGCCTCACACCCAGGGTGGTAAGAGAGAGATGAGGTTTTGCGTAGACTACAGAGGCCTCAATGCAGTCACTAAGACTGATGCCCACCCAATACCAAGAGCAGATGAGCTTATAGATAGATTGGCTTCTGCCAACTTCTTAAGCATATTTGATTTGACAGCTGGGTATTGGCAAATCAGGTTAGCTGAGGAAGCCAAACCTAAGACAGCATTTTCTACCCCTGGAGGGCATTATCAATTTGTGGTAATGCCCTTTGGACTGAAAAATGCACCTGCCACCTTCCAAAGGTTGGTGAATCAAGTCCTCACTGGGCTGGATGACTTCTGTGCAGCTTATCTTGACGATATTGCTGTCTTTAGCTCCACCTGGGAGGATCACCTGGTCCACCTGAGGAAAGTGTTAGAGGCCCTGCAAAAGGCAGGCCTCACTATCAAGGCCACAAAGTGCCAGATAGGGCAGTCACAGGTTGTATACCTGGGCCACCTTGTAGGTGGAGGCCAGGTTCAGCCACTGGAGAGTAAGATACAGGCCATCAAGGACTGGACTCCTCCAATCACCCAGACTCAGGTTCGAGCTTTCTTGGGCCTGACTGGGTACTATAGGAAGTTTGTCAGAAATTATGGGTCCATCGTGACCCCCCTTAATGACCTGACAAGCAAGAAGATGCCAAAGAAAGTTCAGTGGACAGCAAGCTGTCAGAAAGCATTCAATGACCTAAAGCAGGCCATGTGCACAGCACCTATCCTCAAGAGTCCAGATTACTCCAAGCCATTCATTGTCCAAACAGATGCTTCTGAGTTGGGTGTGGGAGCTGTTCTGTCTCAACTGAATTTTGATGGTAATGATCAGCCTATTGCTTTCATTAGCAGGAGGTTGACACCCAGAGAGAAAAATTGGTCAGCTATTGAGAGGGAGGCCTTTGCTGTGGTCTGGGCCCTGAAGAAGCTGAGGGCCTACTTGTTTGGCACTCACTTCACCATTCAGACAGACCATAAGCCCCTCTTGTGGCTAAATCAGATGAAGGGTGAAAACCCCAAACTGCTTAGGTGGTCCATTTCCCTACAGGGGATGGATTTTACAGTGGAGCATAGACCTGGGACTGATCACAGCAATGCTGATGGGCTCTCCAGGTATTTCCACTTAGAGCAAGAAGACTCACCTGGTCAAGGTTAGTTTATTGTCCCAAAGTTTGGGGGGGGGTCATGTAGGAGAGTAGGGTCTGCAATCCTATGATCACCCAGATTTTTGCTTTTTGCTGCACTGGTTTACGACTTTCCCTGGCTGTGGGCCTGCTAATCAGACCCACAGCCTAGCTGTTCTCTCTATCCAAATTGTACTTAGGTACTGAATTGGCACTGGGCCCTCTCCAAGTCCCTGTACCCAGGGCTGAGGTGCACCCAGAAGTCTCCCAGGGGCTGAAGCATGTATTGTGCCACCCCTGGATTGACTAACTAAAACTGACACAACTGGCTGCACGACAGCTGGGGCAAGGTGGTGTACTCACCCTTTGCTTTAGATATAGTATACCTATATCTAACCCTAAAATGGACACACAGATCTCCTATCAGTCACTCCTATAGCAGGCCTTAACAATCCTGAAGGCAGAGTGCTTGGAATCGTGTGAGATGGTGCTCTAGCATGAGCTGAGCCTGTCTGCGGCGTTCGGGATCCATCCCTTAGCCGTTTCCATGATATCGCATACCATATACTCTTAAGTGCATTATAATCCTCGCGGTTATGTGCCAACTCTGGTATCGCTTTATCAAAACATGTCGAGTAAGGTGTCATACGAATTGGAATACTAACCCCTCGCCAATTCTGGCGACGGGGTTAGCATTCCACCCTTCTAGAGGGACACGACATGCCTGTAACCTATAACCCGGGTAAAAGTCAGACAGAGCCTTAACATTCACAAAATGGATGCTGCCACCGAGACACAAGTCTGCCCTCCTGCTGCTGGGAGTCCTCCCAGAGCAGGAGATAAGGACAAAGGGTTTCCTGCCAGGGGCGGTGCCAGCACCGTCCCAGACAGGGTTTTGTGTATTGTAGGTAGGCAGGGCTTTAGAGGAAGGTGACTGCAAGTAGCACCCCGGTGCTCACTGTGCATAGGCCGGCTGGAACCAGTTCCAGGGTCACTCCAGACCCTGTGCTGGGGAAAAGCCCGCCAAGGAAGTGGGTGTAACCACCCCCCTCCTAGTCCCACCCATAGGGCAGGACTTAGTCGCGTGCCAGCCCCTTTTTACAGGATAAAGGTAGAGACTGGCCCCCTTCCAAATCAGATCATCTTTGAATCCTGAAACTACTTTCTGCGAAAGGAACTCAAGACTTCTTCCTAAGATTTCTCCCTTGTGACTAAGGAGTAGTCACCCTGCATCCGCAGGCACCATCTAAGAACACTGCGGTCTGCTGTAAGTCCTTCCTCCGGAATCCGACTGCCCAGCTCGACGAGAACCGGCTTCCCTGGCACCTCTGACCTCTACCCACCTCTACAGCCCAGCTGAGAACCGTGGGTGCGACGAGACCTCAAGGGACCGGCCATCTGCAAGACTGCACGACTTCTTTCCAGCAAGCCCGCCGAGTAATCTACTGGTGAGTGCTTTGGGGTCCGAGAAGCCCCGACTCTGAGCAGCTCCAGCTCCGAAGTGCAGCCCCCCAGCATCTCCACGATCTGCGTGGGGCCCTTCTGCTTTCCGCTGCTCACCGCGTTGTTTGGCTACTAGCCCGTTGGCTTGTGGCCTTCCTGACGACGCCCGACGACATTTCTGCTGCTGGTCTGGTTGCTCCAGACTGGCCCTTGCTCCCTCCCAGAAGAGGAGCACCCTGGACCCTCCTGGTCCACTCAAGACGCCATTTTGAGTCCACCGCGTGGGCTTGAATTAGCCAAGGCTTGTTGCCCAATCCTGGGTAACTTCGACGCCAACGACTTCATCCTTCGTGGGACAGCTCGCACCTCCATCCTGGTCGCCGACAACGCCTCCTGGTCCGAGAGACTGCAGAGCCCAGCAGCGCCCACTCACCTGACTGCGGTGACTTCGCCCGGTGCCATCCTGGTGCCCACTTAATCACTGGCTAGTGATTCAAGAACTTGGTCCCCTCTGCTTTCAGGTTTTCTTCTTCCTTGATCCAGGCTTGGATCCATCGAACTTTTCTTCACTGGTCGCCTGCCAGCAACTTCTTCCTTCCAGGCTCCTGGTCCGGCAACGAGATCCCCGACGTCTTTTCAGACCTATGCAGCTGCAGCCCCTGGGCTAGGTAACTTCGGCACTCCGGTGTCCCAGCATAGCCTCACTATCCAAGGGTCAGGATCCACTGTCATTTTCTCCCTACCAGGTCGGGTTCGCCCGTGAACACTAACTTTGTGAATTCTAGCTTCCATAGACTTTGTCCCGCATCCCGCGTGAGAGTGCACACTCTGCACCCGAGTCCCCTAGGCCTCCTAGTAGTAATCTAACGATTCCCTAGTCCAGTCCTAGCGATTCCAAAGCCTATTAGAACTGTTACTTACCTGCTAGTAATTCGCATTCCACTTTTAGCGTATATGGTTTTTCGTGCCCCTCGGGCATTTGTGTAACGTGCTAACTTAAAAGTATTTTCGTAAGAGTTTTGTTGTGTGCTTAGCACCCTGTCCTCATAAAGAGTACAGGGTTGTTGTGATTCTAATAAATACATTGTTTATTTTCATAACACTTGTGTGGTGTCCTTTCACTGGGTGTTCAAGGGGTAATGTGATGGTAAAACAGCTGGCTTAACACGCCCTCTAGAGTCTTAGCCTTAGACTGCTCGTATCCATGCTACTAGGATAGCTGGTCTATAAGGTTGACTTACAACCAATCATCAATAAGGGTTGTTTGGACTGATATATAGTGATCACTAGAATAGTGAGCACTGCACATCAGGCCAACTTCTCACAGTGTTGTTTTTTCAATTTCCTGGTTTCTCCTTGTCTTGTGGCACAAAAAGAACGACATTGATTTCTAATCAATTTAGTTCTCAAGAATTAAAATCAGCTTGTTTTCCTTTTTGAGGTGTTCTACCGTTTACTCGCCTTGCTGGATTGGCTTGGAGAGAGGCAACTACGCACTGTATTGCAGCTTCAAATCCGTTTATTGGGTTGCCTTCTCTATTTGCAGTTGTTAACAATACTTGGGAGATTGTGTGGTTTATTTTACTAATTGCTTTCGAATTTAAATGGATCATTCCTGTTTTATGATTTACACTTGCCCACCTTCCAAAGAGCTTAGGGACCACGAAGATGTATGCTGTGTGAAAACATCTATTTCTATAAAAAGCAGTGCATGGTCACTTTCGTGTGTAGATTGAGTGGAAAATGATTGGGCCTTCGAAAACAGATCAAGACTACAGATGAAATAATCTATAATTGACTGCTTGGTGGGACCCAGTCTAGTGTATGCCGCCGGTATATCTCCATCGATTCTCCCATTTAAGATAATGCCGTTAATTACTTCGATAGCTGACAGGAGCGTGTTCCCCCTGTTATCTGCTTTTGTCTTATCGGGAAATACTGGAGTCGGAATAAAGCAAGCTTCTTCTTGAGGAGGTTTACCCCTGTTGTAAACTAGAGCATTAGAAATCTTTCCATTAAAAACCCCAGCCATTATCATCATTGGATATCCTTCTACTTCTAATATACATTCGATTTCCTTAAATGCTTTTGTCAAGAGATGTTCATTTGAGGGTCCTGGCGGGAAATAAACATTAAAAAGTAGGAGATTTGAAGGAGGCTCCAATCTTTCCTTAATCAGGGTGTCATTGAGGTGTAAGATATCAGAACATGATTTAATCTTGCAGTAGATTTGGGTGTCATCGGCGTAAATTTGGAAATTGATTCCAGATTGCTCAAGAATGAGGGTTAGAGGTTCCATGAAGAGGTTGAAAAGAGAGGGAGAGAGTATAGATCCCTGGGGGACACCAAGGGAGATAGGACTAGGTTTAGATAGGCAATCGATAATTTTAATTTGTTGAGTTCGGTGTTGGTAGAAGGAAGAGAACCACTTGAGGACTGAGCCATTAAGGCGAAAGCGGTCTTTGAGAGTGCTAAGAAGGGCAGAGTTGTTGATAGCATCGAACGCAGCAGAGAGGTCAAGGAGGATGAGAAGGGAGGACTCCCCCTGTCAAGGAATTGGTGAATGTCATCAATTACGTTAATCATGGCTGTTTCAGAACTGCAGCCCTTCCTAAAGCCTGCTTGAAGTGGGTCCTACAGATTAAAAGTGAAAATGTGTTTGTCCAATTGATGCAAGACACATTTTTCGAGGGCTTTAGAGAGAAGCGGGAGGTTAGAGATAGGACGGAGATTGCTAAGGTCGTTTGGATCTGCTTGAGGATTTTTGAGGATGGGGGTGATTTGTCCAGGGTTGGAGGTAGACAGGGACACAACCCGTAGCCAATGAAGAGTCAATGATAGTGTTCCAATAGGGAGCAATGATGTGTTTTAAATCTAGGACAAGGTAAGTAGGGAGCGGGTCTTTGGTGTGAGAGGAAGGTTTGAGTCTAGTAATGATGTTAAGGACATCACGTGCAGTAACAGGGTGGAAATTATGCCAGGAGGTGTTATTTTTTAACAGGTGGTAGGAGGGGTAGAGTTCAGGGGGAGGAATGACGCGGGGGAGGAGAGAGGCGTCAGGAGGAATAGAAGGAACGGGGAAATCGTTGGGGAAATGTCAAAGGGGGTAAGGTATTGAGGTGGTGGGGGGTTAAGATGAAGGATTGCTCAATTTTGTTGATTCTTTCAGTGAAGAAGTTAGAAATTTCTTCACATTTCTCAGTTGAGGCCAGTAACTTGGGGGAAGCAGAAGCTGTTTGGTTTTTAACAATGCTGAACAGTTCTCAGGGTCTATTTTTGGCCCGATCCAGTTGTGAACGGAAGAAGGAGGTCTTTTAGTTGAGAATGTGTTTTTTATACTTGGAATTAGCAGATCTTAGGAGGGTCCGATTTGTGCGAACGGGTGTTGTCTCCAAGTGCGTTCAATCATTCTAAGAGAACGTCTGTTCCTGTCTATCTCCTTTCTTAGAAGGATTGCTACGCCGCTTTTTCCGTTGCCTCTTCTAGAGGCCTCTGCCGCCTTGACGAACATGAAATATTCTTTTTGAAAGAAAGGCGCCAAGGACCATGTTTCTTATAGTAGCACAGTAGAAGGTGAATTTTCCAATATGACAGACATCTTATCAGTATTTTTTCATGCGATGTTCCATGACACTATCAGTTGACTATCGCTAAAAAGGCAGCTTCAATTCCTTGTCAGACTTATTCCTGTTCAGAGATCCCGCGAACCATGCCCAGGAATTTTCATCCGATAGTGACATTTTTCCTGTGTCCAAGCCATTCCAGATTCGCCGAATTCCATCTTTTATAGAGATCAATAGGGGGCTATCTTGCACGAATTTCCTTGTTTCACCTCCCGCGCCCTATCTTCTTCATCATCTTTTGAATGATTACAAGTTTGGCTGGCTTGTTTAACTATTCCGATGTTGAATCCGTTTTTATGGAAAATGTCTTGTTCTTTAATTATGATAGCTGGGACTACGTTTGACCAGAACTCCCTGTGAGCCACCGAGCAGAGCGATATATTAGGGAAAGAAACTATTTTTATTTCTTCTGTAGTTAGTGATTGAAGGGGTCTAATTTTGCGTAATAAATCAACGATTCTCCTGCGGTTTAATGGATAATTACCGCTGGGAAAAATGTCAATTAATTCTAGGGTGCTTAAGTCTAAACATTCCAGGCCACCCTAATGTTCCTGGTTGGCATGTTGAACTTGAAAATTACGCTCTTTAATTTTTAAAGGTTTTATTGAAAAATTTTGTTATAAAAACATCTCTGGGGTCCCAGCCACTGGCCCATTGAATTGGGTACCGCGCCAACTCCTTCCACCGCTGTCCGCAACCTGGGTGTTATCATAGATGATAGATTATCTATGCGACAACAGGCCACTAAGGTTGCGGCCATCTGTTTTTCAACGTTACGGTGGCTCCACAAGATCCTATGGATGCTCCCTCTTCCATCCCGCAGAACTGTAGTCCAGGCGCTTGTAACATCTCGCCTGGACTATGGCAATATCCTTTATCTGGGTGCAGACAAAGCCACCTTACAGGTGCTACAGGTAGTGCAAAATGCAGCTGCACGCCTTCTTAAGAATGTTCCCAGACGCTCCTCAGCCAAGGCCGCCTTACATGACCTTCACTGGTTGAGTATCCCTGAACGTATCAAATTCAAGGCACTCTGCTATATGTTCAAGGTTAAGCAAGGCAGTGCCCCAGCCTACCTCCAAAAGCTGATAACACCCTATAAACCCTTACGGCCATTAAGGTCATCAGACATGGGAAATTTTACCATGCCAAGATGGAAGCTGACAAAGATGGGAGGTCGCTCCTTTTCCACTCTAGGACCTAAATATTGGAACTCACTCCCTTTGGCTCTAAAATTAGAGACCAATTTGTTCCGCTTCCGTAAGGCCTTAAAGACACTGCTTTTCACTCAACGTGCCTAATAGTCTGCTGTAGCTCAAATCAGGTGAAGTTGCCTCCTTCTTCTTTAGTCTATCCCTTGCGCCGGGAAACCCACTGTGGGTAGCTGTGCGCGATATAAGCTTAAAAATAAATAAATAAATAAATAAATAAAGGATTTAAATCTTTTGTGGCTTGTGCTTCGACTTGAGGTGCTTTTAAAGACTGCTGCCGATTAGTATTTGACTACTCATTTCTGCTTTTCTTGCCATGATTAATTTCTTCCATTTTTTGCTCTGAAAGGCTTGTCTGAAGAAATTTTACTTTTCGTAAGACTCTTTTTGTTATTCTTCATTTAGTTCTTTTCTTTGATGTTTACTTCTTGTTAATTTGCCCATTCTTGGGAAGATCCTTTTTATGCGTCATTGTCTCGGGTTCAAGTTGTGACGTTTTATTGTGAGGACTTTCTCTGACCCTCGTCCGACTATCGATCGCGAAGTAGATAGATTCATTTTTCAATCTTTTCCTTGAAAAATTGGAAAAAGAGGTATTGGGTTTTGCATGTCATTTCCCTTTGCATTCTCTGGACAAAGGTCTTTAAATAGTGATCGAAGGGAATACATTTCATCACTAGTGGCACGATTAGATTTTTGATTCCGTTTAGATTGGGTTCTCCCCGTCTGGGTCGCCTTCTGCTCTACCCACTTTCCGTGTGTCGGAGAATTGCTAGAGAATGGGGATTTTAGATTACATTTGTCTTCTCTGTCTATGTCGAGCTGTAAATTTAATGACTGCAGTTGGGCTATTTGAGCAGGTTGAATAAGTTGAGTCAATTGTTTTTTCCTTTTTTTGTCAACCAGATATTGTAGGATTCCTGTTTGAGTTTCTGATATCTGGTCCGTGTTTTCCAGGTTCTTTTTTAGAAGTGTTAACATAGGGTCCATAAGTCTCTGCAACGATAGTATGGTACCTGAGACAGGGTCTTGCCTATTTACAGTTAGTGGTACAATGTAAGACGGAAACTAAGAGAAATATGAGAAGTTGTGTCCCGTCTCGGCCACATTACTCGGAGTACTAGATAGAATATGCTTTGGCTGTTTTTGAAAATCATTTGTGTCAGGGTGGCGAGGCGACATCAAATTGATATCTGAGAGAGTGAAATCAATTGCTGCTATTTGCCTAGGGCCCTCCTGGGTCTCTATTTTGACCTTATGCCCAATAGGTCTTTCCTAGGCCGAAGCTCCGCCGTCTCTTTGAACTTGCAGCTAGATTCATCAAGCTTAATTGCGCTCGCAAAGGGCCAGATTCTGAGAATCTGGCCCTTTGCGAGTGCAATTTTTGCATTTGGGATTCATCATCCCAAATGCAAAATTCGCTAATAAAGAAATCGCACATTTGCGAGGAATTGCATTTAAGGAATCTCTATTTGAGATTCCTTAAATGCAATTCATGAACCATTTTGAAATTGCGAATTCGCAATATAGGACCGCTATTTACCACGAAGTCAAACCTCGTGGTAAATAGCGAAAACTTAGAAAAATGTATTTTAATGCATTTTTCTAAGTTGCATGTTACACACACACACATGTCCTTTGGACATGTGTGTGTGCACAACATCAATGTAAATTCACATTTCAGGGGTGCTACAGGGTGTCCTTTGGACACCCCTGCACCCTTGAAATCGCAAACTTATTTGCGATTAGCAAATTGCTAATCGCAAATAAGGAATAACTCCACATTCATTCCTATGGGCCTTTAGGCCTTTAGGCCCATAGGAATGAATGGGGAGTTATTCCTTATTTGCGATTAGCAATTTGCTAATCGCAAATAAGGAATGTGTAGGAATCGCAATTTATTTAGCAATTCCTACATGAATCCCGTTTTGCAAGTCCTTAATAGCAATTCCTTATGAATCGCTATTAAAGACTCGCAAAACTGTACTTTCATGAATCTGGCCGTTAGTCTGTTGGGATGTTGCAGAATAAGGGGCTTTCAAGTGGTCCATTGCTTGAATACTTTCCTGCGCAACATCCTTGAGTGGTGAGAGATTAGGCTCTGAGCTCTCTATTCTTACATCTACTTCGTCTTTGTCTGTACTAACAGGTTGCTCCAGCTGAGCCTCCAGAGGAATTCCTTTAGGTGTTTTGTAGATGCTATTGTAAGTGTAAAAAAGTTTGTTATTATAGCATTCTCTGTGGGCGCTCCGAACTGAGACATTTTACAAATGCTCTTGTAATTAACTGATGTTCGTACAGTGCCCACTTTTTTCATATGAACTGTGCGGGACCACAGCCTTTTATAGACCATACTGTTTTAACTGAATTTGAACAGATTGGGGTAATTACAGAGATGGATGAAGCTTTTCCAAACACAATGCAAACACTCTTGTGTTCTAGCAGTTTGTAACTGTCTTTTATGATGTGTGAAATATAAATCGAGCTTCATCAATTGTACCATTGAGTTTTGACTTTTTTGAAAACGTTGATATGTCCGTTTGTCAAGGGAGATACTCAGGATTAATATTAAAAGTATCCTATCAAAGTGGGAGCACTTAAGTCAAGAACGGAGTCAAGTCCTGAGTGGGGGCACTCAGGAGAACTGCAAGCCTGGCCGGGCCGCTTCCGCTGTAGATCCCGGCCCCGTTCTCTGCAACTATGAATGTTCTGTTGGAATGTTTCTGTTGGGCGACCACCAACAGGCGTATTCTTTACTGCTCCCCTTCCTTGCCACCTCGCTCTCCTCGCCCTCCCTACTTGCTGCTCTTGGCTACAGCCACCTGACATCAGCCGCCCACAGTCTTTTTCAGTCGATATTTTGCCTCCGCCTCAGTTCCGCTCTCCTCTCCCCTGGCCCAGGCAACTCCGGGCTCAAGGTTCAGGCTCCAAACTCCCCGTAGCCACGTACACCTGGGTCCGCTCCCCAAGGTCACAGCCGCAACCGGGGGATACATGTCTGCTGTCCCAGATCGTACCCCCTTAATCTAACTAGCACGGGTGTCTGAGGAGTCGGAGATCCGGGGGTCCGGGCTCGGTGAGGCTTGGCGTGTTGCGGACACAGTGCCGATCTCGAATGCCGGCAGCTCCGCGGCGACGGCATTGTGAATACACGAAGTGGACTTCTCTCTGCAGTTACGATTCGAATGTTTGAAGTAGGAGCTGAGCTTGTTGCAGAGGTCCTGAGATGGTGAGATGTCCGTGGCTTCGTAGGGGGGTTTGGTGAAATGCTGTATAACATTGACGAGTTATTTTGCGTTACTTGCGTTGGTGTGGATTTTGTTCTTGATAAAAGGTCCGCTTGGTGGCTCTTATGCGCTGGTGGTATTCATTCATGGCATTCCTGTAGTTTTTCTGGTCTTCGGTGGTTTTCCTGTTCCGCCAGAGTTTCTGAAAGCGTCTGCAGGAGTGCCTGGCTTCTTGTAGGTCGGTGGTGAACCAGGCTGCCTTCATGGGGCGTTATTTGACAGGGTGGCTGAGGGGTGCGAGCTTGTCAGTGCAGCCAGCTATCCAGCGGTATAGTTCTTTGGCTGCGGAGTTGGTGTCGGTCGTAGCGGATAGGGGGGTCATGGAGGAGGTTGGTGCTGACGCGTTCCTCTGTGATCTTGCTCCAGTTCCTTCATGGTGGGCGCGGAGCAGGTTTTGGTGCGATGGTGGTGGTGAAGGTGAAGTGCACGCAGTGGTGGTCTGTCCAGAGGGGCTGCGTGGGGTGGCTGAAATGGATTTTAGTCCCTCCTGCGAAGATGGGGTTGAGGGTGTGTCCGGCTCTGTGGGTGGAGGTGGTGATGAGCTGCTTCAGTCTGAGGTTGGCGAGGTTGAGGTGGAATTTCTGGTCTCCGATGAGAATGTAATCGGTGGAGACCACGGCGTGTGGTGCGATGAGGTCGGCAATGATGGTGGTGGAGGAGGCACGAGGGCAGGGGGGCCTGTGGACGAGGGTCCTGCGCAGCATGGTTCTGTGGCTGGTTTTAATCTGGAAGAAGAGGTGCTCTGTGTTGGAGAGGGGGTCGTTCGGGCTGGAGGTGGAGAGTCAGAGGGACCTCTTGTGTGGGATGGCGAGTCCTCCTCCTGGGCGGTGGGAGCGGTCCTTTCTTTGGATCTTGTATCCGTCGGGGATGGCGGTGGCGATGTCGGGCGGACGTGGAGTTGGTCCATGTTTCCGGGAAGAAGGCAACGTCTGGCGGGAGGCTGTCGAGGAGATCCCAGATCTCTGTGACATGTCTGTGGAGGGTGCACACATTGAGGATAATGCAAGTCAGGGCTTCGGTGGTGAGGGAGTCCGGTGTGGGTCCAGCGGTCGTGGGGGGGCTGTTGATGGTGAAGGATTGTCGATATTGTAGGCAGGAGAACTGGCCGTGGGTGGCGTTCGGCATCGATCTCTCTTGTTGTAGGAGAGTAGGGTCTGCTTCCTCGGAGAAGTGTGGCTCAGTGTTTAGAGCGGCAGACCCTGATGCAGAGGTCTGGCCCGGGACCAGGGCTCAATTCCCGCCTCGGCGGGACTTGGACTCAATTTCCTCTGACCTGATAATTCTCGCCTCGGTGCCTATTCTAATCATGAGTTCCACTCTGTGAGTCTGGGCAATAGCTTGCTTAATCTCCACAACGGCCCCAACAGCGCTGGGATGCCTGGCTTCACCTTGGGGGTGCCCAGGAGTGGGCATTTCACAGGGAAAAGCCAGGAAGGGTTCAACAGCGGTATGCATACAGCTCCAAGACGCCTCCGGGTATAAGTGCGCTATACAAGTACGAATTCATTTCATTTCATTTCATTTCCTCAGGTCACCCCCACTTTCTGCTGTGATTATCTGGTTTTTCGAGTTTAGTGTGGCTGTTGGCCTGCTAATCATCAGACCCACTGCCCAGCTGTTCTCTCTCTAAATTGATACCATGTACTTTAGGTACATACCTGATTGGGTATTGGGTCACCTTTGTGAGCCCCTGTATAGTGTATCATAGGTGCCCAGGGCATAGGTGCGCCCTAGGCCTAACAGGGGCTGCAGCATGTATTATGCCACCCCTGGTTGGCCATCCAAACTGACACCACAGGCTGATCACTCAGCTTGGGCAAGGTGGTGTAATCACCCCTTGCTTAGATATAGTATACCTATATCTACCCTTATATATAGACACATATATATACCTATAAGTCACTCCTATGGCAGGCCTTGACAATCCTGGAGGCAGAGTGCTTGGTTTTATGTGAGAGGGTGCTCTGGCATGAGCTGAGCCCTTCTGCAGCTTTCGGAACCATGTCCTTATAGCTGTTCTATGATATAGCCATACCATATACTCTTAAGTGCATTATAATCCTCGCGGTTAATGCTAACTTTGGTTTGGCTTTATCAAAACATGTCGTGTAAGGTGTCAAACACTTTGGAATACTACCCCCTCCCCCGCCAGTTCTGGCGGCGGGGGTAGCATTCCACCCTTCTAGAGGGAGAAGGCATGTAGTTACTGCTTTACCCGGTTATAGTTAAACAGAGCCTCAGCATCACAAAATGGATGATGCTGCCACAGACACGAGTCTGACCTTCTGCAGCTAGATGAAACTCCGGCAAGGGAGGCCTGGACAATATCAATCAATCAATCAGAGCATTTGTATAGCGCACTACTCACCCGGAGGGTCTCAAGGCGCTGGGGGGGGGGTCCGCTACTGCTCGAACAGCCAGGTCTTGAGCTGCTTCCTGAAGGCGAGGTGGTCCTGGGTCAGGCGGAGGTGGGTCGGAAGGGAGTTCCAAGTCTTGGCGGCCAGGTAGGAGAAGGACCTTCCTCCTGTGGTGGCTCTTCGGATGCGGGGGACGGCGGCGAGGGCGTGGCTGGTCGATCGAAGCTGGCGCGTGGGAACGTAGAAGTTGAGGCGGCTGTTGAGGTATCCTGGTCCTTGGTTGTGTAGGGCTTTGTGTGCGTGGGTGAGGAGCCGGAAGGTGATTCTCTTGTTGACCGGGAGCCAGTGCAGGTCTCTCAGGTGTCCGGAGATGTGGCTGCGGCGGGGGATGTCCAGGATGAGTCGTGCTGAGGTGTTCTGGATCCGCTGGAGTCTCTTCTGGAGTTTGGCGGTGGTTCTGGCGTAGAGGGAGTTACCGTAGTCCAGACGGTTGGTGACGAGGGCCTGGGTGACCGTCTTCCTGGTCTCGGTGGGGATCCATCGGAAGATCTTGCGCAGCATTCGCAGGATGTTGAAGCACGACGAGGAGACGGCGTTGACTTGTCTGGTCATGGAGAGGGTGGAGTCCAGGATGAAGCCCAGGTTGCGTGCGTGGTCAGTTGGTTTGGGTGCGCTGCCCAGGGCGGGGGGCCACCAGGAGTCGTCCCAGGCGGAGGGTGAGGATCCCAGGATGAGGACTTCCGTCTTGTCCGAATTCAGTTTCAGGCGGCTGTTCGACATCCATTTGGCTATGTCTGTCATCCCCTCGTGCAGGTTGGCTCTGGCGGTGGCGGGGTCGTTAGTGAGGGAGAGGATCAGCTGGGTGTCGTCGGCGTAGGAGATGATGTTCAGGTTGTGCTGGCGTGCGATGTCTGCGAGGGGGCTCATGTAGACGTTGAAGAGAGTTGGGCTGAGCGAGGAGCCTTGAGGAACGCCGCAGATGACTTCGGTGGCCTCCGATCTGAACGGGGGGAGGCGGACTCTCTGTGTCCTTCCGGCGAGGAAGGAGGTGATCCACTCCAGTGCCTTCTCCTGGATTCCGACGTTGCTGAGGCGCTGTACTGTGGCAGACACTGTCGAAGGCCGCGGAGAGGTCCAGGAGGATGAGGGCCGCTGTTTCTCCGTTGTCGAGCAGGGCTCGGATGTCATCTGTAGCTGCGATCAGGGCGGTCTCGGTGCTGTGGTTGGCCCGGAAGCCAGACTGCGAGAGGTCGAGGGAGCCGTTCGTCTCGAGGAAGGCGGCCCGTTGCTTGTTGACGGTCTTCTCGATGACTTTGGCCAGAAACGGGAGCAGCGAGATGGGGCGGTAGTTCTTGAGGTCGGTAGGGTCTGCTGATGGTTTCTTGAGTAGAGCGCTGAGTTCGGCGTGCTTCCAGCTCTCCGGGAAGGTGGCGATGTCGAAGGAGGTGTTGATGATGTCCCGCAGGTGGGGTGCGATGACAGCGTCGGCCTTGTTGAAGACGTGGTGAGGGCAGGGGTCTGTCGGAGATCCGGAGTGGATGGAGTTCATCGTGCGGATGGTGTCTTCGGTGCTGATCGGGGTCCAGGCGCGGAGGGTGGTGGTGGGGGGCGGTGGTTCGGTCGTGGAGTGCGTTGGTTGAGTGCTGAAGCTGTTGTGTATGTCCGCAATCTTGTTGTGGAAGTAGGAGGCGAGGGAGTTGCAGAGGTCTTGCGAAGGGGTGATGTCGTTGTTTCCGGCGTTGGGGTTGGAGAGCTCTTTCACGATGTTGAAGAGTTTCTTGCTGTTGTGTGCGTTGGTGTTCAGTCGTTCCTTGAATGCGGTTTTCTTGGTGGCGCGGATCAGCTGGTGGTGTTTTCGGGTGGCGAGCTTGAGGGCAGTCATGTTGTCCGGTGTTGGGTCTCTGCGCCAGGTTTTCTCGAGTGCTCTGCAGTTCTTCTTGGAGCTCTTGAGTTCGTCGTTAAACCATGGGGCTTTCTTGCTGCCGGGTCTGCTCGGCGGGGTCTTCAGCGGGGCGAGGTCGTCTGCGCAGTCGCTGATCCATTTCGTGAGGTTGGTGGCTGCTTGGCTGGGGTTCGTTGTGCTGGTGGGAGGGTTCTTGCTCAGGGAAGTAGTGAGCTGGTCTGCAGTGATCTTGTTCCAGCTTCTGCGGGGGGCCTATTGCTGGTGATGGTGGAGCGTGGTCCTTCTGTAGCTGAAGTGGACGCAGCTGTGGTCCGTCCATTGGAGTCCCGTGGCGTGGCTGAAGGCGATCTCCTTGCTGGAAGGGAAGACCGGGTCGAGCGTGTGTCCAGCGTAGTGGGTGGGGGTGGTCACCAGTTGCTTGAGTCCGAGGTTGGCGAGGTTGTCCAGCAGGGTGGTGGTGTTGCGGTCGTTGTTGTTCTCCAGGTGGAAGTTGAGGTCCCCGAGGAGGATGTAGTCAGCGGAGAGGAGGGCGTGTGGGCTGATGAAGTCGGCGATGTCCTCGCTGAATTGTGTGCGTGGTCCCGGGGGTCTGTAGATGAGGGTGCCTCTGAGGGTGGTCTTGGGGTTGACGTGGATCTGGAAGTGCAGGTGTTCGGCTTGTGCGAGGTTGTCGTCGGTGTTGGTCGTGATGCGGATGGTGTTCCTGTGGATGATGGCGATGCCTCCTCCTGTCTGGTTGACGCGGTCCCTCCGGATGATCTTGTAGCCGTCCGGGATGGCGATGGCGATGTCGGGCGCTGAGGAGGCGTTCATCCAGGTTTCCGTGAGGAAGGCGACGTCTGGGTCTGTGGTGTCGAGCAGGTTCCAGAGCTCGACGGCGTGTCTGTGGACGGAGCGGGTGTTGAGCAGGATGCACTTCAGGTGGGTGCTGCTGGAGTTCGGCATGGTGGGTGCTGGTGTAGCGTGGGTCCGGTCGCAGGTGAACTTGCAGGAGAACAATAAGTTTCCTGTCGAGGGAGGTGCTAGCACCTCCCCAGACAGCCTGTAGTGTATTGGGGCAGGGTGGGTTGAATGGAAAGATGCTTTTCCAGACACTGCCTGGGGCACACAAGGTGCTCCATGCATAGCCCGGTTCAAACCAGTTGCTGGGGCACTCCAGCCGTGCTCTGGCGCAAAACTGGACAAAGAGAAAGGGGTGTAACCACCCCCTTCTCAGGGTCCACCCATAGGAGGGACCTAGAAGGTAATCCAGCCCCTTAGATTAGTATAAAGATAGGAGCAGAGTCTAGAGACATTAGATTATCCTGGACTGAAACTCTGAAATGAAACTCTTGGATCTTCGACGTTCTACACTGACTAGAAGACTGTAGACATCTCCCTTGTGGTCAAGGAGTGACCACCCTGTGCAAACAGGCAACACCAGTAACTTGCCGGTTTGCTTTGTCGATGCTCCTGCTGGAACCCGAAGACTCAGCGACTCAGGAACTGGACTTCCAGACTTCTCCGACTCCGATCCATATCCACAGCAAAGATGAGACCCGTGGCGGACACGAGAGACCTGGGACCGGACACCTTGGACTACCTACACTTTGCTAATAGTGCAACGACCGAGGCACCCTCGAAGTTGTGCATTGGGGTTTGAGAAGCCCCAGACCCGAGCGCCATTTGCCCTGAAGCTCAGCCCTCCACACTCCACGAGTGCAGCGTGGGGCCTGCTCTTGCATTTCGGCTCAAGGCGTCTACCCGGTTGCTTGCCCGTTGTCTAGTTAGCCCTCCAAAGACTTTCTTTTAAAACTACACCGCTTTCCTGGTTGCTCCAGGTTTGCTCCAGCATTCCTGCAAAGGAGAAGCTCCCCAGACCTTGCTGGTCGGAACTGAAGCCCATCTTCCCGTCCTGCGTGGATTGTGTTTGCCAAGGCTTGTTGGGTCCAATCAGGATACCGACACCGCAGTCAACTAGATCCTTCGTGGGACAGCTGGAATCCAGCTCCTGGCCGTCATTGACGCCTCCTGGTCCTCGTGGCTGCAGAGACAAGCTTCCCCTCTTCACCTGATTGAATCTCCACATCGCCTTGTTCCATCCTGGTTCCTTCCTGGTCACTGGCTAGTGACCCAGACTCTGTGCCCTCTGCTTTCAGGTTCTTCTCATCTTCGATCCACCCTTGGATCCACCCGGACACTTTTCTCCTGGTCGCCTGCAGCACTTCTTTGCACCTCTCCATGGGAAACGGCAACGAAACCCGACACGAAAAGACACCTATGCACCCGGCTTCCCTGGGTGAGGTAACTCGAGTACTCTGGTGCTCCCGTGCGTGTTGACTCTCGAAGTGTCCTAGTTTAAAAGGGTTTTACCGTAGTCCATCCGGAAGTGTCCTTAATCTACTACTTTGTTACGTTTACGTTCCCATTATAACTCTATGGTAACTCGCGACTGTGTTCCCACACTGCACGCGTCTCCCGTGGGTCTCCTACTTCCTAACCTTTGGTTCTGTAGTGTAGCCCCAGTGATTCCCTAGGCCCTAGGCCTATTCACTATTCCTGAAGTGGGTCTTATACCACTTACTTAGTATATGGTTCGTGAGGCCCCTAGGGCGGAATTGTATTTGTGCAACTTATAGTATGCTTATTGAGTAACTTGTAACGTATCTCGAACTCTGATCTCATAAAGAGTGCAGAGGGGTTGTGTTAGTAATAAATACATATATAATTGATCTATACCTTGTGTGGTGTCCTTTCATTTGGTATTCAAGGGATTATAATTGGTAAAACAGCTGGCTTCACAAGCTCTCTGAATTTTTAGCCTAAGCCTGCTGGTCCATGCTACCACTAGGATAGCTTGTCTATAAGGTTGAGTTTACAACCAACATCACAAGGGTCGTTTAGACTGGTGCAAGATGCCCACTAGAATAGTGGACAACATATGCCAGACTAATTTCTCATATTGGTGTGCAGCGGTTGGGATAAGAGCTTGCTGTTGTTTTATCATATAATCTTAAGATATCATTTGAAAGATCACATTAAGGTACCTGGAGGTACATATAAATCAAGTCTTATAATACTTTAAGTTCTACTGAACTTAGCAGTTGTAGAGGAAAGGGCCTAGCACACCCTGACTACAACTCCTAGAGAGGTTCTAGTAGATAACACTTAGTGTAGGTAGGTGCACACACCACACCTCACTAGAAAATGTCCTTAAGAGGAGACCTAGTGTGTCTCTCCCAGCAGAAGTTGATCCTCCCAGGGCACCTTCTCACTATGATACATTTACTTTTAATGAACTTAGAAGTTTATGCTCACTCAGGAGACTGAGACAAGGACAGAGTCCAACCCTGAGGCACCTGATAGATCTATTAGTGGAGTATGATACCGAAAAGGCAGCAACCCCAGATCAGACAGGTAGTGGAGGGGGGGGGGGCATCCCTCAACAGAGGATTCCCATGATGACCATCCAGGGGGTGCTGATGATGAAGAGGATGATGATCAGGTCCAAGTTGGAGAACTGAACCAGGTCAACCTAAGGCTACATGGGGCTGGAGAGGAGTGAATCCAGGCCAGACCCCCAAGTGGGCTTAACACTGAGCGCAGAAGGAGGACATCACTTTCCAGTGAATCCCACCACTCTGGTGACGCAATAGGGTCAGATGCCTCAGCTCTAGGGAGAATGACTTCCCCTCAGAGAAGAAAACATGAAGCTAGGATGAAGGAAGTGAATCTTAGGATCAAGAGGCAAGAAATTGCCCTGGCCAAAGAGACCCTGGCTCTTGCAAGAGAGCAAATGTTGAGTGGGGTAGAACCCACTGGTGGTAGCAACATCCCTAGAGATAGGGGAAGGTCAAATGACCATAGAAGCCTAAGTAAGAATGTCCCTCCCTACCAGAGTGGGAATGACATCCACAAGTGGATAACTGCTTTGGAGAGGGCTTGCAAAGTACAGCTGGTACCCCAGAGTCAGTGGGCAGCAATCTTATGGCTCTCCTTTTCAGAAAAAGGTAGAGACAAGCTCCTCACAGTTAGTGATGAGGATGCTGATAACTACACAGTCCTCAAGAGTGCTCTGGTTGATGGGTTTGGCTTAACCACTGAGCAGTATAGGTTGCTGTTCAGAGATACCCAGAAGACACAGACTCAAGACTGGACTCACTTTGTAGATTGTGCCACTAAGGCTCTGGAAGGCTGGTTACTGGGCAGTACGGTCGAAGACTATACAGGATTGTATAATTTGAATATGAGAGAACAAATTCTTAATAATTGTCAGAACCAGTTATTGCATCAACACCTGATTGACTCTGATCTGACCTCTCCCCAAGAATTGAGAAAGAAGGCAGGCACATGGGTCAGAACCAGGGTGAAGCAGAAGGTACAGAACCAAGGTGGTGATCAGAAGAATCAAGACCAAAAGGGTGGGGAGAAAGCAAAAGCCCAGAAGTCTTCGCCAGGTCCCCAAAAAGCTTCTAATGAGGGGGGTTCACAGAAATCCAAAAAGAAAGAAGGTCCAAAGAAACCATGGTATAATTTTTGTAAGGTTAATACTCACTGGACCAGTGATCGCACCAAAAAGGAGGCAGCTCCAATCACCTTTGCCCCTAAGGCAACTGTTCAGCTAATAGTGGTGGTTCTCAACAGAAGGGTGTAGTAGCGTTAACCCTGGGAACTGAGATGGATTCTGGCCTAGTCAGAATACCAACTCAAGCTGTTCTTGTCTGTGATGTGGACATTGCTATGTCCTCTACTGTGAGCCCCAGTAACCTGGGCAAGTACAGACAGACTCCTTTGATTAATAATAAAGTGGCTCAGGCCTACAGGGACACATGTGCCAGTGTCACCATGGTGACGCCTAACTTTGTGGACCCTGGACAGATAATACTAGGTGACAATTACCTAGTGACCAATGCCAGCAATGTCACTACCACCCATAGTATGGCAATTGTTAATTTCTCCTGGGGAGGGGTAACTGGCCTCAAAAGGGTTGTTGTTAGTTCACACCTCCCTGTAGAATGTTTGTTGGGCAATGATCTGGAATCTTCAGTCTGGTCTGAAGTGGAGTATAGGACTCATGCAGAGATGCTAGGTATATCAGCACATGTCCTTGCTGTGACCAGGTCACAGGCCAAAAAGTGCAAAACTGAACAGGCCCTGGATCCTGAAATTATGGACCAGTTGCCTACCAAGAGAAAGAGCAGTAGGGTTAAGGCAGTGTCTTCCCCCTTGCCTAAGGATGAGGATCAGTCTTCCAAGGAAGCTGACTGTGAGGCCCAAGAAGGAACTGTCCTAGAAGAGCTTGAGCCTGATCAGGATGAGTTTCGTGGGACAGGGGGACCTTCAAGGGCAGATCTGAGGCAGGCACAGTTGGACTGCCCCTCTCTTGAACCCCTCAGACAGCAAGCTGCTGCCAAGGCTGTTGGGAATGCTACAGGTACCCATAGAGTGTATTGAGAAGAAGGGCTCCTGTATTCAGAGGCTAGAGACCCCAAGCCTGGTGCTTCCAGGAGGTTGGTCATACCTTTGGCATTCAGGGGCTTCCTTCTCACTCTAGCCCATGATATTCCCCTAGCAGGACATCTTGGCCAGAACAAGACTTGGGACAGGCTTGTCCCTCACTTTCACTGGCCTCATATGTCAGAGGATTGTAGTGTAGTTCCTATTATCCCAATAGGCTCTGCGCATTGGAATAATACCTTCAATAGTATAGGCCTAGACCAGACGTTAACTAGGTCTACTACTGTCGATATTAGACTTAAAGTTTTGGGTTTGCCAGCTAGCTCAGAGTTCACTAGAAACTTTCTCGACTAGGCAAGGAGGAGTTGAACCTCCCTGGATAGACAAGAAGGGATTTAGTTTCTGACAACCATAGAACATGACAACTTTGCTCTCCCCTAATCAAGAGTGTATCTCTAGAGTCGTGTGAAAACAAAAGACGACTTATTTTACTCAGTCAGTACGTGCATTCTTAGTCTCACCAGATTGTAGAGAAAAGGAAGAGACGGGCGTGTTCAATAAAAGATGTTATTTATTGATCAGTCTCTTTTCTCATACAAGAGAAATGGATCGATATTATTGCAATACTTATGGTTAAGTAAAGTGCATACATTAAAAGCAGAAGTATAAAATAATACTGTAAAAACATTGATATGGTTTCTAAGCCATATGATGGTTTAAAATGGATAAAATAGATACATACACATATACATTTGACTAATCGTACTCAACTGGTGTTTCTAACTACGCCTACCCCAGATGTACCTGACCTAAGCCTAATACGTGGGCGGGAGTAGAAAGTAGCAGTTTAAGTTAAGTTTGTTTTGCCAAGTGACTGACCCAAGAATTCTCTGTGAGGGGTTATTCAGTTCTGTACCTGGAGTCTAGGATGAATGAGGGATGGTATCTCTCGTCTCTGGTCTCGATATTCCAGGCTGCCTGCGAGGGCTACCCGGAAGCGCCGGAGCTGGATTTCTCGGCAGGAGAAAGCAGCGTCTCGTTCTCAGCGCGTCAGGAAGGCGGGGCTGCGCCAGCGGGGTCTGCTCTGCTCTGGGCTTCGGCAAGTCTGGCTGCTCCGATCTCGTCACCACCGCGTGTGTTTGCATAGGGCAATATTGGTAATATTTATACCTTTAAGGTGCCGAGATTGACGTAAGGATGGACATAGATACGTCAATAAGGATGTCATACGACCTGGTCGTTAGCACATTCTTTTGCTGAAGTTCTCGGTGAAATCAAAACAATGGCCGCAGGGTTTTTCCCAGGTCTGTCATAGGTTTGATTTGTTTTGAGAACTCCGTATGCCTTATCAGGGGCTGGAGGAATATCGCTTGTCTAATTAGATGGCAAGCGTTATGACCTAATCAGATAACACGTTCCTGTGCCGTAGTGTGGCTTAATCAGATAACAGTTTCTGCATCATGGGGGTTTTCTGCCTCATGGGATGGCTGCTAGTTAACTTGTTAACCAGAATAGGGTCAGGAATAGGGGGATCGATACAGGACCTATAGGAATACATCACACCCACTCCACGCTAACTATGGACATATTTACTAATCTATGCATAGTAAAACATACTGTAGAGTATCGTGTATACCTTACCACCCCAAAATACATAAATGCATTCTGAAATTATCAAATATACGGAAAAAACAGTCACATGTAATATATGCACTCAAGCTGTAGAATAATGCTAAAGTAATCACGCATATATATACAATAATCATAATTTGTATATGAGAATTTACACATGAAATGGCTCTTAATACAGAAAAAAGTTTCGAGACCATTCCATCACAGAATAAAATAATTATGAACATACCAGCGGGCAGCTAATGTCTATATAGTATCTAAAAATAGAAATTTTAGTTCTCTAAGAATAGTTCTTACTTTAAGCAGAAAATAAGTGTCCCGAAAAATTCGTAAAAATATTTTTGGGCTGTTGAAAAAAATTGCTGTCCGTGAACTGGAGGGAAATTGTTCATGGTATTTTGCTATTCTAGTTGAAGGCCAAATTCAGGGAACGCCGTGTGCGAGCTTGCTCAACAGTCTCTACTTCTGCTCTGGTGAGAACATCATATCATTTAGACTGTCGAAAAAGCTGTCAACAGCTTCCTGGGAGAGTTCCACTAACTCGGAAAAGGATGTAACCATGCATTCGTGCGCATGATTGTCTCCATTGACGTTTTGATTAGAATTGCTGACAGAAGGTCGTACCTGATCAATGCTGCTTTCATCTTGAACTTCACTACCCCTTAATCGTAGTGGTGAAGCTTCCACGAATGCCGTCATCAGGATTGGTAGCCGTTGAGGGCAGCACAAAGCATGAGCCTTTATTGGACTCAACAATGTTTCTGCATCCATTGGCGCATCTGATTGTAGCGTCAGACAGGTGTCTAACACGCATTCTTCTCCGCATAGCAAGCACCTTAATACAGGTAAAACACATCGTTGCCACATTGGTCGAAATGAAAGAAACCAAGTCATGTTCAGGTCTCTAAGCCGGGATAGTCCCAGGACTTTTGATATCCGGTCCCGGTATCCAATGGCTAGGATTGTTTCTTCCCTTGTCGCAGGTGTTTTGTCTGTGACATGGTTTGCCATAACGAAATATAAGGACTAGGAATAGGATTCCTGCAATTAGTCCCAAAATGAGGGGAAGTCCGCCAAAAATCGAATGGACGAAATCTGGAAAAATACCCAGTATGGCTTTGAATGGTGTTAATGCCATCGAAAATACTGTCTTAAATACTTTTGAGACTCCACTGGTATCAGAAATATTTAAGATTTCATTCAGGATTTCTGCGAAATGTATGGGGGAATTAGTTGATAACAATGAGTGAATCTCTGCAGTCGTCCTTGCGACTAGGAGATCATATGTTTCTTTTGATGACGTGAGCCTGGTCGGCGTCTGAAGAAGCACTGTTTTCATTCTGCTTAAAGTATCTATTCGAATAGAAGTAATTTTCAAGTTGGGCCATGCCCTTGCCTCCCTGTCTGGAAGGGAGCTGGGGAACAATAAGCGTCCACAGCACTTGACCTTCGCAGTCGTAGTTACGAGATAAGGAGTCCCGGGCATAAGACTACAACATCTGCGGTCCACAATTAGAACGTAACTCCCATTATAGAGTCTTTGAAAGAATGGTTCTATCTCTGTTGCAGGTGTGCCTAGCTGGTGACATGAAAGGTTATTTGAGTTCCCTTCACAGGCTCCATGCAAACTAATTCCGTTACACAGAAGTGTACCGCTTAGTGACATCGCACAATTATTGCCACTAAGAAACACTTTCTGTCCTTTATTACTGACACATGCATGTGAATAGGGCAAGTTCCATTTGTTTTAATGTACCTCTTTCCCAATTTTTCGTACATGCCAGCCTGTATATATTTTTGGCAGTATTGAAACCTGAAGGTAGATATTGGAATATTAATTATCCCATGTATTATCCATTCACTGACAGGTCGTTCTGACATTGTCACTGGTAATCTCTCGAGTTTCTCAATGCTCAGGATTGTATAATCAGCACCCTTTTGTGCCATACTGATTTGTTTATCAGTAAGGTTAAAGATATTGAATAGTGACGTTGTGTTGATTAAACGCCAAGGCACATAGCCTGAACGCAGATTTTGTAACGTCCAGCCAAGCTGCACAATAGAACGCAATTGAGACTGACCGTGTTGTAACAACAGTAAGTCTTGCGATAATATGTCGATTGCTGAAGACACAATGCTGTCCAGAGAAAAAATTCTGGAGGACAGAGTCATTAACCCATTGTCCACTACAGAAAGTGATTGTTCCAAATTAATACGGTCAATTTCCCGTATTCTTTCTGCTGTCTCAATTTGAGTCACCTTCCAGGCCTCGTTGTATGCTGCATATACAGAGGCTGCTATGAAACGTTTCTGACGCTGTTTGCGCGGTCCCATAATGAAATCACGCAAGTCAGCACCATCAGTAAGTAAAGTTAGGTGTTGCTTAATTTCTTCCAGTGTGGAAGTTTGTAGCCATTGAAGGCATAATTTGCCCACACTGTAGGTGGTTATTATTCCTGGGTGTTGTCTTTGGGAATATCTAGGGTCTGGCCTGGTCATTTTGAACCCCTGTGTTTTGTTCAGGAATCTGCCTTGACAGTTATTAGTATCTGTGGGCCAGATCAACCACTTTTTCCAATCAGGATGTGTTCTGTTTTGGTTTAATACATAATTTACGTCTATCTCTTCATCTGTAGAGCTATTGCTGTTCATTGTTGGTTTTGGAATAGACGGTTTATTTAAGTCTTTGATTTTGGCTAGGCCAAGACAGGTAGTTTGTTGAACAGTGTCATTTAAAAATATAATTTGTTCTGGGATCATGCAGGCTCTAAACAAAGATTCTATACCCTGTACTTGCCATTCTTTTGTACCCCAAACACTCTTTACTTCAACGTTTTTGTCCCAATAATCAAAACCAAAAGTATTCATTTGTTCAAAGAATGAGTCTGAATATATCAATTTCGTGTTTGTTATCATGGTCTTTGTCCCTGTCTTATTTGACAATTTGAAATAAAATGTTTCAGCATTACTTGTGCTAAAACCTGAAAAGTATGAATATTTGTCATAAACGGTTCTTGAGCTTCCTTTTGGAGGGGTTGCACAATGTTCCCATTGATTATAATTTAAAACATTTCTAGGTTGTGCAGATCTATGTAGAAAATGGTTACCATAGTGGTTATAACAGTACATACTATCATAATTTGTCGAACCCTGCAAATAATCATGTTTGGTAAATTTAGCAGACATCACTAAGTCAGACATCATATTATTTATACTTTCAAAGTCCCAATCATCAGCAAATGAGCTTGGTTTTACAAAGTCACTCAACGAGATCTTAATCTGGTGTGGATATTTCAGGATTTCAACCGGACCATAAATTTCGTAGTCAGTGTTGTCCCATGCTACCCCACCCGGTATAGGATTGGCTGTGAAGTTGACTGAAGAAAGTTCTCTTTTCTCGACGTGTGAAGATGTGTGTGGTTTGAGGATCAAGTTGATTTTCTGACTTGCTGTGTCCATTTTAGCATATTTTCCCTCAATGAAGCGTCCCAAAGTTAGTACCATGATGAGCCAAAGTATGAGGATAAATGCACCAAAACCCACCCAAAATTCAATCCATGGAGAAATCAGATATGTTTCTTTCAGTTGTTTCAAAAGTACTTTAACTTTATCTTTAAAGGTTTTTGTTGATGGCTGTGTTTTTGATTCAGTGAAGCCTTCAGAGGAATCATCGAAGTTTATGAAGTAGCCGGATGCAGTTCTGTCAATTGTTCCAATTGCTTCAGGATTACTGTTTCTTGCATAGTCGTTTGTTACTTCATTATAGATTGGTGTGTCTCTGCTAAATGTTTTTATTTGGGTTTTCAGAGGTCTGAGTTCTATTGCATTGTTGCATAGTCCTTGTTGTTCTTCTGTAGGTGTTTCGAATGTGATGAGCCTTTTTGTTAGGACCTCTGTACTGGTAGCAAACCTTGGTGTTCTGCTACTTATTGGGAGTCCACTTGGCCTACTGTTTGTTATCGGCCACATGTTGTGGTTTTACCAGGTCGATGGATACAACTCGGTTCTCCTTTTTACCAGCAAGCGGCGGTAGTACAACTGATCTTGTCCCGTTGATAGACAAGACAGGAACTGCTTTTCTGTAAGAAGGCCCAAATTCCTTCTTTACCGCGATCTTTTCTCTGACTAGATCCCCGACTTTTGGAATCCAGACAGGTCTTGCTGGGACAGGTGGTGGTTCTTCAGTGGTTGTTGGCTGCTGTTTCAACTTTATGTTGCTCAGGTCTTTTCTTGTTTCGTTTAAGTCCTGCAAAATAGCCAAACGATCTTTGATATCAAAGCATTTTTCCTTCACCACTGAAGTCTGACTGTCGAGGTCTAAGACTAACATCCTAGTTCCAAATAATAATTCGTACGGACTGAATCCCTTCAGAGAATTTCTTGGCAGGTTATTTAGACTACGTTGGACACTTATTAGATGTTTGACCCACCCAGCTCCCGAACCTAATACCTTTGCCGTTATAGATTGCTTTATGTCACGGTTTTTTCTTTCAACAATTCCGTTCCCCTCAGGGTGAAATGGACAAGAGTACCGCAATGTAACGCCCATGCTGACCATGGCCTCCTTATAAGCTCTAGAGCTAAAAGCAGGACCATGGTCCGAATGCAGCATGCCAATTGCGTATGTGCCGATAAAGACTCGCAAATCTTTTATAACAGTTCTGGCGTCAGCCGTTCGCTGGGGCCACATCCATATGAATCTCGTGCATGAGTCCACTGCAACCAAGATATATTTATAGTTACCATCCCTTTGTAAGGGACCACAGTGGTCTAGGTAAACACAGGCTAATGGTTTATCCGAGATTAGAAGGGGCGTCTGTGCTGGACGTTGATACTTTCATTCTTTGACATATTTCACATTCTAAAACATAGTTCCTTGTTTGTCTTCTCATTTGTGGCCACCAGTATCTCTGTTTTAATAATGATACTGTGGCTGAGACGCCAGCATGTATAGAAGCAAGCCCTTCGTGTGCCGCTATTATCAGTCCTAACCTATGTTCCATGTTTGGAATTGCCTTATCCCCCACTCCAGGGATTCGAGCAAAAGGAACATTGTTTGCATCAGTTATGTATGAGTATTTTACTGGAAAGCCTTTTGGGAGTGTTTCTATCGAATCCTTTTCTGTAGCGCTGACAGCCTGTAATATTTCGCTGTCTATTTTTGTTTTTGACCGTGTGATGGCAGCTACGGAAGCCGTTTGCACAGCTGCCTTCGCGGCCTCATCAGCCAATGAATTCCCTGCAACGTGAACGCCATCACGTTGATGACTCAGCGTATGTATCACGTGAGTCTTTGGTAGTTCTTTTTGTAATAGAACTACTTGTTCCCAGAGCATCTTATGCTTGATTGTGCCTCCTTTTGCATCCTTAAAGCCATTCTGAAGCCAGATCTGCAAGTATTCATTGTAAGACTGAACGCAGTAATACGAATCGCACACTATGAGTGTGGGGAATTCTCGATCGGTATTTTCAAGCGCCATCTTAAACGCCAGTAGTTCAGCTCGCTGAGCTGTACAATCTCCTAGAGATTGTGTCTTAGTGATAGCTGGTTTGAATTTTCCTTCGTGCCAGCGACCTTTAACAATCGCGCACGCAGCACTGTAAGCTTGTTTACCCCCTACTGCGGGTTGTGCTGATCCGTCTGTATATATTATACAGCCGTAATGTTCTAGAGGCAGAATTTCGGTCGGCGGAGGACATTCAAATTCATATTGGAGAAATTCTTGTGTTTTTAAGTTAGGATCAAATTCGTATGCCACGTCTGTTGCAGCAAGAGAATTAGCCCATTGTATCCATCTCGGATGGAGCGCTTTAGCATTTGGAATGCTTGCTTTTGTTACAGCCTCTAGGGCTGGTATTGGTGTCACGATTATTATTCGTTTACCTTGTGCCAGGGCTCGTTCTTTTGCTATAGCTGTCTGTGTTGCAGTAAGAATTTTTTCCGTTGGGCTAAATTTCATTTCAGCCTTAGTGTACAAGTGTGATTTGAATGCAATTGGTACCTTTTCTCCCTCATTAGAGGTCAGGTATGTGAATCCGCATCTTCCTGGGATGACTCGAATCACAAGATTGCGTGTGTTATCACGTGTTTCTAATTTTGTTTTAATTAACATGTCTGTTTGTAAGGATCTCAAAATTTCTGTGTGTATTTGAGTCCAATTGGTTCTTTTAAAATCTGGTTTTATTAGATCATAAAGGGGTTTGACCCTTTCTGCGTAATTTGCAATGTATGTTCTTCCGAAATTTAGGAAGCCTAGAATTGACTGTAGGTTTTTTAGTGTTCTAGGTGCTTGGAGTACGGCACATTTCTCTAGGAAATTGTCAGCCAGGCTTTTGCCTTCACTTGATAATTCGTATCCTAAGAACAGGACTGTTAGATGGGCAATTCTAGATTTTTTAAAGTTGAATTTGTAACCCTCTGCTGCGAACCCAAGTATGATGGTGTTCACTCTCTTCAAGTGAGTATCCAAGTCATCATCTGTTAGGTATATGTCGTCGACATAAGATAATGCTTCGTCATCATATGTTTGTAGTAATTCTGTTACTCTCGCTGAGAATACCCCTGGGCTATTCTTGTACCCCTGGGCTAACCGACAGAATTGTTTTTGAGTGCCATTTATTGAGAACGCAGACAAATATCTGCTCTCTGGTGCTATGTTTTGACAAAAGAATCCATTAGAGATGTCTAATGTTGTTTTGTATTTTTTGCGCACTATGTTATTCATTAGTGCAGCACTATGCGAGTTTTGCACTGCAAAAGTTTTGCAACATGAGTTAAGGTGTCGGTAATCCAAAACTAGACGATATGAATTGTCTGGTTTGGAGACCGGAAACAAAGGGTTGTTCATTTGTGAGGTGCAAGTTTCAATCACCCCCTGGTATTCTAATTGATCTAGGATTTCTTTTACCTGTTTTTTTAGCTTCTTGCTTAATTGGGTACTGTCTTTGTGCAGTAGGTTGTGATTTTAACTGGATTTTGTGAGGAGGAGAGTCCTCATCCCATCCTACATGATTTTTATATAAAGCAGGAGCTTGAGCTACTGCCCACTTTCTGGCAAGTGTGTATTTTTTATGAATTGGGATATGATTTGAGAAGGCAGGCATAATTATTTCTTCGCCACGAGGGCACTCCCTGACAAACTCTGGTGGCCAGTCTTTTTCAGCTAGAAGGATGTCATAGCCCTTGGAGAGATTATCCCAAAATAGTCCCCTTATTTTTCTAGTCTTACCCCCTTCTATACGTAAAGTTATTTAATATATTTTGTGAGGTTTGCTAACTCTGGTGTCTGCAGTTTCCACTTGAAGATATTCATTCGTGTCCACTGTCTCCAGATGATTCATAAGGACTTTGCGAGCTATGCTCACTTCTGCTGCGCTGTCTAGCATTGTCTGAGCCCATTCTCCGTTTTTCAGTTGTGTCCTCAGTATTCTCGGCATTGTTTACTACCTTGATACTGGCTACCTTCTTTTTTGGAAATTGTAGTTTCTTTTTTAGATGAGCAGATTCCTTGTCTTTGGACTTGGCGTGCTCTTCTCTTTGTTCTGATCGTCCTCTTCTTTCCGATTTCTGCGAGGAAGTCTGAAAAGATTGAGAGGGACGTGTATCAATGTCTTGATATCTATCAGGCTTCTTTATATTATCCCTATTTCTAAGGTTATATCTTTTCCCAGAGGGGTCACTTTGGGGTGACCTGTGTCTCTGGTTCGGAGATTTTTCTCTCCGCCGAGGAGACCTTCCTCTGGACTGGAATTTTTTTTCTTTAGGATTGGATTGTTTGTTTCCATCCCAGCTCTTTTTTTGTGATGTTGAATTATTATTAAAAAATATTTTTTCAGGACTTTCAATCAGTTGTGGTTTTACTGGTATTCCACCTAAGCTATCGCTACCTAGTTCCTCATAGGATTTTTCTATAATTCTGGCAATTTCAGCTGGTTGGTCTGCTATATCTGTCTCCTTTAACCTCTGGCGGATCGCCACGTTTGCTGCTTCTCCCTTTATGTTGGCTAATAATATAGCCGAGACCTGCTTGAAGTCTTTCAGTAATTTCATACCAAGAGTTAAAGCGGGTTCTGGACCGTATTCGTCTTGAATTTGTTTTAGCACATCTGGTATTACCGAAATGGATGGAACACCGTGCGTTTTTGTGTAGATGGAAGCAAAGCCTGTACCCCAAGTGTCACAGTCCTCCACGTGTGGTGCGATTCCCATTGGAAGACAGATAGTCAGAATCCTGTGTTTTTCTAACGGGGTGGTGTCTGGAAACACCGCCTCTATTTGGTTGATTTTTTGTGCTAACCAGAATGGTATTTGTTCCCGTTTAGCTGGTACTTTACCTAGGCAGGACTGTATGTTCTGTGGTGTAATTTTATTTGTGTTCCCCTGATGAGGGGTCAGCTGTGGAATTTTAATTGCTGGTTGGATTGTTGAAGTCCGCATTACATATTGGACTAATTGTCTATGTATTTTTATTAATTGTTTTAGTTGTATTAAAAGGTTTGCTGCAGACATCCCATCGATGTCTGGATGTGGTGTGTATCCGGCTAGAACCGGCCACGTTGCTCCTGGTCTACCTAATGGACCGAGCCTGGTGATGTGATTATTATGTTTTAGGGCGCCATTAAATAAGAGCAGATGCTCTTGAAATTTAAGTGGTACTTCCACCTCCTCGAAAGGAGTGTACTCATTAGGAGGTTCCTCTGTTTTGTAATAGTGGAAGACCTTTGTTACAGCATTTGCTGCTGGAAAATGTATCCATGAATAGAATACCTCTGTCTGCCGATATTCGTGTGCCTCAATTACGAATATGACCGTGCCACCTCTAGGTGTCAGTCCATTTTCTATAAGTTTTAAAGTTATAGATTTTCTTGTGTTGACCGCGATGAGTATTATCTCCGGGTCAGCGTCTTGCAGTGCATTATCAGCTGCTGCGAGTTCAGTTGCTATTCTAACTGCCTCTCTTTCTCCTTCATTGTCTGACATTGTACTGTCCAGAAGGTTATTTTGTTTGTTCGCAGATCAGGTTCTTATGGAAACAAAGATTAGATGCACAATATTTTGGAACAGTGTATCCTTCAACGTTGACTAAACCAAGGACCATACATAGGAGTTTCCTCCTGCGAGGTTTGGCGGATATTACCTTTCACCCACTCCAGACGTCTTTGGAGTATTATGGGAAAAAGGGGTCTGAGTGAAAAAGCACGACTGAGTTACTCTAAATGTCTTACGTTAGTTTTATCGCCCATCCAAACACGTTGGGCGCCATGTAGTGTAGTTCCTATTATCCCAATAGGCTCTGCGCATTGGAATAATACCTTCAATAGTATAGGCCTAGACCAGACGTTAACTAGGTCTACTACTGTCGATATTAGACTTAAAGTTTTGGGTTTGCCAGCTAGCTCAGAGTTCACTAGAAACTTTCTCGACTAGGCAAGGAGGAGTTGAACCTCCCTGGATAGACAAGAAGGGATTTAGTTTCTGACAACCATAGAACATGACAACTTTGCTCTCCCCTAATCAAGAGTGTATCTCTAGAGTCGTGTGAAAACAAAAGACGACTTATTTTACTCAGTCAGTACGTGCATTCTTAGTCTCACCAGATTGTAGAGAAAAGGAAGAGACGGGCGTGTTCAATAAAAGATGTTATTTATTGATCAGTCTCTTTTCTCATACAAGAGAAATGGATCGATATTATTGCAATACTTATGGTTAAGTAAAGTGCATACATTAAAAGCAGAAGTATAAAATAATACTGTAAAAACATTGATATGGTTTCTAAGCCATATGATGGTTTAAAATGGATAAAATAGATACATACACATATACATTTGACTAATCGTACTCAACTGGTGTTTCTAACTACGCCTACCCCAGATGTACCTGACCTAAGTCTAATACGTGGGCGGGAGTAGAAAGTAGCAGTTTAAGTTAAGTTTGTTTTGCCAAGTGACTGACCCAAGAATTCTCTGTGAGGGGTTATTCAGTTCTGTACCTGGAGTCTAGGATGAATGAGGGATGGTATCTCTCGTCTCTGGTCTCGATATTCCAGGCTGCATGCGAGGGCTACCCGGAAGCGCCGGAGCTGGATTTCTCGGCAGGAGAAAGCAGCGTCTCGTTCTCAGCGCGTCAGGAAGGCGGGGCTGCGCCAGCGGGGTCTGCTCTGCTCTGGGCTTCGGCAAGTCTGGCTGCTCCGATCTCGTCACCACCGCGTGTGTTTGCATAGGGCAATATCGGTAATATTTATACCTTTAAGGTGCCGAGATTGACGTAAGGATGGACATAGATACGTCAATAAGGATGTCATACGACCTGGTCGTTAGCACATTCTTTTGCTGAAGTTCTCGGTGAAATCAAAACAATGGCCGCAGGGTTTTTCCCAGGTCTGTCATAGGTTTGATTTGTTTTGAGAACTCCGTATGCCTTATCAGGGGCTGGAGGAATATCGCTTGTCTAATTAGATGGCAAGCGTTATGACCTAATCAGATAACACGTTCCTGTGCCGTAGTGTGGCTTAATCAGATAACGGTTTCTGCATCATGGGGGTTTTCTGCCTCATGGGATGGCTGCTAGTTAACTTGTTAACCAGAATAGGGTCAGGAATAGGGGGATCGATACAGGACCTATAGGAATACATCACAGGATAAGAAGGAGTTTTGTCGCTCCTGTGTCACCTGCCAAGCCAGTGGCAAATCAGGTGGCACCACAAAGGCCCCTCTAATACCACTACATGTGGAGGGGGTTCCCTTTGAAAGAGTGGGGATTGACATTGTTGGACCAATGGATCCCCAAACAGCATCTAGGCACAGGTTTATTCTGGTGGTAGTGGATCATGCCACCAGATACCCAGAAGCTATTCCCCTAAGGACCACAACAGCCCCTGTTGTGGCAAGAGCCCTCCTGGGAGTTTTCTCAAGAGTGGGTTTTCCGAAGGAGGTTGTCTCAGACAGAGGTGCAAACTTTGTCTGGGTACCCTGATAGTCTCTCCTCCCTGAGCTTTACCTGTAATACCATAAGTAGGCAGTATTCCCAGACCGACAAGTAGGGCACTTGGAGGCGGGTCCTTATCATCTCTGCAACACCGGGGTGCAAGTCATCAGGTAAGGTTTGCATTACTGAACCAGTCACCTGATCGCTTGACGTCGAAAAGACAAGGTCCAAAAAAGTGGCTAAGTGCGACGGTAAAATCTTGATCAGGACCTACTGCTTAACCTATCCGATCCGCACTCCATCACAGTTGGCCTTAGATTTTGATTTTGTCCCTGGCCAGTGTGACCAGATAGCCTTGGTTGGCGCTTTGTGCTTTTTGGCACCAGAAGGCACATTTTTTTAAGTTAGTCTTTGAAAATCCATATCTCCGGTTCCCTACATTTGATTTTTGTTGTTCTCTATTTATATATTTTGATGTTTGAATTTTATTGTGTTGTTTCTTTTACTTTTTTACTGTTTTGGTGATATTAAATGCTTTACACTTGCCTGTCTCCAAAATGAAGCCTGACTGCTCGTTGCTACGTTACTAGAGTTGCGCAAGGATTAACTTGACTGGATTTGATGAGTGATTGTGGCATTATTACTAGCTGAAGGTGCATACCTCCACCTACTAATAAGCCAGTTTCCCACAGTAAGGCACTGGATTTTGGACCCATGAGCCTATCCGGAGCTTGGTACTAAAAATATGTGCATGAAAGGAATCGTTTGTAATGGGTTTCTCCATTTTTTTTAGCACAGCCCTTTGAGTACCTCTTATTGCGTGAATTATACAACTTCAGGCAACCTTTTGTCATCTAGGTAAACATCCATGAACACACCCATGCCTTTATACCACGACCATTATCATGCACAAGTTATGCGTTTGTCTTCTAGCGCTGGGTTAGTTTGTGCATTAATGTCTTTAAGCATGAGGCATCAAATCCTAAAAAGTCTGTTACCTGGGCTGGACGTTACCTGTTCTGCTGCACAACGAGTTTTTAGTTTACCTTTTGTTACTGCTTGTCTGTAGTGTAAGTGCTTACGATTCTTGATTCTTGTCTCATTTTCTCTTGCAGGTTTTCAGGAGATGCTTTACAGACTGTCAACGGAGTCAGCAGGATTAAGCGCTTTGAGGCCCTTGCGACGCAGTGCTCGAGCAGGTAGGCGTGTGCTGGCAGTCTGGCGCAGTCTAAAGTGACCGCGCCAAGAACACACCCAAATGGCAGATGGGATCGCTAAATCCCACAAGATTTCGCTCTTAGCTGTTACGGGGTGGGTGGGGATTTTTGTAAACAATGTACATGCTTCGTCTGCAATCACTGTCCTATGCGCTTCGAAGCTGCATCAGGAGTCCTCTACCTTGTCAATGTGGGGCTGCGGTAATTAGTATCATTATATGTGACCTTATTCTTTGGATCGTGTAGTACCAACCAAGTACTGTGTACAGGATTTTACATGACAATGAATAGTACAACAATGACACAGAATTCCGTACAGTTTGCAACACACACTGACTTTAAATACACAACCTCTGACATCAGGTCCTTGTGTAGTGTAGTTCCTATATCCCTGATAGGCCCTGCGCATTGAAATAATATACACTATAGTTGTGGCATAGGACTGAGGTCAGTAAGCCTCTATCGAGTTCATTAAAAATAATTACTTTTGTGTGCCAGCTAATTCAGAGGTCACTAGAAACTTCTTGAATAAATAAGAAGGGATTAGTTTCTGACAACCGCATAAACATGACAACTTTGTTTCCCTTAGAATCGGGACAGTCTCAGAATCGTGGAAACAATAGATAACAGTTTTACTCAGTCAATCATGCATGCTTCGTTTCTACAGAGTTTACACAGAAATAGGTAGACTGGCGTTTCAATAAAAAGGGTTTATTGAACAGTCTTATTTCTCGTGCAAGAGATATGAGCTGCTACAATCGTAAGACAGAATGCGAAGTATAATACTTACAGCATTGGCAGTAAGATAAAATAATACTGGAATAGCATGGTTTGTAGCTATGACATATATTCATAAAAATACATACATAAATAACACAGGCTAAAATGTGAATACTCGTCTAGTGCTTCTAGCTAGTTCTACCCCAGTGTACCTAACCGGAGTGTAGTACGAGGTAAAAAGTAGGTGCTGTTTTTCTATAGTCTAGTTTAGCTATAGTTAGGATTGGTGTTGCCAAGATTTACCAAAAGTCCCTCTAGGTTCTAGTCTGCTCCATACCTTAGAATGAGAGGGGTTGGTATCTCTTTCCGGGTCTCGATCTCTAACACCACGCGAAGGGGAGTCAGAAACACTGGAGCTGGATTCTCTGCGAGGAAGATGACAGCGTCTGGTCAGTGTGTCAGGCGGGGACTTGACTTCCTTCTGAACCTGCAGTGGCAAGCCGTGCAAGTATGCAGCCGTGACTTGCCATGGCAAGTGAAGGTATATTTATACCTTGAAGGTGTTTAGGAATGCCAGTATTGATGTAAAAGTCGGGCAGAGGAATGTCATGACTGAACCCCTAAGGAATAGATGTTCATGCATAATAAATGAGTTCTTGGAGAAATCAATAATCCAAGCAAGGGGAAGTCCTAAAGGGTTAGGAGTCTGGTTTTCCAAGAACTCGTTGTGACGCGGATGTAGGTGGCAATGCCTGTATTTGGCTAGCATGGCTAATGCCTAAATAAGGATTGGATTTCTATGCCTAAATAAGGGCAATGCAAATTGTGCCTATATAAGGGCATAAGTCGGGAAACCTATATACAGTATCTAAGCCTTAAATCAATCTAAAACGCTATTTAAAACAGTTAAAGAGCTAGCCGGCTCAAATACCTCACCAACTCCACCTGATTTAAATAAAACACAATGCAATCAACTAGCCGCATTTTTTGTCGACAAAGTTGATAACATTTATCAGGCCATCGAACTAAATCAGTACAATCATGACGAAGTTCACAGTGACGTACATGGTCCTAACAGACCATGTATCCAAGAGGCTACTTTAGATACAACTTCTGATAAAGCTCCCACTCCCTCACTAAGCGTCTGGCCTATACTCAACGTTGAAACTGTCACTGAACTTCTAAACACGATAAAATCAGGCTCACCTAATGATCCCCTACCATGCTCCATCTTAAAATTACTTAGTAAAAAAGCTTTATCCACTATCACGGACCTTTTAAACAGCTCCTTGAAGGAAGAATGTGTGCCTCAGGAGTGGAAGCATGCAGTGATTCATCCTCTGCTAAAAAAAGCTGATGCAGACCCGAAGGTACCCTCGAATTTTCGACCAATATCTCTCCTACCTATTTTTGCCAAAATTCTAGAGAAACATGTCCACCGTTGTCTCTCGCATTTTATAACCACACACGACCTGTTACCTCCCCATCAATCTGGCTTCCGGGCTGGTTTTTCAACGGAGACCACCCTATTAGGTGTAACAGAAAATATCCGTTCAATGATAGATAGGGGTGAAACAGTGGCACTGGTGCTTCTTGACCTCAGTGCCGCATTTGACACTGTTTCACATGCGGTACTAATAAAAACCCTTCACTCACTTGGCATCTGTGGCTCTGCCTTAAATTGGATTACATCCCTAGTTGAAAACAGAACATTTCAAGTCTTTTCCAATTCTGCTTGTTCTGATACCTATACTTTTAAACATGGAGTCCCGCAAGGCTCAATTTTAAGTCCACTACTTTTTAATTTATACATGAGCCCACTTGCAAAAATAGCTGAGGAAGCCGGCTTAATAATGTTCTCTTATGCTGATGATTCTCAGCTTCTTTATTCCCTTCCACCATCAGGCATTAATGGTCCTTCCACATTAAGCCTAGGATTAACGAAAATCGCTGGATGGATGCAAAACAACTTCCTGAAATTAAACGGTGAAAAAACCGAACTTATTATTTTGGGAAGAAATAAAGAACTCTGGGGACCCCAACACTGGCCCTCGGAAATGGGCCCTCCTCCAATGCCAACCAACCAGGCCCGGAACCTAGGCTTTGTTGTTGATGACACACTTAGTATGCACCAGCAAGCCATTAAAACATCAGCCACCTGCTTTGTCATCCTGAAGTGGCTAAAGAAAATCTGCTGGATGTTACCGGATCACACTAAAAAAACTATCATTAACGCCCTTATAACATCAAGGTTAGATTACGCTAATGCGTTATACTTGGGGTCCAACAAAGCTACAGTCCGCAAACTGCAAACTGTGCAGAACGCAGCCGCGAGACTGTTAGGTAAAATTCCTATCCATGCGCCCACTACCAAACTCATACGTGAACTACACTGGTTAAAAATTGAGAACAGAATTAGATTCAAATCTTTATGCTTCATGCACAAAATCTCAACAAACAAAGCTCCTAAATACCTACGAAATCTGGTACAATGTTACCTTCCATCTAGGACGCTGAGATCTGCAACAGCGAATAAATTTGTTGTTCCCAAAATAAAACTATCACGCATGGGAGGCAAATCCTTCGCATACCTTGGTCCCTCCTTGTGGAATTCCATGCCACAAGCTCTGCGCTCAGAGGCTAATTACATCAAATTCAGAAAAGCCTTAAAAACCTGGCTATTCAACATCTAAGTCAGCTGTTCGATTACTCACCACTGAATCACAGCGCCGGGAAACCCTTTGTTGGGTAGCTGTTTGCGCTATATAAGATAAATAAATAAAATAAATAAATCGACACACAACTCTTGAATCCGGAGTTCACTTAGGCAACGGCAGTCTGCTTCAGCGTGATTTATTTTGGGTCTCAGGAAGTCCTTGTCCTCAGCTTCGATGATGGGCAGCTCTGGAGTCTTCAGCAGGGCACATCAGTGCAGTCAGGCTGAATAGCGGTGATGGCGGCAGCAGCTTGGCTCTCAACATCGACATCTTTTTCTGGAGCTTTTTCACAAAAGTCGACAAAAAGTTCTCAAACTTTCAAATCTTTTTTTGAAAGGTTCTTTGAGAGTCAGAAGGGATCCATCGCCCCAGCCAATGGTTCAGAAGCTGTGGTTTGCCTCCAGGGGTCTGGGTCTCTAACTCCCACAATGCATCTGGTCAGTCTGGGAAAACTCAGGTGAAGCTGGTCAGCTTAGTTGTCCTCTTGGTGGGTGTTGCAGGTGACCTCTTCCAGCACTTTTCTACCTGTTGCTGCTCAGGAAGTCCACTCCTTATTCTTGAAGACAGGCAAAGTCCTTGTCTGGAGCCTTTAAAGTGCAGCAGGTGCAGTCCTTCTGAGTGGAGTCCATGTGACTGCCGTCCATGTGACTGCCGTCCATGTGACTGCCGTCCATGTGACTGCCGTCCATGTGACTGCCGTCCATGTGAGTGCAGTCCATGTGAGTGCAGTCCATGTGAGTGCAGTCCTTCTGAGTGCAGTCTGTCTGAGTGCAGTCCGTCTGAGTGCAGTCCGTCTGAGTGTAGTCGTTCTGAGTGCAATCCGTCTGAGAGCAGTCCTTCTGAGTGTAGTCCTTCTGAGTGCAGTCCTTCTGAGTGCAGTCCTTCTGAGTGCAGTCCGTCTGAGTGCAGTCCGTCTGAGTGCGGTCCGTCTGAGTGCGGTCCGTCTGAGTGCGGTCCGTCTGAGTGCGGTCCGTCTGAGTGCGGTCCGCCTGAGTGCGGTCCGCCTGAGTGCGGTCCTTCTGAGTGCGGTCCTTCTGAGTGCGGTCCTTCTGAGTGCGGTCCTTCTGAGTGCAGTCCTTCTGAGTGCATTCCGTCTGAGTGCAGTCCGTCTGAGTGCAGTCCTTCTGAGTGCAGTCCTTCTGAGTGCAGTCCTTCTGAGTGCCGTCTGTCTGAATGCGGTCCTTCTGAGTGCAGTCCTTTTGAGTGCAGTCCAAGGCTCTAGCAGGTGCAGTCCTTCTGAGTGCAGTCCTTCTGTGTGCAGTCCAAGAATCCAGCAGGTGCAGTCCTTCTGAGTGCAGTCCGTCTGAGTGCAGTCCATCTGAGTGCAGTCCTTCTGAGTGCAGTCCGTCTGAGTGCAGTCCGTCTGAGTGCCGTCCTTCTGAGTGCCGTCCTTCTGAGTGCAGTCCGTCTGAGTGCAGTCCGTCTGAGTGCAGTCCGTCTGAGTGCGGTCCTTCTGAGTGCGGTCCTTCTGAGTGCGGTCCTTCTGAGTGCGGTCCTTCTGAGTGCGGTCCTTCTGAGTGCGGTCCTTCTGAGTGCGGTCCTTCTGAGTGCGGTCCTTCTGAGTGCGGTCCTTCTGAGTGCAGTCCTTCTGAGTACTTTCCGTCTGAGTGCAGTCCGTCTGATTGCAGTCCGTCTGATTGCAGTCCGTCTGATTGCAGTCCGTCTGATTGCAGTCCGTCTGATTGCAGTCCTGAGTGCAGTCCTTCTGAGTGCAGTCCTTCTGAGGGCAGTCCTTCTGAGTGCAGTCCATCTGAGTGCAGGCCTTCTGAGTGCAGTCCTTCTGAGTGCATGCCTTCTGAGTGCATGCCTTCTGAGTGCAGTCCGTCTGAGTGCAGTCCGTCTGAGTGCAGTCCGTCTGAGTGCAGTCCGTCTGACTGCAGTCCGTCTGAGTGCAGTCCTTCTGAGTGCAGTCCTTCTGAGTGCAGTCCTTCTGAGTGCAGTCCTTCTGAGGTCAGTCCTTCTGAGTGCGGTCCTTCTGAGTGCAGTCCATCTGAGTGCAGTCCTTCTGAGTGCAGTCCTTCTGAGTGCAGTCCTTCTGAGTGCATGCCTTCTGAGTGCAGTCCGTCTGAGTGCAGTCCGTCTGAGTGCAGTCCGTCTGAGTGCAGTCCGTCTGAGTGCAGTCCTTCTGAGTGCAGTCCTTCTGAGTGCAGTCCTTCTGAGTGCAGTCCTTCTGAGTGCGGTCTGTCTGAGTGCAGTCCTTTTGAGTGCAGTCCAAGGCTCCAGCAGGTGCAGTCCTTCTGAGTGCGGTCCTTCTGAGTGCAGTCCTTCTGAGTGCGGTCCTTCTGAGTGCGGTCCTTCTGAGTTCGGACCTTCTGAGTGCGGTCCTTCTGAGTGCGGTCCTTCTGAGTGCAGTCCGTCTGAGTGCAGTCCGTCTGAGTGCAGTCCGTCTGAGTGCAGTCCGTCTGAGTGCAGTCCGTCTGAGTGCAGTCCGTCTGAGTGCAGTCCGTCTGAGTGCGGTCCGTCTGAGTGCGGTCCGTCTGAGTGCAGTCCGTCTGAGTGCAGTCCTTTTGAGTGCAGTCCAAGGCTCCAGCAGGTGCAGTCCTTCTGAGTGCAGTCCTTCTGAGTGCAGTCCTTCTGAGTGCAGTCCATCTGAGTGCAGTCCGTCTGAGTGCAGTCCGTCTGAGTGCGGTCCGTCTGAGTGCGGTCCGTCTGAGTGCGGTCCGTCTGAGTACAGTCCTTTTGAGTGCAGTCCAAGGCTCCAGCAGGTGCAGTCCTTCTGAGTGCAGTCCTTCTGAGTGCAGTCCGTCTGAGTGCAGTCCGTCTGAGTGCAGTCCGTCTGAGTGCAGTCCGTCTGAGTGCAGTCCTTCTGAGTGCAGTCCGTCTGAGTGCAGTCCGTCTGAGTGCAGTCCGTCTGAGTGCAGTCCGTCTGAGTGCGGTCCGTCTGAGTGCGGTCCGTCTGAGTGCAGTCCAAGGCTCCAGCAGGTGCAGTCCTTCTGAGTGCAGTCCGTCTGAGTGCAGTCCGTCTGAGTGCAGTCCGTCTGAGTGCAGTCCGTCTGAGTGCAGTCCGTCTGAGTGCAGTCCTTCTGAGTGCAGTCCTTCTGAGTGCAGTCCTTCTGAGTGCAGTCCTTTTGAGTGCAGTCCAAGGCTCCAGCAGGTGCAGTCCTTCTGAGTGCAGTCCGTCTGAGTGCAGTCCGTCTGAGTGCAGTCCGTCTGAGTGCAGTCCTTCTGAGTGCAGTCCTTCTGAGGGCTGAGGGCAGTCCTTCTGAGTGCAGTCCAAGGCTCCAGCAGGTGCAGTCCTTCTGAGTGCAGTCCGTCTGAGTGCAGTCCATCTGAGTGCAGTTCTTCTGAGTGCAGTCCTTCTGAGTGCAGTCCTTCTGAGTGCAGTCCTTCTGAGTGCAGTCCTTCTGAGTGCAGTCCTTCTGAGTGCAGTCCGTCTGAGTGCGTCTGAGTGCAGTCCTTCTGAGTGCAGTCCTTCTGAGTGCAGTCCTTCTGAGTGCAGTCCTTCTGAGTGCAGTCCTTCTGAGTGCAGTCCTTCTGAGTGCAGTCCTTCTGAGTGCAGTCCTTCTGAGTGCAGTCCTTCTGAGTGCAGTCCTTCTGAGTGCAGTCCTTCTGAGTGCAGTCCTTCTGAGTGCAGTCCCTCTGAGTGCAGTCCCTCTGAGTGCAGTCCCTCTGAGTGCAGTCCCTCTGAGTGCAGTCCCTCTGAGTGCAGTACTTTTGAGTGCAGTCCAAGGCTCCAGCAGGTGCAGTCCTTCTGAGTGCAGTCCTTCTGAGTGCAGTCCTTCTGAGTGCAGTCCTTCTGAGTGCAGTCCTTCTGAGTGCAGTCCTTTTGAGTGCAGTCCTTTTGAGTGCAGTCCTTTTGAGTGCAGTCCTTTTGAGTGCAGTCCTTCTGATTGCAGTCCTTCTGATTGCAGTCCGTCTGATTGCAGTCCGTCTGATTGCAGTCCTGAGTGCAGTCCTTCTGAGGGCAGTCCTTCTGAGTGCATGCCTTCTGAGTGCATGCCTTCTGAGGGCAGTCCTTCTGAGTGCAGTCCTTCTGAGGGCAGTCCTTCTGAGTGCGGTCCTTCTGAGTGCAGTTCATCTGAGTGCAGTCCATCTGAGTGCAGTCCTTCTGAGTGCAGTCCTTCTGAGTGCATGCCTTCTGAGTGCAGTCCGTCTGAGTGCAGTCCGTCTGAGTGCAGTCCGTCTGAGTGCAGTCCGTCTGAGTGCAGTCCTTCTGAGTGCAGTCCTTCTAAGTGCAGTTCTCTGAGTGCAGTCCTTCTGAGTGCGGTCCGTCTGAGTGCAGTCCTTTTGAGTGCAGTCCAAGGCTCCAGCAGGTGCAGTCCTTCTGAGTGCAGTCCTTCTGAGTGCGGTCCTTCTGAGTGCGGTCCTTCTGAGTGCGGTCCTTCTGAGTGTGGTCCTTCTGAGTTCGGTCCTTCTGAGTGCGGTCCTTCTGAGTGCGGTCCTTCTGAGTGCAGTCCGTCTGAGTGCAGTCCGTCTGAGTGCAGTCCGTCTGAGTGCGGTCCGTCTGAGTGCGGTCCGTCTGAGTGCGGTCCGTCTGAGTGCAGTCCTTTTCAGTGCAGTCCAAGGCTCCAGCAGGTGCAGTCCTTCTGAGTGCAGTCCTTCTGAGTGCAGTCCATCTGAGTGCAGTCCGTCTCAGTGCATTCCGTCTGAGTGCAGTCCGTCTGAGTGCGGTCCGTCTGAGTGCAGTCCTTTTGAGTGCAGTCCAAGGCTCCAGCAGGTGCAGTCCTTCTGAGTGCAGTCCTTCTGAGTGCAGTCCAAGGCTCCAGCAGGTGCAGTCCTTCTGAGTGCAGTCCTTCTGAGTGCAGTCCGTCTGAGTGCAGTCCTTCTGAGTGTAGTCCTTCTGAGTGCAGTCCGTCTGAGTGCAGTCCGTCTGAGTGCAGTCCGTCTGAGTGCAGTCCTTCTGAGTGCAGTCCTTCTGAGTGCAGTCCTTCTGAGTGCAGTCCTTCTGAGTGCAGTCCTTCTGAGTGCAGTCCTTCTGAGTGCAGTCCTTCTGAGTGCAGTCCTTCTGAGTGCAGTCCTTCTGAGTGCAGTCCTTCTGAGTGCAGTCCTTCTGAGTGCAGTCCTTCTGAGTGCAGTCCTTCTGAGTGCAGTCCTTCTGAGTGCAGTCCTTCTGAGTGCAGTCCGTCTGAGTGCAGTCCGTCTGAGTGCAGTCCGTCTGAGTGCAGTCCGTCTGAGTGCAGTCCGTCTGAGTGCAGTCCGTCTGAGTGCAGTCCTTCTGAGTGCAGTCCTTCTGAGTGCAGTCCGTCTGAGTGCAGTCCTTCTGAGTGCAGTCCTTCTGAGTGCAGTCCCTCTGAGTGCAGTCCCTCTGAGTGCAGTCCCTCTGAGTGCAGTCCTTTTGAGTGCAGTCCAAGGCTCCAGCAGGTGCAGTCCTTCTGAGTGCAGTCCTTCTGAGTGCAGTCCTTCTGAGTGCAGTCCTTCTGAGTGCAGTCCTTCTGAGTGCAGTCCATCTGAGTGCAGTCCGTCTGAGTGCAGTCCTTCTGAGTGCAGTCCTTCTGAGTGCAGTCCTTCTGATTGCAGTCCTTCTGATTGCAGTCCGTCTGATTGCAGTCCTGAGTGCAGTCCTTCTGAGGGCAGTCCTTCTGAGTGCATGCCTTCTGAGTGCATGCCTTCTGAGGGCAGTCCTTCTGAGTGCAGTCCTTCTGAGGGCAGTCCTTCTGAGTGCGGTCCTTCTGAGTGCAGTCCATCTGAGTGCAGTCCATCTGAGTGCAGTCCAAGGCTCCAGCAGGTGCAGTCCTTCTGAGTGCAGTCCTTCTGAGTGCAGTCCATCTGAGTGCAGTCCGTCTGAGTGCATTCCGTCTGAGTGCAGTCCGTCTGAGTGCGGTCCGTCTGAGTGCAGTCCTTTTGAGTGCAGTCCAAGGCTCCAGCAGGTGCAGTCCTTCTGAGTGCAGTCCTTCTGAGTGCAGTCCAAGGCTCCAGCAGGTGCAGTCCTTCTGAGTACAGTCCTTCTGAGTGCAGTCCGTCTGAGTGCAGTCCTTCTGAGTGTAGTCCTTCTGAGTGCAGTCCTTCTGAGTGCAGTCCTTCTGAGTGCAGTCCGTCTGAGTGCAGTCCGTCTGAGTGCAGTCCGTCTGAGTGCAGTCCGTCTGAGTGCAGTCTGTCTGAGTGCAGTCCTCTGTTGTGCAGTCCAAGGCTCCAGCAGTCCTCCTTCGGTTGCGTCAGGCTGGGATCTGAGGGGCTCCTGCAGATCATCCATATGTAGTCCACAATCTTGGCTGGTGAGAGAGGGGGCACCGCAACCAATGGGGTTCAAGTTGCCTCCTCCTGTGATGACCACTTCCTGGGAAGGGTGGTATATTTTTGTCCTTGAACGTACGGTTCCTCAAAAATCAAAATGGAGGAATTCTCTCCTTAGAGTGCCGGTCTGGCTAACCCAGCTCACAGGTCTGACTATCTTTTTCCTACACTCCTCTTGCAGCCCCTCTCCTAATCTAATCAGGGGGGGTTCCTATCTGGCTGGGGATCAAGGAAATGGGGGCTGGCCTCGGTCCTGTGACACCTTTTCTTCTCCCTTTGAAGTTCAGTTTATCTCCCCAGCCCCCTTCTTGTCATTGCTTTTCCACACACAGCTCTCCTCCCATTGGATTGCTGTATTGTTTCAGCCCCAGGCCTCTTCACATCTACTCAGGGAGCAGCTTGCTCAAGTTGTTAAAAGGCTGACCATAAGAAGAGGCAGCTACAGGGCATCTTTAAGTAACTTCAGGATAAAAACTTCTAAAACTACTTTCCTATAATATTTATAATAATTCGTTCGATTTATTGTAACTATTATTTTGATACTATGAATTATGTTGCCACATAACTTTATTAAAAATGTAGACTTTATTAAAGTTTAATAAAGTCTTTCCAAGTTAGCCTAATGAGCTAGCAGCACCACAAGGGGGTACAACAAATTGGCAGTTTTTACCTGCCACGGTTTATAAACATATTTTATATTGTCTTAACTTTTTATAACAAGGCTCCCTACCCTCGGGGCACCTAGGGCAGGCCTTAGGGGGGGACTTAAACGAAAGAAAAAGGAGGTTTTGGATTTTGGAAGCACTTTTAATTCTAAAGTAAAATTTGGTCCTCGTTTTATTTTTAAGGCAGGTATGGCTTTAACACGAGCTCAGCTCGTCATGAGCGTCGAAGGGGTTAAAACGAGACTAGACACCGCAGTAGTGCACACGTAAGTGCTTTGAGTCCACTGACGTCCTTAAACCTTCCTGCCATATTATATATTAGGGACCTACAGTAGAGTGTCTTGGTCATTTATAATGATACCAAACACCATATACTTTTAAGGACAGAGCACTGGGTCTGGTTAGAGTCAGTCACCACCAGTAATGAGTCATTAAGGGGGGTGAGGTGTTCACGGCAAAAAAGGATGATTTTCCTACCTCCCTCCGGTTCAATCAGTCAGGCCGGGCACCACTCATTATTTACTGACCAAGACTTCACTCCTGTGCACCCATAACCTCATTAAGATGCAACCATGTTTTGGAATTTTTAAACACTGAATGATCCTTGTTCTGGTCATAACTCCAGTTTATTCAAAAGAGAAGTACACAAACTAAATAACACAGAGCTCTACCCAACCTTGGACCCACATATTCCATGTGGAAAGTTCCAGACTACAGCCTTGTCTAGTTTCCCAGGTCCATGCAGGATGTACTACTCCAATCCAGGTTTTTTCTTGGAATTCTGGGATTTGTAGTCTTCTTTATTCCCTCATCAAACAGGACTACAAGTCTAAGAATTAAAAGAAAAAACCTTGCCAGCACATCGTTCATGGACCTGGAAACTGTAGTGGCTATGCGGACTTTAACTAGAGAAACTAGTTACCCATCACCCCCCACCCCACCAAACAGACCACAAAGGACAGGGAACGAGAAGAAACAAGCATTCGTAAATCTCATAGGCTTCACCTATGTGATTAATATATTTTCTTTGTTGGAAGTTTTAGTTTAGTGAGCAGTTTTGCAATACAAGTTACTGAAACTCCGTAAAAGTGTTATGACCTGTTTATTGAGAAAGGTCCCTTTAATATGCCTGATTGTGATCAGCAATAAAAGAAGGCAAAGGCTCGGGATCCTGGGTTCTTTAAATGTGTTATTGGCCTTCTACAAACCTCTATATACTCCCGAAACCCAGCCCCTTCCCTGGGAGCTTGCCTCTTACTTTCAGTCGATGGCTTCTCCTTCTTCTTCCTATATGGATTTTACTTCACTCGAATCAGATATAACCCTGACAGAACTCTCCCATGCGGTTTCAGTCTTAAGACGTGGTAAGGCCCCTGGCCCAGATGGCTTCTCTATTGAATTTTATGATCATTTTTCAAAACTTCTACTCCCCCCATATGCTTCTCTTGTTCAATTCATTCATTGCTGACGGCTCTTCCAAAGGAACCTTTCAAGAAGCTATGATTTGTCTCATTCCTAAAGAGAATAAAGACCCCTCTCTTTGTAAAAATTATCACCCCATTTCCCTTGTAAATACTGACTATAAGAGCTTTGCCAAATTACTTGCTTTGCGAATTGACCCTATTTTGCCTGAACTCATTGGCCCTGAACAATCGGGCTTTGTTAAAGGACGTCTGTCCTCTGATAACTCTAGAGTCTTCTTTAATGTCCTAAGTAAAGTGTCTTCCTTGCAATACCCTCTTGCGGCCATCACATTAGATGCCGAAAAGGCGTTTGACAGGATCAGTTGGGACTTTACGTTCCATGCCCTCACTTGGATTGGCTTTCCCCCTAAATTAATTTCTCTCATTTCTCTTTTATATTCTGGCCCCAGAGCTTCTATTTTTGCCAACGGGAAAGTTTCAGATTATTTCTCCCTCTCCACAGGTGTCCGACAGGGATGTCCCTTATCTCCCCTATTGTTTATTGTAGCACTGGAGCCCTTTCTTACGAAAATACGACAGGACTCTCAAATTACCGGCTTCAATCCCGGCCCTAATCAAGTCAAATTATCCGTGTATGCAGACAATATCCTTTTATATTGTTCCAACCCCGACACCACCCTCCCTGCCTTCCTGTGTCAAGTTGATGCTTTTTCGCAGATTTCAGGCTATCGCCTCAACCGTGACAAATGTGAAGTTTTACCCCTGAATGTTTTATGTCACCGCCATTACTTTGATCACACTGGTTTCTCCTGGCAAATGATTAAGGTGAAATATTTAGGTTTTTGGTTCTCTCCTTCTATCTCTGACATTTTGAAAGCTAATTGTGACTATATAACTAAAAGATTAACTGATTCTATTACCAGATGGCATCCTCTGTTTCTTTCGTGGTGGGGTAGATTAGATTCCATTAAAATGATGTTGGCTCCTTTCGTTTTATATTCATTTTCTATGATACCTGTCCGTATACCTTGTTATTATTTTAAACGTTTGGACTCTCTCTTACTAAAATTTCTCTGGAAGAACAAGCCTTCACGGATCGCCTTGTCTTTCCTTAAAAAGGATAAGGAGTTTGGTGGTCTTAAATTTCCAGACTTTAAGTCATATCATTACTCTTTCATCCTTGTTAGAATCGGAGGTCTATGGTTGGCACAGGTATGCACTTGTGACAAGCAGGGACCTTCTCCTCTTTTCGGGGCAAGGGAACTACTCCTTAAGAATAACCCCTGCTCACCCTCTAGGTTGCGTGGCACGAGCAGATAAGGCTAATCCTCAGGGCGATAGTTAGTTAAGCATTTATGATCGCATACAGTAAACCCACTGACTCACTCTTGGTCCTAAATCCCAGCGATCCTCACCCTGTATAGCTTTGCGGGGATTGATTGTTTGCTGTTTTTGGGGATATTTCAACATTGCCTTAATATTGCTTCCACCATATGCAACGGTGATGTGATTTGTCTGTTTCGCTGGACTTTGTTCTGCTCACTCCCTTCGTATCTTACTTAACTCATATTCTCTTGAGGAAGGTGGAGACACGCCCACACGTGAGACCACGCCCACCCGCAGGCATTCTTAAGCGCTGACTACGAGCGCGCCATTTGAATGTGTGTTGACCTCTGAGGCGGAAGCCGGAGGACTTGTTCCTTTTTAAAATTGTATTTTCTGTCTTTTTAAAAACAAAATACTCACTCTCACTAGCACTCTCCACCGCGCCGAGCAATCTCCCGCATACCCCCTGACACAGCGGATCCTATCGCTGCACCAGGGATTTCCCTCTACCGCCATCGCGGCTCGAAGGCGGAGACACGCCCACACGTGAGACCACGCCCTCTCCCCTCCCTTCAAATGTGCCAGCCACGCAAGCGCAGCGGACGAGCGCAGCGGGAGCGCCGTTTGCGCGCCGAGGGCGCGCTTAAGGCAAACCCGTCTGCGCCGGTCCGCGCTCGAACGGGCTCAGGGCTACAATCCCTGCCGGAACAAGCTCCCACTAGGGTAATATACTCGCGCCGAGACCTTCTCAGTCTCAGACCCACCAACAACAGCACCTGCAACTATGTTCATGACCTAGACGGTCAATTCACTAGCTGCACAATTTGCCACCCAGCCCAGCTACAACTATCCATTCCACGCGTCTCTCACCCGGGCCTTAAACTTGCCTCATTGAACTGCAGGTCACTCCCCATGCATGCCCTGCTCATTAACCACCTAATAGAAGACCACGAACTAGACATTCTATTCCTCACGGAAACGTGGATCACCGACCACTCGGACTCGGACGTGGTCTTAGCCCTTCCCCCGGACTATAATATCCGGTCCCAACAACGTCCATCTGGCAGAGGAGGCGGACTGGCCATCCTCTACAGGAATCATTTTTCCTGTAGAACCTACGATGCCCACATCCTGGACTCTGAAAGCCTTCATTTCACCATCCAGCTAGCACCGACTAGCACGCTGTCAGGCCTCCTAGTTTATCGCTCCCCTGGCCACTATGGCCCGTTTGCTAGCGCCCTCTTAGAGTCAATAGCTTCTTTGGCCCATTCCACCTCCAATTTCACTATACTAGGAGACCTAAACATCCATTTCGACGACCCCCTTGACATTGGGGCAGCCGATTTGATCACTGACCTGGCGGCCTATGGCCTCATACTTACCAACTCCGGAGCCACACACACTAAGGGTCATTTACTAGACCCTGTGTTTACTAACCTCCACACCCTACAAACCAAGGAGTCCCTCCCCCTCCCGTGGACGGACCATTTTTTGGTCCCCTTCCGCTTACCAGGGGATTTTAGGAAACCCCATAAACCCGCCACCTATACTAGGGATAGAGCATGGTCCAGACTTTCGGCTGAGGATTGGGCCAAAGCCCTGGACCAGGCAACCCCTAGTCCATCGGAGGACCCAGCCACCGCGGACAGAAAGTTCAGGGAGTGGATCTCCACCTCCCTCGACTCCATCCTCCCCATAAAAACCCGTGAGGATAAAAACGGGAAAACTGGGTCAGCTCCATGGTACAGCCCGGAACTAAGAACTCTCCGCATTGAGTGTAAAAAAACGGAGCGACTATGGAGAAGGGACTGGCTCCATACTAACAAGGACGCCTACCGTAGGTCGGTGAGATCTTACAAAGCCGCCTTGAGGTGCACCAAAGCCGCATATTATGACACCAGAATAAGGAATGCCACCAACTCAGCGAGAGAATCTTACCTCATCGCCAAAGAACTGCTGAAAATACCGGCGCCCCCTTCTTACAATTCATCTTCGCCGGACAGAAGCGATGAACTGGCAACATACTTCGACTCTAAAATCACCCGTATCCTAGTCTCCCTCCCGCCTCCTAGTCTACCTAATCACATGGACTCTGACGCACTCACCAATCAGACAGGAAATATACTGCCCCCACAACTCACTGCCTTTAGGGCAGTATCATTGGACGAAGTAGGATCAGCCCTGGCCAAACTGAATAGCGGCTCCCCCCTTGACCCCGTACCTATCAGATTCCTGAAAGCAGTCGTTCCCACTATCCTCCCCACCATCACGGAACTCATCAACATCTCGCTATCCCAGGGCTCTGTTCCACCGAGCTGGAAGAGCGCTGTAGTTAAGGCTCTTCTCAAAAAGCCCCAACTAGACCCCTCCGACTTGGCCAATTATCGGCCAATTTCGCTCCTCCCCAGTATCAGCAAAATAGCCGAGAAACTGGTAAACGTCCAACTGTCCCAGTTCCTTGAATCAAACAACCTTCTACGTCGGTCCCAAACTGGGTTCCGCCCTGGCCACGGTACAGACACCGCCCTCCTCGCTGTCATCGAGGAGGCTAGGTGCATTCTGGATTCAGGAGGGTCAGTGGCAGTGATCCTCCTGGACCTCAGTGCAGCCTTTGACACGGTGAATCACCGTGTCCTACTCCACCGGCTGGCCGTGGCGGGACTCGCGGACACGGCGCTTGCGTGGATAGAATCTCTCCTATCAGGCCGCTCTTTCCAGGTATGGGACGGCAATTCCCGCTCAGCCCCTTTCCCCCTCACTAGTGGAGTTCCCCAGGGGTCGTCATTAAGCCCTACTTTGTTCAACGCTTATATGGCCCCCCTTGAGGATGTCGTCTCCCCTTTCGGAATCAAGATAGTGAGCTATGTGGACGACACGCAACTGGTCGGCTCACTCTCTCATCTTGACAATCACCCGGACAATCTGTTGAACTGCCTCCAGGAAATCCACCACTGGATGTGCGAGTCATCATTGAAGCTCAACGGATCGAAAACCGAAGTCATGCTCATGGGCAAGAAATGGTCCACCATCCCACCTTCGGTCTGGCCAGACGCTTTCGGTGAGGTGCCCTCCCCGAAACCAGAAATCAAGACCTTGGGAGTCTGGCTTGAACCGGAGTTGTCCATGAAGACCCAGGCAGCCAAAACAGCAGGCACCTGCTTCGGACTTAGGCGTTCCATCCGTAAAATCCTCCCACTACTCCCGCCCCTATCTAGGAAACTCTTGATTCAAGGTTTGATCCTTGCCCGGCTGTGGTAAATAAATAAATAATACCTCTATTTTTGATAACAATAACAGATAGCTCAATAAAATAAGAGTCAAGATTCGAGGTAGTAGGAGTTTGCAGGTTTAATACAGCATAAAGGACAGGAACAGGACAACCTGCACAGGAATAGGATGGCAGCTAGCTAGCAGGGGGGCCCCGACAGCTGTCGGGCAGGATCTGGAATGAGCGCGCTAGCTTTTAATAACAATACACAAGTATATATACTAAAACAATTGCATTGCAGTACATACAGTAGGCGGAACAGTGGGTGGGGCCTGTAACAGTCGCGAAAGATAAGGGTGAAAGTAGGTGTAACAAGAGGCGTGTACATAGACATGTGATGTAAACGTAACAGAATATGTCACAAATGAGGCGGAAACATGGAGGGGGCTACCTAAGGAGCCGGGACCTCTAACCTAGTGGTGCGCGCAAACTGACAATGACGTGTTACTAGGGAGAAGCTGGGGGCTATGACTTCTGCGTTAGAAGCAGAGACTGAAGTCTGGAGAGTCAGAGCGACATGTACCTAAACACTATCTAGTATCTGATGTTTAGAGAACATGTTGATAGAATCCAAAAGTTATCAGGGTAAAGGCTAACAGACACTAAGACTGGTGCATGCATTATTCTACATGTAGTGTGTGTTGAGGAATATTAAATGACCATTAATACAGTATTTCTCTTGCATGGAGACGTAAAGGCTTGACCATGACGGAAACTATTGATGCGATTCAGTAACTTTAGGAATGCAGAGAAGGAGGGCTGGACTGATAACTAGAATCATAACATATTCTTGGCAGACTGGCAGGCAGAGCCAGGCCGAGCCGGGCACTGTGAGGCAGGAAGTAAGTGAAGGGTCAGGGATACAGGTGGGGGCTGTATCGCTCCTCGGAGAGGGTTCAGGAGACAGGAGCTGAATCTGAGTCCGGGCCCTTTTGAGGCCTAGAAACAGGGACTTTACAATGAAATAACGTGCACACTGTGAAACGTGGCAACGTTGCTTTACATAGGCCTGATACTCGTAGCTTTCACGAGAACTGGAAACTGGCATACTAGAGATGGACACAACTGTAATTGCATCTTTAATTGATCATGGGGGATACATATGCATATTAATCATGCACATATAACATAGGATGAGGAACACGTAGGGACACAGAACATGGCAAAATTTACTTTTCCACATTCCCTCCTTGTCACTACGTTTCCATCAGGGAACATCAATATTCATGATACCATCTATCATTTCATACAGTATCATTTGCTCGTCTCGAATTTTCTTGGAACGGGATTTAGGACGGGACTTGGGACTAGGAATACAAGAGGTAGCACAAATGCCGCAAATCGCAGGGCCACATTGTATACAGAGGCAGCAACTGAATATGATCGCTACTGCAATACCTAGAAATGACAATACTTTCCATCCCCAAGCAGAAACTATACTCCAGAACCAACCGGACCATGTCCAGGTGCCTGGATTTTGACCGGACCATGTCCAGGTGCCTGGATTTTGGTGTAACTGATGGGCAATTAGCTGAATAAACAGACGGCGCGTTATTAGGAATGAAAATGCAGCAACTAGATCCGATGACTCTACATGCTCCTCCTCTATCGGCTAGTATGACGTCAAGAACGAGACGATTCTGGAGCACGACAAATCTCATAGCAGATTGCTCTTCGGTTAAGTTACTTAGAGCAGAGGCAGTCTCATTCACTACTGCTTCGAGGGTTCTGGTCAATCTACGGATTAACTTACTATTCTGGACAGGTCCTATAAAGAAGAAGAAACCTTTATTGAAATCTGTATACTGTTCTAGAGCAGTTTCAGTTTGATCGACAATTGGGGACTCGATCTCCCTTTTATGTCTAAAGTGTACTAGATGTGTGTTTCTGTGATAATCGGATGGGGCTAGGAAAACAGGTGGCAGTAGGAAGGCAATGTAACAGGTTCCCTCCCAATCGAGGGGCAGACGAACATATGCGGTCTGACCACAAACAAAATATGAATGACGTGAAGCTTTGAAAATAGTTTTCCCACTGTCACTATACTTGACAATAGTAGTACAATCACTATGTCCTACATGTACGGAACCATTATTTCTGACACATAATTCGCCTTTGACTGGTAGTACTGAAATAGCAGGTAAGTCTGGAGTAGGATCAGACTGAACATTCAGGACCATAAAATTCGAAGAATAATTACCCAAATTATAAACTTCATTTTCTAGGTCTAATCCTGTTCTGTGGGGAAGACCTTGCTTGTCTGGAAAACATGTACTGTTCAAAAGGGACATATCATTTGGAGATGACGTTAACATGGACCAGGCTCCACATGAGCCATTATGTGAAAACGGATAAGGAAACAGTGGCAGAACTCCCTTCGGTGTCTGGAAAGGGGGGAGTCGACCACACACCCAACAATTAGTGGCATTGCTGGTCTGGTGTGAGTAATGTAACATGCGGATAAATGAATTGTTGCGCATAGCAAGACGATAGGACAGTTCATGAGGAGGCAGATCACTAAACGTGTGCTCTACTGTAGCATTAGAAGACTTATTTACATGAGAAATTGGAAAACATAAATGAAATGCATAACTCGTGCAGGTAACCATCAGGCTGAGAAACAATATAAAACTTAGAAAAACGATACATCGGATTGAGTTTTGACTAACTCTCTCACTATGGGGGTCTATTTCATACATGTCAGATACCTGTCTAACCGTTTCACCTAGGGGAGGACTTAGACAATTAAACTGGCTGACTTATTTTACTAGACCGGAGCTTCTTTTTATACTCCTGCTGCGGAGTTTCCTCTAACAGGGGAGGCTTTGAATCAATGTCATTTGCGGGACAGTTCTTAAGAATAGTATCTTGGCAGTCTTTAAAATCTTGACAATCCTTGGAAAAGTTCTTGGAAACAGTTTGTAGTCAGTGAAATTTCTTGACGTGAGACAGATGGACCCACCCCTTTCTGCCTTCCAACTTGACGGCAGTACGGGTGGTTAAGAGGACCAACTTCGGCTCCTTCCAGCGAGGCTCCAGCGGACTTGAACGATCAAAATTCCGGACGAGAACCAAGCTTCCTGGAACGATTTCATGCGGTTTCACCTCGGTATTGTCTGGAAATGCGGCGGCAACCTGTGAACGACAAGAGTGTAGGGCAGACATCAAGGAAGCTAGGTAATCTGTCAGCATATTACTGGAAACATCTGTAATACTTCGGGGTCTAGGTGTACCCCACATATTCGGGGGGCGGCCGAATACGACCTCATAAGGAGACAGGCCTGACCTGGAATGTGCGACCATGCGCATATAAAACAGAGCGACTGGCAAGGCAACTAACCAGTCTACACCTTTTTCTTGACAGACTTTAGCAATACGGATTTTCAAGGTTTGATTATGTCTCTCTACGAGACCGGCTGCTTCTGGATGGCGTACACAATGGAACTTCCACTGGTACCCTAACAAAAGGTAAACGTGTTTCATGAGTTCAGATGAGAATGGCTGGCCGTTATCAGAATATACGACCCTAGGGAGTCCATAACGGGGGAAGAACTCACGAACCAACTGCTTGGCAGTGGTCGCGGCTGTGTAGTCTGGGACTGGATATGCTTCTGTCCACCTGGACAAAGCGCATACAACTACAAGGACATACTTGAAACCTCGACATCGCTCCATCTGAATATAATCCATCTGGAGGACTTCAAAAGGGTGGTCAGGGGGCTGGAATCCACCTTGTTCCACCGGGACACTTTTACCTGGATTAAACTGGCAACATATCATACAGGTACGGACTTTCTGCTTGGCTGCAGCTCGTAAATGCTTGTTAAACCAAATGTTCTGGATACTGTCTAACATGGCTTTTTCTCCTAAGTGTGCTGGACTATGTGCGGTATTGATAATGACTTGAACCATTGAGTCGGGGAGAAACCATGTGGCTTTTCCCTTCGTCAACCATCCCTGATCTGTCTGGACCCCTCCTTGTTCGGACCATTTCCTGATTTCCTCGGGGGTAGCATGTAACTGAATATCTATGACTTCTTGAGTAGGGTCCTTAACTGTCATACAAGTAGTCTGTTCTAGAGTGGATGTCGGTGTCTTGTTAACTGGTATGTCTGGTGTCTGTGCTGTAAGCTTGGCTGTTCGATCTGCTAGATCATTACCTTGGGAAATAATTTCAGTAACTTTAGTATGTGCTTTGCATTTCATGATAGCAATAGATGTCGGTAAATGTATTGCATCTAACAGAGCTTGAATAAGGAGACCATGCTGAATCTTGGTTCCATGAGAAGTCATGAAACCTCTCTCCTGCCAGAGCACTCCGAAGTCGTGTACAACTCCGAATGCGTAGCGTGAATCTGTGTAAATATTAACTTTCAGGTTCTTAGCGTGTATGCAGGCTTGTGTCAGAGCAACTAGCTCTGCTGCTTGAGCAGACAGGGTGTCAATACGGTGTGTTTCAATAACTTCAGTGTCAGTAGTCACTGCATACGCGGCTACTAGTTCTCCTGTACTCGTTCTCATACATGAACCATCCACATAAAGTGTCAGGTCAGGATCTGGTAATGGAATATCTGTCAGATCTTGTCTTGGCTTAGTCATAGTGTTAACTACTTCCACACAGTCATGTGTGGCAGGATTCGAAGTAACTGACGGTAACAGTGTAGCAGGATTTAGAACGTTGCAGCGTCTGATTTCTATGTGTGGCTGGAATAGTGTCAGTTCATAACCTGTCAAACGTGCAATTGTCAAGTGCTGAGTCTGTGTTCGGTTTAAAAGAACTTCCACGGAGTGTGGAACTCGTACTGTCAGGGAGTGTCCTAATACTATGGAATCACTTTGTCTGATAGCTAATGCTGTGGCTGCAACTGACTTGAGGCACGCAGGCAGAGCCTGGGCTACTGGATCTAAAGTGCTCGAAAAATAAGCACAGGGCTTGTACTGTCCTGCTTGATCTTGTGTGAGAACAGATAATGCTGTACCATCACGTTCTGTGACAAAAAGTGTAAAAGGCTTACTGTAGTTCGGTGTTGCTAGAACAGGAGCTTGGCATAAAGCTTTCTTTAACTCATTGAAACTAAGTGTATGTTCAGATGTCCAAGGGAGGACAGTCGATACGGCTGCCTCCTGTGTCGTTAACTGTATCAGTGGCTTGGCTAGAAATGCATACTGAGGAATCCATTGTCTGCAATAAGAAGTAAGGCCGATAAAAGCACGTACCTCATTCTGTGTCTTGGGCTGAGGAAGACTCGCTATTAACTGGATGCGATCGGGTGTCAACTGCCTACCCCACTTGGACAGTAAGTGGCCTAAGTAGATCACTTGCTGGACACAGAATTGAAGCTTTGAAGGGGACACCTTGTGCCCCATCTCGGCTAGGAAATACAGGACTGTAAGTGATGCTCGCTCGCAAGCACGTTCAGAACGGGCTGTGATCAGTAGATCATCGACATACTGGAGCAGGGCAGTGTCAGTTGGCATGTGAATGTTGTCTAGTTGTCTCTTAAGTGCTTGACTGTAAATACTAGGACTTTCTGTGAAACCTTGAGGAGCTCGTGTAAATTTATAGCTCCTTCCATTTAAACAAAAACCGAAAAGGTACTGGCTGTCTGGATGAATGGGGACACTGAAAAATGCATTCTTGAGGTCAATTACGGTAAAAAATATTGCCTCAGAATCAATAGCTGTCAATAGAGATGAAATATCTGGAACAACTGGGTACTGAGGAATAATACATTTATTGAGTTCTCGAAGGTCAATCACTAATCGATATACTGGGGGTGCATTTGGATCAGTACGTTTCATGACTGGAATGATCGGAGAATTACATACATTGGAGTCAGTTTCTACAACTACTCCTTGAGCCATGAGCTCGTCAATAATTTTGGATAAGGCTGCTACAGCCTCAGGTGGCAATCTGTACTGTCTGATTCGTGGCAAGACTATACCTTGCTTGAGAGTCACACGATGGGGTGTGATTCGCATGAAACCAACATCAGTTGGACCTTGCGCCCATAGATGCTGCGGGACATTAGACAATCTTGGATCAAAATCTCGTAATACATAGTGACCCTTGAAGTCACGTAAAAACAAACGTATTCCCTCTGGGGAACAGCAAATAACTGCACCTAATTCTTTCAGTGTTTTAATGCCTAACAAATTTTCTGGACATGACTTCGTAAGCAATAGATCAGTAGTTCGGGACAATGGACCTACTTCTAGAGTAACTGGCTTTGATATCTCGTTTACAATAGGCTTTCCTGAAAATCCAAGGGAAACATTTCTAGAGCCTGAGAGCGGAGCCCCTGGAACCTCGTCGTGACTTATGGTAGTCCTACTTGCCCCTGTATTGATCAGAAACTTTCTGTCTTTCCCTAATACTTGACTATGAACATAGGGACCTTCTTGATCTACAGGAATCTCGATGAGAGGCAAGCCTACCTCCCCCTCTAGGCTGTTTCATGAGTACGCTTGATACTCTGGATACTCTGTCTGAGCATACTGGTACATCTGCTGTGTAACATGCTGTGTTGCAGCAATAGGCTGCTGTACTGGAACTGTCTGTTGTGCATTCTGTGGCTGAGAACTCTGTGAAACTTGTTCTTGTCTAGGCGGACGTGGTCTTTCTTTAGTTTTACCAGTGGCTATATTGTGTTTCAGAACTGCACACTCGTTTATAAAATGACCTGGCTGTTTACAATAATTGCATGTCCCTTTAACGGGAGCTGCAGGATGACTGGCTTGATGCGGACCCCTCTTCTGACTGTCTTGAGGAACAGATTGTGCAACTAGTTCTTTCATTTTCGTGTCTTTCATACGTCTTCTCTCGTGTTCTTGCTCTTCTCTGATTCTATTCTGGTGATACTGGAGCATCTGTAACATCTGGGACGGAGTACTAGCTTGCCATGTACTTTCGACTTTCAAAACTCGATTCTTAACTTGTGGACTTGAATTCTCGACTAATTTAGTAACAAAAAGATGCGGGTATGACTCGCTACTCGTCTTCAAACCACTGTTTATGATAAAGCATTTCTCAAATCTGGAATAAAAATCACTAGTGTCTTCGTCTTGTTTCTGTTTACAGGCTGAGATTGCATCCCAGTCTTCCTTTTTAGTGGCTAATAATCTAGGCAAAACTTGTATTAATAGTTCTGGTAATTCTTTACATTTGTCTCCAAGACCGGTACCTGGTACTCGTATCTTATCTTCAGCTTCTAGAGCTGTCCAATCAATCTTTTTCTCTCCCACCTCCCAATCTTTTTCCTTGAGTTTCTCGTATATGCCCGCAGGCAACAGGACTTTTAACATTTTAATAATATCTGGATACGTGTATTCTCCCATACGGAGCATGTCTTTTAATTCTCGGTGGAACCCTGCTGGATCTTTGTCGTGACAGGGAATTAATTTCTTCATCTCTAAGAGTTCCATCTTGGTAACTGGGGTGTAAACAAATACTCGTTGCATCTCACCACCCGCTGTCCTAACTGGGTGTACTTCTCGTAACGGATGCTGTCTGTCTATGTAAAACGGTTTACTTTCTGGAGGTGAGACATGAACAAAATGCGGGTTCAGAAACATACTATATTTGTGGCGCTGTTCTAGAATGACGCTAATTAAATCGGTACCTAAACCTTTCCATCTATACTGGAGTAACTCGTTCAGGATATCATGTAACGGACCTGGATCAGAATGTTGACCCTCATACAATGTAATGAGGTGTTGGATCATATACATACCCACCAGTCGCTGCTCGGCTGGGGGCAGTTTCAGAAACATTTGTGCCACTATTTCGTCTGGAAAAGTGGTAGAATCAGTAATCCATCGGACTGCTGATCGGGCTAGTTCTTGTTCATGCATGGTACTTAACTCACTATAACCGATTCGTGATTTCAGGATTTGATCGGTAGCTTGAAATACTTGTTCTAGAGAGCCTTGTTCTGGTGCTGGAAGATGAAAGGCTTTCTTGTGTTCTAGGCGTAAATGTCGGTCTGGAAATCTAGATTTACCTACATACGCTATTCTGGCAGTATTCTCGTCCTCGACCTCTTCAGGAGAAGAGTCATTTTCTTTCTCGCTTCCTGGAGCTTCTGTGCGTTGTTCGTGTATCTTTATTATTTCTTTACGAATTTTCTTGTACATATGCTCTATACTATTGAGTGTCTTGTGCTTACCCTCGGCTATATTATCACTCCACCTTGTCAGAACTCTCATTTCGGTCGGATCTTTAGTCGGGGTATCTTGTTCCCGTATTAAACAATTGATCAGGAACTTTAATAACATGAACTGGATCTCAGATTTCCTGTGAGACATTACTTCAGCAATACTTTCTGGATCTTGTCCTGTACGAATGAAACGATACATTCTGTCTAGATCTTCTTTCATATTCGGTAGGGTGACCAAATACTCGGACACCTGTCTTATACGCACGGAATATAGAACCATACTATCCTCGCCTGGGACTGGATCATAACAGCATTCAGTAAGAACTCGTCTGATTTCTGCAACGGACTTAAATTTGGGCGTGCGCTGTAACGCACGTTCATGTAACTCGACTGCTCCTAAACGCCTATTTGGCGGCGGGGTACCAGGAGGACCTCCTCCCGCGGCCCCTATACTGGAATCGTCGACTGATACTCTTCGTGCTGGCAGAGTGACTGATGTGGCGGGAAGTTGTACTACGGGCTGGACCGGGGGTACCGTAGCAGGTACTGCAAAAGGTGCCCCGGTGGCTGGAAGACTATGAATCACATTATTTACAGGAGCTGGTGGAACAGGATTTGCATATTCCGGGACTGTGTCGTCCAAATAGGACGAGATAAAAATATCAGCTGCGGTCGGTTTGTGACGTAGCTTGGTCGGAACTAAGGGTGGCGGAAAATTACTGGATGCCTCCGGGGTTGCTTTTGGCAAGCCCTCGGCAAGAAGAGGATACATACCCTTAATGAGGGCATTCCTCTGTCTGTCTGACTGTTCGGTTTTAACTCGTTCACCTATTTCGACTAATTCCCTTTCTTGGGCTCTTTCTAAGGATTCTCTACTTAATTCTGACTTTCTGATTTCTTTTTCGGTTCTTTTATGAGATTCTTTGCGCCATAACTCGATGGCATCTTTCTGTGACTGTCTGGCTTTCTTTTTCCATAATACTTCTTCTACTCGCATGATGCACTCGGCATCCCACGTACCTGATACGGGCCATCTATACTTTTCTTCTAACTGTTTGGTGTACTCCACCCATAAATCTAGATATAATATGGCACTTATGCCATGCTTTTGATACATAAAATGACCTGGACTGTCCCTAGGCGGGACAGGAACTGCTTCTTCTAACAGACCTTTTCTAGTTTTTAACTGACGTAACTTGGAAAACAAAGGCATGACTGAACTGTAGTCTAGACACAATACAATACACAATGAACACGATAATTACACCACTTTCATACCACGACATTAAAATACATGAATGACATTTAAAATAACAGTTCGGACAAAATACTACCTGGAATACTGAAAACAGAATACAGAATTTCTCGAGAACAGAATGGACTAGAACAGAAACTAGATGCACTGCTAAAACAGTACGAAACTTACCGGTCTCATAAAGAGACACGTCAGGACCCGCATCCACCTAAGTGGACACTTCGTGTTGGATCTGTGTACCCCAAACCCACGGACCAGAGACAATGCAATTGACCCTGTCTAGATACTACCCCAGCAACGGTACTCACCGGGCAGCAAGAACGGAAGGCCTCTGACTGGACTGGACTGCTACGACGCCGGACGGACGAACTTCGGACTTCTGTTACGGGTGGGCCTCCGGATACCTCGGACCTTGGACTCTCGGCTTGGGCTCTGGTCGGGACTCGCCGCGTTCCTCCACCGCCTCGTCTGGATGCTGGACCGCAACCTCCGTCTCCTCCGTGGGCCTGAGGGATACTTGAAGCAGAAATATCTGCACGTGCACGGTATGGTTCCGTCACGGCTGCAGAGGATCAGGGGGCTTGCGTGGCTTCACCGGCGCGTGGGGAAAGGGCAAGTCCCTATTCGGGCGCCATTATGTGGTAAATAAATAAATAATACCTCTATTTTTGATAACAATAACAGATAGCTCAATAAAATAAGAGTCAAGATTCGAGGTAGTAGGAGTTTGCAGGTTTAATACAGCATAAAGGACAGGAACAGGACAACCTGCATAGGAATAGGATGGCAGGGCCCAGCAGGGGGGTCCCGACAGCTGCCGGGCAGGATCTGGGATGAGCGCGCTAGCTTTTAATAACAATACACAAGTATATATACTAAAACAATTGCATTGCAGTACATACAGTAGGCGGAACAGTGGGTGGGGCCTGTAACAGTCGCGAAAGATAAGGGTGAAAGTAGGTGTAACAAGAGGCGTGTACATAGACATGTGATGTAAACGTAACAGAATATGTCACAAATGAGGCGGAAACATGGAGGGGGCTACCTAAGGAGCCGGGACCTCTAACCTAGTGGTGCGCGCAAACTGACAATGACGTGTTACTAGGGAGAAGCTGGGGGCTATGACTTCTGCGTTAGAAGCAGAGACTGAAGTCTGGAGAGTCAGAGCGACATGTACCTAAACACTATCTAGTATCTGATGTTTAGAGAACATGTTGATAGAATCCAAAAGTTATCGGGGTAAAGGCTAACAGACACTAAGACTGGTGCATGCATTATTCTACATGTAGTGTGTGTTGAGGAATATTAAATGACCATTAATACAGTATTTCTCTTGCATGGAGACGTAAAGGCTAGACCATGACGGAAACTATTGATGCGATTCAGTAACTTTAGGAATGCAGAGAAGGAGGGCTGGACTGATAACTAGAATCATAACATATTCTTGGCAGACTGGCAGGCAGAGCCAGGCCGAGCCGGGCACTGTGAGGCAGGAAGTAAGTGAAGGGTCAGGGATACAGGTGGGGGCTGTATCGCTCCTCGGAGAGGGTTCAGGAGACAGGAGCTGAATCTGAGTCTGGGCCCTTTTGAGGCCTAGAAACGGGGACTTTACAATGAAATAACGTGCACACTGTGAAACGTGGCAACGTAGCTTTACATAGGCCTGATACTCGTAGCTTTCACGAGAACTGGAAACTGGCATACTAGAGATGGACACAACTGTAATTGCATCTTTAATTGATCATGGGGGATACATATGCATATTAATCATGCACATATAACATAGGATGAGGAACACGTAGGGACACAGAACATGGCAAAATTTACTTTTCCACAATAGCAATGCTGTCTATCTGGGAGCCCCTGAATCTACCCTGGCCAAACTCCAGCGAACTCAAAACGCGGCAGCCCGGCTCCTTATGGGCCTCCCTTCCAGAACCTCTGCCAGACCAGCGCTGAAGGCCCTACATTGGCTTCCAGTGCGGCAGAGGGTAGAATTCAAGGCGATGTGCACTGCCCACAAACTCCTCAATGGTCTTGGCCCTTCTATCCTGAGAGACATGGTCACCCCCTACAAGGCCCCTAGACTCCTACGCTCTGACAACGAACGCCTGGCCACCGTCCCGAGATTCAGGAAGGCACGCACTGGCGGTAGACGGTTCGCAGTAAAAGCGTCTGCAGGATGGAACTCACTCCCCCGCTTCCTGCGACTGGAACCCTGCCACCTCCTCTTCCGTAAAAAACTGAAAACTCTGCTTTTCCCCAAATAAGCTCCCCTTCCCCCTCTGGTCTCCACTTGTATCATTAGCGCGGGGATGCCTCCGGGTCACCAGGCACTTTATAAATCGCTAAATAAATAAATAAATAAATAAAATAAGGTTGTATTAAAAATACGTAGACTTTATATAAAAATACTTCATATGCAGAGTTATCACAAGACCATATAACGTTTAGCGATTGAGGGCCACCAGATTTAAATAGGCACTTGTTCTTTAAGCGTTCTTGGTTCAGCAAGGTACGATGACAGGGACAACAAACGTTGCAGACCCTGGATCCGATGCAAACTCGGGCTAGAGTTCAATTGTACCTTGCGTTGAGTGTCCAAGGCGTTTCAGGCGCGGACACTCAACGCAACTGGTGAGGGCGGACCCGGGACGAGGCCAACGGTTCTCCACAGTGAGGAGGGTTTTGGCGATCCGGGGACTGATGCAGCTCACAGGGCGAGGCGCCGTTCAGTCCTGCGGGGCGTACTACTTCTTAGCACGCGAGGTCGTACCTGTGGATCTGTGAGGGGCGTCGCGTTCTCGGGCAGGCGGGTGCAGCACCGGGCCTCCGGCACCACTGTACGGAAGGCCTTTCTTGAGGTGCGGCACGAGCCTTGGTATGCAGGAGGGCAAAGCGAGACAGTCGGGTACATTACGACGTACGGACCGTCCGAGGCTATCAGATGCGCTCCGTGCAGGATTCCTTCGGGAGAAGATGAGAGGCGCACAACGCGCTCCGTAGCAGGCGAGGTGACAGGAGAGCGGGCGGCCCGGCACTGGAGCGGAGAGCGACTCAAGCTTGAGCGGGGCTCTCTGCGGCGGGGCGACCAGGCTTCGAGCTGTCATGACCTTAGGAGGGGCAAGGCACCCGAGTCACAACTCCGGCGAGGGAATAAGACTTAAAGGCCCAACAGCAAACGGGCACAGGCAGAATAGAACCCACTGGTCCTGGGGTTCCGTTCAGGGGGCAAGCTCGTGATCAAGCCCTTGGAGATTGTTTCAGGCACAAGTCTACAAAGTCCTCTCTGGTCTTTTCCTCTCTGTTCTCAGCAAGGCACCACTGCAGGCCATTCCTCCAGGGCAGAGACCGGTTTACTTCCTTCAGCTTCTCTTGGTCCTTCTAGTCAGGCAGAGGTTTGTCGTGGTCAAAGCAGGATCTAATTTGTTAGGAGCAGGGCTCCGATATTTATACTCAGTATCTTTTGTCTTTGCAGGCCAGGGGGCCTGAGCCTGGTTCAACCCAGTTTTTAAGCACTCTGTTGACAAGAAGCTGCCGTCTTCTTTCAGGGTGCAGGGCAGGGACATCAGACGCTCCGCAGGAGGTGGAGCCAGCATTGTGGTGGTGGAGCACAACCCTACTCAGAGTCAAGGACTACTCCGCCCACCCATCCTGGTGTAAGCACCCTATTCACCACCTGGTAACCCCGACTGTCCCCGGGAATCCCCCAGCCCTGTCACTCACACCAACCCAGACAGCAGATACACATCCTGGCAGAGGCGGGCTGAAATAGTTAGGCGAGCAAATGCTAACTTTCTAAAAGTAGCATTTGCAAACACAGGATTTTAAAATAAACCTTGCTAAAGGAAGTATTTTATTATTCTGGCATACTAAACTCGACGTGCCACCGTGTTCCCTGAGCCTGCCGGGACTATAGCGTGTAATAATTCCGGCAGCTCACCTTGGCCTAAGAGAACAGGCAGCCCTTCAATAGTGAAGAACGAAAAGGGCGGTAATTCACTATTAGGACATGCCACACACATCATGGCTTGTCCTACCTTACGCTTACAATGCACCCTGCCCGTTTGCCTACCATAGGGGTGACTGATATGAAGGTTAGGGAAGGCTTAGGGACTGGCAAGTGTGTGCACTTGCGCAGTCAGCATGACAGTACCAGACTGTACGCAGGCTCTGCAATGGCGGACCCGAGACACATCTTACAAGGCTACTTCTGTGGGTGGCGCAACCAACGCTGCAGGCCCACTAGCAGCATTTGTATCTACAAGCCCCGGCACTCCTCGTGCACATTACTGGGGACTGACAGTAAACCAAAAAAGCCAATCATGGAAATCAATTACGGATACACTTTATATTGGGAGAGCATATGCACTTTAGCACTGGTCAGCAGTGGTAAAGTGCCCAGAGTCATTAAACCAACAAAAACAGGTCAGAGAGAATATTAGAGGAAGGCAAAAAGTTCAGGGATAACCCTGCCGAGAGGGCCAGGTCCAACAATCCTCAAACAAGCCTCTCGGTGGCTCTCCACAGAATCCGTCACTTATCCTCCTGTTTGGTTATCCTTGGAAAAATCTCTTATCTCGCTGTTTGATTTTCCGGACATTCTTGCTTTTTCTGCAAATGTTTCCCTCCTGAACTCTCCTGTTCTCACTCACACCCGCCATCTTTTAATTCCCCTCTTACCATCCTCTTATCCTTTTCTTATTTGTCTCAGCAACCCATTTGGCACAACAAACTACTTCGCATTAAAGAGCGATTTTTTTTCTGGAAATCATGGATTTCCCAACTCCTACTTGATAACACTCCCCTACCCTTTGCTGAACTTCAAACTCAATTTCTTCTTCCTAATTCCTTAAAGAAACAATATGATCTTTCAGTCCCGGCTCTTCACCAATATCTTCAATCTCTTCCCTCTTCTTCTGATTTGCCCCCCTCTTCCTCTACTATTTTCCCACTTTTAGATACTTCTCCTTCCGCTTCTTCCATTTACAAATGTCTTATAACCCCCTCTGAACGTCTCAAGATGAAGACTGAATTAGCCTGGGAACAGGATTTAGCAAAATCTTGGCCTGTCTCTTTATAGAATAGGCTGTGGTTGAAGATTCATAAAATGTCCAGAGCAGCTAACAATACCCAGACTCTTTACTTTATATATCAGCGTTTATTATTATCCCCGAAAAAAATAGCATCGTTTTCCCCTGACCTCTCTCCTAAATGTTGGTCCTGCCCTTCCCAGAATGCGGATTTACTTCATATGCTATTCCTTTGTCCCAATATCAATTCTTTTTGGCAATCAGTTTGGTCCCGTATACATGTCATTTTTTACATCAAAATCCCCTTCTCCCCTCTAATGCCCTTTTAGGTTCACCTCCAGGATTATCTTTCGCTTGTCTTTTTCCTGTATTTTTTTTTTTATAATATTTTTTCCTGGACTAATTGATACTTATTGTCTGTTTTGACTTTTCATTCCTTTTGACTATTTAGCATACAATGTTATACTGTGCAATTTTGCTTTAGTTAAAGTGTATTCTGTTCTTATTATTTTCCATTTTTCTTTTGCCCCCCCTTTCCTTGATTTAGATACAGATGTTTATTGATTCTGTCTTATCATTCTTCTTCAATATGCTTTTTATTTATCCGATTTCCTGTAACTTATGTTCATTGTTATTATATCTTCTGTTCTCTGTTTTGATTCAATAAACTCGAACTTAAAAAATGTGTTATTGGAACCCCACCCAGTAACCAGCAAAACCTCTCTCTACAGTAACTTGAAATAAACTGAAAGGACAAGTGTTCTAACGCCAACTCTTTAAGGGATCAGGTGTCTATTCTAGACATTTCCCTCTAAAGCTATTGCAAGTAATCCTGTTAATAAGATTTTACATATGTCCCTTTGTCAAAGTCAAAGTCAAAAAGTAGCTTTATTCGGTTTCAATTTCGGAAATCCATAAAAGCACATAGTAAAATACAGATAAAAAACATTTAATCTCTTTCATTAATTTCATTCTTTACATCAATTCAGTTATCACCGTCCAATTAAAAATAAAAGAACCAGAAATACCAAAATGCCACTATATCCAAGACTGAGTTAAAACTTTTTTAGTTCATTGGCAGTCTGAATCTCAGCATACTTTTTAAAAACACTGAAACGCTATACAGGGTAAGCTCATCCTCCATCATTTGTAATCTCAGTAGCGCTGGTCTGCACTGTCTAAGCCCCCAGTTGATAAATAGGACGAGTATATACCTTCTCCTGATTGTAGAGTAAAATTTACAGAAGAGGGTACAATGTCACATTGATTGTTGGGACACGTCATCACAGGGACAAAGGGGCAAAGACTGTGACCAAGTGTTAATCTCAGGGAAGGTCACGAGTCTGAAGAAGCTGTCCCCCCTGAAACGAGTTAGCAGCATCCGAGTAAAGCTACTCGGAGTAAGTTTTAAGTATTTCTGTAGCCCAAGACCATCTAACATCAATTGGTTTTGCATTAATAATAATACAGAATTTTGTATAGCGCGAACAGCTACCTCACGAGGAGGTGTCCCGGCGCTGAGAGAACAAGTGTATCAGACCATGGAGGCTGGAGAGGGTAGCATTTAGCGAGACTGGGTAAACAGCCAGGTTTTCAGCAGGTGTTTAAAACAGGCTTCAGATGGGGCCTGTTTGAGGGTGATGGGTAGTGAGTTCCATAGATTGGCCACATTGGCCGAGAAGGTTCATCCGCCCAGCCGGGCTCTTTTTACTCTAGGGGCTGTCAGTCGCACGTGGTTGTTGGATCTGAGCGAGCGAGATTGGGAATACCTTGGAAGTCGAACTTTCAGGTAATTTGGGCAGTTTCCATATAAAGATCTGAAGGCCAGAGTAAGTGCTTTGAATTTTATTCTACTAGCAACTGGTAACCAATGAAGGGAGAGGAGGTACGGAGAGACTGAGTGCTTGAACGGAATCCTCATTAAAAGTCTCGCAGCCGCATTTTGAACCAGTTGTAGTTGCTGTATAAGGTACTTTGGTAGGCCCAAATACAGACCGTTGGCGTAATCCAGCCTGGATGTGACTGTGGCGTGGACTACGTTTTTTTGGCAGCTAACTGGTAGAAGTCGAAGAATCTTATGTAGATTCCTCAACTTGCTCATACAGCAGCCAGCAACTTGCTGTATGTGTGAAACAAAGGACAACTTATCATCCCACCGCACACCTAGATTTCTTGCTGAATGGCTAGGCGAGGGAGCTAGACCCATCTCTGCCGGCCACCATAAATCAGATGGTGGGGGGGGGGGGGGTCTTTGCCAAAGAAGATCACCTCAGTTTTACTAGTGTTGAGTTTTAGTTTATTGGTGTTCATCCAGCAGGCTACGTCTTGTAGGCACCCCTTGAAGTTTGAGAAGGATGCCTCTGACACTTCTGAGTATGGGAAAACCAATTGGGTATCATCGGCGTATGAGATTGCCTTGATCCCCCAATTGGCGATCAGCGTAAAGAGTGGAGCCAGGTAAACATTAAATAAAAGTGGGCTCAAAGCCGAGCCCTGTGGAACGCCACAGTTCAGCGCTTTAGGTGTAGAAGAGACATCCCTCAATGCCACTTTCTGAGTTCTTTGAGTCAGATAGGACTGTAACCACTCCAGTGCCTGACCCTGGATGCCTATCTCCGCTAGTCGAGACAGTAGTATAGCGTGGTCGACCGTGTCAAAGGCGGCCGACAGATCCAGGAGCACCAGCATCGCTGAGTCTCCCGAGTCCATCGACCACCTTACTGACTCTGCCACCTCAATTAAAGCTGTTTCGGTGCTAAATCCAGGTCGGAAGCCTGATTGCGTCTCGTGTAGAGTTTTGTTGTATTCAATGAATTGATTTAATTGCCGCTGGATAACTTTTTCAAGCATTTTGCCTGGTGCTGCAAGGAGGGAGATTGGACGGAGATTATTGAGATCCTTAGGGTCCCCATTAGATTTTTTCTTTAGGGGGAGAAGAGTGGCATGTTTCCAAATATCCGGGAACACCCCCGCTGAGATGGACAAATTCCAAATGCGCTGAATAGCGGGGGCCACAAAGTCAGCTATGCGGCTCCAGAGTTTTGGAGGGCAAGGGTCGTCTGGCGAGCCCGATTTGCAACGACTTAGTTCTTGCTTGACCGTATTTAGGTCTATTGAATCAAATTGTGTCAGGGTAGCATAGTTCGGTATTAAGCCCGCTAAATCGGATTTAACCGTGGTCTTCACTGGCCCAAAAGACTCATATACTTTCTTGATTTTAGAGTCAAAAAAGTCCGAAATGCTGTTGCAAAACGAGATTGATGGGGAAACTTCCCTCTCAATACATATGGGTTTGAAAAATGACTGAACTATTTTAAAGGTTTCTTTGCTTGAATGTTCAGCTTGCTGAATCGAGTTCGCATAGTACTGTTTTTTGCTTTTCTGATGGCTTTATGCAGTTTTTTTGAAGCTTCCTTATAGCAGGCCTTCTCTGCAAGATCATAATTTAGCCTCCAAAGTCGCTCCAACTTTTTACAGTGCGATTTTTGCACTCTGAGCTCCTCAGAAAACCAGGGGGCAGATGGGGAGTCTCGTTTGGATATTGTGGCTGTTGCCGGAGCTATAGATGTTAGCATATTCCTGATCCAGTCATTAAAAAGCTGAGCATCGGTGTCCGCATTGGAGGAGAAGGTCGGCATGGTCTCAGCTAGGTGTGGACCCATAGTAGCTGGGAACAGCTTACTCCATTGTCTCTTCATGAACGAGCACTTACTGGTCATAGGTTTATCCGCCGTAACTATAAATTGAAATGGTATCAGGGAGTGGTCTGACCATATCAGGGGCAATGGGGTGTTAGCCATCATATTAGTGATGTTGGAGAATATTAAATCGAGCATGTGGCCCGCTCTGTGTGTAGGGCCCTCATTAACAAGTTTAAGGTTGGCTGAGTTCAGAGTGGACCTCAGTAAATCCGCTGAAGAACAGTCTGTCCTGTCCATGTGAATATTAAAATCACCGACAACCAGAAACTAGAATACCATAGCCTAAAGAAATTTTTTCCATAGTCCATAACCTCGCCTATGCTGATAGAACCACTCTTAAACCCCCTCCTTCACAGTTTCTTTGTGACTCCTTGAATTCTTACTTTTTGGATAAAATTGATACAATCAAAGCCAATATTCCTCCCCCTTCTTTTTCCTTTTACAGCCCCCCCAGCCCTCCTGTAAAAGCCCGTTTCGACTCATTTCCCCCCTTAACGGAAGATTCTTTTCTCTCCCTCCTTTCCATGGTCAAATCAGGTTCCCCTCTAGACCCTTGCTCCGCTCACATCCTTAGGCTCATTTTCACAACTTGTTGGGTACCTCCACTCTCTTTTCTTAACTGCTCCTTATCTCAGGGTGTTGTTCCCCCAATCTTAAAAGCAGCCATTATTCTTCCCATTTTAACAAAACCTGGTGCTGACCCCTCCGCTCCAGTCAACTTCCGTCTCATCTCCTTACTTCCCTTTTTAGGGAAAGTACTGGAACGGCATGTGACCCGAGCTCTTACCATCTTTGTGGAAGAAAACCAGGATTTGGCCCCTCGTCAAGCCGGATTCCGCCCCGCTCATTCCACCGAGTCTGTGGCGCTATCCGTCCTAGACACCCTTAGAGAAGGCATGGACACCAACCTTCCCCAGGCCCTGGTCCTCCTCGACCTATCCGCCGCCTTCGACACGGTGGACCATTCCATCTTACTTTCCCGTGTCGGGGCGGCCGGGGTCAGCGGGGTAGCCCTGGTTGTCCTCCTTCCTAAGGGACCACACCCAAGAAGTGCGGCTGGGCGACTTTTCGGCTGAGTCCTGTAAAGTGCCTTGCGGGGTCCCCCAGGGTTCCTCTCTTTCCCCACTACTGTTCAATCTTTACATTGCCCCTCTTATCTTTGCCCTTCAACAAATGGAGGTCTCCGTATTTAATTATGCGGACGACCTCCAGCTTATTTTCACCCTTTCCTCATCCCCTGATTCTATATCCAATTTTCACACTACTATGACATTCATCCGGGACTGGATGAGCCACAACCACCTGAAACTAAACCCGGATAAAACCGAATCGGTTTTGACAGGTGGTTGTGCCAGTCCCTGGTCATCTCTCTTTTGGCCCCCTTCCTTAGGTTTCCCCCCTTCCCCGTCCCCTTCCGTCAAAGCGCTCGGTTTCAAAATCAATGATCAACTCACTTTGCACTCACAGGTGAGTTCTGTGGTGTCTTCTTCTTTCCTCTCCCTCCACACTATCCGCAAGGTATCCTGCTTTTTCTCTCTCCCTGCCCTAAAACTCATCGTATTGGCTATGGTCGTCTCTAGACTAGATTACGGCAACGCTTTATATTGTGGTATGCCAGCTTACAATGTTCGACAGCTTCATCTGGTGCAGAACCAGGCCGCTCGCGTAGTCTATTGTGGGCTTTCAGGGGGGTTGTCGAACAAATCCACAGACAACGGGGTTTTGGGTAGTGCGGGTTTTATTATTTTGTACAGTCTCCTTTTCAGGACAGGCACTCGATAGTAAGGGAGGGGGTTTTTGGCCTCCTCCGTTGCTTCTTTCAAGGCTTCTCGCCGTCTATGCTCCCATTGTCGTCTGGGAGATGTAGTCCACGATTCCTCCGTTGTCAGGCGATGACCGGCATACCGGCAAAAGAACAGAAAGAAAAGACCAGGGTTAGTCCGGAGACCGGAGATCTGTTTATAAGGGTAGGGGGTGAGGGAGACACACGTGCCCGTTAACTACCCCAAAATCGTGACGTGAAAAAAACAGTGTGGGGAAACGTGCAGCAGATGTGGAGGGGCTTGTCAGGGGGGTTTGGCCCGCTTACGTCCCGCCCAACCCACGAAGCGTGACCGTACCTGGTCAAGCCACACTTCCCGGGAAGCGTGGCTGGACGATGCGCCTTCCCGTCGGCCTCCTGGCTTGTCGCTGCAGTCTCGCTCTTCTCTCGGTCCCCCTCCGGTGTTCTCGCCTCCTCGTTCCTCGCCTCCTGTCTCCTCCGTCCTCCATTCGTCCTTGCTCTTCTCGTCCAGTCTCCGCTCCTCCTCGTTCTCCTCGTCCTTCCTCCGCTCGTCCTCCCTTCTCGCTCCACGCTCCGCTCTCTTCACCGATCCTTCTTCCAGTCGCCACTCGTCTCCTCCGGGTGTAACACACACCTGAATGTCCTCAGGGCAGGATTTTACCTGTGATTGGAGGGAGTGTCCAAGGGCCGGCTCCGCCCAATTAAAGAAACAGTAGTCCTCCGTCTTCAGCAGGGGTTTGTAGGCGTCCACGTCTGTTGTCTTCCAGGTGTCGGTATGCTGCTCGAAAAGAGGGGACATATCAACAGGTAAGCCTGGAGGACCCGAGTCCGGGTCCCCCTCGTCACATCTATAAATTGACCAATTCACATCACGTCACCCCGCTTCTAAAATCCCTTCACTGGCTCCCTATTCGTGAACGTTCAGTGTTCAAAATGGGCTGCATTACCTTTCAGGCCAGTCAGGATCTGCCCCCGCTTTCATATCTTCTGAAATAAAAGCTTATAGGGAAGAGGTGTGGCGCCGCGGCCAGGGCGACTGACTCCAGAATCTGGGGATCATGGTTCGATCCCCGGGGCCGGCGGCTGATTATCCCAGCACCATGTGACTCTGGGCAATAGCTTGTTTAATCTTCCCGACGGCCCCAAGCGCCTAGAGACCCTTACGGGTGATTGTGCGCTTTACAAATGTGGATTATTATTATTATTATTATACCTGCGAGGGAATTGAGATCATCTTCCCAACACCTGTTGATTGTTCCTCGATTTCGCCGGAAAAAGTGGGGAGGCTCCAAATTCTCCACCATTGCCCTCAGTTTTTGGAATTCACTCCCACTTTACCTTAGGTCTTTGACTGATTATTCTCTGTTTCGAAAAGCTTTAAAAACTTTTCTTTTTTCACAGGCCTTCCCCCTATAAATCTTTTTTCTGTTCCCCGGTCACCCCTGCTAATTGAGGCTCAGTGAACCACAGCGCCATGAAACCGTAAGGTGTACGTGCGCTTTAGAAGTGATTTAAACTCAAACTCATTACCGATGGCTTCTTACCCTCCAGCTGCCACCTGGTATCTTCCAGGTAGGTAAGACAGATATTCTTTAATTTCTTCCTGGAGACAGCTGCCATACTAGGCGGATGATCAAAATATTCCTGATGACCTATGGCTATTAGAAAACATCTCACATACCTAAGCCACTCTATCTTCATACTCCCCTGATGGTTCATGCAATCCCTGATAATATCCCTATTTAGCCCTGTCTCTTGAGAAACCCAAACCCGGTGCCACAGCAGGATTGGGCTCAACTTAATGAGATCTGACACATACACTATGCCCAGCTCTTTGTGGCAAACATATGTGGAGGTTGACTTTGGCACTGCCAATAAATAACGAAGAAAGGCGTTTTCACAAGCCTGAATCTTACTGGTATCCGTAATACCCCATATGCCTGCACCATAAATTGCGGTGGACACGCACTTTGCCTCATAAATATCTATCAGGATTTACACCGGTCTACCCCCAAGCGTAATAGCAAAATTTCGCACAGCACCGAAAGCACGGGAAAATGCCAGCTTCCTTACATTTACAGCTGTGGCCCAGGTCCCTTTATTATCAAAGTTGATGCCTAAGTAAGAAAAGGTTTTGGTTAAATCAATTTTTGCACCCTCCAAAAAAATATTACACTGTACCTTACTGTTTTTGGAGCAGGACATGCTAAAAGTTTTGCTGATGTTAATTTTTAGGCCCCGCGTGCTCACAAATTCAGAAAAGGAATTAAGTGATCTCTGGAGTCCCACTTGTGTACGCGCCATAATAACGGCGGCGTCCGCATATAACAGGATTGGAGCTGACCTGCTTGTTATTTGTGGATAATCCTGCCTGTTAGCTATCAAATGGGATGCTACACTGTTAATATATAAGTTAAATAAAAACGGTGCCATAATGCATCCCTGTCTGACTCCATTTTCAATTGGAAATTTTGAGGTACACTCTCCCTTTATGCCAAAACGAACATTTGCGCCGGCCACCCGGTACAATTTCTTAATAAAATTTATAATACTGGGATCAATTTCTAAGCTAGTAAGTGTTTCCCATGAAATTTCATGACTAACGCAATCGAAGGCAGAGCTTAGGGCGACAAAAGTCAGGAATAACTTATCTCCTTTTGCGACCACATATTTACCAATAAGAACAGCTAAATTTAACCCTTGCTCTACTGTGCCTAAGCCTTCTTTAAAGCCATATTGGTATTTGGAGAGCACTCCCGTGTCCACTGCCCACGCCTGTAGTCTATTTAAGATGACCCTGCCGGCCACTTTCATTAGGGAATCTAGTAGTGATATGGGCCTGTAACATTTTGGGTCATGGCGATCTCCCTTTTTAAAAATGGGGATCACTATTGCTTCCTGCCAAGTTGTTAAAAACCCTATTTTAATGGAGCAGTTTAAAACATTTGTTAAAAGAGGGGCCCATAATTTGTTGTTTCATTTATAAATGTCCACAGGTACCCCGTCCGGCCCCGGGGCTTTACCCCCAGAGCTCTCTGCGATTGCTACTTCGATCTCAGATAGATTAAAGTTAATGTTCATGGGAAATAAACCCGGTGAACTATTTTCTACCTCTCCCATCAACTCAGGAACTAAGCCCCCCGGTGGGGACTCCTTCTCATATAAACCATTGAAATGATTTATCCAGGTTGCTTCCTCTATTACTTCATCAATACTGTTAGAAATGGGATCCCTGGCTGGCCACGGCTTGCGCCAAAGTCAGTCAGAGACCACCACTTCCACGTCAGGGCAAGGGAGTTACACGCCAAGATAACCCCTGCTCACCCCCTTGGTAACGTAGCACGAGCAGTAAGGCTAAACTTGGAGGCGATGTGAGTTAAGTGTTTGTGCACGCACCCCAGCAACAACACCCAGGGCCCACCACAAAGGAAACGCCACACAAGGTTATGTATAAAAATAGCCTTTGTATTACACCAAAACACATCAGATAAAAACACACACTTTACAATGTGCCAACAGGCATGGGCAGAATTTACAGGGGATATGTACAAGACGGATCACTGACATAATATCGACGACACAAATATCGAGATACACAAATATCGAGTCAAAAATATCGATTGACAAAATATCGACTCCCTATCTTCAAACAGGTAAGTACCAAAATATCGACTCCAAAATATCGACTTACAAAAATATAGACTGTCAAAATATCGATTTTTTAAAATGTCTTAAAATTAAGTTAAAACTAATATAGTAATACATATATTTAATATAAACTTAGAAATAATTATTAAAAAAATATAATTTTAATAAATAATTTATATAATTAAAAAAATTATATCACCAAAAATTACACACACACATATATATATATATATATATATATTCACTGAAAAAACCATAGGTTATAGACCATATATAGTTAGGAATTAGCATTTAAAAAACCTTATTTTACTCACACAAAACCATTGAAATTCCATATATAGTTAGTTGCACTAACTATATATTGCGCACCCGCAATCCACTGCTGATGATGTCACATATTACATCATTCATGACATGGTCAGTGACATCACTGATGACAACATCCAGTGACTATGTTTCTGTAAAGTTAAAATATGTCTTACATATTGAAGAATGAGTGGATGTATAAGTGTCTGGACGAAGGATTTAGTAGGTGCATGACTGAATGTATGAGTGAGTGATTAAATGTGTCTCACTGAGTGCATGGGTTAGTGACTAAACTGTCTTAATTTGTGCATCATTATGTCTGTTGTTCTGTAAACTGCTGCATGTGTTGATCAGTAGCTATATGAGTAACTATATGGGTTATTGATTGATTGCCCAAGTATTTGCATGGGAGACTGAGTGTGTGTGTGGCTGGATGGGAGGTGTGTGACTCTGTACAGATCAATGTGTACTTGTATCAATGATTGTATAAGAGAGTAAGTATGTGTTAGTATATGGTTGAAAACGTAAGGTGCTCTATGTTTAACTGTATAGAGTAGAAAATGGAAGTGTGATTGATTCTTTACAGGACTGACTAGGTGTGTGAGTAACTCCATGGATGAGTGGCAGAGTGTGAGTGTCTGTATAGGTGTATGAGTGCATATGATTGTGTTGTAAACATGAGTGATTGTATGTATGAATGATTGTATGGGTGAATGAGTGAATGTGTGTGTAGACGTAGGAATCAGTGAGTACGTATGTAGTAACTAGTATTGGTGTGTCAATGGTTTCAAAAATTATACTCTGTTTTTAACACTGGGTGAAACAGAGGTTATATTAAAATGTGAGGAGATGCATTGTATTGTCACATGAATGATATCATCAGTGATGTGGTCATTGATGTCAAATGAGATGTCATCAGTGATGTCATTTGAGATGTCATCAGTGATGTCATCAGTGATGTCACTGACCATGTCATGAATGATGTAATATGTGACATCATCAGCAGTGGATTGCGGGTGCGCAATATATAGTTAGTGCAACTAACTATATATGGAATTTCAATGGTTTTGTGTGAGTAAAATAAGGTTTTTTAAATGCTAATTCCTAACTATATATGGTCTATAACCTATGGTTTTTTCAGTGAATTTTCAAGGTTTTGTAAATGCTAATTCCTAACTATATATGGTCTATAACCTATGGTTTTTTCAGTGAATTTCAATGGTTTTTTAATAGCAAATATCATAAGCTGTCGAATGTCAAGTACGTGGTAAGAATTTTTTTTTTCGTGTTTATGCACACTGATCTGCTTTGATTGCTGCCCCCCACCCCTCATTTCTATTAGGAGTACTCTCTCTTTGCAGATAGTGAAGGGTAGTTAACGCAGCCCTTTCCCCCTTTGTAATCCGTCGTGCCTGCTTCTCTCTCCATTTGATTGATTGTTCTCTTTGGTTCATTCTCTATTTACAAACAAGCACAGAGTCGCAATACTCTGTTTAGTCTTTGCAGATAGCGAAAAATCGTGTAAAAAAACAAAAGGAATCGAGCAAAATCAGTAGGCCACTAATGGGATCTCTTTTTGACCTCGCTAAAATAGAAACATTAGGAACAACCTGTTGAAAATAGCAATGCGTATGTACATAAGCGGCGTTCATTTGTGTTCACAGTACCCCTTGTTGATTGTTTCAATCGAGCATTGAATTGTTCGATGTTAATTCTCTTAAGGATCTTCTCTACCTGCAAACGAGGAAGAATAGGAATATTCTCTCTCCCTTTGCAGATAGTGAAGGGTAGGTAACGCAAGCCTTTAACACGTCGTACCTATTTCATTCCTCATTGATTGATTGATTGTCCGAACATTGACTGTTTGGGAATTAGTTCTTTTTGGAGGTATTCCCTGTTTGCAAATAAACGTAGGAAAATCTTTGCAAGTAGTGAAAGGGTACGTAATGCGGACCTTTCTCCCCCGTTGTAATCTATCATGCCTATCCCCACTGATTGATGCACCTGTTTCACCCGGACCATTTACTAGACATACGTCATCTGGCCCGACCAGAGAGCACCCCTAGTGAAAAGGACATATGCAATAATAACGAAGTGATCACTGTATCCTGTTAACAGAAACTTTAGCATGAAACAACCTGGAAAGAAAAGAATAGGAAAACGAAAATCAGTAGGCCACTGATGAACATGAACTTTTATTAAACAACGAACAAAGAAACGATAACATAACGTAATGATAAAACCTATTAATGTCCTAGAAACAAGAAAACGTTAAAATATGCCAGTGGTGAGAGACCAGAAAAACAGTAAGAGAAACCAAATCACCCCTCGCTGTCCCACCGCCTGCCACGCCAAAAAAATCGATAGACTAGGGAAAATGCAAGTCAGTAGAACATCCGCCCCCACTCTGGAAACTTCCAAGGTGGGGCAGGGTTCCGGCTACGCCCAGCCGGGAGCAGCCCATATAAGGCAGGTCCTGCTGCCACGCCTCGGCCAGGAGATCCTAACGTAGGGTGTAGCCGGAGGAGAGGCCGAGACCAACGGGACCCGGCCAGGGGATTGCCTTTACAACGCTGAACAGTTGCAGGGGGGGGGGAATGTCTCCTCGACCCTCCCCTCTCTCTCCCAGTCCGGCCGCGGTGGCCCTTGAGAGTTGCAGGTAGTCCCGCCACATGCTCTTCCGGTCCGGCCACCAACGGTCGGGGGGCCGAGGCCGACGGAATCCGGCTGCAGCCGATAAACCAAGAAACCCGTTCATGGGGCCAGAGCCAGGGGCGTCCGGCCGACATCCACCGGAAGCCCGGCCCGAAGACGGACGGGACACTTCTTTCTTTTATAATGGCTGCGACAACACTGGGGGGGGATGTCTTGCACATGCCTCCGACCCCCCCCTCGTCCTCATCGCCTGGTCCGGCCATAACAAATCTCAAGCGAGACGCCGTGGGGTGCACTGGGAGGGAGAGACGGTGCGAACAGGCCTCTCCCGCCTCCCCAGTGTAGGCTTCCCAGCTGCACCCTCAGCGGTCCAGGCGCCCGGAAAAGAGTTCTTCCACTGTGGCCATGCTGCAACGTCTCGCCCGGCAGGGTGGAGCCCGTCCGTTCATTTGACCCCGCGATCGCCAGTAGCTACCGAACTCTCAAAATGGCGGTCGACCTGGCAAGAGCGGGCCCAGCATAAAGAAATGGCCCGGTCACTGGTTGACTCCACCACCGTAGTCCTCCACGACCTTGAAGATTCTAGAGGAGCCGCGGGAGTCTCCCACCCCCGATGGGGAATGACTGCCATGATCACCCGTGGAGTGACGAAACTGTATCCGCGGGACGTCGGCGCCAGCCTCACTTTGAATTACTAGAATCCTGCAGACCTCACTTCCGGTGAAAGCACAGTGTGACCCGGTAGGAAAAATTGTTGCACCCCCTCCCCTTTTTGACTGATAGTTCAAACCACCGATCCTTTCCTTTGCCCTTTTAACGGAACTTTGGACTGCCTCCCCCTCTTTTACATTTTCTAGAGAAAACAAAACATTAACCACTACATTAGCATAGCAGTTGACACCAGAACTGTTTTCAAATTGAAAACCAACAACATCTTCAACAGAATCCTTTTTGTTTCTGCTGTGACCCTGCTCCAGCACAGGCATTGTCCCCAGCAGTAATTCTGCAATGCCGGTAAGAATAGCTGTGGTGCCTACTGGACTCACTCACCCCCGCGGCGCCCCACGCCGTTATTTGCTGGGCGGCAACTTGCTAGACATCACCTTCGTGACATCCAGATTTCAGCGCGTTCTGCTGCCTTGGAACTATTCGCACAACAGACCGCTACTGACAAGAATATTTCATTATTGGTGCTGTCAATTTCAATAAATCTATTACTGTTTTTGTTTTGTTGTATATATTTATATGTTATTAAAGTTTTATATTCCTACTACTTTGTTGGAGTGCTATATATTTTTTATGTGACACATAATTGTAAAAACTTTGATGTACAAAGAGTCATTCCTGGAATCTTCCGCTTCAGGCTCGGTCCCCTCCCCAATCACAATACAGGATGGTTTTCAGATAGTAGGAACACGTGTGGTGTGACGGATCTCATCGGGTGTGGGCCTTGATCTACTATAACTCCTTTGAAGAGGGGTGATTCTTTACAGCTGGGGCCATAAACTACATCTGCAGGGCTAGCTGATAGCCTGGACAATCGGACACAGAGGAAGAGGAGTGTCACAGGGTGCGGTAGTGAATAGGGCGAAAGGGAGGTGTCGGGCGGGCACAGTGTGATTCTCAGGGAAGAGCAGCGCAGATGGGGGGAGGTTTATTGCCCATGCATAAGACAGAGAGCGGGGGTGACCAGTGCCTGGGGAAGATGCTTGCGAGGGTGAGGAGCCATGCTACGAATCGACAGCGTGCAGAGAGTGGGTCTGGTCAAGACATCTAAAATGGCTGCCGTGCACGACAAAAGTGTGGCATTTCAAAAAAGGCAAGATGGCGCAGACAATGTTTTTCAACACTTCCTCATTTCCTTCGAATCGAACGTTAACAGACGTTGGGGCATATTACCAAAGTTAAGCGATATTTATCGCTAACGATGCTTACCAACCAATTTTTTACCACTAAGCATCGTCAGAAATTATCGAAGATAAACCTTACTATTATCAAGGTTTATCGCAAATGCGATAATAAACGGCCGCAATGCATGAATATCGCTAAAAACTCAGCGATATTCATGCATTACCGAGCTAATACTCTTAGCCATGTTATCCACCTCCCATTGGATAACATGGCTAAGAACTGCTCAGGGCAGGTGTTACTTTTTGGAGATATTCGCGCTTAGCGCGAATATCTCCAAAAGTTGGTAATAGGAGATAGATATCTTGCATGTTGTAATGCAAGTTATTGTGGTATATGGAACTCATACCATAATCTCTCAGGAAAGCAGAAACTGATCCTTTTGGGACCGCCTAAAAAGGCCTAGGGGGTGAGGAGTACTCTACTTTGCCCCCTTTTCACGTTCCGAACTATTTTATTTTACTCTCTTCTGTAATTACACAAAATACCAGCGATAAGATGCATCGGAGACACACAGTGAGAGAAAGGAGGCCGGAGATGAAGAAGACATGTCAAATACACATTGGAGATAATATAGTGGCAGAAGGGAAGTAAATATGAGTAAACTTACCATGTAACATAAAAATGTTGCACTCTATACTATAAGTCTCATTTTATACTACAATCACTTCGCTACAACCTCATAAATTAAAAATAAAAATAAATAATGTCTCAAACAATTTTTGATTTCTAAATATAAATTTATTCTTCAAAATTTTCTAAATTTGAAACAACTAGTAACATGTCCTCATCAGTAATTTCCTCTTCAATCATCTCATCTGGAATCTCCTCATTAAAAGTCTGCAATGATGATTCTTGTAACTCTATGGTCTCCAAACACTCGATAAATTCGCCATCAAGAGATTGATCAAAAAAATCATTCAAGTCATCTCCTCCTTCTGACAATATTTCATTATTGGTGCTGTCCATTTCAATCAATGTAGTGGAATCATTCAAGTCATCTCCTCGTGACAATATTTCATTATTGGTGCTCTCAATTTCAATCAATGTAGTGGAATCATTCAAGTCATCTCCTCCTTGTGACAATATTTCATTATTGGTCCTGTCCATTTCAATCAATCTAATGGAATCATACAAGCCATCTCCTCCTTGTGACAATATTTCATTATTGGTGCTCTCAATTTCAATCAATGTAGTGGAATCATTCAAGTCATCTCCTTGTGACAATATTTCATTCTTGGTGCTGTCCATTTCAATCAATCTAATGGAATCATACAAGTCATGTCCTCCTTGTGACAATATTTCATTATTGGTGCTCTCAATTTCAATCAATGTAGTGGACAATTCAAAAGAAATTGCCACGGTCTCTTCATTGTGAGCCATTTTATTTTGAAATTGCTTGCTGTAAATTGCAGAAAAAAATAATCACTTTCATTTATCGTTTTTAGTAATACATAATATAAAACTAACTTCATCAACTATTTAGTATAACAGAAGGACTGCAAATAAATAACAGAAAACATTTTTCAAATTATCTTCAAGTGTACAACATAGTTCCCCTTACAAATTAACAACTCACCTTTTTAAAAGTAGCAGAAGTGTTAGTACTGTGTAAATCAAACACCAGAAATTCACCACCAAAAATTCCTCACAAATGTACCTCAGACAGTAGTATCACAAAATGGCTGTGGTTTCCTCTCATTTGACATATATACATAACCAATTAACTTTCATCACACACAAATACAAAACCAAAGTAACATTTTAATTGGTTCTAAATTTCAACACTTTCAAATGTGTTTTCCCCATGCAATTTTCCATAGGACATTTACATACGTCTACAGCCTGAATGGCTGAACGGAATTACACCAAACTTGGCAAAATGGTACATCAAACCTAAGAGGTCAGGAAGGATCTACTATGACCCCTTATGGTCATTTCCCCCTTCGCTTTGGCCTCCTCTTGTCTCTCAATCCTACCGAGAGACAAGATGGCGGCCGCTACGGACTGTTTGGAATGTTGACAGACGCCGGAGAACCAATCAGCTTCGCAAAGCTCCGTAACGCGAAAAGTACGCGAAGCGGAGCGCTGTTACAGATATATATCTTTTTTTGAACGTTAATTTCTCAAAATCCACTGGAGCACATATATTGAGACCTAGCAAAGGCACATCGGGCTACCAGTCCCTAATATTTTGCCAAGTTTCGTGCAAATCCATTCAGGTGTTCGATTATTATTATTATTATTTTTTTTTGCCCCGCGGGGCCCTTTTAAAACCTCCACATCAAACCTAGGGGGTCAGCGAGGATCTACTATTCCCCCTTATGGTCATTTGCCCCTTCGCTTTGGCCTCCTCTTGTCTCTCGATCCTACCGAGAGACAAGATGGCGGCCGCTACGGACTGTTTGGAATGTTGACAGACGCCGGAGAACCAATCAGCTTCGCTTCACAAAGCTCCGTTGCGCGAAAAGTACGCGTCCTAGGACGCTGCCCGGTCCGCTGTTACAGATATATATCTTTTTTTAAACGTTAATTTCTCAAAATCCACTGGAGCACATATATTGAGACCTACAAAAGGCACATCGGGCTACCAGTCCCTACAATTTTGCCAAGTTTCGTGCAAATCCATTCAGCCGTTCGGGCTAAAAGTGAGGCCAACCGCCCTATGGAAAACTCAATGTTAAAAACACGTTTTGGGACCCCCCTTTTTTCTCGGCCCCCCCTTGACGAACCCCCCCCAAATTTTCAAGGGCTGCTCAGAAACAAAATGTGCCATTTTCCTGAAAATTTCAGCCAATTCCGTCCACAAACGCCAAAGTTATTAGACATAGAATTTTCAAAAAACCCATAGAGAAAAAATCCTAACTATATATACCTACTGGCGACCGCCAGTAGGTAATATATATATATATATATATATATATATATTTAAACATATTATTAAATAAACATATATAACATTTTAGAAAATGTTTAAAATTTATTGTTACATCTATAGTGAGTTCAACATTAGCAAAAGTGTTGGATAGCGTAGAGGTAAAATTTACTACTCCCACTCCAGTGGGTGCAACAGTAGGGAAAGCGCTGGATAGCGTAGAGGTTAAAATTACTATTCCCACTCCAGGGATGTATGACGTTACAACGCATACTTTTACAACGCCTACCATTACAACAAAACTTTTACAACGCAAAAACTTTTACAACGCATACATTTACAACGCAAGATTTTACAACGCATATACCTTTACAACGCATACCATTACAACATAAGTATTGGTAAGTATATAATAATTTTTTGAATATAAATTAATAAAAAATATTATAATATAATTTAATATAATTTAATTTTATTAAATAAATGTAATTTAAATGTAATTTTACTTTATTTTTACAAAGTACCCCTGTACCCCAAAAACCCAAAACTGACCCTGAACCCTAAAAATACCCCTTTACCCATAAACTGAAAACTGACCCTGAACCCTAAAAATACCCCTTTACCCGAAAACTGAAAACTGACCCTGAACCCTAAAAATACCCCTTTACCCAAAAACTGAAAACTGACCCTGAACCCTAAAAATACCCCTTTACCTACAAACTGAAAACTGACCCTGAACCCTAAAAATACCCCTTTACCCCAAAAACTGAAAACTGACCCTGAACCCTAAAAATACCCCTTTACCCAAAAACTGAAAACTGACCCTGAACCCTAAAAATACCCCTTTACCTACAAACTGAAAACTGACCCTGAACCCTAAAAATACCCCTTTACCCCAAAAACTGAAAACTGACCCTGAACCCTAAAAATACCCCTTTACCCAAAAACTGAAAACTGACCCTGAACCCTAAAAATACCCCTTTACCCGAAAACTGAAAACTGACCCTGAACCCTAAAAATACCCCTTTACCCAAAAACTGAAAACTGACCCTGAACCCTAAAAATACCCCTTTACCTACAAACTGAAAACTGACCCTGAACCCTAAAAATACCCCTTTACCCCAAAAACTGAAAACTGACCCTGAACCCTAAAAATACCCCTTTACCCTAAAAATACCCCTTTACCTACAAACTGAAAACTGACCCTGAACCCTAAAAATACCCCTTTACCCCAAAAACTGAAAACTGACCCTGAACCCTAAAAATACCCCTTTACCCAAAAACTGAAAACTGACCCTGAACCCTAAAAATACCCCTTTACCCAAAAACTGAAAACTGACCCTGAACCCTAAAAATACCCCTTTACCCAAAAACTGAAAACTGACCCTGAACCCTAAAAATACCCCTTTACCTACAAACTGAAAACTGACCCTGAACCCTAAAAATACCCCTTTACCCCAAAAACTGAAAACTGACCCTGAACCCTAAAAATACCCCTTTACCCAAAAACTGAAAACTGACCCTGAACCCTAAAAATACCCCTTTACCCAAAAACTGAAAACTGACCCTGAACCCTAAAATTAAAATATTTATCAATTAATCAATTATAATTAATTACCAATTATATTTTAATTAATTACCAATTAATAATTAATTAACAATTAATTTTTAAAAAATATCAATAAATAAATTAACATATTTAATTAATTATAATTAAATTACTTCCCACCCTATTCCCCTATAAACCCACAACCCGCTACAGAAAATAAATTACTAAAATTAAAATATTTATCAATTAATCAATTATAATTAATTACCAATTATATTTTAATTAATTACCAATTAATAATTAATTAACAATTAATTCTAAATTATTATCAATAAAAAATTAACATATTTAATTAATTATAATTAAATTACTTCCCACCCTATTCCCCTATAAACCCACAACCCGCTACAGAAAATAAATTACTAAAATTAAAATATTTATCAATTAATCAATTATAATTAATTACCAATTATATTTTAATTAATTACCAATTAATAATTAATTAACAATTAATTCTAAATATATATCAATAAATAAATTAACATATTTAATTAATTAGAATTAAATTACTTCCCACCCTATTCCCCTATAAACCCACAACCCGCTACAGACTTATATTACACAAAAAAAAAAAATATTATTAACTTACCTTAAATTCGATATTTTTGTTGTCTATATTATGTCTAGTCGATATTATGTCCATTCTATATTTTTGATTCGATATTATGTCCATTCTATTCGATATTAATTTTCTCTAGTCGATATTTTTGTTGTCTATATTATGTCTAGTCGATATTATGTCCATTCTATATTTTTTACTCGATATTCTGTCCAGTCGAAATAATTGACTCGATATTATGACTGTACACCGTACAAGACCACTGTCAGGAATCAGCACTTTTAGAACTAGAAATTCTGTTAGAATTTGCACTTACAGCATAGAGTATAAATCACTTTAGCACACAACCAGTAACTACTGGTACCAGGTAAGTGCCACCTACGCAACCGTAACCACCTTAGGAGAATATTGCACAGGGAACCAGGACCTCACTAGCAACACCTGTACTGGGAAGAACAACCACCTAAGTATCACAATGCATGTATGGGTATAAGCAAGAACACATTACACATGATGCATCACAACATTCAGAGCTGTAGGGAAGGAAAACACATGATGCATAAACAACACATTCAGAGGTGTAAGAGCAAGGCACATGACGCATCAAAACACATTCAGAGGTGCAGCACAGGAGACCACATGATGCATAAACAACACATTCAGAGGTGTAAGAGCAAGGCACATGATGCATCAAAACACCTTCAGAGGTGCAGTGAAGAACAAATGCGCATAAACTCACATGAGCCACCACCTGTGGCAGTCCCTAGGCCAACTGGCCTCTCTAGGGCTAGGACGCCCTGTGTCCCAAAGTCAGGGGGGCCTAAACGTGGCAGCTGCCCACTAAGTGCTGGGCAGCTGTGTAGACACTGATGGGGCCAGTGTTGGAGCCTCCCAGGCTCTGAACCAAACGATTGCCCCCTGATCCCCTCTGGGCTCTACAAACAAGTGATGCCCCCTAGAGCCCTCGTGGCTCTGAACTAGAAACTGTGGCGCTTTGGAGCCTCTCGGGCTCTCAAGAGATCGGTGGGGCCGCTCTCGGGGGACTCAAAAACACAGAAATGCCGCCTTGAGCCTCGCAGGCTCGTTCACCAAATGTGGCACGTGGAGTCCCTCGTGGACTTGAAATCGCCAAAATGCCCCCAGAACGTTGGAGTCCCTCCTTTGGGGGACTCGAAATACAGATGACGCCCCCCAGCACCGGAGACACGGAGCAGCACTCACCGGGACTCTGGAGGGCGGGGGCTCCTCCTTGGCGCGGCTCCTTTGCTGTGTCTCCCGGGGCTCCGTCTGCTGGCGGCGTGCTGAACGCTCTCGGCGGAGACTCCGGGACTCTCCCTCCTTTAAGCCGGTCACCACGGGGCTCTCCCTCACTCCTGGGAGCCCCGTGGAAGGCGCCGGCTGCGGGCTTCCTCTTTCTCCTCGTCTCACCGGAGCGCGGGATGGGCTCCCGTCCGCTTCCGGTTTTGAATAGAGCACTTCCGGGTGTCCCTCGGTCACGCCCCCGGCCTGCCTGACTTCCTACTGTGGGCCGGGCGACGGCGGGGACAATTTCGTGGGGCAATGCCGGGTGGGCACTGGCTTTAAAGATAAATAAAGCGCTCCAAAAGCGTTAGTGAAAAATAAAGCACTCCCTGCGCCTAGCAGCTAATTACAGCACTCTCAAGCGCTGAAGACGAGTACAGCGCTTTCAGGCGCTTTAGAGAAGAAAGGAAGCGCTCCCAGCGCTAGGTCACAAATAAAGCGCTCACAGGCGCTTGTGGGGTGATTACAGCACTCCCAAGCGCTGTAGGCATAAAGTTTCAGCAAAAAGTCCTCGCAAAGTTCAGGAAAAGTCTTCCAGCAGGTAGGGGGGGCAAGGCTGGGTCCAGAGCCAGCTCACAGGGTCCTCCTAGGCAGGGAGGCAATCCCCAGTGGCAGTCCTCCTGGCGCTCAGCAGCAGCAGCCCCCCTCAGCAAAAGGATCCAAGAAGAGAACAGATTGTAAGGGGACACAGCCCCTTCTTATACTGTAAATTCCTTTGTCTGTGGGTAGGGTGGGGGAAGAACCAGTTGCAGCTGGTCTGGGAGCACCCTTGATGTGCTCAGCCCCTCACTCTATTCACTGGCAGGGCTAGGGTCATTAGACGCACACCAGGGGGCGGAGCCAGCATTGTGTGGGGAAAGCCCAGACCTATACAGGACCCAGGTGCACCCCTCCCTCACATCAGCATGCTAATCTCCACACTCACCGCCGGGCAGACCCATCATGACTCATGGAGCCTGGCACCCAGCCAGCTCCAGCCAATCACATGCCAGCATCTTTACAGCACACGCACAGCCTTGTCTATAAGTGGCACTTCTACACTAGACACATACACACCGCATGCATTATTGCGCAGCATTCAATCACACGAATCCGCACATACCAGACTCGAGTCTGCACACCCATGCATCAGGAACTACAAGGGACACAGACATTCCCCATGCATTCCTGTGGGAGGGCAGGCTAACCTTACTCCACGCACTCAGAGTGCGCACGCACTTTCCACTGGGACACAGTGAAAGTGCGCAGAACCCAAAAATCACCATCACCAGGTCACCTTTAAAAGCAAAAAGTTTAGGGGTGAGCCTGCCCGAAGGGCCAAGTCCAACAAAGACAATCGACTTTCCTCTCCTGAAAGAAAGGGGCATTTACTGCCTTCCAGAAACTGGTATTATCTTTCTGGAAGCAGGCTTCATGTAAAGCGTCCCAGACCTCCTGCTTTATGCCCTTTTTTCTTTTCTTTACCGCTGCATAATATACACTTCTAGTGAATTTTCGGTACTCTTCTTAGCGCTATTTTTAAGACTGCATGAGCTTTCATTCCGAGTTAAACCACCCCTCAATTTTGTCTTTTCGTCTCTTCCTTTCTGGCCTCTCCAGGGAGCGATTGATCTCCATGGAGATATTTGTGAAGGCCGACCTCACGGCTTCCGGGTTACTTGTTTCCGTGAGACAAATCATAAAGTCATCTACTCTTTTTTTTTGTTCATTTTTGGAGGAAAGGGGCAGGCTTAATTTTGTCCCATTTAAGGGCGTAGCCATTTATTTTTGCTAGGTTTAACTTATGAAAGTAAAGATTGTTTACCACTCCCAGGCGCTCTTTATTTTGCTTCATGGGTTTTAAGGAAAAGCTATTAGGATAATGGTCACTAATTGCGATTTCGCCTGTATTAAAATCAAACAGATTATGTGAAAATACTGCTTGAAACAATGACGAAATCAATTAGTGAATTGCAGCCCCTTCCATTGTATGTGGGTTTAAAATGAACTTGTGGAGCACACAATTCATTACCAAAGCCTAAATCCATTTCGAACATCAAAGTGTTTACAAGGTTTCCCGTTGGTGTATGTATGAAATGTGTACAGGGTTCACCTTTGACATTAACTACTCCACATATACCAGTTTGGCCATTTGGGCACAACAGACCGTTAAAATCCCCCATCCATATAACCCGATCTCCTGAAGGGCAATCCCTGTTTGAGTTTAGCATAACATGTGATAGACCCTCCCCTTCAAAGCCTTCTACGTGGGGCTGAGGGGCTGAGAAGGGGTCATGAAGCGCCTGCCTTCATGATCCATGGTATCAGGGGTAGCAAGTGCCACGCCAAGGGCGCCAAAGGAAAAGTCAAGGTTAACATGTCCTACGTTTAGTTGCCCCTACTTAACGTCTGTGTATGTGCTGTAAAGGGTGCTACAATTACGGGACGTAGGGCCAGATGTAGGAAGCCTAATACCGGTCGGTAACGGACGAAATTACCAAATTTCGGCCGTTACCGACCGGTATTAGGCATTTGAGATGTAGGGGCCTAATTTAAGGGTTCGGTAATTTACCGAATCGGTAATTTAAGGAATTGGTAAATTACGGAATTCTTAAATACAGATTCGGTAAATTACCGAATCCTTAATGTAGGAAGCACTCAAGTGAGTGCTTTTCACTTGTAAGGATTCGTTATTTACCACCAACTACAAGTTGGTGGTAAATAACGAAAACCGTTAAAAAAGAAATGTTGTGCTTTTTTCAACGGTGCCATATGGCAGACATACATGCCCTTAGGGCATGTATGTGTGCCACATGTGCAACCATGCACTATTCAGGGGTGCAACAGGGTGTCAATGTGACACCCTGCCACCCTTGCAGGTCTTCCCCCTCTTACCGATTCAGTTTTCCCCATCCATTCCTACGGGCCTCCAGGCCTATACTAATGAATGGGGAATACCGAATCGGTATTTGCCGAATTTTACCGATTCGGTATAAATTACCGAATGAATACGTACATACCAGTTACCCATTCTAAAATACCGAATCGGTAATATTCAGTATTTTAGAATCGGTAAATGGTATTTACCTACATTTGGCCCTTAGATCAGTTTAGAAGGTTTACATACACTTGGGAGCTCCACCTGCAGAGTTCCATCTTTTTTTGGGCAAGAAAATAAACGAGGGAGGTTAATCCAAAACCAGCCTTTGGCAGCTAAGCTGATGTATCACTCTGCAAATGAACTCTTTGTTATTTCTCTGTTTTACATTAGGCTCATTTCATGCTTCAGGAGTGCTCACCACTCTGGCTTTTGACATCTGCAGATCGATGTGAATTCTGCTGACTCTGCAACACACTTGCCACCTGCTTCCCACCTCTTGCAAAATTCATTAACACCGCTGAGTTTGTGAATGCAGCTTTGAGCAGTGATAGATGCAACAAGATGAAAGGAGCAATGGGATAAGAGTGTTGGTGAGGTGAGGAGGCAGTCTGTTTCTGTTCCCTTATGGCCAGCAAGTAAAAGGGGCACAAAAGGAACAACCTACTGCCTCTCAAAAAAAGGAAGCACTAGAGTGGGTGCCTGCTCTAGCCCCAGGGGGACTGGTGAGTGCTGCTGCGATCAGGGTGTGAGTTTTGGCAGAAGGCACACCATCCAGTGTTTCTGTGCAAATCACTTAATCTCTCTGTGGCTGTGAAGCGCTCAGATACCCTTTTCGGGGTTTGTGTTATGTGTAAAGTAGCAAACCAATTAAGAAAAAAAGTTCTGAAACCAAAGTGAATGAAAACTGTACTTGGGCTTTGGGATACTGATAAGAGCAAACACACAAGGAACAACAGAAACTAGTATGCTACAGCTAATTGAAACAGTAAGTGACCAGCACAAAAATCTATGAAAAGCAAGGGGCGGGATTTTAGCTCCTCTCAAGATTCATATGGAATATAATAGATTTCTTAAGCATAGTGCAAGAGCTATGCAGGCGAAAACTAAAAGTGAGACACCCATAACAGCCCAAAAACAATGCCCATCAGAAAACAGATAAAAAAAGCACAGGTAAACAAAATAGGAAAGAAATGTTGCCCCTTTCTAATTACTAAAATATGCTTCAGGTTCTGAATGCGACCGTCTTCTAATTCCGTATTCCCAATGACTAACCTAACAACTTTGAGAGCTTGGCTGACTCTGAAAACATCCAGTAGATCTGCAGGTGATTTAACAACAACCAAATTGCCAACTGAGAACTGTACATCAGTCACTGCTTTGAACGCATCATATTTTGCCTTGCTTTTCTGCTTCCCTCTCTTACTTGCACTTCTAGTACTTTCACTCCACCCGCACCCACTTGCCACATAAATAGGAACCGTACCCAAGCAGCTAAGGGCCCTGAGAGTTCAAGGCAATTTGATCCCAGGGGCCAGTGGGGGGATCTCTGTGCACACCAGTGGGGGAATCTGTACCTTTGTAATCTTATCACTCTGACTGCACTCTAAACACTCCCTCCCTTGGTGCTCAATCTGTAGATTCATACCCGACCACCAATAACTGTTATGTTATCGTATTTGTAAAGCGCATGGCTGCCCCAGCAACAGGGTGTCTCAGCGCTCGACCTTTCTTTTGTTTTAGATTCCTGTAGATGTCCTACATGTGCTTATTCAATAAAAGTGGCCCTAAGCTCCAGGGGAGTACTAATCATTAACTAAAAACAAAAATGTCTGCACTGACAATATATACTTGAATTTGCAAATGACACTCTTGAAGTGCCACAATCCACTTACACAAATACAACCTTTCTTGCTAAAAATATCTTGCAAGGATTTGTAGTCTTACCTCAAAGGGTACACTTCTAAGAATTTACATTTTGTTTTGAGAGCTTGAAACACGCCCAAAGCTGCCTTCAAGTTAGGGGAATGTCTACATTCGCCCCCGGCCAAGCCTTATATGCAAAGGCAATCATGGCTACTTTTCGATCATGCTGCTGTTCCAGTTTCACTCCTAGGCCCTTGTCGCTGGGATCCTTAGTGGCAAAATGGGGCAATCTTGGGGCCAAACTATGCAGACTGTGAGCATTCACAAGACACTTCTTAACAGCTTCAAATTCCTTCTCACATTCCCTACTCCACACGTTACTCCACACGTAGTCTGCACCCTTCCTAAGCAGGGCTCATATGGCACAAGTAAATTGGGTACAAATCAAGAACAAAATCTGACCTACCAAGAAGGTTTTGTGCCTCTTCTTTCTTCATGGGCCCATGTATTTCCCATATAACTTAAATGGATTAATTTTTGGGGCAGACCCCATCAGCAGAGATTATGTGATGTTGGTAGTCTAATTCCTGACAGGCAAACTTGCAAGAACAGCCTGACCTGGAGCTGGGTAGATCCTCTCCAACTCTTGAGATGAGCTAGTTGTTTTGAGCTGTTAGCTGGACTGTTGCCGATAGAGCTCCTCGAGGCATGGTGGCTGAGAGGGCTGCTACCAAAATGTTCTGCATTCTGGCAGTGTAGAGAATTCTGATTTTGGCAAAAAAAGGGAGGCATATATAATTAAAATGAGTGAATCATTTTTATTTTAAGTATAAACACGCAATGTAGTTTTGTGTAGATGTGTTTTGACTTAACCGTCCTGTTGTAATTTGCTGTCTTTTCTCTTTTGCTCCCCTTCACAGACACTTGATACTTAAACATCAGAATATCAGAATGGGCAGAAGAAAGGCTCCAGGAAAAAATGGAGACGTGCAGCATTCGGCTGAACCTGAAACAGCCACTCTACCATCTTCTCTTATCCATAATGTGTCATCTTCAAGATCCCAAAATGATGCTCAGAGGGACTGTGAGATGGAACCTCTATCGGGGAACCTGCCTAACATGATCCTTTTATCCATGCTGGAGCAGTTGGAAGCCAAACTGGATAAATTACAGAATACCCTAGAGGACGTGCCGTCAAGAGTCGCTGGGCTTATGGAGCAATCCTGGATAGCAAAGGGTCTGGATCACCTTGAAAATAGGGCAGTGTCTTTGGAGATGATCCGTTCAGATACAGTTAGAGATCATTGTGTCAGCAGGTCTCCTCCGATCCCTCTCTCAGTCGGGTCAGGGGAGCTGAACCAGTGCCTTCAACATGCATCTCGACATTGGCGTAAACCACATGAGATTCAGTGTCTTCACCCTACGTCTCCTCATGGGCATGATGCAAAGCAGAGCCAGTGCCTCCAACCGCTGTCTCCGGCGGGCCCTGGACCACGGCAGGACGGTACTGTCTCCAGGTGCCCTCCTCTGGATGTTCAAGTCATCCCAGGTGAGCCAAGCCTTCGTCTTCCACCAAGGTTTGATGATGGGCAGGAACCACAGCAGGACCAGTGCATACAACTAGTTTTCCAAATTGAACACGAACAAGAGGAGCAAGTGAGGAAAGAACTATTGTATGCAAATAGTTGGGACCCACAACAGAACATCTGCCTACAGCCACTGTTTCACGAGGGACATGAGTCACAGCGAAACCACTGCATGCAACCAGTGCTCCCAGAAGGGGAGGGACCAAGTGAACTCCTAAAACAAGAGTTGTTGTGGTTTGATGGTGAGGGTCAACGGCACAACGTCTGCAGACAACCAGCATTTCAAGAAGAGCAGAGTCTGCAGCACAACACATGCCGGCAGCAGATGCTCTATAATGCACACGAACCTCATCAGAACTTAAAGACCGAACCAATGCACCTTGAGGCACTCAGTCAAGATCGCAGCTATAAGCTAGAACCACCGAGTCCTGAGGACTACGATCAGAACTACAAGCAAGAACCACTGCACCCTGAGAAGCGAGATGAGAACTCTGACCTACAACCCACATGTGCTGATGCGCAGGGCCCATCTGGATCCTCATCATTCCTGCCACAGAATGCTCCTGATACTGATGGAGTTATCGCTAGAGACCCATTGGAGAAAGGAAATACAGATGCAGATGGATTGGTGCTCAAAGCCGTACCAGGTATTTGGTTTGTACTGAATTAACATCCAGAATGTCTAGTAAATTGTACAGTTCTTGTTAGAAATGGGGGTCTCTAGTTGGCAGAGGTAGGTACCTTTGTCCAAAATAGGGACCCTTGCTTCTAGTCTTGGTAAGGGGGATACACTTCTGAAATAACCCTGGCTCACCCCCTTGGTAGCTTGGCACCAGCAGACAGGCTTATCTCAGAGGCAGTGTGTAAAGCATTTATGAACACATACAGTAATACAGTTAAAACACTACAAATGGATGCCGCACCAGTTTAGAAAAATAAGTAATCTTTATCTAAACCAAAACAAGACCAAACGAAAAAAATCCACAATACAGTATCAAAAATAAGGCTTTCAAATGGTAGAAAGTTCAGTTCAGTGCAAGTTGTAAATGCAACACTTTGCTCACAAAGTACCTGGGATGCGTCACGCAAAACAAACAAAATGGCCGTAGGGAAGGTGATGCGTTTGTTCCTTACACGCAGGGAAGATGATGCGTTGGTTCCTTGCGTCGGGGGAGGTGATGCGTCGGTTCCTTACTACAGCGCAGGAGAGGTGATGCGTCAGTTCCTTACTGGAGAGGAGGTGATGTGTTGTTTTCTTACTGTCTGGGGAGTTGATGCGTCTGTTTCTTACTGCGTCCCCCGAAGATGCCACAGTCTTGGCGCCTCGATGCGAGGCCTCGATCCGGTACGATGCGTGGCTTCGTTCAGCCGCACAACAGGCTTTCGTCAGGATCTTTGCGGTGATCTCAGACTTCGGAGATCGTTGCACCCGATGCGTCGTTCGGTGATTTAGCGGTAGGCTCTGTGACCGTTTCTTCTGCGATGCGTAGGAAACAGGTGCTGATTCGACACGCTTTTTCGATGTTGGGTCGATTTTCCAGCTCCCAGCGACAGTCTCTAGAGGTCCTAAACAGCAGCAGGTACCTCTTTGCAGGTTGGAATTCCCAGCAAGGGAATTCAGGGGAGCTGGTGGTGAAGTCTTTGTGTCCCTGAGACTTCAGAACAGGAGACGAGCTCAGTTCCAAGCCCTTGGAGATCTTCCTTAAGATGACAAAGCAAACAGTAAAGTCCTTTTCTCCTTTCCTTGGCAGCAAGGAGCGACTGCAGGCCAACCCCAGACAGCAAACGGCACAGGGGCAGTATTCCTCCTCAGCTTAACCGGCTCTGCTCCTTGGCAAAGGTTCCTCTTAATTTCCCAGAAGTATTCTAAAGTCTGGGCCCCTCTTTTTATACACACAAACCCTTTGTTCTCTGAAGACAGAGATTGTCTGTACCCAGCCAAAACCAGTTCTGTGTGGCACTTTGCAAGTATACAACAACCTCCATTGTCAGTGTGAGCCCTGCATCCAGACACACCATGGGGGCGGAAGGAAGGCACAGCCTTATTCAGGTTACGGTGCTACTCCTCCAACCACTCCAAAGGCAGACCAAGCCTATTCAGCCCATTCTCATCAGACCTCTGGAGCCGCTGCCCCTCTCCACCCCCTGTCATCCAAAAGCCAGACATGCAATACACAAACCTAGCAGAGGCACACTGGATGGGTAAGCTGGAAAATACCTACAATCTAAAAGTTGTATTTTCAAACACAGAATGCAAAAATCACCCTCACTAAAAGATGCACTTTAACATTCTGAGTTCAGGTATACTAAACGTTATTTTTCTATCTTGTTCCTAGGGTCAGTAAAGTTTATAAGATGTTATAAACAAACTCCCCAGTCTGTCCTATGGGAACAGATAGCCTTGCAATAGTGAAAAACGAGATTCGCAGTATTTCACTATCAGGACATGCCACACCCATCAGGGCATGTCCTACCTTTTACATACAATGCACCCTGCCCACAGGGGTACCTTGAGCCTACCTTGGGGTGACAAATATGTAGAAAAGGGAAGGTGTAGGGACTGGCAAGTGTGTGCACTTGCCAAGTCAACATGGCAATCCCAGACTGCACACAGGCTCTGCAATGGCAGGCCTGAGTCACATTTTACAAGCTGCTTCTGTGGGTTCGCACAATCAGTGCTGCAAGCCCACCAGCAGCATTTGATTTCCAGGCCCTGGGCAAACACATAGTGCACTGTACTAGGGTCTGACAAGTAAATCAGATAGCCAATCATGGACACTCTAATCCATAGCACAATTTACAAAAGAGAGCATATGCACTTTAGCACTTATCAGCAGTGGTAAAGGGCCCAAAGTCATAAAACAACCAACAACAAGAAGACAAAATTCAGGAGCAAAGCAAAAAGCTATGGAATGACCCTGCAAAAAGGGCTAAGTCCAACAGTTCTGAAGGATTGTCACATAAAATATCTCCAAAGTGGATGTTTCCGGATTTTTAGTAAGACCTGCAGGGGGCCTAATCTGAGTTGTGTGGGGTGGTATCTTTGAGGGGGCCTGGAGTGAGCCAGAAGCGGTCATGTACCTGGTATCTTCTTTATTTTTGCAAAGGATTTTCTTATTCCCGTTCAGGAATAGGCTAAGAAATGGGACTCTGCGCATAAAAAATGACCTGAATTCTGGTCCGTGCATGAGACGCTCCATTCCGGGCTCAGGACCTCTTAGGAATAAGTGGCAGAATCAGTGATTTCAATTCAAGGACCGCACTACTCATTGTCCCCGTCCCAGTGTCAGATGAAAGTGAGGTGTTAATTATCGAGAGTAACATTGCCCTTCTTTGTTGCTAGTGCAAATTAACGCACTTTAAAGATTGGGCTGGGTCTATGTGATGTTCGAGTGCACAGAATTTAGGAGAATTTGGGTCAGTCAGGGTGTGCTGCTGGGGGGGGGAATGTGTGAAGAGTACAAGTGATCTGTAAGTCAGGTCTGTAGTGATGGATTGGGTAGGATACATGAGTTGTGTGAAAAGATGCATGACATTACAAAATTACATAGACAGCAGAACGGGGCGGCAGTGCTACTGACAGAGGTCACCGTTGATTTGGTCATCGTAGGGCTACAGTCAATTAGGGTCACATTTAACAACGGTAAGGGCAAGTCAGGGAGAACGGGGGTGGGGGCAGCCTAGCTTCTCTCTTTCTCTGGGCCTCGCTGTGCTGGGTTTGTTGCCTTCTCCTCATCTCCCACTTCTAACCCGTAGTAATTTACCCAGGGGGTCCAGATCTTCTTACATTTTTGGGTGCATCCTCCAGCCTTATGTCATTCTTTCCGCTACCATGTAGAGATCCATGCAGGCCTTCCATTCATTCAGTGTAAGGGGGTTTGGAGCTCATCAATATTGCGCTATATCCCTTTTGGCCACCACGACCCTAAGTTGCATAGTAAAAGTTTGCCGCGCGGCAGGTCTTTTGGGGATACCCAACACGACATACCTAGCCTCTAATCCGAGCTGTGCTCCAAGTATTCTGTTCAGTTCCCCCAGTATCTGGGTCCAGTACGGTTTTATACGGCTACATTCTCAGAGTGTATGAATGTATGTGCCCCCTAGAGCCTTACAGCATAGGCAGTTGGGTGAGTCTGCTCTTCCCATGGTGTGTAATCGTGCTCTATCACAATATACTCTGAGAAGGATCTTAAATTGTATTAGACGAAGCCTTTCGTTTATGGCTACCTCTCTTGGGTGCATCAGGGCCACCTCCCAATCAACATCTTCTGTGATGTTCTCCCACTTGGCCCTAAGTGGTCCCAGCTTGTCGGGATGTAATGTTTTGTAAGCCCATGAAATTGCTTTATTAGGGATCTCCTACTGCAAGAGCCTGTCTTCTAGGGGGTCAAATTTAAGGATATGTTGTGTCCAACCCTTCTGCCCTCCGTGCATGCTTCAGCCTGAGATAATAATAAAACAACCATGGGCCTTGACTCACCTCAGTAAGGCAGAGTCTATAAACTTTAACAACAAGAACAAGAGCCAGTACTGAGAACTAGTGAACTGTACCACTTTTTCAGCAAAGCATATATAACGCAGATGTATAGCCGCGATTGGATTTAATCCATCAGAGTTTGTTTTTATTTGCAAACTTTCATAGAGAACACAATACAAAATACTTCATAAATATGTGTGACAACAACACAATTAGAAACAAATAGACATAAGTCATAAAATGCCGTACACCATACTTCACTTAGACACCCCCATTCATGCTAGCTGTCTGAATCAAACCTCACTCACAATCAACCATCACTACCGCCTCATTCACAATCATACAGAAACACAACCATACAGACCAAATCCAGTCGTACAACAACCAAAGGGTGAATCCCACGTCAAAGAATGAAATCTCTACAATTGAACAAAAAACGGGTCATGCAGGGATGATTCTATGTCACACTTTGACCTTGCATGCCCAACAATGAATGTATAACCTATCACAAACAATGGAGACACAAATTTGTTTTGACAGGGAAAACAAACAGAAAGATCTGTTTGTTTTCCCTGTCAAAACAAATTTGTGTGTACGGCATTTTTTGCAGGTAAAGAAGACGCTCTCCGATATGAGGAGGTACGACAGCTGCACAGACAGCCTATATCCCCTAAGTGGGCCACCCTACTCATACTCTTCCAACAGGAGGTAAGAAACAACAACCTACCCCAATGAACTCAGTATGCACTACCCATGCATGCCAAAAACACCAATCGGGGTGCCCACGTTAACAATCCACGCCAAAACACCTGTGCCAGATCCAACTTAGCTGTGGTACACCAACACAAAGCCATGCATCCCTTGCCACCTACACCACCCTCTAGAGCTAGTCACTACAACTAGTCCACTCGCCCCTCACTCCGACCCCTCTGTTTATCTTCAGTTTCACCTTAAAGACATTTTGCAGCAGGATAAAGTAGCAAGCACCCACAACCGTGCGGACTCCGGTGCCTACGTGCACTCAGCAGAAAAGTTTTATATAATACACCCATGCTTAATTACTCTGATCTCTCTGCTCAGCACTAATGCAGTATGCTGTAAGACATCATATGACTGTGGTTTAAGTTGTAAAACTCATTAAAGATATTTACGAAAAAAAGGGTTCTGGACACGTTGCCAAGGATAGTGATATCATAAAGGTAAGCACTCAACAGAGGCTTCAGACAGCTGTCAGTGCATAGAACCACACTCTCAAACTCCACTGACAGGTGGATGGGCTACGGGAGGGGCTGCTGTGGTTTCTTGGGGGCGCTCCATCTTTCCGAGTGGGGGGCTACCACCTCAGATGATGGGTACCCTCCCCAAATGCCATTCACGATCCATGCGCACTCTGTCACTGAAACCCTGCTGTATCCGGCGGATGATCCCATAGCAAGGGCGAAACCAGTCCTAGGATGCATGTGTTCCAGGTCAGGGAGGACCTGTCTTGTCAGGCTGGACTGTTCCCATTGGAGGAGGGTCAAAACTGATTTGCATATGGCTGGATCCAAGCTAAGGTGACATGGTGTGCAAAATAACAATGGACTGGGATGCAGCCCAAGTAATTACCCATAGCTGAGATTAATTCAAGCCTTCCATCCATCAAATTTGTGTACAACTTGCCTCTAGATTTGCTTCTTGCATAGACACCTCAAAGAAACACCACTGGTGGATTCAGCAGGTGACAAAGATGCCCGCATGGATGTTCTAAGCAACGTACCAATGGTAGAGATGTGTAAAGCAGCAACATGAGAGGCTGGGCATCTGTTCATAAAAGATTTCTGAATGGACATGCATGCACGGAAATATGCCCAAATGTGCCTAATTGTTCTAAAAACATTATTCAATCAACTACCTCTTTTTTCATTTCTCCTCAAACCTAAATCTTCTTTTAAGTTTTTGCACAACCTGTGATTCTGCCACAGCATGGTGCCAATGGAAAACATTACTTGTAATTACTTGCAGCTTGTCATGTTGGAGGTTCACATGCACCACTAACTGGTAGTGTGGGTGGAAAATATATAGCAGGGCCATCCAGCCTCTTTTATACTAAGAGCTACTTATATTCAATAAAAATCACCCTCAGCAACTAACACAAATTATGAGTGTTACTATGGGGACCCCTTCAGACAATAATCCATTCTCAAACATTAGTTGCAGCACTGCTAGCAGTGTCCGGCTGAGCACATCAGGTATAATCACAAACAATAATGTCACAAACAGCTTTATCATTGTAACTCTGAATGCCTCTGTGTTACAGCAGTCATATACACAATGCCCCCAGGCACCAGAGAAAGAACATCAGTACTGGATTAACATTTAACTATCAGCCTTAATTATATTTTTCTGTAAGCATTATAGTATACATTCTGCAAATAAGCACATTGTGCTTTTAAATATATCCTTTTCCAATCTGGAGGCATGCCAAATCCAAACAAATGCTTTTATTTACCAGGCTGGGCAGCACGTCAGGGAGATACTGGCTCATATCTAGGGCGCGACCAGTGGGCCTCGAGCTACTCATTGGAAAACCATGCTATATAGGTTGCTCAGCTTAACTAAGCAGTTCATTTTTTATAGTACACGTGTAAGTAGACATACGTCTATTTACAGAGAAACAACACAATAATTTAAGTTGCAGTCTGCGTGCTGATGCATTATGCATTTCGGCTGCAGGATTATAAATCGTTCTCCAAATCTAAACTCATTCTTTGAACACAACATGTTGTACTATTCAGAACCTTACACTTGACATAGAGATAGTGCACCACATGTGGCTACAAGCGGCAAACAATTTGTTACAAGTAGTACTATTTTTCTTCCTTCGTAGATATTACTGTCCACCTTTCATAGATTATAACCGTGCATTTTGTTCAAGAAATATTTCCTATGTATAATGTTCAATGTTCTTTTCTTTCTGCAGATCAGCAGTCGCAGACAGAAAGTATGAACGGGACAGAGAAACTTAAAGCTTTTGGAGGAAGGAAGAATTTTGCTTACAAAATGAATGAAAGAAAACACCAAAGAATGTACAGGAGTGATAATTTTAACAATAAAACACTACTTGCACGGCATAAAAGAATTCACACTGGCCTACGAGCGTATTCCTGTGCTGTGTGTAAGAAGACTTTTACTGGAAAGACACATCTTTTAATGCACGAACAAACACACACAGAAGAGTATCCGTACACTGAGCATGAAATGCAGTTTGCTGACAAGCCAACTCTTGCACATCATGAAAAAACTCACAAAACAGAGCAGCCCTTTCACTGCAATATCTGTGAGAAAAACTTTACTAAGAAGACAAGTCTTATACAACATCACAGAATACACACAGGAGAGAAACCTCATCACTGCAGTGTGTGTTCCCAGAGCTTTACTCGTAAGGGAAACCTCTTACGCCATTACACCTTACACACAGGATGGAGGCCTTATCACTGCTCTGTGTGTGGCAAGAGCTTTAACCGCAAGGAACGCCTTGTAGGACATCAGAGAACACACACAGAAACAGGCTATGTTGCAGCACAGGATATGACAATAGTTTTAAATTAAAGGTGGCTTCAAGTAACACATACAAGAGAGAGGCCATCTCAAAGCACTGCAAACAGAGCATCATTGTAAAAATGAAATCTGATTTTTTTTATGTCATCTAAGAATTTACAGGTGAAGTTAGACCTTCTATGACGTCTTGGAAACCGTCAGGGCTGAGGTCTTCGCTTCCCTCTGAATGTCAGAAGAGCTTTAAGTTGACGGACAAACTTCAACATCTGCACCGTCTCCAAGCAGAAGGCTGGCCCTCCAGCTTCGCTCCACTAAGCAAAGAACTTCAGAGAGAATTGCTTTACTGTGAATGAAACTTTTTAAACACACATGAAATGTTTGCAGTGGTAATGAAGTGTGGAGCAAAGATAACTCCTAGGACCCAACAAAAAATATTGAAAACTGGGCAAAAGAGCAAAATAATCATGCAGATGAAATATTAATCAATACCCACGTGAGAATGAAAAATTAACACCCCCTTCATCAGTAAAATAGAAACATCTACTTCCTATCAGCATCTTCAGACTCATTGTTTACATCGTTTAAGCATTTATTAGAGACCATTCCAGGCAGATATATCAAATCAAAACAGAATGCATGGCTGTGTGGATTCAAACAACATACAAAGGTGGCACAAACCGAATTATTCTGAAATTTCAACTCTCAATAATGTTTCACGATTCACTTTTGTGATGGTTTATTTTGGTGAGGATAAAATACCTAAAAACTAAGTTCCTTATACATTACAAAAGAGCAGAGGGGCAGGTAAAGATAGTGTAGGAATTCTTTCAACAACTGCTGTGATGTGTTTTGTGAGTTCAGTTGTGATCCTGTTCTAGTGTGAGGGGTGAGATTGACAATTAGACTAGATACACCGCCGCAGTGAGCTGTTTGCCAAGAATGTCTTATTTTACGCAATAACACTTTGCTAATAAACTAATCTGCCTGCCTGTTCCATGTGGCGATGAGAATGGAGATACTTCAAACTCATCAGGGCGTTCAGAGTGTCTGTTTTCTATCTTGGTGATTACTCTGTCCCAGAAGAGGGTGAGGAGGAGCTTAAGCCCCCCTGCAGCCCTCCCACCACCAGTCCCTCAGATCTGAGGCATTCCAGTGTGTAGTTCGCTCCATCACTGTGTTTATTAGAGTAGTGCAAGCGTTACAAGTACAATTTACAATGTTGATATTTCAGACGACAACTTTTGATGTTTAATAGTGTAATTGCTTTGGGAACAACTTTATCCCTTGGACCTTTTCCTTCACTGAATGTATTGGTTGACTTAAAATAGTCTGATTACTCTGGACCCTGTGCCATCTGTGAGCGCCCAAGGCGTGCCTCCAAACCATTATATCGAAGCAACAGCACTAGTGTATGAAGGCTTGAATCATCCTGGTGAACTCTGTGTCCCCCACAAGATCCACCCGTGGTCATCAGTGACCATGTGTGATGAGTTTCTTTTAGGACCCACTGAGTTCTCCCCTATTTTAGCCTCATTGCATGTTTTAGGCCGCTTTGCATGCTTGTTTTTGTGTATCGATATTATTTTAGAAATACGCTGCATATGTTTTTATTATTCTGTTCTACAACTGGGTTTCAGTCTGAATATTTCGTACAAGGTCGATCAGCACCATGCCCTGTTTTTTCTGTGATCAGTTAGCAACACTACTTGGCATTTAGACACAACACGCCTCAGCCAGGCTCATATTAGACATCCCACGCAACGAACACATCTCTGGTCACCTTAAAGACCTCCACTGGCTACCCGTCAATAAGAGAATCACTTTCCGACTGCTTACCCACGCACACAAATCACTCTACGACATCGGACCAGATTGCCTCAACTCTCGACTGTCCTTCTACACCCCCTCCCGCCATCTACGTTCTTCCAGCCAAGCCCTCGCCACTGTACCTCGCATCAACAAGACCACCATGGGAGGCAGATCCTTTTCATACCTGGCTGCTAAAACATGGAACTCACTTCCCGCTTACCTTCGCCTCACCCAGAACCACCTAGCGTTCAGAAAGCAGCTTAAAACGTGGATATTTGACAAATAATCCTCCTCCCCTTCCTAAGCGCCTTGAAACCCTCTGGGTATGTAGTGCGCTATACAAATTTTTTGACTTGACTTGACTTGAACACAGAGGAACAGCGCTGTTTTCATGTGAGGCACCTCTTATCATAAACACCAAGACCTGCTGTTTGAAACCAGAGAGGAGGATTCTTGCAGAGGGAAGGTCCCAGGACGGACGCACTAGCTTTGCACAACCCGAGATGCAGACCACCTAACTACAAATGCCAGGTCTGGGGGCCGGTTCTAATCCCAGAGATCTCTGATATATCACTGTGTCAACTCCGCTACCTTCCCAGAAAGCTGGAAACATGCCGAACTCACCGCCCTTCTGAAGAAACCCACAGCGGAACCATCCGAACTTAAGAACTACCGCCCCATCTCACTCCTCCCCTTCCCGGCCAAAGTCATCGAGAAAGCTGTCAATAGTCAGCTAGCCATCTTCCTTGAATCCAACAATTCACTTGACCCCTCACAATCCGGCTTCCGAGCCAAACACAGCACCGAAACCGCCCTCATCGCTGCTACAGACGACATCCGAACACTACTGGACAACGGAGAAACAGTTGCCCTCATCCTACTTGACCTCTCCGCCGCATTCGACACAGTCTGTCATAAATCCCTCATACAACGCCTCAACAACGTCGGAATACAAGGAAAAGCGTTAGACTGGATCATCTCGTTCCTCGCCGGAAGAACCCAGAGAGTCCGCCTCCCCCCATTTAAATCACCGTAAGGATCATCACTCAGTCCCACCCTCTTCAACGTGTACATGAGTCCCCTCGCATCCATCGCGCGACAACACAACCTCAACATCATCACCTAAGCTGACGACACCCAACTGATCCTCTCCCTCACCAAAGACCCTAACACCGCCAAAACCAATCTACACGAAGGAATGAAAGAAGTAGCCGAATGGATGAAGAACAGTCGCTTAAAACTTAACTCGGACAAAACGGAAGTCCTCATCTTAGGATCATCCCCCTCTGCATGGGACAACTCATGGTGGCCACCGGCTCTGGGCACAGCACCCATACCCTCAGATCACGCACGTAACCTGGGCTTCATCCTAGACTCCTCACTATCGATGACCAGACAAGTCAACGCCGTTTCATCATCTTGCTTCAACATCCTTCGCATGCTCAAAAAAATCTTCCGCTGGATCCCCACCGATACAAGAAAGACAGTCACCCACGCACTAGTTACTAGCCGACTAGACTATGGAAACACCCTCTACGCCGGAACCACAGCCAAACTACAGAAAAAACTCCAACGCATCCAAAACGCCTCAGCCAGACTCATACTGGACATCCCCCGTCAAGCTCACATTTCCGATCACCTGAAAGATCTCCACTGGCTTCCCATCAACAAAAGAGTAACGTTCCGTCTCCTAACCCACGCACACAAGGCCCTCTACGACCTAGGACCCGAATGCCTGAACAAACGAATGTCCTTCTACACACCCACCCGCCAACTACGCTCATCCAGTCAAGCTCTCGCCACTATCCCGCGCATCAATAGATCCACCATGGGAGGAAGATCTTTCTCCTATTTAGCGGCCAAAACCTGGAATTCCCTCCCCACTCACCTCCGCCTCAGACAGAAAACAGCTAAAAACCTGGCTATTCGACAAATAATGCACCCACCCTGACTCAAGCGCCTTGAAACCCTCTGGGTGAGTAGTGCACTATACAAATTACTGAACTTGAAACTTGAACGTAGTGAGGATAGTCTTCGGAAGATATATCATTCGCCATAGGAGGGCTTTTATTGTGTAAAGTTTGCTCGTAATGCTAATTACATTGCTCAGCTGTATGCTTCCTAATTGCAGCACAATTGCTTCATGATAGAGCACTATACTTTCAATAAATATTGTAAACTTTCCTCGTGTCTTTCTTTTGTTTTTTATGGACATGCATGAGTGAGAGAACGAAAGGTGACTATCTGTTTCCACGGTTCCCCTGGGGCCAGATAGTTGTATTCTGCGGTGTATTCTGCGGTGCCAATTTACCTGTTACTCTGGTAAGGTTTGGAGGGCAGGTAAGGCACTGTGGGCTCGTTGGATTTGGGCCCATCGGTACTGACGTGGTTTGGTGACACAGTCCCTACATTCCAACGTCCTGTGGTCCCAGGCATAGTTCTGTTTCTAAACAGAATCCCTGCAACATGGCGCCACCAAAGCTTGTTCAGGTACCTATTACACGGGACTCCTGAGTAGTGCTTGTGTTTGTCCATAAGAGCCCTTACTTGTACCACTGGGGATTTCCGCGGTGTTGGGGATTAATCCTCCACAGTGTTTAGGAAGCATCAAATTATGTTGGTTGTTTAGGCTTGGACGTTTAAAAGGATAATCCACTTTTGTGTTTGCACTCTGATTCCAGTTCTGTTCTACTTATGGCTGCACCAGCACCTATTGTCATTGCAGGTAATTGCAGACCTGCTATCCATGCGCATGCGACATACCATGAAATTCCTGATGCAGGCGGTGATTTTATTTTTGTGGTTAAAGCCCATGATGGCTGTCGCTTTGAAGTATTTTATTCTTGGGTCGATTCTCTGGCTGTGGATGCTCAAACACTTGTCTTGAATATACAGTATTTGCACCACCAGCACAGTACAGAGCATATGCGCTCTTAGAAATGCCCTTATCTCATTGTTAACATCACATTTGGTTCTGAGGCGACCTTCCACATATACTTGCCCCAGTACGCATAGGTTCCCTTCGTAAAGATAGGCCCTCCTGGCTAGCTCAAGCTGTTTATACACCATTCCCCAGTGGAGGCTCCTCAGCTATGGCGGAGGAACGTCGCCCACTGCTTTCAAGCTGCGAGAGAAGGGGAAACATAACATGATAACTTTCAGATATTATCTTGTTGTGTTTCCTCTCCGGGTGGTTGGGTTGGCGGGTCGCTGCTCTGCTCACATAGCAGGGCAGGGGCAGAGTGGTTTACCCACTCAAGTGTACATGACTGGTTTCGGCAACCCGAGAGGCTGACCAAAAAGTTATTGAGAACTTTCCCCTCCTCCATGCAGGCTGCATTACAACCTGCATGGCGAAAACGCCCAGGCTCCTATTCCCTGGTTGAGCGTCCAACCGGGACGCTCACAATCAACCACAACGCTGCTTTGCAGTGTTGTGATTGGTCAGTGGGGCCTGGCTGTGCAGTGCTTCCTCCTCCTCCTCCTTCAATATATAAACCAAATTGTGTCTGTAATTCCTCTTATGGATAAGCACAGAATTTTAACTATGTGCTTACCCCACGGAATGGTTCCTGCAATAGGTGACTGTAATACTTGGGGCACAGTCTTTGCCGCTGTATATACCATCAGACATGGCACTCCATCCTTGTCTGTGTTGGCAGATGTGTTATAACAAATACAGCTGCTGCCCTGGATTTAGGGATGAAACTAATGGGGAATTTTCATGTGGTTTCTGCAATGATTCTTTCGAACATTAAAGGCAAAACAGCATCTTTGGCTATACACCAGCGGCTTGCAGGGATCACACAAGCCGACTGTCAACGTTACCGACCTATAAATATTGCTGATCGGTATACATCCATAGGACGCAGTAATTTGGGAACCAGACCTGCTAAACCAGTTCTTGGAAAACCTAGTAGAGACATGTAAGCCTAGCAAACCCTTGAGTTTGTTAAAAAAAACAAAGGATACATCTAAACAACTACAAAAAGGTAAACCTTGGAGGTTTACCACCCCCGGAGCCCTGTGAGAGGTGCTAGGATTTTCATGATCACACTAAAATCAAGGCTCCAGACAGATATTGGATTTCTGATACACGTTTTCCTCGTTCCTTGCGGGACTTATCTGAAAATCAGTACAAGAGAGGAGGGAGGAAGAGTATGTGAAGCCGAAAAGAGACTCACAATGCTCGTCTAATGTGAAGATAAAGGAGGGTAAATCTCCATTTAAACCCAACTTTCAGAAAAGAAGGTTGCGGCTAGAACAACTAAATATGCCAGAAATGCTGAGAACCCTTCTCTTGAACAGGGTTCACTGACATATTATTGTCACTACTAATGTCGACCTACATAATTATCGTCACACTAATATTGATAACAAAAATATCGACAACCTATACTTAATTAAAAAAATACACAAATCAACAAAAAACAATTGTAAAAATATCTATCAATAATATTGAACACACAAATATTGTTCACAAAAATATCATCAACTTTAAATAAACCTAGCACGACAAAAATATCGAAACAAAAAATATTAACTAACTAAATATCTTGCATACACATAAAAATGACCTCTACAAAACGATAAATTCGCACATTTACAGTAGAAATAGAAATATAAAAAAATCACAATAAATATGTTATATTTAAATAACCCATATTTTTACAATTTTAAAATATTTCATCATATTTTATACAATTGCATTACTCACCAAAAAATAAATAACATATATAAACATCAAAAATAAAAATACAAATATTTATTACATTGATTAAATTATATTGCACATAAAATAAATACTTATATTTTAATAAATACACATTTAAAGTCACATATAACTCTAAACAAAATGAATTAGCGTTTTGCAAATATGGAGTGGGGGTAGGGTAAAGTATTTTTTTGAGGTGATCATTTGCTGTTCGGAGTTCATTCTCTATGTTTTTAGACATGTCAAGGAAGTGGGAGGCAAATATGTTCCGATTATGATTCCGAATATGGCCGATTTTTAGCCTTGTTTATTTGCACTTTGAAGAAATTTGCTTTAGCGGGTCTGATATGCTTGTTGTAGGTGCTTCTTTGTGATTTTAATTACTTAGGGTGCTCTAGTGATGGTGAGGATCTCCCTGTCCGTTCAGCTATTCTCAGGTTGCGTCTTTGGTCATTTAGGCACCCATGAACCATGGTTTGAAGTCTTTAGAGAAGGTTCTTTTTAGCTGAAAAAACGCAACTGTGTCAAGAATGCTTGTCATCGAGCTGATGTAGTGGTTAGTGAGGTCGAGGGCCTCTGTCATGTCTACTGGCGGCAACAGAATGTTGTTGTTGAGGCAGGTTAGATCATGGAGGTTGATGTCATGTGTGTTCCTTTTCCATTGTTTGGGTTTCTTAAGTTGGTGTTTGTGTTTTAGCTGGTTTGGTTATGAGGAAGGTGATGTAGTGGTGATCTGTCCAGTCAGAGGAGATGTTCGATTCTAGTTTGATGGAATTTAGTCTAGCAATGACGAGGTCCAGTATCGTACCCCGGTTGTGAGTTGGGCTGTCATATATTTGAACCAGGTTAAGGTCAGTGAGGAAGGTTTTAAGGCTCTTGACTGAGGGGTCATTGTGATTGTTCCAGTGGAGGTTGAAGTCTCCAAGGAAGATGTGGGCGCAGTGTTGTCCTGTGTTGGAGGAGATGTTCTCCATGATTTGTTCGATGAATGAGTGGTTGTTGCCCGGAGGGTGGTAGATCAGGTGTAGTTTACATAGGGGATTGTTGTTGCTCACAATATTAATGCTAGGTATTCGCAGGAGGGGTGGTCGGTGGTTTGAGATTGGTTTACCTTGAGGTTAGTGCGATGTATACAAGCTATGCCACCCCCTGATTTTTTTGGTGTGTCTGCCCTTATGACGTCATAGCTTGGAGGGATTAGAAAGTCAAGTATGTGTGTAGAATCTTCTTTAGCCATGTTTCGGTTAAGTGGATTAGGTCAAGGTCATTCGTAATAGTGAGGTCTGCTATGTCGGCTGCGTGTTTTACGGCTGACCTGCAGTTTAGGAGCACGCACTTGAAGTGAGGTATGTTGTTCGTAGAGGTTGTCTCTATCAGGGGTGCTGTTTTGAGGTTGGCCTTATTTATCTCTCTTGAGTTTGGTGTTTGTTCTCTGTGTGGGTTCGATGCAATTGTTGAGATGGGGTTCAGATTACGTGGGAAGTCCTAAAGTTTTGTCTTGTATGTGAGGAGAAGGGCTTGGATGTCCTTTCAGAGAAGGGCTTCTTGGTTCTGGCCGGTCTAGATAAAGGTTGTGGTAGGGTGTGGAACGCAGTTTTGTGGCCAGGGGTCATTCCCTTCTTCGTTGCCTCCGTGCCCCCTGCCTAGAAAAGCTGTCTGTCATTGTGAAAAATGACTGACTGCAAACAGCCATCAGGAAACAATGGGGGATATGTTCAAGAATTGCCGCTAACTAATGCTAACATTAGTTAGCGGCAATTTATTTACCGCCTTGTACCGCTGAAAACGATCGCCATGGTACCAACGTATGTACAATATGTCGCTACATGGGGTTAGTTTCTCATCACGACAGGAATTGCTGACATTAAGACCTGTGTCACGGCGATATAAATCTTGCCACAAACGTGAAAAAAGGGGCAGCTGGCCAGAAAATGTTCCCTAATCGGGGCAACGCCACTTTTTTCACGTTTTGCTGGAAAATTAACTAAAAAACGCCTGCAAAGTTCACAAAACACTCAAAATGAATAACAGAGGAAACATGGAGGAAGCTGGACCCAGTAATGCTGGAGAGAACAACCCTCCTAACCCCTCAAACAGACAGGGGAACCAGCCAGAGACCCAGAGGAAGAGAAAAACCAGGTTCAGCCAGCAGGAAAATTAGGTCCTGATTGTGGAGGTGACAAACAAACAACACCAGTTTTTTGTCAGCTCCACTGTGTCATTGGGGACCAAAAATGCAATATGTCAGTCCATCGTAGCCAAAGTGAATGCAGTAGCAGAGGTCCAGAGGACAGTTACTGGCTGCAATAAGCAGTGGCATGATGCAAAGCGTAAGGCAAAGCAGAAACTGTCCAACAATCACCAGGCAGCACTGCAGCCGGAGGGGGGAGTCCAGCACCACAGGAGGAGCTGGATGCCTTTAGAGGATCAGGTGTCTGCGGTCATCTGCGAGGAGTCGGTGGTTGGAGTCCGGGGACAGGATAGTGCTGACCATGACCAGCTACATCAGAAACAGGGTGAGTAACAACCAGGGACTGGGAGAATGGGGAGGTGGACACCAATGTTGCTCATGGTCCCTGGGGGTAGCAGCCACATATCACTGTAGTCATTGAATATATGTAAAGAAACACATAATGGGGGTGTCACGGACTTGTAAAGCTGCACATGAAAACAATACAATATAGAGCAAAAATAATATACATCAGACTACAAACTAAGGGCAACTTGAACAAGTAAAGGGGCATATTTCCTGGAGAGGTGGCAGAGTGTCACATGTGCCTCCTTGACTCAACACCACACTCATACAAATTGGCTGCACAGGGCTGCATCTCATTGACAACAATATGATGCAGCCCTGTGAACCAGACTGCTCTGTGACTAAAGTTAGCAGGCCACCACCGATGACGGCTCACATGTACTATAAGGTGTCTGAGTTGATTTGAAGATTGTACATGTGCATGGAGAGGGACATTACTGCACAAACACATTATTCCACACAACACAGGCACCTCTGCACAATGGTACATGTGCCACCTATGAAGCACTATTTACTCACATTAGTGTCTGTTCATGACGGCATGTGTGTATGTAGACCCATGCCAGTGTGTCACACATTGGTGTTGGAGTTGGTGGTGTGTCACTACATGTGAGCTTCTAACATCACACATTGCTGTGATGTTTGTGGCACTTAGATGGTCTTGCTACGCAAATGTACTTGACCAACAGGCGGTAACTACTTGCCTATGATATCTACAAAGCAGCATGAAAAGCACAGCAATGGCTGCACATTCACATTAGAGTGTATGGATAGCTGGAGACACAGATGGGGACATTGATGACAGTCTGTACTACGGCACACATGGCTTCATTTTCACAAATATGTTTACACATTTCATGCAGTGCAATGCATCAAATGGTCTATGGTCAGTGTGCAATGACCATCTCAATTGTCAACATTACCTAAGATGGTAGGCAAGACATTACATGGTGTGAGTACATTCTTGTGCACACCTTAACATCACAGGCAAAGTCCTGCATGTCAGCAATGTGCCCAGATTATCTGGTATGTTAAATTATATTTGAATGGACAGATACCATGGTAAGTTTGTTTTGGTGTTGTGTGTACACATATTATTAGTACCCTATGGAATACAATATTATACAGACACAGCTCAGATAATCCATACTTAAATGTGTGTAACAGAGAGCAATCATGTGTTTGTTAAGCGCGACTACTCACCCGTAAGGGTCTCAAGGCACTGGGGAAGAGGGGAGGTGCAGGTTCCAGTCCATCAAGGAGGGGTCTGTCGAAGAGCCAGGTTTTGAGGTTTCTCGTGAAGATGGGGAGTGATGTTGTCTGTCTGAGGCGGAGCGGTAGGGCTCTCCAGGCTCTGGCTGCGAAGAAGGAGAAGGAGTGGCCGCCTGATCTGGTCTTTCTGGCACCGGGGACCATGACGTAGGAGAGCTGAGCTGATCGTAGGGTTCTTTGGGGTGCATGGAAATTGAGCCGGCTGTTCAGGTATGCTGGTCCGGTGCCGTGGAGGGCCTTGTGTGCGTGGGTGAGGATCTTGAAGGTGATTCTAGTCTCGATGAGGAGCCAGTGGAGTGTGCGCAGGTGCTGGGAGATGTGACATTGTTTTAGCAGGTTGAGGACCAGTCTTGTGGCGACGTTCTGGATGTTTTGTAGCTTGCGGGTGAGCTTTTTGTTTATTCTGGAGTAGCATTGCCGTAGTCGATTCTGCTGGTGACGAGGGTGTGAGTGATGTTTTTTCTGTGCTCGAAGAGGATCCATTTGAAGGTCTTACGTAGAAGGCGGAGGGTGTGGTAGCAGGAGGATGCGACGGAGCTGATCTGGCGGTCTATTTTGAGCTCAGAGTGCAGGATGATACCAAGGTTGTGTTCGTGGTCCATGGGGGTGGATGGGCTTCCGAGGGCGGGGGGCCACCAAGTGTTGTTCCAGGCATCGGGCCCATGATGAGTACTTCTGTTTTGCCTGTTTTGAGTTGTAGGCAGCAACTTTTCCTCCATTGGGCGACAGCTTCCATGCCTTCTTGAAAGTTGTGTTTGGCAGCGTTGGGTTCGTAGGATAGGGAGAGAATTAGTTAGGTGTCGTCTGCGTATGAAACAATGTTTAGTCCGTAGGTTCTGATGATGGGGGTGAGCAGAGCCATGTAGACGTTGAAGAGCGTGGGGCTGAGGGAGGACCCTTGGGGTACTCCGCAGGTGGTTGGTGTAGGGTCCGAGAGGAAAGGAAGGAGTCTGACCTGTTGCATTCTGCCAGAGACCCAGCTTCACATGTGAACATTCCATTGTTACTTTGGAATGCCAAGGCTGCACTTTGCATGTCACAGTCATTGCAGAAGCAGAAGTAACAATGCCTGTTCGCACGAGCAGTCTGGAGTTCTGGACTTTTTGGTTCCGTCCAGAGGTGTCAGGGAAAACACCCGAAGACCCCGGAGTTCAACCTGTCTCGGTGCACAAACAAACAGAAACACGGGCTTCTCGATGGTGGCGTCAAAGACCAAAGGTTTATTACTGCAGGGACACAGAAGTCACAGAAACTGCACACGGGCAGTGTCTAGGAGCCTGTTCAATTTGTACAAAGAGGGTTGTTCCTTATATACTGAATATTCTGCTCGGGGCAAATTCTTTACATGTTACCACAGTTCAAACCATTTGTGTCTTAAACAATAAATATTTGGCGTTGCACAGGAATCGTCAACAGTATCTGATGTCAAAACATTACGAATGAGGGGTTCCCACTATTCCATCATAATCCCATGTCAATTTCTCATTCAAGACCCGGACCGCCTCATCGTAAATTTCGTTACCTCCCCCTAATAAAGGCCCAGAAGGAAAGGAGCAGAGCCAGGTGTAGAAGATAGAAAGACAGGATAAGAGATGTTTGTGGGTCGTAAATGGGCACGGTTACCAGCTTCGGCCGCCTAATCATGATCAGGCCAACGAACACAAGAACCAGTATAGCAGGACTGGCCTCAGGCTGGGGAGGCAGTTCTTGCCGAGTCATGCTGCCACAGCGTTGCTGGCCTAAGGTGCACGTGTCCCTTGCAAGGTGAATCGCCGGGTAAAGCCTACGTGTCCTTAGATGAAAAAGAGGTCATTGCGTGTCCATTGACTATGTGAGGGCAAGGAATACAAAATGGCTTCCGTGTCTAAGATGGATGCCATGGGTAGAACAGAAACGTGTTTGTAACTGGAGTGCTCTTGCTCGTAGCATAGCGAAAACACCAGGATATACTAAATGGATCATTTGCGGTTCACTGATACCAAAATTATGTATTTACGACAATGTTACAAACACGAATAAAATCGTCACGGAACCTCAGACCCTCCTTTTGCCCTTACATAGGCAATTACTCAGTCTATGTCAGAATCTAACTCTATGCTCATTAGGTCAGTGACATGTTGTTGCATCATCATCCTGTCTCGTGTCTTTTCTCCTAATGCAGGTGGTTTTCTGAAACAGGTTGCAGCACAGAGACTACACAGAGCGGGACCACATTGGATAATAAGGCAGCACGAGAACAGAAATACTAGGATGACACCAATGACCATCAGAACCTTCCATCCCCACGCTGATACCAGAGTCCAAAACCACTCCATGAAGGACCAGTTTCCCTTGTCTACGTGTATGGAGTCGGAAATCTTGTGTAGCTTAGAGATCGCTTCATAGACTGTTGGAGCATTATTTGGAATAAAGACACAGCAGCTCGATTGGATCATTCTGCATACGCCACCTCGATCTGCAAGTATTACGTCTAGAACCATTCGGTTCTGCAACGTCATGAGACGATCCGCCTGAAGCTCAGCTGTTAAGTTACTAAGGGCACCAGCAGTTTCTGTAATAGTAGATTCAACTACCCGTGTTAGTTGACGTAGATTTCTACTATTGGCCATAGGCCCCCAAAACGGAAGGAAACCTTTGAAGAAGTCTCCAGCTTCCTGACCAGCGGTATCTTCCTTGCTGAAGACACCTCTTGCTACCCTGGTCTTGTGATAATCTGAAGAAGCAGTGTATGTCGGAGGTAACAATCGAGCAATATAACATGAACCTGAGAAGTCAGCAGGCAGCCATGTATACGCTCTGTCTTGACAGATGAAGTAAGTACCCCTAGCAGTAAGGAAGGCAGGGGAGGAGTTAGACGGAAATACGTAAGTCTCAACGCACTCACTCCTCCCTAGCTGAGCTCTCAGATTTCTCCCATTTCCTTGCAAACAGACCTGACCTCGGTGAGGCACGACCCAAACTGAAGTGGAGCTTTTACGCTTGCTTTCTCCCAAACTAAGGCGATACTCTGTAGAGTTCCAACTCAAATACACCCGTAATTCATCTCTAGGGTAAGATGGAGTATTATTGACGTCTTTAATCATGTCAATAATTCCCTGGACTAAAGCTTTGTTGGCTGAGTTGTATTTAGTGGACCGTGGTGGACGCGGAGGATAGGTCTCAAGGGCATATGAAAAAATGGTCTGAAAGGCCTGAAATGATCCATTGTAGCTAAAAGGCAAGACTAGATAGGGAATGCCTTTATCCATAGTGTGAGGTATCAAGCCACACACCCAGCAGTCTGTAGTATTAACTACCAGTTGGTGTTGATGCAAGAGCTGTACAAATGTATTGTTAATAAATTCTGAGCGTCGAGCTTGTTCGTGTTCAGGAAATGAGTGAAAAGAATGCATAGAAGAAACCGTAGAAGTAGTAGGATCAAGGGGAGGTACTGTAGTTACTGGCATAAAAATCAAATGCACACCAAAGATGATTCCACCCACCAACGTCATCAAAACGATTAAAAATGTTACTGCACATTGCATTAGAAAGCATTTGCTGTGAAGTATTCTGTACAGTCTATTTCTGCGAACATAAATTACATTTTCTCGTTGCAGCTCAGGAAGCTCCATCTTCTACAATCCGCTCGTGACCACTGATGATGTGTACGTAGATGAAAATGCCTCTGTCAGCCCTGGGAGTTCCCAGAACTAACAGAAAGATCGACCTTATGTCTGACCCCCGCAGATTCAACTAGGCACACAGCCACGACCCTACGGCTACCCAGACGGCAAGGCAAAATTTAAAACAACAAAATAATAGCAAACTTCCTGGCTGGAGGCAATGTATAGAAAATTCAAATCTGAAAATAGGCAGTTTCCTGCTTTATTTGTCCATATTGCGAGGTCGCAAGTTGTATCTCAGTTTTGCAGGAGCTGTCTGATCTGGAAACAATGTATTTTCAGCTGACGTTGCAATGTTCACGTTCGCAGATGACAAATGTTCTTTTGGTGCAGATGGCAAATGTTCGTTGGGTGTGGATGACAAATGTTCAGGGTTCAAAAGAGCAGTTTCAGGAGGAGAGTCAGAATTTGGTGAATCCGTGATCAGTTCTGCATCGCTGAAAGGTATGAACCTGGGGATTTGTTCCGTTTCAGAGGCACCGATTCCTTTCTTTACCCAGTTGTCGTAAGGAAGTGGCAGAGGCACACGTTTGACATGTGTCGTATGGATCCAGTTCTTCCTTCCGGCCACACGAATAGCAGTTCTCGTTGCTAGTAGGACTTGGAAAGGGCCAATGAATCTGGGTTGAAGATTTTTCGTTCTTGCAAAATTTCTAATGACCACCTGGTCACCTGGTTTCAGCTGATGGCCTGGACTCTCCGGTGGCTTTGGCAATGCATCGAAAACCTGTTGGTGAATAAGACTCAATTTAGCAGTCAAGTCGAAAAGGTAATCAATTAACATTGGGTATTCCAGCTGCTTGAATTCTTTTGGTCTAGGTACCCCCCAAACATTTGCAGGACGACCAAAAACTATTTCATAAGGACTAAGCCCTACTCTAGAATGTACAGTTGCTCTTGTTGATAGCAAAGCCAAAGGCAATGCGTCTGGCCAAGACAAACCCGTGGACGCTTGTATCTTAGCAAGTTTCAGTTTAAGGGTGCCATTGTAACCCTCGACTAAACCCGCGGACTGGGGATGATTCGCACTATGAAACTTCTGTCTAATCCCTAGGCCGGCGCACACACTCTGCATAACTTTCCCTACGAACTCACTTCCGTTATCTGACCATACAATCCGTGGCATTCCGTATCTGGGGAAGTATTCTTTAAGAATAATTTTGGCAGTGGATAAGGCAGTATTGTCCTTTAGCGGGTATGCTTCGATCCATCTGGAGAAAGCACAAACTACCACTAGGACGTATTTCAGGTTATTACAACGATCCATGTGAATGAAGTCTAGCTGGATCACTTCGAAGGGGCAGGAGGGAGGAGCGAAATGACCTGCAGGTGTGGGGATTCCCTTGCCAGGATTATGCATCAAGCATACCATACAATTTCTCACCACTCTCTCTGCACACTTACTAATCCCATCATTCTTCCAGACCGGAGCCAACATCTTACAAATCCCTTTTGAACTGATGTGCGCTGTTCCATGTGCCATCGTCACTACTGCAAGCACATACGCATCAGGCAACATCCAACGCTGTTGTTCTGACAAGTCAATCCAACACCCACTCGAGTCCAATTTACCCGTGCTCTCTTTCCATGCAAGTTTTTCCTCCTCAGTCGCCTCTTTCTGAATTTCTTTCACGCTTTCCACTGTGTCCTCACACATTCCAGACTCAGAAATCCATCTTGCAGACGTTGCAACATACATTCTACTCATCATATTTCTAGCTGTCTGTTTTGCAGTCTCATCAGCAAAAGCATTCCCACGACCAACATCATCCGTGATTGCTTTATGAGCACTGCATTTCACAATCGCAACTTCAGTCGGCAAGGTTAGAGATTCCAACAAGTCATTAACTAGCTGACCATGTTGAATCTTAGTCCCATGGGACGTAATGAAACCTATCTCTTTCCACAATCGGCCAAAACTATGGGCCACGCCGAACTCGTACTGACTATCTGTGAACACATTCACTCTCTTTCCCTTAGCTAAAACGCACGCTCTTGTTAGCGCGATCAATTCTGCAGCCTGGGCAGAATTCTGACTCACTCTTGCAGTCTCCACAATCGTACTCAAGGTCGTTACTGCATAAGCAGCAGTCACATCACCATTCTCTAATTTGAAGCAAGACCCATCAACATACAACGTTCCATCTGGATCTGATAACGGAGTGTCTTTTAGATCAATTCGTCCTTTTGTTTCTTCCTCAGTTTTGAAATAACAGTCGTGTGGTTCGGAATCACTCGACTCTTGGCTAGTCGGCAACAATGTTGCTGGATTCAATACATTGCATCTCTTGATCTGAATATGACTAGCTAACAGTGTCAGTTCATAACCTGATAATCTAGCACTGGTAAGGTGTTGCGTCTTGGTTCGGTTCATGAGTGTATCCACAGCATGAGGAACCATAACTACTAGCATGTTGTTCATTACTAAACCAGCAGATTGTCGAATGGAGGCTGCAGCTGCGGCTGTAGCTCTCAAGCAACTAGGCAATGCTCTAGCTACTGGATCTAATGTTGATGAAAAATACGCACAAGGGCGTTGTTTATCACCAAATTTCTGCGTCAACACACTCAATGCACAACCTTCTCTCTCGTGGACATAGAGCGTGAATGGCTTACTGTAGTCGGGTGTACCCAATACAGGTGCTGAACACAGTGCATTTCGTAACTCAGAAAAACTCTGCTGACATTCAGCAGACCATGGTACCGGACTCGGAACACCTTTCCCAGTCAAGGCTACCAATGGTTTTGCCAAAAGAGAAAAATTTGGGATCCATTGCCTACAATATGAGGTAATACCTAAAAAGGCGCGTACTTCTCTCTGCGTGCTAGGAACATTCATTTGTGTAAATGCTTTTATTCTCTCTGGGGTCAACTTCCTTCCCTCCTTTGACAAGAGATGACCTAGGTAGGTCACTTCTTGGCAGCAGTATTGCATTTTTGAAGGTGACACCTTGTGGTTCAAATCTGACAAGTGATGCAATAAAGAAATCGTAGCTGTTTTGCAAGTTTCCTTGTCATCAGCAGCCACTAGAAGATCATCGACATATTGTATTAAAGCAGAACCAGGAGGAAGTACGAAGGAATCTAACTGGCTTTTTAATGCTTGACTGTAAATGGATGGGCTTTCACAATAGCCTTGTGGAGCGCGTTTAAACCTGAAGCTTCGTCCTCCTAGAGAGAAACCGAAGATATCTCTGCTTTCTTCGGCTATCGGAATGCTGAAAAAGGCATTTTTCAAGTCGACAACCGAAAACCATGCTGCTGTAGCAGGAATCAACGTTAACAATGCAGTAATGTCTGGAACCACAGGAAACTGTGGAATCACAATTTTATTAACCTCTCTGAGATCAATTACAAACCTATATATTGGAGGTTTTGTAGGGTCAGTTCGTTTCAAAATAGGCAGTACAGGACTATTACAGACATTACCTCTAGTTTCTTCTATAACGTCTTTCTCAATCAGATCATGCACTATCAGTAGGAGCGCACGCTCACCTTCACTAGAGATTCTGTATTGTGGAATTCGTGGAAGTTTGACATTTGCTTTCAAAGTTACTACATAGGGTGGAATTTCCAATAGACCTACATCATTAGGACCAGTCGCCCAAAGAGTATCAGGGAGTGAACGCAGCTCTGGTGGGAGCGCATCCATCGACAAGTACATCGGAGAGATTATTCTTTTACCCAACGTAAGCTGTACTCCTGCTGGAGAACAGTACAATGTCGCGTACAGGCGTTTTAACAAGTCTAAACCGAGCAGATTTTCGTTACAACCTGTCGTCAAAATCAGGGGTGCTTTCAATTGACGGGGTCCAACAGAAATAGACAAAGGACCAGAAACCGGATTGTGAACAGGGGCGCCAGAAAAACCTACTGAAACGTTTGTTAAGCCAGACAAAGGTGCGCCAGGGAGTTTCGCATAAATGATAGAACTTTTTGCTGCACCAGTATCCAACAGAAACGGTTCGACTATACCTGATGTTGCTACTGCGACATAAGGCCCACTCTGATCTACTGGAACTGATACTACTCCCTCTCTTTGTCCATGGCTGTCCTAGTACTCACTTTGCTGACCTTCCTCACTAGCTTCATAATAGTCTTCAACATGATACTGTGGAGACCTATTCTGTTGGGCAGATTGTCCATTTCGCTGGTCGAAATAATTAGAAGGGCGATCACTCGTCTGCGGAGGCATAGCACCTCGTCTTCGACCTCTAGAGTTTTGCATAGAACTACCACGACCTCTCTGAGCTGCCGCAGCATTATTTTGTGCCCGAACTGGACACTCATTTTTGTAATGACCTTCCACTTTGCAATAAGCACATTGATTCCATTGGTATTGTGGCCTTTGAAAATTATAATCCGTTCTTTGATATGACCCTTGCTGCATATTAGTCTGATTCGTGCGAGGCGGATAAGCTTGCTGTAAAAGTACTTTAGTTTTTAAATCTTTCGTCTTTTTATCTGATTTTTCCTTCTCTTCTTTATCCCTATTTTCATAGTACTGGGCAGTCGCAAGTATTTGCGCAGTCGTAGAGACAGCCCACGCACTTTCAGAATTCTTTAATTTACCACTAAGTTCTGGCAACAGATTGTGCACAAATTTATCAACAAATAATCTCTGGCCTCCTTCTGTGCTCATATCCTGACCACTATGATCCACGAAAGTCTCCTCGAATCTTGTGAAAAAGTCGGAGACGCTTTCGTCTTTCTTTTGTTTGCACGCGGACAATTTGTCCCAGTTAACGCGCAATGCTGGCATCAAGGTTTTCATTAAATCGATTATTCTACCAGGCAAATTAGCAATTAGGGGTTCTGGTTTGGAACCACCTATTTGTTGACCATCCGCTGCAATTATAGCTGCCCAGTCACCACCTAGGGCAACTGGATGATTCTCTTTACGAATTTTAGCCCAAATTGGTTGCGGTACTACATTACCAAATAGCATATCTATGTCAGCAAGATTCAATACACAAGCGTCAACTGTTTGAGCCAACTCTTTGTAGTACCCTGCAGGATTTTTACGCGGATCTGGCAAGGCCTGTTTCACTGCTAATACTTCAGCTCGCTTCCATGGAATATGTATCCAGACTCTCTGGAATTGGGCCGGAGCGGCTGCGATACCAAGGTTTACATTAGCTTGCACAGCTTCACGCCAAATTGGTGGAACCTCTCTCATTGGGTATTGACGATTTTGTTTCGTACTACGTTTCTCTAACTCTCTCGGTGAACGAAGGGATGAGTCGGTCCTATAACTTAGAACCAGTTCCATCGCTTCTTTTATATTTTGACCGACTATCATACCTGCAGCAAACTCTTTCTGAACATTAATTAATTCTCCTAGATTTAATTCAGGGTCATCCTCTTCCAATTCCTCACGTAGAAGGAAACACATTTCATCGAACACATATCGTTGTGTCGGTTCATTCCATTGCATAAATGTATCTAATACATCTTGTACATTATATCTTCCAACTTTTGAAACCCATCTAAGAGCAGTGGAATCTAATATTCCTCTTTCTTCGGTACTGGGAATCTGGCTACGCCTCTGCACAGAGTCAGAGATAGGAGTCTTAATCAGAGTTTTATAGAAGGGAGATAGAATATTAGAGACAGAATCAGTGATTCTCCGACGAACAGAAAGCGGAGTCATAATATTGGCAGAAGCAGTAAATAGAGTAGCAGTTGGAACAGATAGATCAGGAACAGTAGGAGTAGCAGGCAAAATAGCTTGTGAACTAGCAGGTGTGAGCGACACAGGCATAGGTAAAGAAGCCGGCAACCCTGGAAGGGGGGCTGTCAAAGGAACATTAATATTGACCACAGGAGGTACAGGAACTTGATTCAGGGGAGCGGGAACAGGGACACCAGGTTGTCCAGCAACCGGTAATTGAACATTCGGTATAGGTGGAGCCGTAGCACCCTGTGCATACGGTGGGGGTGATCGTAACAAGTAAGACAACAGGGGATCCTTTTCAGGGTCCTCTACTATCTTAGCTGTACTCGATGGCAAAGCAGGATAGCACTTGTCTATCGCTAAATTACGCTCTCTATTGGCCACCTCCATCGCTTTTTCAGACTCGTTGAGTTGCAGCTGCCTAGCAGACTGCTCTAAAGTCAACTCTTGCTCTTTCTGTTCTTTCTTCAACTTTTTAATTTCTCTCTGTTTAGATTCTTTTCGCCAATAACGGAAAAAATCAAACATTGCCGGCCGGGCTTTCTTCTTAAACAACCTTCTTTCTAGATTATCGAGAACTTCAGGTTCAAAACTACCATGTAGTGGCCAACTAAGGACACCATCTTTCTCTGTGAAGCGGATCCATACCTCGTTATAAGAGATAGGGCCCACACCAAATTTGCAATATAGATCATAAAGGGGAGTTCCAATCGGAGGAACCAAACACGAGTCCTCCAACTGGGAATCACTGTTGCAACTGAAACAAGACAACATACAATTTTTCCGACTTACCATTTTATAATCCGGAACACAGAACAGACAAAATACAAACAAAAAAAATGCGCACTCGAACCAAGAACTTAGGCCTACCAGAACTGACAAATGTATCGATACCTGAACTGGACAGAATGATTATCGTAACCAGAATAACCAGTGATAATCTTACAGAACTGAACTGAACTGAGAACTAAAAAGGATTAATACTTAACTGAGGCACTGAAGACGTCACCAAGGAGAAACCCGTCACGTCTCGCCGTACTAAGGACTGCACCTCGGGTCCAAGACAGGGCGACGGTCAAGGCAACGGACCACTGCAGCCGTCTGAACGGGAACCCTCGTGGAAGAGAACGTCGGGGCCACTTTTGCGATATGCCGGGATCGATGAAGTGGGGCGCCTCCCTCTGAAATCTTCACACGAAGCTCCTCGAACTCTTCAGGCTTTTGGACCGGTACCGAATGACGTCGCCCCACGTTGGGCGCCAATTGGAGTTCTGGACTTTTTGGTTCCATCCAGAGGTGTCAGGGAAAACACCCGAAGACCCCGGAGTTCAACCTGTCTCGGTGCACAAACAAACAGAAACACGGGCTTCTCGATGGTGGCGTCAAAGACCAAAGGTTTATTACTGCAGGGACACAGAAGTCACAGAAACTGCACACGGGCAGTGTCTAGGAGCCTGTTCAATTTGTACAAAGAGGGTTGTTCCTTATATACTGAATATTCTGCTCGGGGCAAATTCTTTACATGTTACCACAGTTCAAACCATTCGTGTCTTAAACAATAAATATTTGGCGTTGCACAGGAATCGTCAACAGTATCTGATGTCAAAACATTACGAATGAGGGGTTCCCACTATTCCATCATAATCCCATGTCAATTTCTCATTCAAGACCCGGACCGCCTCATCGTAAATTTCGTTACCTCCCCCTAATAAAGGCCCAGAAGGAAAGGAGCAGAGCCAGGTGTAGAAGATAGAAAGACAGGATAAGAGATGTTTGTGGGTCGTAAATGGGCACGGTTACCAGCTTCGGCCGCCTATTCATGATCAGGCCAACGAACACAAGAACCAGTATAGCAGGACTGGCCTCAGGCTGGGGAGGCAGTTCTTGCCGAGTCATGCTGCCACAGCGTTGCTGGCCTAAGGTGCACGTGTCCCTTGCAAGGTGAATCGCCGGGTAAAGCCTACGTGTCCTTAGATGAAAAAGAGGTCATTGCGTGTCCATTGACTATGTGAGGGCAAGGAATACAAAATGGCTTCCGTGTCTAAGATGGATGCCATGGGTAGAACAGAAACGTGTTTGTAACTGGAGTGCTCTTGCTCGTAGCATAGCGAAAACACCAGGATATACTAAATGGATCATTTGCGGTTCACTGATACCAAAATTATGTATTTACGACAATGTTACAAACACGAATAAAATCGTCACGGAACCTCAAGTCCAAATGGCCTGAGGATCATGCTGTGCCTTTGTATGAGACCCTGGTGTCTACACACAGATACTGCTGAGTTACAGCAGAGGGACTGGGATGACAATGCCTGCGTTGTGCCTGATATTGTGGTCCCATTTTCTTGACCTTATTGCATGAACAATGAACATTACATGATGGCAAGTCTTGTCATGTTATTGTTTTAAATTCAGTGACTTGCAAACTACGCATGTTGCAACTAGTTTTTCTCATAATTGAAGGCTGTTACCGGTAATGTACAAATGTTAGTGTGCATTGCAGGACACACACAAACAGTACATTAATGTTAGAGGGTAGACATCCTATCTCTTTGAATGTCATCTCAACGTATTTAAGCAAGAGCAGGTTGCGCAGACCGTCACTGTCGAGGAGGAGGACTTTCTGCTCTACAAGACTTGCGATGCCGGGGACATGCGATGTGGTCAATTAGAATGTCCACTACCATCGCCTGCATCAGTATTTTGAATTTCAAGTTAGCATTCCATGCTGGCCCCTGTGTTTCATTAGCTCTGCTCACCAAGGATTATGCTTCCTTAGTCAGTGAGTCGGAGAGAGCGATGTATATTGACGGCTGCTGTAGTAGTGAATTGTTAGTAATGGTTGTGAGTGAAGGAGAGGAGGACCAGGGCTTGAATTTGCAGATTATCCTGGTAACAAATGCTTGTACCTAACAGTTTTACATGGACTAAATGCAACTTGTGATCTGCTTGCAAATCTTGCTCTCCAAGAGGCAAACATGTGTTGCATCCTATCATCAACACATGTTATTGAGCACTTTGTCGTATGTTGTGTTTACTTGGATTATTGATGTTCTGTCCACTGCTATATTTGCTAGCTGGGAGGCACATTTTTTTGTTAATTTTCACTTGACAGCTATATGAACTTGTGATGTAATAAAACAATCATACAGGATAACAGGTTGGGCTTCGGAGAATAATATATTGTCCGACTCCCAGTATGGCTTTAGAGCTGGGAGGAGCACGGAGGACCAATGTCTGAACTTACATCTAATTATAGCTAAATACACGAAGGCGGCAAGGGGCTCCATTTTCCTGGGCTTTATGGACCTATCCACGGCCTTTGATCTGGTCAATAGATCAAGGCTGTGGACAATGCTCCTGGAGATGGGCCTTGATCGGCCCCTTGTGTATTTTTTGGCTGAGCTGCATAAAGACCTAAATGCCTCAATTAGGATGTCGAACGAGGGGAAACGTACGTCAAGTTTTAAGTCCGGTAGAGGGGTGCGTCAGGGATGTATTCTGGCCCCCATGTTGTTTACGCTGTATGTGAACTCGTTGGAGGCAAATTTGTTAACAGCCACCCTTGACATCCCGCGCATGGGAGGAACACCGATCCCGGTGCTCCTCTATGCCGACGATGCTGTCTTATTAGCAAGGACTCCGCTGGGCCTACAAAGATTGTTGGACTCTTTTGGGGTTTTTATGAAAAGCCTGGATCTGGTGGTAAATAATGGCAAATCGCATATCATGTCGTTAGGTGTCTCAAAAAACAATGTCAAGACCTTTTACTGTGGCAGTGAAGAAATCACCAGAGTGAAAGTATTCACCTATTTGTGAGTAGTTTTTGATGTTAGGGGAACATGGTCCCCACCGCTTTCAATAAAGGTAAACGCAGTGAGAAGTTCTTCTGCTGCAGTGTTAGGATTCGCTAAAAGATTGGGGGGGAAACCCTATGAGGCGATCCTGGCAATTTATATGGAGTCTGGTAATAGTATCCCCTATAATAGTATCCCTTATTTGCGAGTAGCAATTTGCTACTCGCAAATAAGATAGCGATTTTAAGGGTGCCAGGGGTGTCCAAAGGACACCCTGTAGCACCCCTTAAATGCACATTTGAACAGGTGTTGCGCACACACATGTCCAAAGGACATGTGTGTGTGTGTAACATGCAAAAGAAAAAAATGCACTAAAGTGCTTTTTACACTATTTTCGCAATTTACCACCAAGTCAGACTTGGTGGTAAATTGAGACCAAATATTGCGATTTCGCTATTTCTAATTGGTTGATGAATTGCATTTAAGGAATCTCTATTAGAGATTCCTTAAATCCAATTCCTCGCAAATATGCGATTTCGGTAATAGTGATTTTTGCATTTGGGATGATGAATTCCAAATGCAAAAATCGCACTCGCAAAGGGCCAGATTCTCAGAATCTGGCCCTTTGCTAGCGCAAATCAGCTTGATGAATCAGGCTGTAACTCTTTTCATAGATGGCTATTGACAAAATTTCGGTTCAACCAAATACCATATGGGATTTGCAGGGCTGGAGTAGGCTCGAGGACGCTGCTCCGTGCAAATGTGATGATTTCTCTCCCCAAGACATCTTGCATTTTATGTTTTTTTGTCCTTTGTACCATGAGGCTAGGAAAAGGTTTATTTTCCCATTATTGAAAAAGATGAATTTTATTCAGTGTAAACCTGCTTTACTGTTTTTACAACTGTTGGAATCCCCCGAAACCACGTTTAGTGTTGCCAGCTTCCTTGCTGCGTCTGTTAGAAGCAGGAGGGTTAGACAGGATGCTGCACAGGAAAGTTAATCCTTTTAATATAAGTCTAGGTATATTGATTATTGGCTTTAATAATGGAAATGTTTGTTAACGATTTTAGAAATGTCCTTTGTACTGTGTTTTAAATTGTATAACATATTTTTTAAAAATATTTTTAATGTTTTGTATATGTATAGCATACTTTTATGATTTTAATTAATCGAATAAAGTGGTTTGGCTCGACTTGACGACAGGAATTTTGTGTATTGATATTTTATTAGACCAATTGACAGTCTTTTTTTATTAAAATAAATATACTTGCAAAGTAATATTTGTTTCCTGTGATTAGGTAAAAAATGTACATATTATTTGATCTCTTCTTGATGTTCCTGCAGCAGAAGGTGTGGTGTGTCTAGCATCTTAGCATCTGCCTCTTCGTCCTGCCCATGAGATGGTTTGTCCTGCTCCTCCTGGTCTTCATCCAGTGGCGTGTTTGCGCGTACACAAATATTGTGCAGAATGCAACATGACGTTATGATCGTGCAAACCTGTACAGGAGTCTGACCCGATACATCTAAGCACCGGAACCTGGATTTGAGGACTCAAAATGTCCGTTAAACTATGGCTCTTGTGCCTCCCAGTGCAACGTTCTAGTCTCTCTGGGCCTGTGTGTGTGTGTCACTCTGAGGGCCTCATCAGCAATGAAGTGAGTGCATATCCTTGATCACATGAAACAGATAATGGAGTTGTTGTAAACGAATCTAGGACCCTAGTGTAACTTTTCCCGATTCATGCCCTTATATAGGTATACTTTACCCTATCCTTATATAGGCATAGAAATCATTACCATATTTGGCCAGAGCCTTACAGCCCAAATACGGCAAGGCTACTTCCACTAAGTTCCAAAAATTCACAACGATTTCTTGGAGAAACCCGCCTTCAGCAGCTAGGATCTTCTCCCTGCTTGAATATTAAGTTATCCAAGAAATCCTGGAACCCAATATATATATATATAAATATTCCCTTGTTTAAAATCATCTTATTTTAATTTAATTCATAATTTGCTTTTATACTAGAGATGCTATGACTAGAGCTTAATTAAAATCATCTTATTTTAATTTAATTCATGATTTGCTTTTATAATTCAGAGGCTATGACTAGGGCTCACAGGAAATAGATGATCATTCATTTATCTCATCTAGGAGAACTTATGGAGCAGAGCAAAGAAGACAAGATGGAGTACGGAGGGAATTTGGAGAGACCATATGCTTAGGAGGATGGCTGTAGACACATTTGATAGTAACAACAAGAAATCTATTGCAGAAAGAGGAAAGCGAGCTAACCTGAAAGATTGGCAAGGAGAAATTTAGGGCAAAAAACTCATTAGAAAAAAAGTATGGAAAAGGAATGGAGTGCAAGGATAAAAAGTACATATACGAAGGGAAAAGAAAAGTGAGATTCAGCCATCAAGAACGGAAAGTATGAAAAAGTAAACTGGAGTAATAGAAAATATATGTTCTAAGATGTTCCAATATTGTCGAACGGCTTTATACTTCCTAGTAAAAACTGTGTTTCTATTGGACAACATAAACGTCAGGATTGTGCCAGATTGATTCTATGCACACCCCCAGGATATGCTGGCTGTAATCCTGCCAGCCCACAGAGCACTATTGGTACTGTAGGAGGATGGATATCTGACTATGGTTACCCCCAACCTTTTGCCTAGTGTTTAGCTGGTTTTCGACTTAGTTGGCCTGGGATCCTGCTAATCAGGGCCCCAGGCTATCTGCTCTCTCTGTAAAATGGACACCATGTACTTTAGGTACATGCCTAATTGGGTATTGGGTCACCTTTGTGATCCCCTGTATAGTGTACCATAGGTACCCAGGGCATAGGTGCATCCAAGGCCTACCAGGGGCTGCAGCATGAATTATGCCACCCCTGGCTGGCCATCCAAACTGACACTACAGCCTGATCACTCAGCTTGGGCAAGGTTGTGTAATCACCCCTTGCATGCATAGACCATGCATAGACCGGTACAAACCAGTTGCTGGGGCACTCCAGCCCCAGCTCTGGCACGAAACTGGACAAAGGGAAAGGGGTGTAACCACCCCCTTCCCTGGTCCCACCCATAGGAGGGACCTAGCAGGTAATCCAGCCCCTCAAATCAGTATATAGGTAGGAGCTGAGTCTAGAGACTTTAGATTATCCTGACTGAAACTCTGAAATGAAACTCTGGACCTTCGACATTCTACTGCAACTAGAAGACTGAAGAAATCTCCCTTGTGGCCAAGCAGTGACCACCCTGTGCAAAGTCAGGCACCATCAGCAACTTGCCGGTTTGCTTCGTCACCGCTCCCTCCGGAACCCGATGACCCAGCATGCAGGACTGGACTGCCAGACTTTTCTGACACCGACCCACAAGCACAGCAAAGCTGCGACCCTTGGCGGACACGAGAGACGTGGGACCAGATTCCCTGGACTACCTGCATCTTGTTAACCTTGCAGCTTCTGAGGCTTCCTCGTAGTTGTGCATTGGGGTTTGAGAAGACCCAGCCCCGAGCAGTAAGTGCACCAAAGCTCAGCCATCCACACTCCACGAGTGCCGCGTGGGGCCTGTGCCTGCATTTCTCCTTGACGCGTCTTCATGGTTGCTAGCCTATTGGCTAGTGGCCCTCCTGAAGACTCCATTTTGAATTAACACCGCTTGCTTGGTTGCTCCGGGCTTGCTCCTGTTTCCTGTGAAGGGGAAGCTCCCCAGACCTTGCTGGTCTGAACAGAAGCAGATCTTCCCTTTCTGCATGGGTTGCCTTTGCCACGGCTTGTTGACTCCAATCCGGAAGCCGACGCTGCCAACAGCGAGATCCTTTGTGGTACAGTCTGTATCCTGCTCCTGGTTGTCATCGACGCCTCCTGGTCCACGTGGCTGCAGAGACAAGATTCGCATCTTCACCTGATTGCTCCCAACATCGCCTGGTTCCTTCCTGGTTCCATCCTGGTCACTGGCTAGTAACCCAGACTCTGTCCCTTCTGCTTTCAGGTTCTTCACATCCTTGATCCACCCTTGGATCCACCCAGACACTTTTCCTCTGGTCGCCTGCAGCACTTCTTAGCAGATCTCCATAGGATTCGACGACGAAACCCGACACGACTTCACACCTATGCACCCGGCTTCCCTGGGCGAGTTAACTCGAGCACTCCGGTGCTCCCGTGAGTAACAGCTATCCAAGTGTCCTAGTGTAACTGGGTTTTTCCCGTAGTCCACCCGGAAGTGTCCGAAATCAACTACTTTGTTAACTTTACGTTCCCATTGACTTTCTATGGTAACCCGCATGTGTGTTTAGACACTGCACACGCATCCTGTGGGCCTCCTACTTCCAAGCCTTTGGTCGTCCTGGGTAGCCCCAGCGAATCTCTAGGCCCTAGGCCTATTCACCTCTCCCGAAGTGGTTCTTATCCCACTTCTTTAGTATATGGTTCGTGAGGCCCCTAGGGCAGAATTGTATTTGTGCAACTCATAGTATGCTTATTGAGTAACTTGTGCTGTATCTCAAACTCTGGTCTCATAAAGAGTACAGAGGGGTTGTGTTAGTAATAAATACATATATATTTGATATATACCTTGTGTGGTGTCCTTTCATTTGGTATTCAAGGGATTATATATGGTAAAACAGCTGGCTTCACATGCTCTCTGAAGTTTAAGCCTAAGACTGCTTTGTCCATGCTGCCACTAGGATAGCTGGTCTATAAGGTTGACTTTACAACCATCACCTGTTTGGACTGGTGCGGGGTGCCCACTAGAATAGTGGACATCATATACCAAGCCAACTCCTCACAGGTACACCAAACCTACCCAGGTAGGAGATAGATTTTGCAACCTCAGGACATGACCAACCAGATTTCCCAAGGAATCATGGTAACAAATCTAGAGTTATTTGTTTGTACTCTCATGCATACCCAAAGCATTACGATTCTTGAGTATAAGATGTGTGCTGTAATGATCAATGAAAGGAAACAGAATAATGTCATTACCATTACAAGAATAGCTAAAAAGATGAACAAGTCCACCATTGTGCTAAAACAGTGCTCCTACATAGTGCTCCGTAACCTAGTCTTGTCTAGGGTGGGTGATGTGCAAAATCCCCGCTGGGTGGTCTAACTTTCCCAATCCCTCCGAGTGCCATCAGGCTGTCCATCTTGTGGACGGTCGGAAAACAGAAAACAGCTGAGCAGGAATTCTGGCATGCAGTGACTTCGCAGTGTCAGTGCTCCTCTGACCTAATCAAGGAAGTAGTTCTGCATATATAATAAACAGCACCCATATGAACATGTCGAAACCCCAGTCAGGTTGCAACTTTTTTTATTAGTTTGATAGCTTTGTCGTTTACAGGACAATAACAATAACTAGATTTGCGCAGTGAACTTTATCCCTCGTTTAAGGTTTCACAATAGTGTGTCTACAAAGTTGAAATATAAGATGCATATATCTTGGTGTATCTCAACAACATATTTATCGGTATTAAAATAGTGCCATGTGGTAGTGTTCTAAACGTAATTCCACCACAGGTGATTGTTGCCCCATTGGATAACATGGGCTGGCATTGGGACATTACCTCTATGTCCAGCTCCACGATGGCCCATCTAATTTCTTTCAAGTGTGTGCTTTTTAATCCTTGACACACTGGTGGTGGTGAGGTGTAACCAGTGTCTACATAGGTGACACTTCAGAAACTGCCCACCTAATTTAACAAGTTTTCCCTTGTCTTTGCTGACTTTTTCGAAGCCTTGCTGCCCACACATAAGTCTGACCTCATGCTTGGAAGTTTGTGTTGCTCCCGGAGGTCAGAGACAATGGACCTGTGTAAGCCGGAGGTGACACCATCACCCACACATGGTGATTCGTGAATTGAACAGGCAATGCAGTGAGCCTCACAGGCTTCATTCGTGACACTGGTCAATGTAACAGTCCCCAGCTCGAGGACAAACCCTTCCCCTGCCCCAGGCACTGTATTTCATGGGCAGACGGGAAATTCACTATGCAGGAGGCATGCACCTCCACAAGGCTGACCCCACCTCCAGGGGCTGGCAGATGAGGTGAACCACTGAGGATGGTTCTGGCAATCTTGAATTTAGGCTGAAACAGGTTCTGACTAACTTTAGTGACATACAACATCAGGATGTTGTTACTACTGAGGCGGATTAGCCACAGGACATGATTCCTATTGGCTATGAGGCCTCACACCCACTAACATTCCCTAAATCTAGGATTTAAGGGGCACCCCAGACACCAGAACCTCAGGTTCATCATGATACCAAGAGACCCGTTACACAACGTAGCAGGACTCCACGAAGAGAGGTGCACCTGTGGTAGCCGCCCTGTACTCACTGGATTTCAACTCGGTCATGGCAAGAGTTTAGTTAGCAAAGGAATGTGAACCCCTCTACAAACCCCAGACATCACAAGAACTCCCTTGGTTTAGAGGATCTAGTCCCCCGCAGTTGGCTCGCTCAAATTACAAAGTCCACAACCTTAAAGTCTTGCACCCCAAGCCACCTGACATGTCTGCTCCATGTCCTTGTGTAGGTGGCTTCTGGGAACTGTTGTCCCAACCCTTAGTGAGGCTCAGCTTTCTACACCATTCCCCTGGTCCTCTGGATAAAGATTTCTCTAACCAGAGTTCTTGAAGATACCAAGGCTTGCTGTTTTTTAGTTCAATGACAACCTGCTTGATTGAATGCTTAGAAAGCAGAGATATATCTGCTCAAAGAAGAAACTGATAGAGAGCACAGGTCACCAGACTCCGATTACCATACTCACCTGGACCCTAAAACAACATAAACGTGTAGTGAGTTTAATCAGATAACCTGCGCAGTTTTACTCTAATCAGTGATCTATGAATTTCATTTAGGACCTATACCATTGACTTACCAATCCTTGTCAACGATACCTAAAGTCCTAAGGGATCAAGGGAGTTAGAGTCATAGGTAGAAAATAACATTGCACTCATATAATAACCACAAACTCGGGAAGTGTTTAAACTCTTTATCTAAAATACCTTAAATAGAATATTTTCAATCAGGAAGATAACAATTAAAATGAAAATATGCAAAGATTTAGTAAGGTAGTCTCTACGCATTTAACAATTAAAGGGTGGGGAGAGAAAAGTAAACAGTACAATGACATACCCACATTGAATATTTACCTAGAATGGTGTGAAGAACTAACCCTGGCCACGGATTAGTCAAAGGATAGAGCCCAAAGTGCAAGTGCCAGCACAGACGACAGGTGCCGACCAGAAATCAGGACAGGGGCAACCAGATTTGGATCAGGGCAGGACCTCCACAGGCTAAGACTAGCACCCGCAGTTAAAGTTGCTACGCCAGCGCTACATCCCTCTCTGCAGCTAACAGCCAGAACCCTGATTGGGTCATCGAACATTCCGACAGAGTGCTCCGCCAGCACCCTTACTCCCAAATCCCAGTTGGGTTATAGAATCTTCTGACAGAGTGCTCCGCAGCACCTCTGCTCTTGGTCACCTATTGAGTGTGTTGGGTGAGTGACAGGTCAGCTATTCGATCAAGTCGGACAAATTAACTAACTAAGCCTAACCTAGTTATACTATTTTCCAGGTCAGTGTACCACCCCCAATGTTGCAAGTATAAGGATACTCAAATTTGATTGGACAAGAGACGGGGAGAGGTCATCACACCATACCAAAATGAAACTTCTGCTTCTGAATATTTTAATAACGTTCCCGCCCATCAAATTTAATTTTCCCAGCATCTTTATTCCACCCAACAATGGATGTTCTTATAGAAATACATTGTTAATAATTTTCTTCCGCATAGGGTCAGCGGGTCATTTTCCCAGGCGCATCTTCCAGTGTACTGTAGCTTGGCATTGCTTCAAGGTTAAACGACTTCAGTTCCTTCTGAAATTGGACATGCGCGATGTGGGCTTTCAAGATGGAGTAATAGCACCTCCCAGGCCCAATATTGTCGTTACATAAAAATAGAAAAGAAACAGTTTTAGGACACGGAATAAATGAATGCACTGTATACCACTTATCTCTACTCTATTCCCATTACTTTACTTTAACTATTGCATTATAGGTTAAGCAGAACGAACAGCTTAGCAAAAGCAGCAGTGCAAGCTTCATGCATGCTGTAACAGAGCAGACATCTTAGTTCTAGTGCGCAGAAGCAAAAGATTCCCTCCAAAGCAGAGAATTCGTCATGTCACGTGAATGTGACAGACACATGCGCGGTGACAAATCCCGCATAGCAGCAGCCATTTTAATGCGGGCGGATTAACCTTAGTAAATCCACATTGAAAAGCTCCCCATAGATACAAGTGTCTTTGTGGGGTGCAAATATTAGTACACAAAACATGTTTATTAGTACATTATGAGTTAAAGGAGAGGGCTGAGTACAAGCAAGTCGCTCTACGTACGAATCCTTGCTCAATCACAACCACTCCTGTGGCTCCATCATAAAGATCCTGCATTAGTTTTGACCCTTTCTTGGCACACCTGCTAGTTCTTCTGGCCAGAGATCCTGTTCAGCACCACAGGTAGCCAAGAGCACCTCTACACCGAGCCCCTGAGCGAGGTAGATTGGTCCAGGACCAGCTCCTTGCTTTAATTCTAAAGGGTTTTGCTCATCTCACCCATGCAAGTACTATTGTGCTAAAGTAACTATTTCAACAGCGCAATTCTGATTTACAGCTCCGTTTGACAGCTGAAAGAGCACCTCTGCAGCTGTGTTGTATCCTGCTTCTCCCTGCTCTTCTCTCTGTCTTGTCCTTTCTTAGTCTCTTGTACTCTGCTGCTCAGCCTGTCTCGATGATGTCATCCTTAGCTCTATCTGTGTATCTTGAAGTGTACTGTCAGTTACCTTGGAGGCTGAGCAGCAGGGCAGCTGCTCCGGGTGGGGCATTTATCTTAACCTTTACTGGAACCTGGATTACTACCTTATCTAAATACTCTACTTGATTATTTGATTACCAAGAATAAACATACATCCTGACACAGCAAATAAGAAGTCACCTTTCAATTATTGGATTTTACACTGGCGACGATTTAAGGAAAGAAAGCACGCGTGATCAAAAAGATATTGCAACAGAAGAAACTATCTCAACCTCATGCCCAACCTCTTGAGAGCCCCACCGGTGTCTACAACAACTGACGGCCAGAAGTAAGTTGGGTTTAGGACATCTTACAGCACACCTAAACATTGGATGTTTATGTTGTCACCTGCTTCTTTAAAGCTGCTATTACATGGAATTTGCAACTTGATGTTGAGGCTCTCTGCCTTACACGCATCCTACAAAAGGAGGTGATTTGATTTGATTAACTTGGAATCTGCCTGCTACTTGTCTAAAAAGGTATGTGGATATCTGACTTTTGCACAATCCACTTGTGTTTGAAAGTGCTGTCATCAGATCTGTGAAATGATCCTGCGTTGGTGTGCTGTGAACAGTTGCCTAGTGCACCTTTGGGGAGCTGGAGAGTCTGCATCGTTAGAGTCCTTGCCACGAGGATGTCAGCCCACATACATGTGGTGGAGTTTATGATTTCATACTTTTTTCGGGGTGAAGGATTGGGTCCCGGTTTGAAGTGACTGTGAATGTTCTGCATTCGATTGAAAGTTAAGCACAACTGACATACAACAATCGGTGTTAAACAGCACCCATATGACCATGTCGAAACCCCAGTCAGGTTGCAACGATTTTTTCTAGTTTGATAGCTTTGTCGTTTACAGGACAATAATAATAATTAGATTTGTGCAGTGAACTTTATCCCTTATTTAAGGTTTCACAATAGTGTGTCTACAAAGGTGAAATGTAATATACATATATCTTGGTGTATCTCAACATCATATTTATCGGTATTAAAATAGTGCCAAGTGGTAGTGTTCTAAACGTAATTCCACCGCAAGTGATTGGTGTCCCATCAGATAACATGGGCTGGCATTGGGACATTACCTCTATGTCCAGCTCCACGATGGCCCATCTGATTTCTTTCAAGTGTGTGCTTTTTAATCCTTGACACACTGGTGGTGGTGAGGTGTAACCAGCGTCTACTTAAGTGACACTTCAGAAACTGCCCACCTAATTTAACCAGTGTTCCCATGTCTTGGCTGACCCTTTCGAAGCCTTGCTGCCCACACATAAGTCTGACCTCATGCTTGGAAGTTTGTGTTGCTCCCGGAGGTCAGAGACAATGGACCTGTGTGAGCCGGAGCTGACACCATCAACCACACAGGATGATTAGTGAATTGAGCTGGCAATGCAGTGAGCCTCACAGGCTTCATTCGTGACACTGGTCAATGTAACAGTCCCCAGCTCGAGGACAAACCCTTCCCCTGCCCCAGGCACTGTATTTCATGGGCAGACGGGAAATTCACTATGCAGGAGGCATGCACCTCCACAAGGCTGACCCCACCTCCAGGGGCTGGCAGCTGAGGTGAACCACTGATGATGGTTCTGGCAATCTTGAATTTAGGCTGAAACAGGTTCTGACTAACTTTAGTGACATACAACATCAGGATGTTGTTACTACTGAGGCGGATTAGCCACAGGACATACCAAGAGACCCGTTACACAACGTAGCAGGACTCCACGAAGAGAGTTGCACCTGTGGTAGCCACCCTGTACTCACTGGATTTCAACTCGGTCAAGGCAAGTCTAGTTAGCAAAGGAATATGACCCCTCTACAAACCCCAGACATCACAAGAACTCCCTTGGTTTAGAGGATCTAGTCCCCCGCAGTTGGCTCGCACAAACTGCAAAGTCCACAACCTTAAAGTCTTGCACCCCAAGCCACCTGATATGGCTGCTCCAAGTCCTTGTGTAGGGGGCTTCTGGGAACTGTTGTCCCAACCCTCAGTGAGGCTCAGCTTTCTACACCATTCCCCTGGTCCTCTGGATAAAGATTTCTCTAACCAGAGTTCTTGAAGATACCAAGGCTTGTTGTTTTTTAGTTCAATGACAACCTGCTTGATTGAATGCTTAGAAAGGAGAGATATATCTGCTCAAAGAACCAACCACTCCTGTGGCTCCATCATAAAGATCCTGCATTCGTTTTGACCCTTTCTTGGCACACCTGCCAGTTCTTCTGGCCACAGGTCCTGTTCAGCACCACGGGTAGCCAAGAGCACCTCTACACCGAGCCCCTGAGCGAGGTAGATTGGTCAAGGACCAGCTCCTTGCTTTAATTCTAAAGGGTTTTGCTCAACTCACCCGTGCAAGTACCATTGTGCTAAAGTAACTATTTCAACACCGCAATTCTGATTTACCGCTCCGTTTGACAGCTGAAAGTGCACCTCTGCACCTCATTCACTTTAAAGAAGTAAAATTGTGCTAGCTGTTATGAACTGACCGTAGACCTTCAGAGACCTTAACTCCGAGTGGGTTCCATTGAACTCACTCTTTAAAGTATCAACTGCATAAATGTGTTTTTCCCACTGAACATAACGTTAATATTTTTCGCATTGCAAAGTATTGATTTATTTATTGCTTGAAAATTGATCGCTCCGGTCATACTGTATGTTTTGATGTAATTTTTGTATCTAAAAATATATAAAAATCAGAGCAGTTTTTCTAAAGTGGTGCTGGAATCCTCTCAATGTGTGTCAATAACTTATTCTCTACGAAGAATGGAATGCACACCTTTTATTTCGAAATCACTCACATCTATCCAAATTACTATTCCAAGATTGCGTGCAAACTGGCTCGATGCCATGCCCAAATGACACCATTTAACCATTAGCTCCAAGAGATGGGGCACAATTTAACCCCAAACCAGGGCACAGCATGTTGTGCCATTGTGGCGGTTTTACTCCATGTTCCAAAGTTTATTCATTTTTTTCTTGCGTTTCTCCATCTTTTTGTGTTAAGTTATTCTGCTATTGTAGCCCACAGTCGGAGTATTTAGCCATTTTTCAAGGTTTCTTATGTTCCCAATGTGTCCATCCGGACCTCGAATATAAGAACACGACTGACGCCTTGTTCATCTCTGGCAGCATTTATTCAAGTAAAAACCCAATGCATTTCGGGCTGAAACAGCCCTTCGTCAGGGGTCACTGAAAATTGACAATGAAATCGTAATCAGTACATATTTTTTTCATGATGTTTTAGCAAATCATTAATAACAAACCACTACCACCTTTACGTATTCGGTCATTTTTTTATATATATTAAACACATGTTATCTGCACAACGTATCTCACTTTACTGTATGTTTTGATTTCATTTTTGTATCTAAAAATATATAAAAATCAGAGCAGTTTTTCTAAAGTGGTGTTGGAATCCTCTCAATGTGTGTCAATAACTTTTGTCCATGTTGCTGATTTGAAAAGCTTCACAATTGTTCCTCCAAGTAGCCTGTATGCTCTTTGTCACTCCACCAGGACTGATAAAAGGTATACTTGGAGAGTATACTGAGAGGAGGTCTATAGAGAGAGTGCCCGGGTTCCATCTTTGCATATTTTATCGGTATTGCACTGTAAGGCACCACTGCAAGACCACATACTTCTACCATACAGAAACCACACTTTATCACACAGGAATCTCAATCCAAGACGTCACTCATAATTAATCACATCCACCAAACCAGAGAAGCAGAACAAGGACAAGTTACCTCTCCCCGCCCTGGAATGAAAGCTTCGGTATTGCGATTGAGTTTTACTTGGCAGGTTTGCATAAGACAGTACTGAAACTCTTTGTTTTTAGTTCTGATCTTAAGATACTTTTTCTCATACAATTGTCTTTTTATTTCTGCATTCAAGTGCGATCTGTAAGTCAGGATTGCAGTTGAGCGATAAAACTAATGCCAAAAGTATTTCCTCAGTTCCCCTCCAAATATCAAAATCATTATGAATATACTGAAGCAACATTCAACTTTTGGCTATGTGGGTTTCTAGGATTGAAAATACAGGCTTCATACAATTGGTCCATGTAAAGTTCTCTCAAAAGGTGATGGGAGGAATGCTTGAAAGTAATCTAACCACGGGCACTCATGCGGGTAGCATTCCCACCAATGATTCTTTTGCTCACCATGCCACCTCGGTTTAGACCTTGCCTTTGGCAAATCAGTCTTGACCCTGCTCCTCATGGGAACCATCCAGTTGAACTGCCAGACTATGGCCTCTCTGAAGGCAAACACAAACAAACCAGGTTTGAACCGAGGTGGAAGACAAGAAAACAGAAGCTACAAAGGTGGTGAGAGTAAGAAAAGAAAACACTCTCTACTATAAAACAATACTAAGAAAACAAAATAAGAATTGGCACAATCACAAGACTGACAGCTAGTGTCAGACCGATTGGCTTTACCAGTGCTTATTTCCTTGATACTGTATCAGGGCCTAATCCCGACTTGCTTTACAGAGGTTCCAACACCTCTACACATTTCTCATTACAGCAATAAGACTCTACACATGGTCTAAAAATCAAAGCAGGTTTTTCAATGAAAAAGTGTAAGTGGCCACCTTCACTGCAGACTCAGAATAGCTCAAAGGTTTACTGTCCACTCCTCTTCATACCTCACAGCTCTTGCAGTGCCGAGAAGCTCCTCTCAGACCTTGTCCCCTTTAGGACAGGTGCAGGGCTTTCAAAAATGGATTTTTGGTCTTAGCATCTTTCATTGTCTTTCTACTTCTGTTGAACACAAGGTCTTAAGTAGGTCCTTTTGTCCAGTTTCGTCTTCTTGATTCATGTAACTCAAACAGCTACTCTGGTAAGATGCAGAACAGATATAATATACAGCTCAATGGTGCCAGGACAGGGTTCACTGCTTACAAGGTGGTGGCAACGCCTAACATTGCTATCACATCTTCTAGGTACCCCATTCTATTGGTGATTCAAAAGTCATCCCCTAACAAATTAAAATATCATCGTCCCATTTGTAAAAAGAAACACCTAAAATAAAACAAATTGGGAAGTATTGATGCCAGAAGGTAATGAAATAAAGAGTGATAAAAGGAACAATATGAAAACAAGTAAAATGTCAGAAAGGATCAAATATAAAGACAACATAAAGAAGAAGCAGGAAATAAAGAGAAAGTATGGAAGTTGGAATAAGAGAAAGGATACAGTAAGAATAAGGAAAGAAAATATTCTGGACAAGAGAAAGTCTAAGATACAAAATAGAAAAAAAGCAACGAGGAAAGTTGGAAGCCTATACAGGATGAAAGAATAAAATATAAGACTAAACAAATGAAAAGGCAAAACCCATAGAATTGAACAATGAAGGAATAAAAGAATGTAGGAAGAGAATGAAGTGAGATTTAGAAAGCAAAAGTGAGAAAGGCAACATGAAAGGAGAAGAAAGCAGTTAGGAGAAAAACACAGAACAGAAAGAAAAAGAAATCAAAGCCAATGCACGATCCACTTTCATCCAAAATAGGTCAAATTAGCACAAGTTCATGGGTAAACTTGTGAGCAGTAGCACCACGCCAAGGTTTTGACCTTTGCTACTGGACATTCACACCAGCCGTGGGGTAGTGGGAGTACCGGCCGGGTGGTGACGTGGGAGGGGGAGGGGCAGGGTGGGGGGTAGTAATGAATGTATTACGGAGTTTAACAGGTAAGTAAACATATAAATAAATAAAACTAATTTTGTTGCGCGCACTGCATCGCGTTTGGTGATGCAGTGCACGCAACAAAATTCTTTTTATTTATGTATTTGTTTACTTACCTGTTAAACTCCGTGATCCATACATTACTACCTCGCACCATGCCCCTCCCCCTCCCCACGTCACCGCCCGGCCGGTACTCCCACTACCCCGCGGCTGCATTCACAACATTCACCGTCATTCAGGGGCTACCCTTCTTCCCATCAGACCTGTTGACAACCGGTGACCAGCTCCAGATAAGGTGGTGCTTGGGTTCGTCGAGCTCAGGGCAAAACTCAATTTGCCTACTGGAGAACCTGGAAAATAGCTTGTTGTTTGGCCATACCACACCGACTGGTCCGTGCACCCCCAACTCACAGTGCATGACTGTCTTCTCATCGGTACTGCGCCCTGCCTGGTGTTTGTCGATTTCTCCTCTCTGAAGGAACCAAGCAATCACTGGGCAGACACGAGGTTCTTCCTGATCCCCCCCCCTGAAGGAACCAGGCAAGCCACCATTCAGTCCTCGGAGAAGTAGAGCTGTTGTGGCCATCCTGTCTGTCTGATGTCAGTCTGAGTGCCCTCATTCACACAGCACTCACACCATTCATAGACACTCACACCATTCCTAGGCTAGCCCACACACTGCAGGCAGCCCTGGCTAGGGCTCTATATATAGCTAAGTGGTGAATGATGTCATAATATCTGCCAGGGGGGTGATGAGGTCCATGATGTCACAAGCCTGCCAGGACCCGGGATGTGACGTAGTACCTGATGTCACAAGGGATTGATGGAAACGCTGATGACACTCAAGGCTGCATGGAGAGACCCGTGTTACAGTATGTTGATAGGTGTCAGCCCGTCTGTAACATGACATCACAGAAGCAAGAGATTCAGGGAAGGAAGTCAGTTGCAATGAACTCATTATTACGGTTTCCTGTGTTCTCTTATTTGCTTACAGATTTTTATTTTGAACCTGCCTAGACAGACAGAAGCTGTCAGAGGATTTGTTTCAGAATTTCTCTTTGTCTTAATTATTCTACAGATGTTGTAGCCACTGTGGTCAATAATTAACAATAGTCATCTATCAATGTCGCTGCCAAAAAGGATGTCCTTCAAACCCATCGTAACAGAATCTGTGAAGGCGCTGGTGAGACGCGCCTCGTGCCCGGCACAGGAATGCGCAGCGTTTCATTCTGTTTCCTCCTATCTGCTCTCCCCATTTCACAGGTGTGATTCAGGTATTCAAATGGCAGGGTGGGATCTAGGAATTAGAAGACTCCCTGCATCTTTCTTCTGCACTGACTGGCAGAGCCTGACAGTGGCCTTAGGGCTGGGCTCTGCGTCTTCAGCTGTGTGAATGCCTCTGTGCTGGCCTTGCCTGCCCTAGACTCCTTGGGTGACTCTACACAGCTTCAAGAGCATTGCACCCATCCAGTCAATAGAAGGTAGTTCTGGGTACACAGGGGAGACGAGGGACCCAACAAAACTGCAGCCTTGGAATCCGCTCATTACTACTCACAAAATGAACCTTAGACATCATACACAGCTGCTACTTGAACCTGAAAAAACCATCTTATGTTTGGCGCAAGAGGCATTCCAAGGGTAGAATTTGCATTCCAAACATAGTTCTGACTATCCAAATTAGAAGTGTGGTTCCAATCTGCATTCTAATGGAATTCTTTCATTTCCTAATTAGAACTCTCATTCCAAACGTAGAATGTCATTTACAAAGTAGAACTCATTCTAAATTAGAGCTCACATTTCATATTAGCAAGGCCTGAACATCACATAGTGGCTTCATTGTGACACCACAGACACCTTCATTGCAAGTCTTGATGTACATTTGATTTTGCACAAAAACTAAATTTCTGATCTAAGGGGTACTGCCAAACAAAGTAACACTACTGCACTCTCAGGGTTTGTCATGGATACATTTGGCCAGGTAGAGCTTGTGGAACGTGTCCATGGAAAACTGCAGGGAACTTGGGATAAGTCTGTCAAAATCAGGGCATAAAGGTGGACGTCAGCTATGATTCTCCAGTGCAAGAGCACAGCTGTCACATAACTGTCCCTGCAGAGCACAGCATTTGCCAGTCAAGTGAGGTTCCGTGACAATTGTAAGTGATGTTTTCGACTCGCACGAATATGGTCGAGTCTGGTATCTAAGAACCGCAAATGACGAGTTTAGTAAGTATGCGCAGTTTCGCTGTGCTAACTTAAACCGTTCGTTTGATATGTGGGTTTTTCATCTGTACCCACGGGTTCCATCTTAGATACGGCATCCATTTTGTCTCTTGCCCTCAAGTAGCCAGCGAACGGACACTGTCCACTTCGTTACCCTGGGACTTTCAAGATATTTGTGGAAGACACATGTTCTTTGTAAATATCTTTTACGATGAGGGGGATGATACTGTAAGGCAGATGGCCCCGCTTGAGGCGTTTCTGCCGTGCCGGTTTATTGTCTCAGCCGTGCATCTCATTAGGCACGTCCCTTTGATGCCTGTATCTCGTGTTTCCCGATACCTCCCCTTTTACACCCTTTTCGATCTCCCACTGTCTCCATCTTCCTCTGCACCTGTCTTTGTCCCTATTTTAATCTGTTTTACTGCCGATTGGAATTCACTAATGTTGGGAAGATGGGTTTTTACAGTTGGGAACCGCCAAATGTTTCCGCACTTATGTTCCGGACCTTATGTGTACCAAAGTGACCAAAGCGACCCCTCTGGGGGATAATTATGGGAACCAGGTTGTAAACTTTTGTGTACCATGTTGTCCTATGAGTAAATTCTGTATAAAAGGAGCGCTCCACAGAACCAATTTGAAGCAGTCTCCCCAAGTTGCACGTGTTGTACTTGTTGTGACTTCTGTGTTCCCTGCAGTAAATAAACCTTGAATCTTTGACGCCGAAGGAAGTGTCCCGTGTCTCTGTAGTTTGTGCGCCGAAACAGGTATCCCATGAAGGTTATAGGTGTTGTTCCCTGGCACCGCTGGTACTGTTAAAAAGTCCAGTCCTTCAGTTGGCGCCCAACGTGGGGCGACTTCAGCGGTACCGGTCCAAAGCCTGATGATCGTGAGGAACTTCGTGTGAAATCTCCGAGGGAAGGTGCACCCCGCTTCATCGATCCTGTTGTCGAAATAAGTGGCCCGAAGTTTTTCCCTGCGAAGATTCCCGCCTCCTGACGGCTGCGACGGACCGATGCCCTGACTGTCGACCTGTCTTCGACGCCCGGCGTAGACCTTATGTACAAGCGAGACGATAGACGGGCCTTCCTGGTGACGCCATTGAAGTTCTGAGTTAAGTATTTGTGGGTCGCTCCCAGTCCTTAGTGGTTGTTCTAGCTTTTGAAAGCTTTGTTGTTAGCCTTTAAGGCTTTGTGGTAATAGCTCACTGAGCTTTGTAATAGCCTCCTCAGGCTTTGTGGTTAGCTCTCCGAGCTTTGTGATAGCCTTAAGGCTTTGTTGTATTGCATGGTTCCATTGCATTTGTGGTTCTTAGTATTGGTCCTTAGTATTATTTGACAGTTGCAATTGCCAAAAACCGAGGGTTTTGACTTACACGAGGTTTTATTGCTTCGGTAATCCTTGAAGTTTGATACTAGGTTAGTGTGCACGATGCCTAGCCATAGTGATTTGTTTCGTATTTTCAAATGTTGCGCAATGGATTCCCGGTTGGAGGACTCGTGTCCGATACCTCCAGTTGGAACTCCGATACATGATCTTTATAGTCGACATGGGGTGGGTCCTATAATATATAATGATTACTGGGTCCACTATACAAAGAAAGACGGTGATCTTAGATGGCCACAACATGGAACTTTTGAACTTTCGATTTTAGATAATCTTGAGGCTAAATTATTTTTAAAGAAAGCTAGGCCAGCTATGTTTGATTCCTTTCGGATATGGCGTAAAGAGGCCAAGCAGAAAGAAATCAAACAACTTAAAAAGGATCAAAAACAAGAGTTCGTTCCTGTAATGCAAGCTATAAAAGAATGTAGACAAGACAAAGAAGAAAAAGACATGGAAATCGCTACTAGATTGCATCACATGAAAATAGATAAATGTTACCCAGTTTTACCGAATAATCTAGAAAAGAAAAAAGAAGATTTGAAGGAGGATTCCTTGCTGTCATACTTGATGAAATCACCACCTCCTTATGTACAGGGTGCTACTGCTCCTGTAGTTGCTCCTGTAGTACCTCCTGTTGTTCCTCTTGTTGCTCCAGCGGCTGCGGGCCAGCCCGCTGTTAGCCCTACGTTTGTTTCACCACCTGTTCTTGTTCCTACTGCTCCTGTACCTGTACCTTCGCAGACTGTTGTTTCTGCTACTCCAACTATCTTGTCCGTTCCTACTATGCCTTCTTTCACCTCCAGTGTTGTTGCCCCTGTTTTTCTTTCTCCTTCTGTTCGTAAGCGTGTTCCTAACTCTGTTGCTACTCTTTATTCACCTCTTTCTGGTCCGTTATTTTCGTCTGATTCATCTGAAACTCCTCAGAGACGGAGTCAGATCCCTAGTGGTAGGGAGAAAGAGACGTTAGTAACAATGGCACATAGGTGGATAAGACATCCTGCTAATTACACTCCTCGTGTAGTCTTTGATACGTTTTCCCAGTTTAATGAGCCTACGCAGAGATTCGTATTTGAGGAGATGTGTAACTTTTTGAGGGAAGAATGGTATAATGATGATGTAGATAATGTACCGTCCGACATAATTGAACTTCAGAGTCACTTTTCAAACTGTATGATTATAGGAGACGATGTACGACGTGCCGTGGAACGCTTATTAGCATTCAGACCCACAGCACATTCTCGGATATCATTAGATGATACCACTGAGAACTGGAAAGCGGTTCCTGGTCAGTATCCTATGAGAGAGGTTCCGCCACTGTGGGTGCCTGGTGATCCTAATGCAAACCCTGTGGTGCTACCGCATTTTCGAAGGGTGTGGATACATCTTCCATGGAAACGATCAGAAGTTTTGCAAGTGAAGCAATCCTTACCCGATCCGCGTAAAAATCCGGCTGGTTATTATAAGGAGTTATCACAACTGGTAGAAGCTACTATTATGAATATTGCCGACATCGACATGTTGTTTGGCAATGTGGTACCGCAACCAGTTTGGGCTAAAATTCGTCAAGCCAATCATGCAGTTGAATTAGGGGGTGATTGGGCTGCACTGCTAGCAGCTGATGCATTACAAGTTGGTGGGGCCAAGCCTGAACAGCTGATTTTGGACTTGCCTCAGAAAATCATTACGCTCATGAAAACTCTCATGCCAGCGATGAAGGTGAACTGGGATAAGTTATCAGCTTGCAAGCAAAAGAAAGACGAGAGTGTCTCAGATTTCTTTACAAGGTTTGAGGAAGCGTTTGTCGACCACAGCGGCCAGGACATGGGCGCTGAGGGAGGCCAGCGGTTATTCGTTGACAAATTTGTGTCGAATTTGTTGCCTGAACTAAGCAACAAATTAAAGAATTCAGAAAGTGCGTGGGCAGTTTCAACCCCTGCGCAAATACTAGCAACGGCTCAGTATTATGAAAATAGGGAAAAGGAAGAAAGTGATCGTGTAGAAAAGAAAACTAAGGAGCTCAAAACGAAGGTTTTGTTGCAGCAAGCATACCCTCCACGATCAAACCAAAATGATTCGCAACAGCAGTATCGACCACGAGCACAGCCCGATAGGACACAGCCGCGCTCTGACAACTTTGATTATAGATCTTCACTTGGCTATAATCAGTGCGCATATTGTAGGAGAGAGGGACATCTAAAATATGATTGTCTTGCCTTACGGGACCGTCTGAATGGTGTGTCGACACGTGGAAACCGTGGTGGTGGTCCTCAACAGGCACCTCGTGGTAGAGGTCGTGGTTCATTCTACAATCAGAGTGATCGTTATCAAAATCAATCAGACACAAATAATTGTTTTGACCAGCGAAATGCGGGGTCAGTTCGATCTGCACAGTATAATGTTGATGATTATTATGCAGACCATGAAACTGTTGTAAATGACCATTACTAGGACAGCCAACGACAAAGAGAGGGAGTAGTGTCAGTTCCGGTCGATCAGAGTGGGCCTTACGTTGCAGTGGCTACATCAGGTGTAGTTGAGCCTTTTCTGTTAGACACTGGTGCAACGAAAAGTTCCATCATGCATTCAAAACTCCCTGGCGCACCCTTGTCTGGCTTAACAAATGTTTCCGTCGGATTCTCTGGCGCCCCTGTTAGTAATCCAGTCTCTAACCCTTTGCCTCTTATGATTGGACCTCGTGAGCTAACCGCTCCACTGATTCTCTCTACAGGTTGTGGTGAAAATCTTTTGGGCCTGGATTTGTTGAAACGATTATATGCAACATTGTATTGTTCCCCCGAAGGAGTGGAACTTACATTGGGACGGAGAGTGATCTCTCCCATGTATTTATCGGTTGATAAATTCCCACCGGAATTGAGTTCCCTCCCTGCGTCTCTATGGGCCACAGGTCCCAATGACGTGGGCCTGTTAGACATTCCACCCTATGTGATTCAACTGAAACCAAATGCGCGATTACCGCGTTTACCTCAATATCGTATTTCTCTTGAGGGCGAACGAGCGCTGTTAGCAATTGTTTATGATCTCATTGGAAAGGGTGTTGTTGAAGAAACTCGTGGAAATGTATGTAATAGCCCTGTATTGCCAATTCTGAAACGAACTGACCCAACTAAAACCTCCTGTGTATCGTTTTGTAATAGATTTGAGAGAGGTAAATAAAATAGTGGTTCCACAATTTCCCGTGGTCCCTGACATTACGGCTTTACTAACAATGATTCCGGCAACTGCCTCCTGGTTCACAGTGATCGATCTAAAGAATGCTTTCTTTAGCATCCCGATTGCAGAGGAAAGCAGAGACCTATTTGGATTTTCATTAGGAGGTCGCAGTTTTAGGCTAAAACGCGCTCCACAGGGCTACTGTGAGAGTCCGTCAATCTACAGCCAAGCACTTAAAGGTCAGCTTGATGCCTTTGTATTACCTAAAGGTGCAGCTTTGATTCAATACGTTGATGATCTTTTAGTGGCAGCTGATACAGAAGCTATTTGCAAAACGGCTACAGTATCATTATTGCACTATCTACATGACTTACACCACAAGGTATCGCCTTCAAAGCTACAGTATTGTTGTCAAGAAGTTACCTATCTAGGTCACTTATTGTCAAAAGAAGGGAGAAGGTTGACCCCAGAGAGAATTGCAGCGATTTCCCGAATGACTGTGCCAAAAACTCAGAGAGATGTTCGCGCCTTTTTAGGTATTACGTCCTACTGCAGACAATGGATTCCAAATTTTTCATTGTTGGCGAAACCATTGATAGCTCTTACATGCAAAGATGTTTCATCCCCAGTACCTTGGTCTGAAGAATGTCAGAAAAGTTTTTCTGAATTGCGTGATGCGTTGTGTTCGGCTCCTGTGTTGGGCACTCCTGACTACAGTAAGCCGTTTACACTATACGTTCACGAGAGGGATGGTTACGCGTTGAGTGTTCTGACACAACCTTTTGGTGGTAAGCAACGCCCATGTGCCTACTTTTCTTCGACTTTAGACCCAGTAGCAAGAGCCTTGCCAAGTTGCTTAAGGGCAACAGCGGCAGCTGCGGCGTCCATTCGACAGTCCGCAGGTCTAGTCATGGATAATATGCTCACGGTAATGGTTCCGCATGCAGTCGACACTCTATTGAACCGAACGAAAACTCAACATCTGACAAGTGCAAGATTGTCAGGTTATGAATTGACGTTGCTGGCCAGTCATATACGGATAAGACGATGTAATGTGTTGAATCCAGCAACATTGCTGCCGATCGACACAGAATCAAGTGATGAAGCAGTACATGACTGCTATCTCAGAACTGAAGAGGAAACTAAGGGTCGCATTGACCTAAAAGATACTCCATTGACAGATCCCGATGGTACTTTATATGTGGATGGTTCCTGTTTCAAGTTGCCGAACGGTGATGTGACAACTGCGTATGCTGTAGTTACATTGAGAACGATTGTGGAAAACGCAAGGTTAAGTCAGAATTCGGCTCAGGCTGCTGAGTTAATTGCTTTGACGAGAGCGTGTGTGTTGTCTAAAGATAAACGGGTGAATGTGTTTACAGATAGCCAGTATGCGTTTGGTGTGGCACATAGTTTTGGACGACTGTGGAGAGAGAGAGGATTCCTTACGTCACATGGTACGAAGATTCAACATGGCCAGCTTGTAAATGATCTTTTGGATGCACTTACGTTGCCTAAGCAAGTGGCGATTGTTAAATGTAGTGCGCATCGTAAGGTGACGGATGATGTTGGTCGTGGTAATGCGTTTGCGGATGAGACTGCTAAGGAGACTGCCCGGAACCTTAGCACTCGAATGTATGTGACGAGTTCGGTTAGGTGGCCTGTAGAATCAAGTATGTGTGAAAACACTATCAAGAGTGTGAAAGCAATTCAGAATAAGGCCACCGAGACTGAAAAGGCGAAGTGGAAAGAAAGTATGGGAAAGTTGGATGCGAATGGTTGTTGGATTGACTTATCGGAACAGAAAAGATGGATGTTGCCTGATGCGTATGTGCTGGCTGTTGTGACTATGGCACATGGGTTAGCACATATTAGCGCGAAAGGTATCTGTAAATTGCTGTTTCCTGTGTGGAAGAATGATGGTATTACGAAATGTGCTGAACGCTTGGTTAAGAATTGTATGGTATGTATGTTGTACAATCCTGGTAAGGGAACCCCAACTCCTCCTGGTAGTTTTGCTCCCCCTTCATGTCCCTTTGAGGTGATCCAATTGGACTTCATCCATATGGAGCGATGCAATAACTTGAAATACGTTTTAGTTGTTGTTTGCGCATTCTCCCGATGGATTGAGGCCTATCCTCTCAAAGACAATACTGCTTTATCCACTGCGAAAATCCTACTGAAGGAATACTTTCCTCGGTATGGAATGCCTAGAATTGTGTGGTCAGACAACGGAAGTGAGTTTGTGGGGAGTGTGATGAAGAGTGTGTGCAAGGGCCTTGGAATTAATCAGAAATTCCATAGTGCCAATCATCCTCAGTCAGCTGGTTTGGTTGAAGGGTACAATGGCACCCTTAAACTAAAACTAGCAAAGATTCAGGCTACGACAGGTCTTTCATGGCCTGACGCTTTACCCTTAGCATTGCTGTCAACAAGGGCAACTGTACACTCCCGAGTAGGGCTCAGCCCCTATGAAATAGTGTTCGGTCGTCCTGCCAATGTTTGGGGGGTCCCTAGACCGGGTGCCTTTTGTGATCTTGAGTATCCAATGTTGATCGATTATCTTCATGACTTGACTGCTAAACTGAGGTTAATTCACCAACAGGTTCACGAAGCATTGCCGACGCAGACGGAGGGTCCAGGCCACCCGCTCCAGCCCGGAGATTGGGTGGTAACACGAAACTTTTCGCGCAAGAACAATTTGGATCCCAGGTTCACTGGACCCTATCAGGTCCTCCTTGCCACGAGAACTGCAGTTCGTCTCGAGGGGCGGAAGAATTGGGTGCATGCCACCCATACCAAGAAAGTCCCCATCCCGTTGCCAGCAGACTCGTGGGTGAGGAAAGGCAGTGCATCAACTGAAACCGAAGGATTGCCGGCGTTTGTACCTTTCAGCGACGCACAACCTGTCGGAGAATCCTCAGTGCAGCAAAAAGGCATTATTGAACACTTGTCATCAGAAGACTCAAGACCAGAACATTCAGCTGATCAACAGGGCGTTGTCCCTTCGACGGATCTTTTGTTTAACGAACAGACACGTCCTGGGAAAACCCGATATTTTTTGCGATCCAGCACTAAAGACTAATAAAAAACCGTTCTGTCCCTTGACAAGTGCATTATCCCGTTTTCCATGATCAGTTTTGAACACTCATACTATTGTAATTATTTTGTACATATTCATTGAGCTTCGTTCCTTACACTTTTTGTTTCCACAGCTGAGAGACATTGTTTTCACATATATATATGTGAAATGAAGGCCGTAGGGCCGCGCGCGTACTTCCTCCTGGTTAGTAGGTCTTGACGCTAGGTTAAAGACCGTCGGTTCCTGGGAACTCCTAGGAATTGACTATTGCTACACAGAACGAAGTGCGTCAAGAAACGTTGCGGACGGTCATAGGGAATGGCATTTTCAAAGCTGATGGACTTGGAAAGAGCTCAAGCACAAAGATTCAAGCTGCAGCAACTCAGTCGTACCAAATGTTTTGTGTTCCAAATATTCGTACTATTTGTGACTGTTTCTGCGTTATTGGTGGGTGGAGTATATTACACGATGTTTTACTTCTTGCCTTCTACCATACCTACTCCTACCCCTGACCTTAAACTCACCTCCACTGTTTCTCCTCATTCTTTTCACATCTTACCTGAACACGAGCAGGCTAGACGAGCAGAATTCCGCAACAATTCCTTTATTCAGCTCCTTCATCAGCATCAGTTAGTGGTTAACACTACTAATTGTTGGGTGTGTGGGTTGATGCCGCATACTACGGATAAGGGAATTCCATATCTGGTGTTACCGTATAGCTCCCAAGGGTCTGCTCGAGCATTTCAAACAATGTTTCAAAGCGCACTGGGTTTCCACCCCATTCGAGAACCACGTTCCCCCTACTCTGGTCCTACTTCGTACCAAAAATCTTTGTCTATAGCAATAGAGGATTTAGATAGCGATATCTATGATCCCTCGCTTATCCCTGAAGAAGAGGTACAAGCCTATAGGGTCCTAAGTAGAGGCGAATATAGTGTGTTCACTGGTGAAAAACAGCTTAAAAGCTCGCCTCCGATATGGGTCGTACCCCACATTGGTAATTTTTGTTTAATAGGTCGCGGCCGTAGATCGAAAGCCCGACTTGGAGAGAGTGCTTGCACTGAAAATTATATTTTGCCAATGGTCTCGTCCCCTGTGTTTTTGGCTGCCAAGGGTACATACTTTATTTGTCATGATCGTGCGTATGCATGGTTGCCCTCTGACTTCATGGGCTCATGTTTTATCGCAAACTTGTTGCCTCCGACGTTTACTGTAGATGCAGATTATCACAAAACTAGAGTTGTGAGAGGCGTAATTAGCGAAGAGGATACTGCCGGTCAAGAGGCAGGAGACTTTTTCAAGGGTTTCCTCCCATTTTGGGGACCTATGGTTAATAGTAGGAACCTGAGACCGTTGACTCGAGTGGTAGAATCGACAGCTAATATTACTGCCAGTGCCCTTGGTAATATCACCACAGAACTTCAGGCGGATAGACTTATGACGTTACAAAACCGTATGGTTTTAGACGTGATCTTAGCAGATCGAGGTGGGGTATGTAAGGTGATCCATTCGAGCTGCTGTATTTTCATTCCTGATAACGCTCCGACTGTCTATCAAGCCATCTCGAAGTTGCATAAGATCTCCGAATCCATACACGTGGATGTAGGGGATTGGACGCTACTTGGATGGTTTTGGGGCCTGATGTCGACTTGGGGTTGGAAGATTCTGATGATCATTGGAGTCGTTGTAGCGTTCCTGTTCACGTGTTGCCTTTGCGTGCAGTGCGGTCCTGCCTTATGTGGCCTCTGTGCTACAACGTGTATGAGACAGCCACCTGTTACCAAAGGGTCTCGGTTGGACAGAGCTATGCTACAGCAACATCTCGAGGATCTGATGAATATCGAATATGATTCCGACTAGTGCTTGCCTACATGAGGGCAAAAGGAGCGTCTGAGGTTCCGTGACAATTGTAAGTGATGTTTTCGACTCGCACGAATATGGTCGAGTCTGGTATCTAAGAACCGCAAATGACGAGTTTAGTAAGTATGCGCAGTTTCGCTGTGCTAACTTAAACCGTTCGTTTGATATGTGGGTTTTTCATCTGTACCCACGGGTTCCATCTTAGATACGGCATCCATTTTGTCTCTTGCCCTCAAGTAGCCAGCGAACGGACACTGTCCACTTCGTTACCCTGGGACTTTCAAGATATTTGTGGAAGACACATGTTCTTTGTAAATATCTTTTACGATGAGGGGGATGATACTGTAAGGCAGATGGCCCCGCTTGAGGCGTTTCTGCCGTGCCGGTTTATTGTCTCAGCCGTGCATCTCATTAGGCACGTCCCTTTGATGCCTGTATCTCGTGTTTCCCGATACCTCCCCTTTTACACCCTTTTCGATCTCCCACTGTCTCCATCTTCCTCTGCACCTGTCTTTGTCCCTATTTTAATCTGTTTTACTGCCGATTGGAATTCACTAATGTTGGGAAGATGGGTTTTTACAGTTGGGAACCGCCAAATGTTTCCGCACTTATGTTCCGGACCTTATGTGTACCAAAGTGACCAAAGCGACCCCTCTGGGGGATAATTATGGGAACCAGGTTGTAAACTTTTGTGTACCATGTTGTCCTATGAGTAAATTCTGTATAAAAGGAGCGCTCCACAGAACCAATTTGAAGCAGTCTCCCCAAGTTGCACGTGTTGTACTTGTTGTGACTTCTGTGTTCCCTGCAGTAAATAAACCTTGAATCTTTGACGCCGAAGGAAGTGTCCCGTGTCTCTGTAGTTTGTGCGCCGAAACAGGTATCCCATGAAGGTTATAGGTGTTGTTCCCTGGCACCGCTGGTACTGTTAAAAAGTCCAGTCCTTCACAAGGAGCCGTCACACAGTCACACATTCACAATGTTCTCTCAGTCAACTTCTTCACCAAGAAGAGGCTGGACAGGTACAGGACCATTCAACTGATCACACAAAAGGGAAAGGGAATGGGATGGTCAATGGGAGATGGAATGATATAGGGCCTTCGTGTTACCTTTATATGGAACACACAAAACCAACTCATTCATATCAATTCGCTCTTTTCAGATCCAGTAGGAACAGATGTTGTATTTCATATCGGTACCCTAATATAGCTCCAAGGAACATCGCACACTTTCCCTAAATCAGCTCCCGTTGTTTCATATGAACGAGCCTTATAAGGGCATAACTCCAAATAAGGACAGAAGGACTTATAAGTACATCACGCCTTATAAGGACTGCAGCCTTTTATGGACTAAACCTTTCACCTGAAGGCTAGCATATTCAGCGGGGGTGTACACAGTCAGTCTGCCACCAGACCCACGGTATATGTTATCTGTAAACAGCCTAGGTCCTGCATGACAGGGTACTATTGGAACTACGCTGCCCAGGCTAGGTCATTCATATATATATATATCTATATATATATATTGCAGAAAGCAGGAACAAAGTAGGAAATCCCACCAAGAAGTCCAGCGGCACACCAGAGGACAGTACACAGATTTTATTTGTGCACACAAAGAACAACGCGTTTCGGCAATGCCTTTCTCAAGTTGAGGAATTGCGCTCTATCTCCTATAGAAGTAACCTCTTGATTCATGAACATGAACAAAATACTATCGTGTTGGAACAAATACCAAAACAATACACTGCCATTGCAAAAATGATTTTCTTATGTCCACAATACTTGTAAATAAATTGCGATTCTCCTATTAACATGACCAGAGAATCTGGATTTCATTAAAGACACGGAGGCTAACATTATGCATTAATCCTTTTAATGCAGCTCTCACACAGCCGCTTACGTCACAAAGGTAAGAACAAGAATTAGGTGACATCATAGTATCCATAAAGGCCAGGTGCCAAGGGAGATCAGCCTCTTTTAAATGCCTCGAGTGACAGGAGAAGTTGAAACGGAGGAACAAAGCTTGAACTTGAATGAAGAACTGGAGACCATCTTGAATTCCAAGTAGATCCATCAGTTAGAATTGTCTGAAATGGAAAGACGAGGTAAATCAGGAGGAGGAAGGAAAATGTCTTCATGAGAAGCATGAACAACAACATCACAATAAGAGGGCATGAAAGTGTTGTAAAACAGATTAAATAATTGTAAACCAAAATAAATAACAATTCACAATTACCCTCAGGGAGGGATGGGAGGGATAATGTTAGCCTCCGTGTCTTTAATGAAATCCAGATTCTCTCGTCATGTTAATAGGAGAATCGCAATTTCATTACAAGACAGGAGGCTACATTATGCATGTTGGTAGCCTTGAATAACTGCATCAGAAACATGTTCAATTGGTTTACAATAGTGATGTGCAAAGGTATAGGCGTTAGACCAATCCGCGGATTTAAGGATAGCGTCCAACTCACCACCAGACCAGAATGACTTGCTGGCCATTGCGCTCCTGAGAGAGTGAGCCTGGAACTTAGACAGGTCAATACCAGCGAGGTTCATAGCGGTTTTAACCCACCTTGCGATAGAGCAGGATGAGATGGGTTTAAAGGGACTAACGTAAGAAACTAAAAGTTGATTTGCACCAGGAGGACGAAGGTTAGACATTCTGGAATCGTATTCCTTCATGCAATCAACAACACATAGTTTTGGGTGAGAATCGAAACGAGGGTAAAAGATAGAATCAGACATGGTTTTAGTTCTTCTAAATATTTCGAATTTAACACCAAACATGTCGTAACATCTATTAGAGATGTCGAGAGCTTTGACATCAGAAACGCACAGACGCACTTCTGTAACCTTCAGCGGCACTTCGAAAGCTACAGCGGCATTTTTTAAGGACTCTGCCCACCTCAGCCTACCTCTCGCCGCACCCGCTCCGCGGGTGCCGCATCGTTTGTTTGGACACCGGGGCACAGCCAGGGGAGACTGCAGCAGGTTCACCGGGTGAGTGCGGTCAGCGGGGCTGCGAGCGTGCAGGGGACTCCATTGCCCAGGAGTCCCTGCTAGACCATCTCCCAACTTCCGGTCCGCTCTCCCCGCTGCCGCCCCCCGCCTTCCTGCTGTATTTAAGACTCTTTCACTTCTCCACCTGTGGGACGCCCTAGCGCACAGACGCACTTCTGTAACCTTCAGCGGCACTTCGAAAGCTACAGCGGCATTTTTTAAGGACTCTGCCCACCTCAGCCTACCTCTCGCCGCACCCGCTCCGCGGGTGCCGCATCGTTTGTTTGGACACCGGGGCACAGCCAGGGGAGACTGCAGCAGGTTCACCGGGTGAGTGCGGTCAGCGGGGCTGCGAGCGTGCAGGGGACTCCATTGCCCAGGAGTCCCTGCTAGACCATCTCCCAACTTCCGGTCCGCTCTCCCCGCTGCCGCCCCCCGCCTTCCTGCTGTATTTAAGACTCTTTCACTTCTCCACCTGTGGGACGCCCTAGCGCACAGACGCACTTCTGTAACCTTCAGCGGCACTTCGAAAGCTACAGCGGCATTTTTTTAAGGACTCTGCCCACCTCAGCCTACCTCTCGCCGCACCCGCTCCGCGGGTGCCGCATCGTTTGTTTGGACACCGGGGCACAGCCAGGGGAGACTGCAGCAGGTTCACCGGGTGAGTGCGGTCAGCGGGGCTGCGAGCGTGCAGGGGACTCCATTGCCCAGGAGTCCCTGCTAGACCATCTCCCAACTTCCGGTCCGCTCTCCCCGCTGCCCCGCCCCCCTATTTCACTTGGCCACTTATTTATTGCCCCAACACTCCCGCAGCGCGGGACGCAGCCCGGGCGAAGACAGGGCAAAGACTGGGCCGTTTGAGGCCGTTCGAGGTCTAAGAGGGCTGGGCTGGGCCACCCCCCTTTGGTTTTAGTCTTATTGCTATTTATCTTTTATAGTGTGGCACATATTACAGTCTTATTGTTGTGTGTATATTTATTTATTGATTTGTACTCTGTAATATGTGTTCACGGGGTAGTCGGAGTAAAACCCTTATGGCTGCTAGCAACTCTAATAGGTCCATAGATGATTTCCTAGTCAAAACCAATTTGGCTATTGACGAAGAAATCAGCAAAATGCAGCATAAGGTCTCCCTAGAACTCGATGCTGCACGCAGGCTGTCGGCGCATATTGCCAATTCAAAAAAATCTTCCCTGGGGAATATTGCATCTGCCCGTACCCCTGATCGTTCTGCTAACCCACGACCCTTGCTAACATCGGTTGTAGTACACCCTGTTCCCTCCATTATTCCCTTGCATTCACCTCCAATTTCCCAACCTAACCCAGCACAACAAAGTATTGGCTCCGTCCCTCTGTTTAGTATTGCTGGCCCCTTTCCACTTCCCAAAGCAAGTCAGGCACCTAGCCATTGTAGTGCTAAAAAAGCGGCAGCATACAAAAAGAAATGCCTTGCGAGAACCTTACATGCTAGGAAAAAAGCTAGAATAGCTAGGCTAAAGTTTTTCAACAGTAGGCGGGCCATGGGTTCTCCTGCGGTGGAAGATGTTACCCCCAAACTAACACAAAATGATTGCAACGGGGAAGCTACTTCTGAAATAGCTAGTATGGTGGAAGATGATATTCTTATCATCTCTCCTAGTCAGAATAACTTGAACATCCTGGAGGGTCGGGTTAGCGGTCCCGAGCAGGTCAAGGAGGGTGATAGTGAATTCCTCCAACTAGTCTGGGGAACGCTAAAGCAGTTACTTTCCCCCCTAGAACTAAGGCTCTCCCGTATAGAGAATAATCTCCTTGAGATGGATAAAACTATAGTTACTTTGGCTAGTTTGAGCCTTAAGGAAATGGATGCTAGGCATTTATGTACGACCGCACCCACACCACAGCCCCTAGAATTGGAACCCGTTCGTCCACCCCCACAACCAGCCCCAACTATCCCTGAGACTCTACCTATTTTTAAACCTATCCCAAAACCCCGTACTACCACTGTAAAAACTACTGTGCCCACCCCTAGTCCAGCGGTACCTAAGCTCCTCCATCCGCATAAAGCAGCATATAGGCTGAATACTGTTTGTAGGGCACCAACCAATCACACCCCTAGGCTGCCCTTGACGCGCAATCCAACACGTCAGGTCAGTCGTCATAACTTTCGCGGAGGGTTTATCGACCTTCCGCCTGAAGCAGGGTCGTATGTTATTATACTAGCCGGGGTTCCAGAGTTGGGTCAAGATTCCCAGGAGAATGACCTTTCTCTAAAAAACAAAGTCATCCACTGGCTGAATTCCAACAAACAGCTCCCCGATCACCTTAGAAGTAGTGTACTTATGGTCCGGAGAGTTCCTTGGATTGGCCGCACCCATAAATCGATAACAGGTGATTGTGTGGTGGTTTCATTTTCTGATCCCCACACTGCCCAGTATCTTTGTGCTTGGCCATCTTCTGAGGCCAATTCCACAATAGTGGTGAGGCCTCTTACTTTTTTCTACCCTCCAAGGCAACAATTAGCGAGTGAGGGGCAGTGGACCACAGTTAGGAATGTTAGTCGCCCGACCCATAGTTTTGTTGGACTAAATCAGCCTAACTGGTGGCAAGGGTTTCCGACCTCTAATAGGTTTGGATGTTTGGAGGAGGTGGATTGACTTGAGAGGTCTGGACTTACACCACCACCCAGGTTTACTCTCCACCAACGGAGGTCTCCAGCTCCTAACCTATCCCATGTTGGGTCACCGTTATCTAAAAACCAGGGCGAAATTTTAGACCCGTTACCCACTCCTGCTCTGGCCAACAATGTAATTAAGGGTGTGTCACTGCTACCATGTGCTCTGACTACGGATTGCCCATTAAGAATAATTTCCTGGAATATCGCAGGACTACGGGGACGCCTGGAGAATGACGATTGGGTCAACTTTGTTGACCTATATGATATTGTCATCCTCCAGGAAACTTGGTCAACTATCCCATTGTATAGGTTGGGCTATCTGAACTTCTCAAAACCCGCAATTAAGAGCCCTAAGGGTAGGGCCTCCGGTGGCCTTACTATTTGGATAAAAAATAACCTGGGCTTTCATGGTAGGGAAACACTGGTGGCGTGTGTGGACCTTTTATGTATTAGATTGACTAAACCTAACACCACTGATATCCTTTTAGTTGATGTCTATGCTCGTGGTCATCAGGGTGGGAAAAAACAAGCTGTCCTGGACGATCTGGATCTCCTACTTAAGAATCACTGGACTGACCAGATCGTAATAGTAGCAGGAGATTTGAACACCCCCATTGAGCCCATCTCCACTTTGGCAGAGGATGTGGGCTCTGAGGAGGATATTGTTTGGGCAATTCCCCCACTTACTATTGTAAAGGGTGTTAGGGGCACGGAGGCAGCCTTACATTGGCTGGGCTTTTGTTTAGAATGGGGCCTAAGGGCCGTCAATGGGCGCACACGTTCTGATTGCCTTGGGTCCAACACCTTCGACAACGGTTTGTCTTCAAGCCGTATCGATTATATATTGATTAACATACAGTATTGGTCCATCGTTCAAGACATGGTGGTAGAGCCCCGCCCAGAGAGCGACCATAATCCTCTTTCACTAGAGGTTTTGGTCCCAGGTATGGGGGCACCTGTTAGGAGCACTAATAGCCTAACATCTGATGTTATCTTGTGCGATAACAGGCGCCGTGTGAAATGGCCTAGGGTGTTGGAAGACCCTATACTTATCTCATTAATCGAGGAAGAGGTACGGGGCGTGTGGAGTAGAATGCTCCAGTTATCTCCTGCTGGTAACTCAGACTCTATAATTACCAATCTCCATGAGGAGTGCTTTTCGGCCCTTAAGAACCTTCTCACAAAACCATCTAGGTCTGCCAATCCCAGAGCATGTAAAAAATGGTATAATAAGAAATGTAGAGCTGCCCACAGTGATTTAATCGCTGCCATAAAGGCCAGGAACCTTGATGCCATAAGGACAGCAAGGCAATGTTACAAGCGTACCATCCAGGCTGCTAAGCGAGAGTGGGATGACTCCTATTGGCTTGACCTCCTTGGTGCATGTGATTCCCCTAACCCAATTGATTTTTGGCTGATTTTAAGGAGGGGAAAGGAACCTGCCGCACAGATTCCGGCAAACCATGTTTCCGCTCAATCATGGGTTGATTTTTATACTGCTCAATTTAATGACCCAAATGTTGCGGAGGTATTGCCGATAAAATCCGCTCTACCCCCCCAACTATCACTGGCAGGAGATAGACTCTTGTTTTCGGAATCTGATACCGCACTTGCTCTCGAGTCAGTTCAGTCGGGTAAAGCTCCTGGTATTGATGCTATTCCCGCTGACCTGTTTAAACTTAAACCTGACTTATGGGTCCCTTATATTACCTTATTGGCAAACAACATAGCCTCAGGGGCCGAGATTCCTTTTTCATGGAAGGGGGCGGAAATTCTGCCAGTTTACAAGAAGGGTGACCGCTCCCTTCCTAACAACTATCGGCCCATTAGTTTGATCGACTCAGTTCAAAAAATCGTGTCGAGAATGATCTTGGCAAGAATCCTGGACTGGATCGATTCAAATAATATACTGTCCCCCATGCAGGCGGGTTTCAGGTTTGGGACTAGTACCGTTGACCAAGTTTTTCGGTTTACACTACTTTTTTGGAAGGTGGTCTTGTTGGGTGAAGGTATGTTATTTGCTGCATTCGTCGATCTTAAGTCGGCTTTCGACTTAGTGCCAAGGAAAAAGCTGTGGGAGGCCCTTAGTAGCATGGGCTTTCCGCCCGAGCTTCTGATTCTAGTCCAGCGACTCCATGAGGACAACTATGCCCAGGTTAGGTGGGGTAGCCAGGGGCAGGTGACCAAACGATTCCCGGTACAACGAGGGGTGCGTCAAGGCTGTGTCCTAGCCCCCACGTTGTTTCTTTTATTTATTAATCAGGTCACACAATTCTTTCTTAACACCCAGTCGGATGCCCCTAAACTGGGTGGCCGAATGTACCCCATGCTAATCTTTGCAGATGACACCCTTTTGCTCTCTAAAACTAGAGCCGGCCTTCAGGTAGCCCTGAACAGATTTTCTGAATTTTGCACTACGAATGACTTGCAAATAAATACGGACAAAACCAAATTTATGGTTTTCTGCAAGAAAAATCCCCCCAAATGCACAGTTTCCTTAAACGGAGTCCCCATTGAGCAGGTTAGGACCATGACATATCTTGGAGTGACCCTAGATCACCGTCTCACTTGGAACTCCCAAGTAGAAACGTCCAAACTTAAATTTAACAGGTTGGCTGGCAGTCTGATTCTTGAACAGAGGAACTCGCTAACTAGGTGTGTTACCCCTGTTTTAAAAATTTATGACGCGAAAGTTATCTCTGCTACTCTTTACAGAGCCGAAGTCTGGGGTCATAAGAATCTCTCCAGTTTGGTAACTGCCCAGAACAGGTTTTTACGGAATCTGGTTAGTCTCCCCCAGTCTACCCCTACTAAACCCCTACTGTTGGACCTTGGTTGCAGACCAATCGATGAGATGGCCCAGTACCGTCTGGTGGCCTTCTGGCGCCGTCTCTGGTCCACTCCCGAGCTTGGTCTGTTCACCCAGGAGTTGGAGGAAGTAAAACTCATGTGGGGGGCACACAAATTGCAATGGTTTGGGGTAGTGAAAAACATATTGAACTTGATGGGTCTTCCGGAGCTCTGGTCCAACCCAGGGGGGTCCAGATTTCCATCTAAACTTGAGTTTAAGGCGCTCTTCTGGGACGTTAACTTAACTGGCTCTTTTCTAGTGCACAAGGCTGCCCCCTCATTAGAACAGTACTGGGACCTAATCACAAGGGTATTGGATCGAAAACTGTACCATCAGTTTCGAATTGGCACTTTGCCCATTAACTCTTTTAGAGTAAAGTGGGACAAGTCCATAGGAAACAATTGCCCCTGGTGCTTTGAGCAGGAAGAAAGTGTTGGCCACTTCTTCTTTGGCTGTCCTGCTTATGGAGCACCAAGAAGTAAGTGGTTAAGACCGATCTGCTTGACCCTTAATAGTGGTGGCTACCAAGATGCACTTTTGAAACTCCGTACCATTAGGTCTGAAATCGTAGTGGTATGTGTTGCTAAATACTTGAGATGGGCCTGGTTGATCCGATCCAAAAAACTGGGTATTCCTGTTTGTTGAATACCCTCATCCAGTTATTCATAGTACCTGTATGGTTTTTAAGTGGTATCTAACTATGCGCATTTAATCTGCGTCCCATTTGTCTTATTATACACAGTCGTGATGTATTTTTTATTGTTCCTAGGAATGAAATGTGTATATTATTATCTTATTGTAAAATGCTCTTTAATATGTCTGTATGATTGTAATCTGTCTTTTATGAATCATTTATTCGAAATAAAGACTTATCGAATCGAATCGACATCAGAAACTCTGCGACAAGAAACTAGACATAAGAGAGAGGCAAGCTTAATTGAGAGACATTTCCTGTTAAGGAGAGAATTATTAGGCCATGAACAAAAGAGATCAAGCAAAAGTTTAACATCCCAAACTGATTGATATCTAGGACGAGGGGGTCTCTTAAGACGAATGCTTTTGAGAACTCTACAGATAATAAAATTTTTACCTACCGTTTTACCATCGACAAGAGCGTGGCCGGCTGAAATTGCAGATCTAAAACAATTAATTGATCTATAGGAGAGACCGTTATCATAGATTTCAACAAGGAAATTAACAATAAAGACTATAGGAGCCTCCACGGGATCCAAGTTCCTCTCCAAGCACCAACTAGACCATTTCTTCCAGATGTTATTATATCTGTAATGGGTTCCGGGTGCCCAAGACTCTCCGAGGAGAGTGAGAGCAGACGACGAAAGTCCAGACAATTGGTGAGATTGCCTGACACTTTCCAGGCAAGAAGGTTCAAACTCCCTGAAGCAACCAGGTGATGATCCTCTCCGTCTGCGTTTAGGAGGAGGCCCTGAATTGCGGGAATCAAGAAGGGAACGTCGCAAGAAAGTTCCAGAGCTGTGGGGAACCAGGCTTGAGACGGCCAGAAAGGGGTTATCAGGACAAGGGAGCATTGTTTCTGTCTCACCTTCTGGAGAACCCTCTGAATCACCGCAAAGGGGGGGAAGGCGTAAGGGCGAAGGGGAGCCCAAGGCTGGAGGAAAGCGTTCACAGCTAGAGCACCCGGGTCTGGCATCCAGCTGAAGTACTGGGGAAGTTGGAAGGTCAACCTGCTTGCGAAAAGGTCCACGTCGAAGGGACCCCAAAGAGTGTTCAGGGAATTGAAGGTTGACGCATCGAGTTTCCAGTCGCTGAAGTCTTGAAGGAACCTCGAGTTCCAATCCGCTGAGATATTGGATTTCCCCGGAAGGTATTCTGCTCTCAAAGAAATTTTGTGTTCTAGACAGAACATCCATAATCTCATGGCCAGATCCGATAGGTCTGCCGACCTCGTGCCACCGAGACGGTTGATGTAAGAGACCGCAGAAACGTTGTCCATTTTCAGAAGGACAGATCTGCCATGAAGTGAGTGTCTGAAACTCATCAAGGCATAAAGCCCAGCGGTCAGCTCTAAAAAATTTATGTGGTGGGAGGACTCCGAAGAGATCCAAACTCCACCGGTGTTTTGGTCGAGGAGGCGAGCGCCCCAGCCATGGAGACTGGCGTCTGATTCCAGGACAAAGTCTGGGGTGGAACCGAAGATAGCCCTTCCGTTCCATGCATCCAAATTGTCCAACCACCAAGCGAGTTCTAGTCTCGCTGGTTGGTCCAGAGAGATCTTGTCCCCATACCAGAGACCGGACCGGAGGGCTTGGGCTTTCACCCTCTGGAGAGCACGGTAGTTTAGAGGGCCCGGGAAGATAGCTTGGATCGAAGAAGAAAGAAGACCCAAGAGTCTGGCTAGTTCTCGTAGAGAGAGAGATTGATGTTTCAGGACAAACCTGATTTCTTTTCGGATTTTCGCAATCTTCTTCTTCGGCAGTGAAAGAAGACAGCTTGAGGTGTTCACGGTGAAGCCTAAAAACTCCAGGGATCTTGAGGGAGTCAGGATGGACTTCTCTCTGTTTATAATGAAGCCGAGATCCTCTATCAATTCCATGGAGACCCTGAGGTCTTCTAGAATTTGTTCCTGGGTTTGAGACATGATGAGGATGTCGTCTAAGTAGATAATTAGGCGAACCCCTCTTGCTCTGAGAATCAAAACAATGGCTCTCATGACCTTGGTGAAACACCATGGGGCGGAAGAGAGACCGAAGGGGAGAGCTTGAAATTGGTAGAGGTGTCCGTCCCAAATAAATTGGAGGAAGGATTGGTGTTCCTTGGCCATAGGGATAGTAAAGTAGGCGTCCTTTAGGTCTAGCTTGACTAGCCAATCTCCTTGGAGGAGAAGGTCCCTGAGAAGATGGATGCCCTCCATCTTGAAGTGGCGATAAACCAGGTATTTGTTCACTTCCCGTAGATTTATCACTGGCCTCCAGCCTTTGTCCTTTTTCTCTACCAAGAAGAGGGTACTTACAAAATTCTTTTGTGACCAAGGAACCTCGATAATAGCTCCCTTTTTCAGCATAGAGGAGACCTCCTCCTTGGCGATAGCTAGATGTTCCGGGGGGAGGTCCAAGGGTCTTGGAGTCATGGATTGGTAAGGAATGTCCACGAAATCTATCATGAACCCGCGGACAGTTTGTAGGACCCACGGGTCCTGAGTGTAACTTTCCCAAACATGGTAAAACAATTTGAGCCTTCCCCCGACCTTTGGAGGGGAGGGAGAAAGGAGGGCACTTACTTGGGGTGTTGGTATTAGGTGCTCCACGGTAGGGGAATCTTCTGTCTCGGGAACCACGACCTCCTCGTTGGGGGTAGAACTGCTTGTTCGAGGGGTAGTATCCCCTTCCTGCACCACCTCTTCCTCTGCCGGAGTTATAGGGCCGGAAGTTGGCACGGCCGGAAGAACGGCCCCTTTTTCCGGCCTGACCAAAAACATTAGATGGGAAGACTTTTTTCAGATTACTTTGAGCCCTATCAAGCGCCGTAAAGGTCGCGACATATCTGCCAATTGACTTAATCATATCTTGCCCGAAAAGTAGGCCTTGAGGTTCGGAAGAAGGTTCTTTGTCGGCCAGGTCCCCGAGTTTGGGGTTAATTCTGTTTAAGACAGTTTTTCTCCTTTCCATGTTCAGGCTTGAATTGGCGTTTCCTAGGAGAACGATGGCTCTCTGGCTCCAACCCCTGATGAGCGCAGTGTCGAGGGGAGTATCTGAAATATAGGACTCCTCAGCAAGATCAAGGATTTTGGTGAGAGGGCCTAGGATGTCTAGAAGACGGTCCTGGCAGGATTTAAATGCTCTTTCGAGCCCTTTTCTTGGGTCCTTTCCCAGTTTAAAAAGAAATTTAATAAGGTCTGGGTCAAGGTTGGGGGTCTGGCAGACCTTATCCCCAATCCATGGTCTCGGGCACTCGGCTCGCATAATGTTCCTTGTATCAGTTTCCAAGGAGTTTCTTAGCCATTTGGTTATAAACTTGCCGACATGTTCCTGGGGGGACCACTTAGAGCTATTGGGGCGTGAGATATTGACAGGAGAAAACATCTCGCCCCCTAGGGGGTCAAGGATGGTATCCTTGGAGGAGGGTCTAAATCCGAAAACGAGTTGGGGTCCGAGTCGTTGGAAAAGTAATCATTAGGGTCGAAAACGAACTCGTCGTAGGGTTCCCCGAAAGTCTCCTCCACGTCAGAGTAGGTATCGGAGAGAGCACTAGCACCGTCACCAGTCGTGCCGCTTAGGACACCTTCCAGAGTTGTACCGCCAAGGGTACCCAACCTAGTTGTGCCTGGAGGGGCACCAATGCCTCTTGGAGCGCTAAGGCTTCCCGAATCCAGAGAGGTGCTAGGACCTCCAAAGTTCCCCGCACGACTATCCATAGTGTGCTTGGTTTTTCTAGGTGCTTTAGGCTTGGTAGGGTTATTGGGGTGTTGTCCAGGATCACTGAGGGTCCTCTTACGAGACATTACCTCGCTAAAGGTATCGAGCATGCATGCTCTCATTTCTTTTTTTAGAAAGTTTTTAAAAGCGTCACTATTGTGAGAGGGAGAGGAAGCTGTAGCGTCCTCCCTCTCCATATCTGACATTTTATTTTGGGGTAGTTAGCAGAGTGATAGTATAGAAAACAGAAGGCTTATCCTGCCTCTTTACTCCCCTTTTTTGTAATTTTTTTTTTAATGTATATAAACCACAAGTAAAATTATGCCTGTGCCTGCCAGAAAACGTTAGCCGGTAAATGTGAAGCCAATTATGCCTCCGTTTGCCCTAGGAACGTATTTGGGCAAAGTTATGCTTAAGACCGACCGAAAACAGCTGTTCGTCGGTGAAAGGGAAGCCTCTCGCAGCAACTGACGTGCTCGAGGCAGTGGAGGCGCTGGGAGAAGAGGAATGACCCTAAGGAGGCAGGGGGCGTTGCGCCGCCGCTGCCGAGGGTCATTCCTCTAATGCGGGAGGCGCGAGGCGCCGCAAGATGCCAGTATGGTATCGGGTCGGAGCGCGAGGTGGAAACGGGCAGCGGGATGCGAGGAAACAAGGATGAGGCCCATAAAGGCAAGAGTTAAGGCATTCACCATACGGCCGATGTTAGTATTAAATGAAAGCTGCGAGCGGTCTTGGCGCACATAGAGCGGGTGAAATCGAGTGGCCTCAGGGAGGTTACAAGGGAAGGCACGGTGCGGGGAAGACTACCGTAAATTGGAAGTCTTGGGGAGGAGTTACGATGGAGGTAACACAAGCAGCGCCAGATTGAGAACAGACAAGCCCCTATGGGGATAAACACGAAAAGCAGTAGTATATACCATATATATAAGCAATATCATACATCATATGTATATGAAAAAGTTTCAGTAAGCAATAAGAAAGAATACCAATATCAATATCAATATCAAGGAGTAAGCAGACACAAGGAGTAGCTTAGTAAAGGCAACTTATCTGTCTGAGAGCCGCATTCAAAAGAGGCTGATCTCCCTTGGCACCTGGCCTTTATGGATACTATGATGTCACCTAATTCTTGTTCTTACCTTTGTGACGTAAGCGGCTGTGTGAGAGCTGCATTAAAAGGATTAATGCATAATGTTAGCCTCCTGTCTTGTAATGAAATCAATTTAAAATGTCTGAAAATGCAGAAAATGAGTGCAATAAAATCACATTTGAATTGCCAATGCAATCATTTCGTAAGCCTGTAATTAACATGGAAGAAATACTACTAAGCCAATCGACGCGCTAGATACATTCCAAATATAGAGCTCAATCGTGAATACAAACGAATAAAAATGAATAACTTATAATTAAAGCAATCATAATTGGAACAGAAATCCAGAAGCGAGTCATGCTGTGTAAAATGGAACAGCTTTGGCAACATTAATGTACTGAAACAGATTTCTGCATATAACAGCTGGAGGGAAATATTATTGTACAGTAAGAGCATGGAATGAACTTTAGTCCATGAATAGTTTTATGAGGCTAATCAATTCCTGTGTATGTGCGTCCCCCATCCCAAACAAGTGATAAAAATATATATACAAAGTGGTATTCACTGGGTTAGAGTAGACAGTGGGAAGATTAATAACCACCGTTGGTCCAAGAGGGAAATTTCGATTATATCGACAACCCAGAATCAATATCGGAATATGATAAGCACCTTACTCTAGAAGAAAATTCAACAAGCCTATTATATTTCAATTGTGGCAATAACAATACATATATGCAGGAGCGATCCCTATTATGGGCCAACTAGATCTCCCCAATATATATATATAAATATTCCCTTGTTTAAAATCATCTTATTTTAATTTAATTCATAATTTGCTTTTATACTAGAGATGCTATGACTAGGGCTTAATTAAAATCATCTTATTTTAATTAAATTCATGATTTGCTTTCATAATACAGAGGCTATGACTAGGGCTCACAGGAAATAGATGATCATTCATTTATCTCATCTAGGAGAACTTATGGAGCAGAGCAAAGAAGACAAGATGGAGTACGGAGGGAATTTGGAGAGACCATATGCTTAGGAGGATGGCTGTAGACACATTTGATAGTAACAACAAGAAATCTATTGCAGAAAGAGGAAAGCAAGAAAACCTGAAAGATTGGCAAGGAGAAATTTAGGGCAAAAAACTCATTAGAAAAAAAGTATGGAAAAGGAATGGAGTGCAAGGATAAAAAGTACATATACGAAGGGAAAAGAAAAGTGAGATTCAGCCATCAAGAACGGAAAGTATGAAAAAGTAAACTGGAGTAATAGAAAATGTATGTTCTAAGATGTTCCAATATTGTCGAACGGCTTTATACTTCCTAGGAAAACCTGTGTGTCTATTGGACAACATAAACGTCAGGATTGTGCCAGATTGATTCTATGCATACCCCCAGGATATGCTGGCTGTAATCCTGCCAGCCCACAGAGCACTATTGGTACTGTAGGAGGATGGATATCTGACTATGGTTACCCCCAACCTTTTGCCTAGTGTTTAGCTGGTTTTCGACTTAGTTGGCCTGGGATCCTGCTAATCAGTGCCCCAGACTATCTGCTCCCTCTGTAAAATGGACAGCATGTACTTTAGGTACATGCCTAATTGGGTATTGGGTCACCTTTGTGAGCCCCTGTATAGTGTACCATAGGTACCCAGGGCATAGGTGCATCCAAGGCCTACCAGGGGCTGCAGCATGAATTATGCCACCCCTGGCTGGCCATCCAAACTCACACTACAGCCTGATCACTCAACTTGGGCAAGGTTGTGTAATCACCCCTTGCTTAGATATAGTATACCTATATCTAACCCTATATATAGACACACAGACACCTATCAGTCACTCCTATGGCAGACCTCGACAATCCTGGCGGCAGAGTGCTTGGTTTTATGTGAGATGGTGCTCTAGCATGAGCTGAGCCTGTCTGCAGCTTTCGGAACCATGTCCTTATAGCTGTTCTACTATATAGCCATACCATATACTCTTAAGTGCATTATAATCCTCGCGGTTAATGCTGACTTTGGTTTGGCTTTATCAAAACATGTCGTGTAAGGTGTCATACGCTTTGTAATACTACCCCCCCCCCGCCATTTCTAGCAGCGGGGGTAGCATTCCACCCTTTTAGAGGGAGAAGACATGTTGGTTACTGCTTTACCCAGTTAAAGTTAAACAGAGCCTCAGCATCACAAAATGGATGCTGCTGCCACAGACACGAGTCTGACCTCCTGCTGCTGGACGAAACTCCGGCAGGGGAGGCCTGGACAATAGGTTTCCTGCCTGGGAGGTGAGAGCTCCTGCCCAGACAGGGTCTTGTGTATTGGGGCAGGGTGGGTTGGATGAAATGAGACACTGCCTGGGGCACACAAGGTTCCCGATGCATAGCCCGGTTCAAACCAGTTGCTGGGGCACTCCAGCCCCAGCTCTGGTGCGAAACTAGACAAAGGGAATGGGGTGTAACCACCCCCTTCCCTGGTCCCACCCATAGGAGGACGTAGCAGGTAATCCAGACCCTCAAATCAGTATATAGGTAGGAGCTGAGTCTACAGACTTTAGATTATCCTGACTGAAACTCTGAAATGAAACTCTGGACCTTCGACATTCTACTGCAACTAGAACACTGAAGAAATCTCCCTTGTGGCCAAGGAGTGACCACCCTGTGCAAACAGGCACCATCAGCAACTTGCCGGTTTGCTTCGTCACTGCTCCCTCTGGAACCCGATGACCCAGCAATGCAGGACTGGACTTCCAGACTTCTCTGACTACAACCCACACCCACAGCAAAGCTGAGACCCTTGGCAGACACGAGAGACGTGGGACCAGATTCCCTGGACTACCTGTATCTTGTTAACCGTGCACCTTCTTAGGCTTCCTCGAAGTTGTGCATTGGGGTTTGAGAAGCCCCATACCTGAGCAGTAAGTGCACCAAAGCTGAGCCCTCTACACTCCATGAGTGTCGCGTGCGGCCAGTGCCTGCATTTCACCTTGACGCGTCTTTGCAGTTGCTAGCCCATTGGCTAGTGGCCCTCCTGAAGACTAAATTTTGAATCAACACCACTTGCCTGATTGCTCCGGGCTTGCTCCTGCTTTCCTGTAAAGGGGAAGCTCCCCAGACCTTGCTGGTCTGAACAGAAGCTGATCTTCCTTTTCTGCATGGGTTGCCTTTGCCAAGGCTTGTTCACTCCAATCCGGAAGTCAGCGCTGCCAACAGCGAGATCCTTTGTGGCTCAGGCTGTATCCAGCTCCTGGTTGTTGTCGACACCTCCTGGTCCACGTGGCTGCAGAGACAAGCTTCGCATCTTCACCTGATTGCTCCCAACATCGCCTGTTTCCTTCCTGGTTCCATCCTGGTCACTGGCTAGTGACCCAGACTCTGTCCCCTCAGCTTTCAGGTTCTTCACGACATCGATCCACTCTTGGATCCACCCAGACATCTTCCTCCTGGTCGCCTGCAGCATCTTCTTGCAGCTCTCCATAGTATTCGACGACGAAACCCGACACGACTTCACACCTATGCACCCGGCTTCCCTGGGTGAGGTAACTCGAGCACTCCGGTGCTCCCATGGGTAACAACTATCCAAATGTCCTAGTGTAACTGGGTTTTCCCGTAGTCCACCCGGAAGTGTCCGAAATCAACTACTTTGTTAACTTTACGTTCCCATTGACTTTCTATGGTAACCCGCGTGTGTGTTAGACACTGCACACGCGTCCTGTGGGCCTCCTACTTCCAAGCCTTTGGTTGTCCTGTGTAGCCCCAGCGATTCTCTAGGCCCTAGGCCTATTCACCTTTCCTGAAGTGGTTCTTATACCACTTCTTTAGTATATGGTTTGTGAGGCCCCTAAGGCAGAATTGTATTTGTGCAACTTATAGTATGCTTATTGAGTAACTTGTGCTGTATCTGAAACTTTGGTCTCATAAAGAGTACAGAGGGGTTGTGTTAGTAATAAATGCATACATATTTGATATATATCTTGTGTGGTGTCCTTTCATTTGGTATTCAAGGGATTATATATGGTAAATGTGAGAAAGAAGGGAATGGCCAACTATCCAAGGGACAGGGTACCAACAAGTATCAACAAGAAAAAATCCCTTGGGTACAACTAATATTTCAATAACAGTCTTTCCCTCACACATCACCCTTCAATCATGAATAATTTGGCATAAGAATACAGTGGTTATTAATACAAGAACACCTCTAAATCATAAAAACCTGAAATAGCTATTATCACAAAGTGTAAATTTATTTATATCATATAATCAATTAAAAACATTAAAAACAATCCAAATAATACAGAAACACAAAAAAATATATATCCACAATGCAAAAAGAGAAAGAGACTCAAGGTCCATGATGTTGAGACTAACACATCGGAATGTTAATTCAATGGAATCTTTATCTGAGAGTCAGAATCACATAGCCCGTCCTGACAAAATGTTCCGTGAATTTAACTAGCGTGGGTTGCGTCGACGCGTTTCGGTGTATTGCTTTGTATGCACCACCTTTATCAAGACTAAAATTTCATTATGTCTCTTGTTCAACCAATGTTTCGATAAAAATTGATCATGAAAATTGAGTAATGCCAAAATTTGCTCATTACGTGGGGAACTGTCAAAATCCTTCTTGTGAATAATGGACCATCTGCATCGTACTAACAGCAACTGATCCACTGTGCGGGCACTGTTATGATGTCCCTGTGGGAGCTGTCTTATTCTCCTGTGTTGTTATTCTCCTGTGTACATATACAGGTCATAAATCTGTGAATAACTTTGGTTAATCTACAATTTAAACGCTCTCCTGTGCTGCAATTTATTTCTTGGCACTTTGTGGCCAGATGTAGGAGGCCATTTACCGACCGGTAACGGCCGATTTCGGCTGTTACCGACCGGTAAATGGATATTTGTGATGTAGGGGGCCAATTTTACTATTCGGTAAATTTACTGAATCGGTAAAATACAGAATCGGTATTTTTGCCGATTCTGTAACTGCCAGATGTAGGTGGGACTCTTCTGAGTCCCAAAGGCCTTACAGATTCGGTATTTTACCACCCAATCCAATTGGGTGGTAAAATACAGAATTCAGGTGTGCATGCACATGTGTGCATGCACACCTATGCCATGTGACAGACAGACGTTCTCTTAGGGCATGTCTGTGTGCCACATGGCACACATGCCTATATTTGGGGTTCTAGAGGGTGTCAAAGTGACACCCCCTGCACCCTTGCAGGATTCGGTATTTACCGATTCTGTAATTACAGAATCGGTATTTCCCATTGATTCCTATGGGCTTCAAAGCCCATAGGAATCAATGGGAAATACCGATTCTGTAATTACAGAATCAGTAAATACCGATTTTTACAGAATCGGTATTTCAAATACCGATTTTACCTACATCTCCCACCTTCTATTTTACCGATTCATAAATACCGAATCGGTAAAATTCGGTATTTATGAGTCGGTAAAATAGAATTACCTACATCTGGCCCTTATTCTTATAACGAAGTCCGCTACATGAGACGGTGACTTCTTTACCGGAACCTCAGAATTGAAATCCCCATGTACGGTGGACCCTCTATGGCAGTCGAGATCAATGTCGGGCTGCGTCCGTTTTCCAAAAGAAAGGGCTCTCGTGAGAAATGCGCATGCACGGGTGTCCGCGCATGCGCATTTGGATGGGAGAAGTCAGCGCGAAATAGAAGAGGGAGCCCCGGGACGCCGTGGACCAGGTAAGTGCTTTTAATGTACTTTTACTGTAGTTGTTACTTGAAATTATGTATGTAGAAGAGGGTGGGAGGGAGGCGGGCAGCGCGTAGTGGGGCTACGCGAAGCGTGTGAGTGGGCGTAGCCTCATGCCCACTTCACGTAGCTTTGCGGAGCCCCACTACACATACTATGCCCACCGTTAGTTCCAAACCTACCCTCAAGCACCTGATAGAACTCATGGAAGAATATGATGCTAAGAAATCAGCTAACCCAGGTCCTACAGGCAATGCAGAAGAGGGTCAGCCCTCAGCAGAGGATTCCCCTGATCACAACCTAGTTGATGACTGTGAAGTAGAGGAGGACTCTGAGGGGGATGACAATGGCCAGGTCCAAGTTTGAGTACTTAGCCAGGCTAACCTAAGCCTACATGGGACTGGAGAGGGCCTAGTACCTTACAGACCCTCAAGCAGGCTTAACACTGACCACAGAAGGAGGAGATCCCTATCCAGGGAATCTCATCACTCTGGTGTCTCCATAGGGTCAGATGCTGTCAGGAGAATGTCTTCCCCTGACAGAAGAGAACATCAGGCCAGAATGGAAGAAGTCAATCTAAGGATTGAGAGGCAAAAACTTGCCCTAGCCAAAGAGAAATTTGCTCTTGCTAGAGAGCAAAGGTTAAGTGGATTAGATTCCACTGGTGGCAGCAACATCCCTAGAGGTAGGGAGAGGTCAGATGACCATAAAAACCTAAGTAAGATTGTCCCTCCCTACAAGAGTGGGGATGACATCCACAAGTGGATAACTGCTTTGGTGAGGGCTTGCAAAGTACAGCAGGTACCCCAAAGTCAACGGGCAGCAATCTTATGGCTCTCCTTTTCAGAAAAAGGTAGAGACAAGCTCCTCACAGTTAGTGATGAGGATGCTGATAACTACACAGTCCTCAAGAGTGCTCTGGTTGATGGGTTTGGCTTAACCACTGAACTGTAAAGGTTGCTGTTCAGGGATACCCAGAAGACACATACTTAGGACTGGACTGATTTTGTAGACTGTGATACTAAGGCTCTGGAGGGCTGGTTACTAGGCAGTAAGGTCAAAGACTATACAGGATTGTATAATATGATTATGAGGGAGCAGATCCTTAATAATTGTCAGAACCAGCTTCTACATCAACACCTGGTGGACTCGGATCTGACCTCTCCCCAAGAATTGGGTAAGAAGGCAGACAAATGGGTCAGAACCAGGGTTAGGCCTAAAAATCAGGGTGGTGACCAAAAGAAAGATAATACCAAGCCTCAATAGAAAGGTTGGGATAAATTTAAAGATAAGTCCACTACAGGGCCCCAAAAATCCTCTGAGGGGGGTGGGTCCCAAACTCCTTCCTCTAACCCTAAAAAGCCTTATTGTCATGTATGTAGACAACCTGGCCATTGGAAAACTGACAGCAGTTGCCCAAAAGCCAACAATAAGGAAAATGTTCCTACAAGCTATACTTCAACACCTCCTGTTACTACTAGTAGTAATCCCCCTGGTGGTATCTAGAGATCTCAGCCTGGGCTGAGGTAGAACAAGAAACCTATTCCAAAATGGTAGGTCTCCCTGGAAAGGTTAGTGGGGCTGTTATGGCCACAGCCCCAGCTCAAGATTTCCTCCCTGAAAAGGTTGGTAGGGCTGTGCTGGTCTCAGCCCAATCTCAAGCAGATTCCTTCCCTGAACAGGTTGACAGGGCTGTGATGGTCACAGCCCAAACTCAAACCGAGTTCCTTCCAGAAGAGGTTGGTAGGGCTGTGATGGTCACAGCCCAAACTCAAACAGATTTATGTGTTGTGAAGCCTGAAACTATGGATCACTCCACACAAACAGAGAGCATTGGGGAGGAAGAAAAGTCTCCCTCCCATCAGACTTTAGGTAAGGGTCACCCTCCTGAGGGAACTGATCCTACCCCTTGTGAAGAAACTGCCGCAGAGGTAGCCAGGCCTGGCCTGACTGTTATGGTTTTGCGGCATGGGCTGCGCAGAAGACCTTGACATGTGTTTATCTTTGGTCTCCCCTATGTCCTTTACACACCTTCCCTAATGCTTACTGAACTTCCCTACACGATAGTGGTCTTTTGAGACGCTCCCTTATTCACATAAAGGGACGCGTCTGAACGTAGCCATTGCTTGGCTTACTGTTCCGGTACCACGCCCCCTTCTTTCCTTCCTGGTTGCGAGAGGCGCCTTCCCTTGGCGTCTCTACTTTGCTTCGGTTTCTTCTTATACCCTGGAAGAACTTCTCTTCCGACCTTCAACTGTAGCCGGAAAACGCCCTTATCAACTGACAATCATTCAGCATGGAGAGTCCTTTGAAAATCTCCATTTGCGCCATAGACCCAACCATTAGTTGCGAGGAGGTTATCTAGGACCTCCACTCTCCCCGCTCATCCCTGAAACCATTTTCCTCGCCCTCGGAGCTTGGAGTTCCTCGGAGGGTTTACCCTCCGTCCTTTTAACTCGGGCTGTTCATTGTCCCCACTTTTTGGCTCCTGCTTGACCGGACGGTCATTTCGGGGATCATATTTATTTTCTTATGCCCTGCTGAGAGAGTGCTCGCTCCGCCTGGAAACGTTTTCCCGGGCCGGGCAGCACTCCTCTTGAGTGTGTAGCTGCTCCACTCTTTGTCCCCCCGGAGACCCGGCCAGTGCACCTCAATTCCTCTTCCCATTTATTTAGTGTATGATTGGTGTATGTGTGCGTCCTTTCCTGAGTCCAGCTCTATTAGGCCTGGTATCATAATTCCCAGGCAACGCTCTTCAGAAAGGGCCCCCTTCACCAAGGCAGCCCATGGGCTTCACTGGGGTAAGTGACCTCTGTATAAAACACATGTCAATGTAACGAAGTGGGTGCTCTTTGGATATTGTTTAGTAGTATTACTATCCTGTCCTGTTTTCTTACAGCTCTGAATACACCAGCCAGACCTGCATCATCATCCCTGTTGTTTAACCCCTTGTATGGTGAGAGTTGTGGACACTCCTTGGGGTTTTCCCCCATACTTTTAGAGAACAGCTATTTTATTTATTTATTTATTTATTTATCGCAATTTTTAAAGCGCATCAAATACCCCTACGGGTGTCTCGGCGCTAATGTTACAGATCGTCACTTCAGTAGGGGAAAAGATTTAGGAGGTAAACAGCCAGGTTTTGAGACTTTTTCTGAATTTTAGCAACGTGGGGGCAGTTTTAATGTGGAGTGGAAGAGTGTTCCATAGTTTGGCAGTTGCGATGGTAAAGCATCTGTCTCCCCAGTTGGTTTTTTTTGTTCGAGGGACTTTTAACAGGTGGGCTGATGCCGATCGTAGTGTTCTCTGATGTTCCAATGGGCAGAGAGCTTTTTTCAGGAACCAAGGTCCGGGATTGTTCAAGGTTTTGTAGGCTATGCAGAGTGCCTTAAACTTTATTCGGCTCCTGATGGGGAGCCAGTGCAGTTTTCTGATGTACGGGGAGGTGGGAGTAAATTTGGGAATGGATAGAAGAATTCTAGCCGCGGCATTCTGCACTGTTTGGAGCTTATTAAGTACCTTTTCCTGAGCATTCAGCAATAGGGAGTTGCAATAATCTGTTCTAGAGAACACTAGGGTACTGATCAATGTTTTACCAGCGGATTGTGGCAGGTAGGGGAGAAGTTTCTTTATTCTTTTTAGGATGAAGAAAGCCGAGGATACCACGGAATTGGCGTGGTGGAGGAACGTCAACTTGTTGTCAAAAGTGACTCCCAAATTTCGTACCTTGACCACTGGCTGGGGGGGCGTGCCCATCTGTGATGGCCACCACTGGGGGGACCAGGCCGGCTGCAAGCTCCCGAATGTCATCACCTCCGTTTTGTTGGAGTTCAACTTGAGGCAGTTGGATGACATCCAGGAGCTTATCGCCTTCATCCCTTCCTGAAAGTTTGCTGCGACAGATATTCCGTCATTGTGCACTGATAGCACTAATTGGGTGTCGTCAGCATACGTTGTGAGGGCAATTCCATGGGATTTTATTACTCTCGCTAAGTCCGACACATAGATATTGAAAAGTGTCGGACTCAGCGAGGAACCCTGTGGAACTCCGCAGGGAAGGGAGAAGGTATGAGAGGTGAAATTACCTATCTTGACTGTTTGTGGGCGGTTGGCTAAAAATGAGGCGATAAGGTCTTTGGCCTTGTCTCTTATGCCTAAGGCTGAGACACGGTCGATCAGAGTGACATGATCGACCGTGTCAAATGCAGCGGAAAGGTCCAGAAGTATTAGGACCGCTGCGCCTCCTTTGTCCATAGCTGTTCTGATTTCATCTGCTGCCTTGAGCAGTGCAGTTTCCGTTCCATGGCCCTGTCTGAAGCCGAACTGAGTGTCGTCTAGAAGGTCGTTGTCATTGATGTATTTGGAGAGTTGGGTATTCATTACCTTCTCAAAGATCTTAGCTGGGAAGGGAAGGCAGGCGATGGGTCTATAACTAGCAGGGAGAAGAGGGTCCAGCGTTGGTTTCTTGAGGAGAGGTTTAATAATTGCTTCTTTCCAGACCGATGGATAAATGCCTGTAGAGAACATGGCGTTGCAGATGGTAGATAACGCGGGGGAAATGGCTTCTGGGATAAGATTCAGAATAGCTGGGGGGCATGGGTCTAGGGGGGATCCCGATTTAGTGCTAGTTACCAGATGCCGGATTTGTTCTTGATTCGTCGGGTTGAAAGAAGTAAAACTGACATTGTTGTTTATGGGAGGTGATGTCAAGGAGGGGATAGAAGATGATTGGGAGAAAGTCAGAAAGATGGAGCTGACCTTGTCCTCAAAGAAGCTAGCTAAATTGTCTGCTAGGGGTTGTGAGCCTTCTAATCGTGGGGCAGGTGGATTGGACAGAAGAGTAACCACCTGAAACAGTTCTCCTGCTGAGTTTTTTGACTGGTTGATTTGAGCGGTATAGTAGCGACCTTTTTCTAAGTTTATGAGTTTTTTGTAAATGGAAAGAGCGTTTTTATAATTAGTTTTATCTATAGGGTTGTATTGCCGGCGCCACTTCCTTTCGAGGTTCCTGCAATGCTGTCTCTGAATTCGGAGGGGCTCTGTAAACCATTGTGCTGATGGTAATTTCCTGTTTCGGCGTGAGTTTTTAATTGGGGCTAGTTTATTGCAGGCCGTGGTTAAGTTGTTTAGATAGTTAGAGGAAGACAGCGTAGGGTCCTGCTCGATGGGGATGTGGGTTTGTTGCATTATCTCTGTTAGCTGAGATAGGTTGATATGTTTCCAGTCTCTATACGTGGATTCGGCAACAGATGTAGGCGGGGGTTTAGTAGGGCTTACTTCGATGGAGAAGCAGATTGCTGAATGGTCCGACCATATCAGAGGGATTACTTGGGTAACGGCTATTTGGGGGTTGTTGGTGAATAGACCGTCCAAGGTGTGACCCGCTTGATGAGTGGGTGATTCCACCATTTGCATCAGACCGGCGGCAGCTAGATCCGTGATTAGCTGTGTAGTATCCGGGTCGTTGGGGTTTTCCAAATGAAAATTAAGATCGCCCAGTAAGGTAAAATACGGGGAGCCTGCAGTCCCTTCGATTATGTTTCCTAAGTTGGCTAAGAACTTAGATCTCGATCCCGGAGGTCTATAAATTAGCATGCCCTTAAATGATGATTTCGCAGAGAGGCTTAAAGTAAAAAGGAGGGCCTCGTATTCGGGACATGTGGTTTGTACCGTAGAGAGTTTAAAGTGGTCTCTGTACATTATGGCTATACCTCCACCTTTTTTCTTGGGTCTGTCTAATCTGCACACGTTGAAGTTGATAGGGGTGGCAGCTTTGAAGTCTGGACCGGAGGCTTCGTCCCCCCAGGTTTCCGTGATAAACAGAAGATCCAGTTTGTAAGTGTCTATTAATTCAGCAATTTCGAGCTTGTGTTTGGGAAGTGATCTTGCATTTATAAGCGCTGCTAATATTGGACGTGAGGCAGTATTGGTCAGTTTGGGAGTGTCCAGAGTACACGTAGGGCAGTGGTGAGGGCCCATGAGAGGGTTGGTATGCCGGAAACAAGGAGGTACATGGGGCCGTTCCGCTACGTGTCTGAAGTTATGCAGTTCGGCAGCGGTATAGGTGTATCTTACCGGGTTTGCCGCCCGTGGAGGAGTTGAAGCGGCAGGGGAGGTGGCCCTTAGCCCGTCCTCGGCGCGGACGAGCGCAGACGAGCTTGCCTTATGCGCGCCTTCGGCGCGCATTCGACTATCATGAGTGTGTTTACTATTGCATTCTTGGTACTGTTTTTTGGAGGTTAGGGGGATTTATCTGGCTTGTATCCTTTAAAGTCTGACACTGACAGAGCCTCTGATGTCAGTGGACCCTTCCAAGGTGGGACCCAGTCTGGAGCAGGCAACCTGCCCCTCTCCACCCTGCCGCAGTCAGCCCAGGGCTATAGAGGTCAGGGAGGCCAGTGGACCCCAAAGGTCCCCCTGTCCAGAGGAACCCCCCATCAGCAGATTAGGGGCACCCAGTCTAGCAGCCCTAGCCAGGTGAAAATTCCTCAAACCTCTGAGGGAACTCCCGTACCCTTAGGTAGGAACCTCCCCAGGTGGACTCTGTTGGGCAAGGGCATACCTGGAGCCCAGTGGCCCCAAACCTGTCCTGTCCCTCCAGAAGTCCAACCAAAGGAAACCAACCTCCAGCTGTAGGTAGCAAGAGGTTGACCCTGAGAGCACAGTTTAACTCACTTAAGGAAAGAAAGGCCTATATGGTGGAGAGTGATTGGAGCAAGCTGAGCCCAACAGTAGTAGAGCCTCACTTCAGTACTCCATCTAAGTATGGGTGAAATTTTGCGAATTCGCATTCCGCGAATTCCCGGATTTCCCTGCAAAATCGCAAAAGAAAATCAGCGAATTCGCGGAATTTCCAGTGAAATCGCGGATTTTTTTGTGATTTGCACTGGATGCCACACACTAGCACTATGAAACGTCTTCCCGTCCTTTCCCCACTATGATGGACAGCTCACTCAAGGGACCTCAGAGCCTTTTGGCGCGGTGCAAAGTTACAAGCACAGATGGTCACTGGAGACACATCTTCCGGCTCTTTACGCAGCTGCAGTGTAGTAAAAGCACTAAGGGGCAGATTTAGAAGCCCCTTGCGCCTCTTTTGCCCCGCAGTTGTGTCACTTTTGTGACGCAGCGGCTGCACAAAAGATGCGCCATGGTGCTGGGTATTAACAACGTCCTCCTAAAAGTGGCTGAGTGAAATCTACAAGATTTCACTCAGTCACTTTCAGGCCAATGCTGCGTCAAAACCCTGCGCCTGCTTGAAGCAGGCGTAAGGCTTGACGCAGCATTGGGGAGATAGGGAGATAGGGCCCCCCAGAGCATTGCTGGAGCTGCGTCGCACTTGCGACGCATCTCCAGCAATGCACCGCTTTTACGGCACAGATGTGTGACGCATCTGTGCCGTTTTTGCCACATGGTGCGCCGCATTGTAAATGCGGTGCACCATGGGTGGCGGAGCTGCGTCGCAAATATCTAGCGCATCCCTGGGGATGCACCAGATATTGTAAATCTGCCCCTATACATTTAGCCAACGAGGGAGCACTTACTGATTGGACAGTAGAAAGTACTCCAGTTGAGTAGAGGTATTGCACAAAACAGTGGTATCTTCGTGGACAAACACGCAGGGCGGGATTCATTCTGGCACGATGCTTCTGTCACAAAAATTAAACCTCAACAGAAAGTACTTACAGATACAAATTAAGCAGGTGCCCGAGTTGACGCTCAAATTCAGTAACGTAGTAAATCCGCCCTAAAAAATTGTGAGCAAGGTCGAGGCTGGGCAAGTGTCCTTTATCCCCATATCAGCCCTCTTAAATGAGCTGTATTCCTTGAGGAAGTCTGTGTATCCATGAGTTTCTCGAGCGCCATCCCCGTGTAGTTCCTGTGACCAGGAACCTGCTTTCTCCTCATCTGCTGCCCTGCTCGGCCTCTGACCCTTTACAACAAGAGGCATGTGAACTCGCATTGAGCCCTGTACACCACACACTACCCTTTAAAACAAGAGGCATGTGAACTCGCATGAAGCCCTGCACACCACACACTAGCATAGCGCTAGTGTGTGGTGTGCCTCTGGCACCCCTGTCACCCTCTAGTTCATCACAGCACCCTCTGGTTGACCACTGTCACCCTCTGGTTCACCCATGTCACCCTCTGGTTCACCACTGTCACCAACTGCCACCCTTTGGTTCACCACTGTCACCCTCTGGTTCATCACAGCACCCTCTGGTTCACCACTGTCACCCTCTGGTTCACCACTGTCACCCTCTGGTTCACCCCTGTCACCCTCTGGTTCGTTACAGCACCCCCTGGTTCACCACTGTCACCCTCTGGTTCACCACTGTCACCCTCTGGTTCACCCCTGTCACCCTCTGGTTCACCACTGCCACCCTCTGGTTCACACATGTCACCCTCTGGTTCCTCACAGCACCCTCTGGTTCACCACTGTCACCCTCTGGTTCACCACTGTCACCCTCTGGTTCATCACAGCACCCTCTGGTTCACCACTGTCACCATCTGGTTCACCACTGTCACCCACTGCCACCCTCTGGTTCACCACTGTCACCCTATGGTTCACTCCTGTCACCCTCTGGTTCATCACATCACCCTCTGGTTCACCACTGTCACCCTCTGGTTAACCCCTGTCACCCTCTGGTTCACCACTGTCACCCACTGCCACCTTCTAGTTCACCACTGTCACCCTCTGGTTCACCACTGTCACCCTCTGGTTCACCACTGTCACCCTCTGTTTCACCCCTGTCACCCTCTGGTTCATTACAGCACCCCCTGGTTCACCACTGTCACCCTCTGGTTCACCACTGTCACCCTCTGGTTCACCCCTGTCACCCTCTGGTTTACCACTGCGACCCTCTGGTTCACACATGTCACCCTCTGGTTCCTCACAGCACCCTCTGGTTCACCACTGTCACCCTCTGGTTCACCACTGTTACCCTCTGGTTCATCACTGTCACCCTCTGGTTCACCACTGTCACCCACTGCCACCCTCTGGTTCACCACTGTCACCCTATGGTTCACTCCTGTCACCCTCTGGTTCATCAAATCACCCTCTGGTTCACCACTGTCACCCTCTGGTTAACCCCTGTCACCCTCTGGTTCACCACTGTCACCCACTGCCACCTTCTGGTTCACCACTGTCACCCTCTGGTTCATCACAGCACCCTCTGGTTCACCACTGTCACCCTCTGGTTCACCACTGTCACCCTCTGGTTCACCCCTGTTACCCTCTGGTTCACCCCTGTCACCCTCTGGTTCATCACAGCACCCCCTGGTTCACCACTGTCACCCTCTGGTTCACCCCTGTCACCCTCTGGTTCACCACTGCCACCCTCTGGTTCACACATGTCACCCACCCTCTGGTTCCTCACAGCACCCTCTGGTTCACCACTGTCACCCTCTGGTACACCACTGTCACCCTCTGGTTCATCACAGCACCCTCTGGTTCACCACTGTCACCTTCTGGTTCACCACTGTCACCCACTGCCACCCTCTGGTTCACCACTGTCACCCTCTGGTTCACCCCTGTCACCCTCTGGTTCATCACATCACCCTCTGGCTCACCACTGTCACCCTCTGGTTCACCACTGTCACCCTCTGGTTCACCACTGTCACCCACTGCCACCCTCTGGTTCACCAATGCCACCCTCTGGTTCACCCTTGTCTCCCTCTGGTTCATTACAGCACCTTCTGGTTCACCACTGTCACCCTTTGGTTCACCCCTGTCACCCTCTGGTTCACCACTGTCACCCTCTGGTTCACCCATGTCACCCTCTGGTTCATCACAGCACCCTCTAGTTCACCACTGTCACCCTCTGGTTCACCACTGTCCCCCACTGCCACCCTCTGGTTCACCACTGTCACCCTCTGGTTCACCCCTGTCTCCCTCTGGTTCATCACAACACCCTCTGGTTCATCACTGTCACCCTCTGGTTCAACACTGTCACCCTCTGGTTAATCACAGCCAGCACCCTCTGGTTCACCACTGCACATTCTGGTTCATAACAGCACCCTCTGTTTCACCACTGTAGATTATGGGGGGAAAGCACACCTGCCCAGCCTCAACTGAGATGAATTAATTTGGGGCTGGGGTAATTTGTCACTGAATTTGAGCTTCAAGTCTGGCACCTGCTTCCTTATCTGTAAATGCTTCCTGTTGCAGTTTAATTTTTGTGACAGGAGCATTGTGCCATACTTGTAACTATTTTCTGACCCTGCTTTGAGGGTCAGCGCAGGGTCAGAGAATAGTTGCAAGTAGGCAACAAACTCTGGAGGGCCCCTCAGGAAGCACTACAGGGTTACAGCAGGTGCACAAGTTGAAGTTAATTTCTTTGTAACCAAATGGTTACAAAGAAATTAGCTTGAACTTTTGCACCTGCTGTAACCCTGTAAGTGCTTTCAGTTTTGCAAAATTCATTCCGCACGATTTTGCGGAGTTTTCTGCAATTTCGCGAGATTCGCGGATTGCGAAATAGCAGAAAAAAAACGCAAATTCCGCGAGCGGAACGAATTTTACGCCCATGCTTATCTCCATCCCAACACCAGCCTTTTACTTTGCCAAAACACACCACAGGTAGAGATTCCCTATGGCGGAGACCCTCTGATACCCCTAGGGTGAGGGATTGCTCAGTGGACCATTAAACAGGGGATAACCATGCTAGTGCAGGTGCATCCTTATATGGCCACTCAGGTAATATAGGCTTACCTGGTCAAGGATAGCCTTATCTCCTTCTGTTTGGGGGGGGGGGGTGATGTAGGAGGATGGATATCTGACTATGGTTACCCCCAACTTTTTGCCTAGTGTTTAGCTGGTTTTCGACTTAGTTGGCCTGGGATCCTGCTAATCAGGGCCCCAGGCTATCTGCTCTCTCTGTAAAATGGACACCATGTACTTAAGGTACATGCCTAATTGGGTATTGGGTATTGGGTCACCTTTGTGAGCCCCTGTTTAGTGCACCATAGGTACCCAGGGCATTGGTGTATCCAAGGCCTACCAGGGGCTGCAGCATGAATTATGACACCCCTGGCTTGCCATCCAAACTGACACTACAGGCTGATCACTCAGCTTGGGCAAGGTTGTGTAATCACCGCTTGCTTAGATATAGTATACCTATATCTAACCCTATATATAGACACATAGACACCTATAAGTCACTCCTATGGCAGACCTCGACAATCCTGGAGGCAGAGTGCTTGGTTTTATGTGAGATGGTGCTCTAGCATGAGCTGAGCCTGTCTGCAGCTTTCGGAACCATGTCCTTATAGCTGTTCTATGATATAGCCATACCATATACTCTTAAGTGCATTATAATTCTCGCGGTTAATGCTAACTTTGGTTTGGCTTTATCAAAACATGTCGTGTAAGGTGTCATACGCTTTGTAATACTACCGCCCCGCCAATTCTGGTGGCGGGGGTAGCATTCCACCCTTCTAGAGGGAGAAGACATGTTGGTTACTGCTTTACCCGGTTAAAGTTAAACAGAGCCTCAGCATCACAAAATGGATGCTGCTGCCACAGACACGAGTCTGACCTCCTGCTGCTGGACGAAACTCCGTCAGGGGAGGCCTGGACAAAAGGTTTCCTGCCTTGGGAGGTGCAAGCACCTCCCCAGACAGGTTCTTGTGTATTGGGGCAGGGTGGGTTGAAAGAAATGAGACACTGCCTGGAGCTCACAAGGTGCCCCATGCATAGCCCGGTTCAAACCACTTGCTGGGGCACTCCAGCAGCAGCTCTGGCGCGAAACTGGACAAAGGGAAAGGGGTATAACCACCCCCTTCCCTGGTCCCACCCATAGGAGGGACCTAGCAGGTAATCCAGCCCCTCAAATCAGTATATAGGTAGGAGCTGAGCCTAGAGACTTTAGATTATCCTGACTGAAACTCTGAAACAAAACTCTGGACCTTCAACATTCTACTGCAACTAGAAGACTGAAGAAATCTCCCTTGTGGCCAAGGAGTGACCACCCTGTGCAAACAGGCACCATCAGCAGCTTGCCGGTTTGCTTCGTCACCGCTCCCTCCGGAACCCGATGACCCAGCAATGCAGGACTGGACTTCCAGACTTTTCTGACACCGACCCATACCCACAGCAAAGCTGAGACCCGTGGCGGGCACGAGAGACGTGGGACCAGATTCCCTGGACTACCTGCATCTTGTTAACCGTGCAGCTTCTGAGGCTTCCTCGAAGTTGTGCATTGGGGTTTGAGAAGCGCCAGCCCCAAGCAGTAAGTGCACCGAAGCTCAGCCCTCCACACTCCATGAGTGCCACGTGGGGCCTGTGCCTGCATTTCTCCTTGACGCGTCTTCGTGGTTCCTAGCCTGTTGGCTAGTGGCCCTCCTGAAGACTCCATTTTGAATCAACACCGCTTGCCTGGTTGATCCGGGCTTGCTCCTGTTTCCTGTAAAGGGGAAGCTCCCCAGACCTTGCTGGTCTGAACAGAAGCCGATCTTCCCTTTCTGCGTGGGTTGCCTTTGCCAAGGCTTGTTGACTCCAATCCGGAAGCCGACACTGCCAACAGCGAGATCCTTCATGGGACAGTCCGTACCCAGCTCCTGGTTGTCGTTGACGCCTCTTGGTCCATGTGGCTGCAGAGACAAGCTTCGCATCTTCACCTGATACTCTATAGCTCGCCGGCCAGATTAGCAGCTCTGCACTTTTAATTTACAAAAACTGCACTTTAAACGTCTCAGGGGGTGAATTGGAGCTTATCATTCACGGGGCGATTATTTTAACATTTGTATAGATTTTAAATATACTCTTGTACTTATGCTGTGATTTTAATACTGCATACGCCACCTACCCCTGAGTTGACTCGGCACCCGCAGACTCCTCGGTTCCACCGCCAGTCAGCAGCTGACTGTTCGTAGTGGAGGGAGACTCGGGGGACAGTTCGTAGTGGAGGGAGACTCGGGGGACAGCCCGAATTACAGAGCCACTCACCCACTTCCTGATTGTGCCGATTAGAACCGCCATCTTGGTTGGGTGAGCGGTCTAGTTGCTCCGCTCTAACCTAGACAGCCGGCAGTATATTTACCGGCAAGGGCGAGGGACCGCAGCGGACGAGCGCAGCGGGCACACGAAGGGCGCACCAAAGACGCGCATAAGAGAAGCCCGTCTGCGCCCGTCCGCGCCAGGATGTCGCCTTTCGCCAGGAACCCTGGCCAAATCGAGGTAAATAATCTTGTATATACCCAGACGCAGCTGATGGACATCAACTCCATACACTTGACCTGTGAAAAAATAGACCCTCAATTGCTGCAGAGTATCACTCGATGTGAATGTGGATATATGCTCCCTAAAATATCAGCCCCACAACTACTCTCGACTACCTCACCGCATGACTCTGTAAGAATAGCACAACTGAATGTAAGATCCCTAGGAAAACACTATTCACAAATACATGATTTAGTCATTGACCACTCCCTTGACATTCTATTTATTATTGAAACATGGATGCAAGATGAGACAATATCTGTAGCTAATTTGGCCACTCCCTCAGGCTATACCACTCACTCCTTAAACAGACAAACTAGAGGAGGTGGGATAACGGTTATGACCAGATCCCATCTCGAATGCACATTTACCAAATTACAAATTGCGGGTTGCGAGAGCGCTCGCTATACTATTAAAATAAACCCGCACCTGTCCTTCTCAGGTATTCTAATTTATAGACCGCCGGGAAATGAAAGTAACTTCGTAAAAGCGTTATTGGAGACACTCTGTTCATTGGCAGCCGGAACGGCAAATTTCAATATTCTCGGAGATCTGAATATACATTTTGATCGCAGCAATGAGGCAAAAATAACCAATCTGCTTGCAGATTTATTTATTTATTTATTTATTTATTTTTTGCATTTGTATGGCGCGCAGCTACCCAACAAGGGTTTCCCGGCGCCGATGACAGAATTGAAGCAAGTCTATGGAGGAAGGTAAATGATGGTGGATTATTTCTGGAAGAGCCAGGTCTTTAGCTGTTTTCTGAAGATGTTATACCTGTCTTCTTTCCGGATATGGGGGGGGAGTTTGTTCCAAAGTGTGGGCCCTATGACAGCAAAGGATCTACCTCCCATTCTTGCAAATTTGAACTTTGGGATGGAAAAGTTTGCAGCATTTTGAGAACGTAGTGCTCTCGCCGGAGTGTAGGGAGTGGCGAGGGTTTGGAGATATTTAGGGGCGGTACCAGATTTGATCCTAAACATATAGCTCAGGGCTTTGAACCTAATACGGCTTTCCACCCTGAGCCAATGTAGGTCTTTTAGGTGGCTGGACACACTGGAGGTTTTTGGGATATTACAGAGTAGCCTAGCCGCTGAATTCTGGACCACTTGTAGTCGGTTAATGACAGCTTTGTTTGAGCCTAAGTAGAGAATGTTGCCGTAGTCAATCCTCGATGTAATAAGTGCATTGACTACGGATTTTTGGGTGTCGAGGGGCAACATCCAAAGGATCTTCCTTAGCCATTTTAGGATGGTGAAGCAGAGGCCTACCACTCTGTTTGCCTGCTGCTTCATGGACAAGGTGTTGTCGATGATGACTCCCAGATTTCTAACTTGAGTAGCGGGAGTAGGGATGGAACCGAGCTCAGAGGGCCAGTGAGAATCGTTCCAGAGGTCTTTGTTTTTCCCCAAAAGGAGGACCTCTGTCTTGTCTCCATTGAGTTTCAGCTGGTGTGCAGACATCCAGCTGAAGATGTTTTGGAGACCTTGATTAAGACGAGATGGAAGAAGTGGGTTTGCTTCTGACAGGGAGAAGATGATTTGAGAATCATCAGCGTATGTCATGAGGGTGAGGCCAGATTCATCCGCTAGATCAGCCAAGGGCCGGAGGTAGAGATTAAAAAACAGAGGGCTTAGGATGGAGCCCTGTGGTACTCCATGGGGGGCGCTCATTGTATCTGAGCAGGCTATTGGGGATGTGATTTGGAAGGTTCTCTGTGACAAGAAGGACTCAATCCATTTTAGTGCATCGCCCCTGATGCCATTTCTCCCCAGGGTGGCCAGTAGTTTGGCGTGGGAGATGGTGTCGAAAGCCGCACTCAAGTCTAGTAAAATGAGTGCGACTGTCTGGCCATCGTCTAGGAGTCTCCTGATGTTTTCGGTAACTCCTAGTAGGGCGGTTTCAGTAGAGAAGCCGGCCCTAAACCCAGATTGCGAGGGATGGAGAAGACAGTTTTCTTCGGTGAAGAAGGTGAGGGCAGAGTGAATATGTCTCTCCAACAATTTTGAAAAAATAGGGAGGAGTGAGATCGGCCGGTAGTTTGAGGAGAGCTCCGGGTTTGCGGTGGTTTTTTAAAAAAGTGGACTGACCATAGCGTGTTTCCACATTGAGGGCACTGCGGCGAGTTGAAGAGAAGAATTTAGAGTTTTAGCAATGGTGGACAGGGCAGGGACGTCCAGGATTTTAAGAATAGAAGTGGGTACCGGGTCACGAGGGGAACCTGATTTAACAGGTTTGAGGGTGGAGACTAGTGATTCTATGGTAAAAGGAGGCCAGGATTCAATGATGTTAATGTCATTTGGCCAGGAGGGAGTTGATTCACCAAGGTCATGGGTAGGGAGGTTACTCCTAATGCCAGAGATGATATTCTCGATTTTCTCTTTAAAGAAGGAGGCAAGATCTTGGCATTGTTTTTTTGTCCAAGGGGCGAGCTGAAGCTGCCGTTTTTTCCCCTGCGAGGTTCTTTACCGTGTTGAATAGCATTTTCGCTTTGTTTGGCGCAGTATTGATGGTTTTGGCCACATGAAGGGCTCGGGCTTTGTTGCAGGCTGAGTGGTAATCATTTCTGGCTTTGTGGTACGTGATTTTTTTATCATGAGCGTAATCTTTCCGCCAATTTCTTTCAAGGGTTTTGCATTTTGATTTCATGGTTTTAAGGGAATCATTAAACCAAGGAGCCGGGGGGCGGTGGGTATTACTTTTTTCTTGGGATAGGGGAAGGCATCTTTCGACGGCGTTTTCTAGCCAAGAGTGGGTGGCCAGAGCAATATTTTCTATGTCAGTGCCTGGACCTGGAAGCTGCCTTTCTAGAGTACGATTAAGTTCCTTCATATCTAGAAGTTTCCAGTTCCTTCTCATAGATGAGGGCCGAATGGTGTTTGTAATCGGCGATGTAGGTAATTTTAAGCAGAAATGAATAAGGTAGTGATCTGACCAGCAAATCGGAGTCGTGTCTAGCCAGGAGAGTTGAGGAATGTTTGTGAAAACGGGGTCAAGCAGATGCCCCGCCTTGTGGGTAGCCCCAGTGTTAATTGGGGTTAAATTTAATGCAGCTAGATCGTCGAGTAAGTTCGTGCAGGCCGTATTAAGGGGATCATCCAAGTGCAGGTTTAGGTCCCCCAGCAAAGTAAAGTGTTTTGAGGCAAGATAAAAGGGAGTAATGTAGTTTATCAGATTTGCAGCCCAGGTGTTGGCATATCCAGGGGGCCTGTATATTAAGATGCCAGAGATCGTAAAATTAGGGTTAAGACACATTTTGGGGTTGCTCGCAGTTTAGATGATAACTTGATGGATAAAGGATCAGGGTGGGGCTGAAAGTTGGACAGACTCAAATTGCAATTACTGCATGCAGTGCTGCAGGTAAGAGAGGGCATTAGTACACAGCAATCTTTGTGTTTTATTGGGCGCAGGCTTTTGAGATATGCGGCGCTCATACCTGTGTTATGCCGCGTTGATAAAGTATAGTTCTGTGCCCCGTGCCCCGTACAGTCCCGGACGGGCCCAGACGGGCAGGTCTTAGGCTTGTCTTTGGCGCGGCCATGGCGTGGTCGCAGCGCGTACTCGCTGCGCGTCATAGAGAGCGTCTGGCTTTTGTAGAGGACGGACTTGTGAGCTCCGCCTCTATCCACTGAGCCAATCGGTGTCTTCCTCGGCCTGGGAGCCGGAAGAAGGAGCCTCCCTGCGCCCTCCACTCAAACAAGCCTGGTGCTTGCGGTGGAAACGGGGCTGCAGGAGTGAAGTAGGGGTGAGTGAAGCAGAAATTCAAAATATTACATTTTGTTTTTCAACACAGTGCAAATTTAAAATCAATCGGCGCAGTGTTCAGTAAAAAACATATGTCACGCTAACTAAAGCTCAAATCGTTTTAGTGCGCGCTATTCCAAGTGCAAGTAAAATAATCAACTGGGCAGTGTAAATCGTTCTTTCATTCACACAGCTTAGGTTACAAAGCGTTTCATCAGCTTCCTTCACAACAAGCGAGTGTCATCAGATTTAGCAGGGTTTCAACTAAGGCAGCTGGTCCAGGGAGCAACTCACAATGGAGGACATCTCCTCGACCCTATTTTTACAAATATAGAAGAAGCTGAGGCGTCCGTGCCCATACCTATGATATGGACGGACCACATGTTAACCATTATGTGCATTCCCAGCTGGGCTAAATCCCAGCCCAGACCAACCCACAAGGTGTATAAGCGACCTTGGAGGAAATTACGGCTAGAAGACTTTGATAACCTGCTAAAAAAACTCCCGCTAACCTACCCCAAAGATACTAATCAATGTTACGAAAATCACTGCAACTGGATAACCCGGGCCTTAGATATATTGATCCCAACATCCTGGATCCAAACACGCGCTAAAGAGTCGAGCCCCTGGTTTGACGAAGAGCTACTAGCCCTGAAAAAAAGCTGAAAAATAGCGGAACGTGAATGGAGAAAACGGTAAGATCCTAACTTAAAGGCTCAATACAGCGAAATCCACAAAAAATACCACAGGCAGATTTGTAAGACACGTGCGACATATTATGCCAATGAAATTAATGCAAGCCCCAACCCTTCCAAAATTATTTTTAAAATCCTGAAAGATCTGAGCGCAAAAAAAGTAGAAGTGAATACCTCTACATCACAGATATTTTGCGATAATCTGGCCCTGTTTTTTGTAGAAAAAATTAATGTATAATCTATTCCCTGTAAAGCTCACGATTAGTCCTTCAAAAATAGAAATTATATCTGAACTTACTAGCATCCCAGAATTAGACCAGGAAGTCTTTGACAGGCTCTGTCAAAAAGTCAAATCAGGTTCGCCTCTAGACCCCCTAAAGCCCGAACATTTCAGGAAAGCAGATGCTTTCCTTGAACCTTTGAGAACCATTATTAATACGTCACTGATGAATTCAGAAATTCCCACTAAATGGAAACAGGCGTGGGTAAATCCCATAATTAAAAAACCAAATTTAGATCCGACAAAACCCGAAAACTACAGACCTATATCCTTGCTACCATGGCCAGCCAAGGTTACTGAGTCTTACGTGAACACCATCTTAACGGAACACCTCTATGCCAATAACATCTTAGACGCCTCCCAGCATGGTTTCCGTGCAGACCATAGCACAGAGACGGCACTTCTCAGTGTGACAGAACATCTTAGGTCCATTAGAGACTCCGGTCAAACGGCAGCGCTGATCCTGCTCGACCTCAGCGCTGCCTATGATACGGTCTCACACGAGGTGCTTCTGTACAGACTGGAGGCAGCAGGGGTGAAGAGCTCAGCCCTGGCCTGGTTTAAAGCATTTCTGACAGACAGATCTTTTCAGGTAGCTATCCCCCCATTCCTCTCAAAAAAGAGTAACATAATGCAGGGAGTACCCCAGGGTTCAGCGCTCAGCCCCACACTCTTTAATTTATATGTCCAACCACTAGCTGAGGTCGCCAAGGAGTGGGACCTGTCCATTGTCTCATATGCTGACGATACTCAGCTGGTGGTGACATTGAGTGATGATAACGGAGCAGGAGCGCTGAATTTTAAACATGGCCTCGCTGCAGTAACTGAATGGTTGACGGCCAACTATTTACAACTTAATGCAGACAAAACGGAGGTGCTAATAGTAGGAAAAGATACCAAAGCCTGGGGAAAGGAATGGTGGCCGGAGATTCTTGGCCCTCCCCCTGACCCCAAAACAGAGGTAAAGAACTTGGGGGTGTGGTTCGACTCAGCCTTGAGCTTTGTCGGCAACACCCAAAAAATTGCTGCCACTAGTTTTGGTATCCTGCGTAACCTGCGACCTATACTAAAAATTTTGACCCCTCCACACGTCAGTTGATTATTCAAGCCGCAAACCTCTCTCGCATAGATTATGCCGATTCCTTACTCTTGGGAGCCAATCAAGCGGAAAAAAAAACGTCTGCAGCATGTCCAAAACGCTGCAGCACGGGCCCTAACAGGGCTTCCCCGGTTTGAGTCTGTAATCAACACTCTGGTAAAATCGCGCTGGCTACCGGTGGAAAAAAGAATCAATTTCAAGGCCCTGTGCTTGGCCTTTAAGATCCTAATAAAATTTTCACCCCCCATGTTATGTCATCTTATAACATATTACACTCCCAATAGACCCCTCGTGTCAGACTCGCCCGCACGGGCGGACGCTCCTTCCAATATATGGCTGCTAAACTATGGAACGCACTACCACTGTGGATTCGAAGCATAAATGACCTTTTATCCTTTAGAAAGGCAATTAAGACCCACTTGTTCTGCTAAGCTGACCCTAAAGCTTGTGGTATGTTGCGCTCTCTCCTGTCTGGTCCAGCGCCGGGACGCCCCTTCGCTGGGGCAGCCGTTGCGCTATATAAGCAACTGTAACATAACATAACATAACATAACATAACCCAGACTCTTTCCCCGCTGATTTCAGGTTCTTCACGACATCGACCCACTCTTGGATCCACCCAGACATCTTCCTCCTGGTCGCCTGCAGCATCTTCTTGCGGCTCTCCATAGGATTCGACGACGAAAACCGACACAACTTCACACCTATGCACCCGGCTTTCCTGGGTGAAGTAACTCGAGCACTCCGGTGCTCCCATGGGTAACAACTATCCAAGTGTCCTAGTGTAACTGGGTTTTCCCGTAGTCCACCCGGAAGTTTCAGAAATCAACTATTTTGTTAACTTTACGTTCCACTTGACTTTCTATGGTAACCCGCATGTGTGTTTAGACACTGCACACGCATCCTGTGGGCCTCCTACTTCCAAGCCTTTGGTTGTCCTGTGTAGCCTCAGCGATTCTCCAGGCCCTAGGCCTATTCACCTTTCCTGAAGTGGTTCCTATACCACTTCTTTAGTATATGGTTCGTGAGGGCCCTAGGGCAGAATTGTATTTGTGCAACTTATAGTATGCCTATTGAGTAACTTGTGCTGTATCTCAAACTCTGGTCTCATAAAGAGTACAGAGGGGTTGTGTTAGTAATAAATGCATATATATTTGATATATACCTTGTGTGGTGTCCTTTCATTTGGTATTCAAGGGATTATATATGGTAAAACAGCTCGCTTCACATGCTCGCTGAAGTTTTAGCCTAAGACTGCTTTGTCCATGCTACCACTAGGATAGCTGGTCTATAAGGTTGACTTTAAAACCATCACCATAAGGGTTGTTTGGACGGGTGCAGGATGCCCAGTAGAATAGTGGACATCATATACAGGCCAACTTCTCACAGGTAACCCAAACCTAACCAGGTAGGAGATAGATTGTGCAACCTCAGGAAATGACCAACCAGATTTCCCAAGGAATCGTGGTAACAAATCTAGAGCTATTTGTTTGGACTCTCATGCATACCCAAAGTAATACACAACCTGCAGTTTCACTATATGTTACAGCATTACGATTCTTGAGTATAAGATGTGTGCTGTAATGAGCAATGAAAGGAAACAGAATAATGTCATTACCATTACGAGAATAACTAAAAAGATGAACAAGTGCACCATTGTGCTAAAACAGTGCTCCTACATAGTGCTCCATAACCTAGTCTTGTCTAGGGTGAGTGATGTGCAAAATCCCTGCTGGGTGGTCTAACTTTCCCATTCCCTCCGAGTAAGTGCCATCAAGCTGTCCATCTTGTGGACGTGTCAGAAAACAGAAAACAGCTGAGCAGGAATTCTGGCATGCAGTGACCTCGCAGTGTCAGTGCTTCTCTGACCTAATCAAGGAAGTGGTTCTGCATATATAATAAACAGCCCCCATATGACAATGTCCAAACCCCAGTCAGGTTGCAACTGTTTTTTCTGGTTTGATAGCTTTGTCATTTACAGGACAATAACAATAATTAGATTTGTGCAGTGAACTTTATTCCTCATTTAAGGTTTCACAATAGTGTGTCTACAAAGTTGAAATATAATATGCATATATCTTGGTGTATCTCAACATCATATTTATCCGTATTAAAATAGTGCCATGTGGTAGTGTTCTAAACGTAATTCCACCGCAGGTGATTGATGGCCCATCGGATAACATGGGCTGGCATTGGGATTACCTCTATGTCTAGCGCCATGATGGCCCAGCTGTTTTCTTTCAAGTGTGTACTTTTTTAATCCTTGACACACTGGTGTTGGTGAGGTGTAACCAGCGTCTACCTAGGTGACACCTCAGAAAGTGCCCACCTAATTTAACCCGTGTTCCCATGTCTTGGCTGACTTTTTTGAAGCCTTGCTGCCCACACATAAGTCTGACCTCATGCTTGGAACTTTGTGTTGCTCCCAGGGAGACAATGGACTTGTGTGAGCCGGAGGTGACACCTCCGCCCACACAGGATGATTAGTGAATTGAACTGGCAATGAAGTGAGCCTCATAGGCTTCATTCATGACACAGGTCAATGTAACAGTCCCCAGCTCGAGGACAAACCCTTCCCCTGCCCCAGGCACTGTATTTCAGGGGCAGACGGGAAATCCACTATGCAGGAGGCATGCACCTCCACAAGGCTGACCCCACCTCCAGGGGCTGGCAGCTGAGGTGAACCACTGAGGATGGTTCTGGCAATCTTGAATTTAGGCTGAAACAGGTTCTGACTAACTTTAGTGACATACAACATCGGGATGTTGTTACTACTGAGGCGGATTAGCAACAGGACAGGATTCCAATTGGCTATTATGACTCACACCCACTAACATTCCCTAAATTAAGGATTTAAGGGGCACCCCTGACGCCAGAACCTCAGGTTCATCATGATACCAAGAGACCCGTTACACAACGTAGCAGGACTCACAAAGAGAGGTGCACCTGTGGTAGCCGCCCTGTACTCGCTGAATTTCAACTCGGTCATAGCAAGAGTATAGTTAGCAAAGGAATGTGAACCCCTCTACAAACCCCTGACATCACAAGAACTCCCTTGGTTTAGAGGATCTAGTCCCCCGCAGTTGGCACGCACAAACTTCAAAGTCCACAACCTTAAAGTCTTACACCCCAAGCCTCCTGATATGTCTGCTCCATGTCCTTGTGTAGGTGGCTTCTGGGAACTGTTGTCCCAACCCTCAGTGAGGCTCAGCTTTCTACGCCATTCCCCTGGTCCTCTGGATAAAGATTTCTCTAACCAGAGTGCTTGAAGATACCAAGGCTTGTTGTTTTTTAGTTCAATGACAACCTGCTTGATTGAATTCTTAGAAAGGAGAGATATATCTGCTCGAAGAAGCAACTGATAGAGCGCACAGGTCACCAGACTCCGATTACCATACTCACCTGGACCCATAAAACAACATAAACTTGTAGTGAGTTTAACCAGATAACCTGCGCACTTTTGCTCTAATCAGTGATTTATGAATTTCATTTAGGACCTATACCATTGACTTACCAATCCTTGTCAACGATACCTAAAGTCCTAAGGGATCAAGGGAGTTAGAATCATAGGTAGAAAATAATATTGCACTCATATAATAACCACAAACTCGGGAAGTGTTTAAACTCTTTATCTAAAATTCTTTAAATGTCTTAATCCAAGCATTGAGCAATAGAAAGTTTTCAACCAGGAAGATAACGATTAAAATGAAAATATGCAAATATTTTATAAGGCAGTCTTTACGCATTTGACATTTAAAGGGTGGGGAGAGAAAAGTAAATAGCATATGAAATTATGTGAAAACTTTTATCATTTGAGATTAGAGGGGGAAGAGAAAAGGAAACCGTATAATGACATACCCACATTGAATATTTACCTAGAATGGTGTGAAGAACTAAACCTGGCCACGGATTAGTCAAAGGATAGAGCCCAAAGTGCAAGTGCCAGCATAGACGACAGGTGCCGACCAGAAATCAGGACAGGTGCAACCAGATTTGGATCAGGACAGGACCTCCACAGGCTAAGACCGGCACCCACAGTTAAAGTTGCTATGCCAGCGCTACAACCCTCTCTACAGCTAACAGCCAGAACCCCAACTGGGTCATCGACTTTTCCGACAAAGTCCTCCGCCAGCACCCTTACTCCCAAAACCCAATTGGGTTATCGAATCCTCTGACAGAGTGCTCCGCAGCACCTCTGCTCTTGGTCACCTATTGAGTGCGTTGGGTCAGTGACAGGTCAGCTATTCGTACAAGTCGGACAAATGAACTAACTACGCCTACGCTAGTTATACTATTTTCCAGGTCAGTGTACCACCCCCAATGTTGCCAGTATAAGGATACCCAAATTTGATTGGACAAGAGACAGGGAGAGGTCTTCACACCATGCCAAAATGAAACTTCTGCTTCTGAATATTTTAATAACGTTCCCGCCCATCAAATTTAATTTTCCCATGCATCTTTATTCCACCCAACAATGGATGTTCTTATAGAAATACATTGTTAATAATTTTCTTCCGCCTAGGGTCAGCGGGTCATTTTCCCAGGCGCATCTTCCAGTGTACTGTAGCTTGGCATTGCTTCAAGGTTAAACGACTTCAGTTCCTTCTGAAATTGGACATGCGCGATGTGGGTTTTCAAGATGGAGTAATAGCACCTCCCAGGCCCAATATTGTTGTTACATAAAAATAGAAAAGAAACAGTTTTAGGACACGGAATACATGAATGCACTGTATACCACTTATCTCTACTCTATTCCCATTACTTTACTTTAACTATTGCATTATAGGTTAAGCAGAACGAACAGCTTAGCAAAAGCAGCAGTGCAAGCTTCATGCATGCTGTAACACAGAGCAGCCATCTCAGTTCTAGTGCGCAGAAGCAAAAGATTCCCTCCAAAGCTAAGAGTACGTCATGTCACGTGAGTGTGACTGACGCATGCGCAGTAAGAAATCCCGCATAGCAGCAGCCATTTTAATGCGAGCGGATTAACCTTAGTAAAAGCTTCCCATAGATACAAGTGTCTTTGTGGGGTGCAAATATTAGTACACGAAACATGTTTATTAATACATTATGAGATAATGGAGAGGGCTGAGTACAAGCTAGTCGCTTTACGTACGAATCCTTGCTCCATCACAACCACTCCTGCGGCTCCATCATAAAGATCCTGCATTTGATTTTAAGCCTTTCTTGGCACACCTGCCAGTTCTTCAGGCCACAGATCCTGTTCAGCACCACGGTTAGCCAAGAGCACCGCTACACCGAGCCCCTGAGCGAGGTAGATTGGTCCAGGACCAGCTCCCTGCTTTAATTCTAAAGGGTTTTGCTCATCTCACCCATGCAAGTACTATTGTGCTAAAGTAACTATTTCAACAGCGCAATTCTGATTTACAGCTCCGTTTGACAGCTGAAACTGCACCTCTGCAGCTGTGTTGTATCCTGCTTCTCCCTACTCTTCTCTCTGTCTTGTCCTTTCTTAGTCTCTTGTACTCTGCTGCTCAGCCTGTCTCTATGATGTCATCCTTAGCTCTATCTGTGTATCTTGAAGTGTACTGTCAGTTACCTTGGAGGCTGAGCAGCAGGGCAGCTGCTCCCGGTGGGGCCTTTATCTTAACCTTTACTGGAACCTGGATTACTACCTTATCTAAATACTCTACTTGATTATTTGATCACCAAGAATAAAGATACATCCTGACACAGCAAATAAGAAGTCACCTTTCAATTATTGGATTTTACACTGGCGACGATTTAAGGAAAGAAAGCTCGCGTGATCAAAAAGATATTGCAACAGAAGAAACTATCTCAACCTCATGCCCAAACTCGTGAGTGCCCCGCCGGTGTCTACAACAACTGACGGCCAGAAGAAAGGTGGGTTTAGGACATCTTACAGCACAGCTAAACGTTGGATGTTTATGTTGTCACCTGCTTCTTTAAAGCTGCTATTACAAGGAATTTGCAACTTGATGTTAAGACTCTCTGCCTTACACGCATCCTACAAAAGGAGGTGATTTGATTTGATTAACTTGGAATCTGCCTGCTACTTGTCTAAAAAGGTATGTGGATATCTGTATTTTGCACAATCCACTCTTGTTTGAAAGTGCTGCCATCAGATCTGTGAAATAATCCTGCGTTGGTGTCCTGTAAACAGTTGCCTAGTGCACCTGAGGGGAGCTGGAGAGTCTGCATCGTTGGAGTCCGTCCCACGAGGATGTCAGCCCATATACATATGGAGGAGTTTTATGATTTCATACTTTAATCAGGGTAAAGGATTGGGTCCCGGTTTGAAGTGACTGGGAATGTTCTGCATTCGAGTGAAAATTAAGCACAACTGACATACAACAATTGGTGTTAAACAGCACCCATATGAACATGTCAAAACCCCAGTCAGGTTGCAACTGTTTTTTCTAGTTTGATAGCTTTAACGTTTACAAGACAATAATAGTAATTAGATTTGTGCAGTGAACTTTATCCCTCATTTAAAGTTTCACAATAGTGTGTCTACAAAGTTGAAATGTAATATACATATATCTTGATGTATCTCAACATCATATTTATCGGTATTAAAATAGTGCCATGTGGTAGTGTTCTAAACGTAATTCCACCGCAGGTGATTGATGGCCCAGCGGATAACATGGGCTGGCATTGGGACATTACCTCTATGTCCAGCTCCATGATGGCCCATCTGATTTCTTTCAAGTGTGTACTTTTTTAATCCTTGACACACTGGTGTTGGTGAGGTGTAACCAGCGTCTACCTAGGTGACACATCAGAAACTGCCCACCTAATTTAACCCGTGTTCCCATGTCTTGGCTGACTTTTTCGAAGCCTTGCTGCCCACACATAAGTCTGACCTCATGCTTGGAAGTTTGTGTTGCTCCCGGAGGTCAGAGACAATGGACCTGTGTGAGCCGGAAGTGACACCTCCGCCCACACATGATGACTAGTTAATTGATTCAGCAATGCAGTAAGCCTCATAGGCTTCATTCATGACACTGGTTAATCCAACAGTCCCCAGCTCGAGGACAAACCCTTCCCCTGCCTCAGGCACTGTATTTCATGTGCAGACGGGAAATTTGCTATGCAGGAGGCATGCACCTCCACAATGCTGACCCCACCTCCAGGGGCTGGCAGCTGAGGTGAACGACTGATGATGGCTCTGGCAATCTTAAATTTAGGCTGAAACAGGTTCTGTCTAACTTTAGTGACATACAACATCAGGATGTTGTTACTACTGAGGCGGATTAGCCACAGGACATGATTCCAATTGACTATGAGGCCTCACACCCACTAACATTCCCTAAGTCTAGGATTTAAGGGGCACCCCAGACACCAGAACCTCAGGTTCATCATGATACCAAGAGACCCGTTACACAACATAGCAGGATGCCACAAAGAGAGGTGCACCTGTGGTAGCCACCCTGTACTCGCTGGATTTCAACTCGGTCATGGCAAGAGTTTAGTTAGCAAAGGAATGTGAACCCCTCTAAAAACCCTAGACATCACAAGAACTCCCTTGGTTTAGAGGATCTAGTCCCCCGCAGTTGGCACGCACAAACTGCAAAGTCCACAACCTTAAAGTCTTACACCCCAAGCCACCTGACATGTCTGCTCCATGTCCTTGTGTAGGTGGCTTCTGGGAACTGTTGTCCCAACCCTCAGTGAGGCTCAGCTTTCTACACCATTCCCCTGGTCCTCTGGATAAAGATTTCTCTAACCAGAGTGCTTGAAGATACCAAGGCTTGTTGTTTTTTAGTTCAATGACAACCTGCTTGATTGAATGCTTAGAAAGCAGAGATATATCTGCTCAAAGAACCAACCACTCCTGTGGCTCCATCATAAAGATCCTGCATTCGTTTTGACCCTTTCTTGGCACACCTGCCAGTTCCTCTGGCCACAGAGCCTGTTCAGCACCACAGGTAGCCAAGAGCACCTCTACACCCGAGCCCCTGAGTGAGGTAGATTGGTTCAGGACCAGCTCCTTGCTTTAATTCTAAAGGGTTTTGCTCAACTCACTCGTGCAAGTACCATTGTGCTAAAGTAACTATTTCAACAGCGCAATTCTGATTTACTGCTCCGTTTGACAGCTGAAACTGCACCTCTGCCCTCATTCACTTTAAAGAAGTAAAATTGTGCTAGCTGTTATGAACTGACCTTAGACCTTCAGAGACCTTAACTCCGAGTGGGTTCCATTGAACTCACCCTTTAAAGTATCAACTGCATATATGTTTTTCCCACTGAACATAACGTTAATATTTTTCGCATTGCAAAGTATTGATTTATTTATTGCTTGAAAACTGATAGCTCCGGTCATACTGTATGTTTTAATTTCATTTTTGTATCTAAAACAATATCAAAATCAGAGCAATTTTTCTAAAGTTGTGTTGGAATTATCTCAATGTGTGTCAATAACTTCTTGTTCATGTTGCTGATTTGAAAAGCTTCACAATTGTTCCTCTAAGTAGCCTGTATGCTCTTTGTCACTCCACCAGGACTGATAAAAGGTTTACTTGGAGAGTATACTGAGAGGAGGTCTACTGAGAGAGTACCCGGGTTCCATCTTTGCATATTTTATCGGTATTGCACTGTAAGGCACCCCTGCAAGACCACATACTTCTACCATACAGAAACCACACTTTATCACACAGTAATCTCAATCCAAGACGTCACTCATAATTAATCACATCCACCAAACCAGAGAAGCAGAACAAGGACAAGTTACCTCTCCCCACCCTGGAATGAAAGCTTCCATATTGCGATTGAGTTTTACTTGGCAGGTTTGCATAAGACAGTACTGAAACTCTCTGCTTTTGGTCCTGTTCTTAAGATACTTTTTTTCATACAATTGTCTTTTTATTTCTGCATTCAAGTGCGATCTGTAAGTCAGGATTGAAGTTGAGCGATAAAACTAATGCCAAAAGTATTTCCTCAGTTCCCCTCCAAATATCAAAATCATTATGAATATACTGAAGCAACATTTTCAATTTATGGCTATGTGGGTATCTAGGATTGAAAATATAAGCTTCGTGCAATTGGTCCATGTAAAGTTCTCTCAAAAGGTGATGGGAGGAATACTTGAAAGTAATCTAACCACGGGCACTCATGCGGGTAGCATTCCCACCAATGATTCTTTTGCTCACCATTCCACCTCGGTTTAGACCTTGCCTTTGGCAAATCAGTCTTGACCCTGCTCCTCATGGGAACCATCCAGTTGAACTGCCAGACTATGTCCTCTCTGAAGGCAAACTCAAGCAAACCAGGTTTGAACCGAGGTGGAAGACAAGAAAACAGAAGTTACAAAGGTGGTGAGAGTAAGAAAAGAAAACACTCCCTACTATAAAACAAACATAAGAAAACAAAATAAGAATTGGCAAAATCACAAGACTGCCAGCTAGTGTCAGACCGATTGGCTTTACCAGTGCTTATTTCCTTGATACTGTATCAGGGCCTAATCCTGACTTGCTTTACAGAGGTTCCAACACCTCTACACATTTCTCATTACAGCAATAAGACTCTACACATGGTCTAAAAATCAAAGGAGGTTTTTCAATGAAAAAGTGTAAGTGGCCACCTTCACTGCAGACTCAGAATAGCTCAAAGGTTTACTGTCCACTCCTCTTTATACCTCACAGCTCTTGCAGTGCCGAGAAGCTCCTCTCAGATATTGTCCCCTCTAAGGACAAGTGCAGGGCTTTCAAAAATTTATTTTTGGTCTTAGCATCTTTCAGTGTCTTTCTACTTCTGTTGAACACTAGGTCTTAAGTAAGTCCTTTTGTCCAGTTTCGTCTTCTTGATTCATGTAACTCAAACAGCTAATATGGTAAGATGCAGAACAGATATAATATACAGCTCAATGGTGCCAGGACAGGGTCACTGCTTACAAGGTAGAGGCAACATCTAACATTGCTATCACATCTTCTAGGTGCCCCATTCTATTGGGGATTCAAAAGTCATCCCCTAACAAATTAAAATATCATCGTCCCATTTGTAAAAGGGAACACCTAAAATAAAACAAATTGAGAAGTATTGATGCCAGAAGGTAATGAAGTAAAGAGTGATAAAAGGAACAATATGAAAACAAATAAAATGTCAGAAAGGATAAAATATAAAGACAACATAAAGAAGCAGGAAATAAAGAGAAAGTATGGAAGTTGGAATAAGAGAAAGGATACAGTAAGAATAAGGAAAGAAAATATTCTGGACATGAGAAAGTCCAAGATACAAAATAGAATAAAAAGCAATGAGGAAAGTTGGAAGCCTATACAGGATGAAAGAATAAAATATAAGACTAAACAAATGAGAAGGCAAAACCCATAGAATTGAACAATGAAGGAATAAAAGAATGTATGAAGAGAATGAAGTGAGATTTAGAAAGCAAAAGTGAGAAAGGCAACATGAAAGGAGAAGAAAGCAGTTAGGAGAAAAACACAGAACAGAAAGACAAAGAAATCAAAGGCAATGCACGATCCACTTTCACCCAAAATAGGTCAAATTAGCACAAGTTCATGGGTAAACTTGTGAGCAGTAGCACCACGCCAAGGTTTTGACCTTTGCTACTGGACATTCACACCAGCCGTGGGGTAGTGGGAGTACCGGCCGGGCGGTGACGTGGGAGGGGGAGGGGCAGGGTGGGGGGTAGTAATGAATGTAGTACGGAGTTTAACAGGTAAGTAAACATATAAATAAATAAAACTCATTTTGTTGCGCGCACTGCATCGCATTTGGTGATGCAGTGCACGCAACAGAATTCTTTTTATTTATGTATATGTTTACTTACCTGTTAAACTCCGTGATCCATACATTACTACCTCGCACCATGCCCCTCCCCCTCCCCACGTCACCGCCCGGCCGGTACTCCCACTACCCCGCGGCTGCATTCACAGCATTCACCGTCATTCAAGGGCTACCCTTCTTCCCATCAGACCTGTTGACAACCGGTGACCAGCTCCAGATAAGGTGGTGCTTGGGTTCGTCGAGCTCAGGGCAAAATTCAATTTGCCTACTGGAGAACCTGGAAAATAGCTTGTTGTTTGGCCATACCACACCGACTGGTCCGTGCACCCCCAACTCACAGTGCATGACTGTCTTCTCATCGGTACTGCGCCCTGCCTGGTGTTTGTCGATTTCTCCTCTCTGAAGGAACCAAGCAATCACTGGGCAGACACGAGGTTCTTCCTGATCCCCCCCCCTGAAGGAACCAGGCAAGCCACCATTCAGTCCTCGGAGAAGTAGAGCTGTTGTGGCCATCCTGTCCGTCTGATGTCAGTCTGAGTGCCCTCATTCACACCGCACTCACACCATTCATAGGCACTCACACCATTCCTAGGCTAGCCCACACACTGCAGGCAGCCCTGGCTAGGGCTCTATATATAGCTAAGTGGTGAATGATGTCATAATATCTGCCAGGGGGGTGATGAGGTCCATGATGTCACAAGCCTGCCAGGACCCGGGATGTGACGTAGTACCTGATGTCACAAGGGATTGATGGAAACGCTGATGACACTCAAGGCTGCATGGAGAGACCAGTCTTACAGTATGTTGATAGGTGTCAGCCGGTCTGTAACATGACATCACAGAAGCAAGAGATTCAGGGAAGGAAGTCAGTTGCAATGAACTCATTATTACGGTTTCCTGTGTTCTCTTATTTGCTTACAGATTTTTATTTTGAACCTGCCTAGACAGACAGAAGCTGTCAGAGGATTTGTTTCAGAATTTCTCTTTGTCTTAATTATTCTACAGATGTTGTAGCCACAGTGGTCAATAATTAACAATAGTCATCTATCAATGTCGCTGCCACAAAGAATGTCCTTCAAACCCATCGTAACAGAATCTGTGAAGGCGCTGGTGAGACGCGCCTCGTGCCCGGCACAGGAATGCGCAGCGTTTCATTCTGTTTCCTCCTATCTGCTCTCCCCATTTCACAGGTGTGATTCAGGTATTCAAATGGCAGGGTGGGATCTAGGAATTAGAAGACACCCTGCATCTTTCTTCTGCACTGACTGGCAGAGCCTGGCAGTGGCCTTAGGGCTGGGCTCTGAGTCTTCAGCTGTGTGAATGCCTCTGTGCTGGCCTGGATTGCCCTAGACTCCTTGGGTGACTCTACACAGCTTCAAGAGCATTGCACCCATCCAGTCAATAGAAGGTAGTTCTGGGTACCCAGGGGAGACGAGGGACCCAACAAAACTGTAGCCTTAGAATCCGCTTGTTACTACTCACAAAATTAACCTTAGACATCATACACAGCTGCTACTTGAACCTGAAAAAACCATCTTATGTTTGGCGCAAGAGGCATTCCAAGGGTAGAATTTGCATTCCAAACATAGTTCTGACTATCCAAATTAGAAGTGTGGTTCCAATCTGCATTCTAATGGAATTCTTTCATTTCCTAATTAGAACTCTCATTCCAAACGTAGAATGTCATTTACAAAGTAGAACTCATTCTAAATTAGAGCTCAAATTTCATATTAGCAAGGCCTGAACATCACATAGTGGCTTCATTGTGACACCACAGACACCTTCATTGCAAGTCTTGATGTACATTTGATTTTGCACAAAAACTAAATTTCTGATCTATCGGGTATTGCCAAACAAAGTAACACTACTGCACTCTCAGGGTTTGTCATGGATACATTTGGTCAGGTAAAGCTTGTGGAACGTGTCCATGGAAAACTGCAGGGAACTTGGGATAAGTCTGTCAAAATCAGGGCATAAAGGTGGACGTCAGCTATAATTCTCCAGTGCAAGAGCACAGCTGTCACATAACTGTCCCTGCAGAGCACAGCATTTGCCAGTCAAGGAGCCGTCACACAGTCACACATTCACAATGTTCTCTCAGTCACCTTCTTCACCAAGAAGAGGCTGGACAGGTACAGGACCATTCAACTGATCACACAAAAGGGAAAGGGAATGGGATGGTCAATGGGAGATGGAATGATATAGGGCCTTCATGTTACCTCTATATGGAACACACACAACCAACTCATTCATATCAATTCGCTCTTTTCAGATCCAGTAGGAACAGATGTTATATTTCATATCGGTACCCTAATATAGCTCCAAGGAACAACGCACACTTTCCCTAAATCAGCTCCCGTTGTTTCATATGAACGAGCCTTATAAGGGCATAACTCCAAATAAGGACAGAAGGACTTATAAGTACATCACGCCTTATAAGGACTGCAGCCTTTTATGGACTAAACCTTTCACCTGAAGGCTAGCATATTCAGCGGGGGTGTACACAGTCAGTCCGCCACCAGACCCACGGTATATGTTATCTGTAAACAGCCTAGGTCCTGCATGACAGGGTACTATTGGAACTACGCTGCCCAGGCTAGGTCATTCATTACCTACTGGCGGTCGCCAGTAGGTATATATAGTTAGGATTTTTTCTCTATGGGTTTTTTGAAAATTCTATGTCTAATAACTTTGGCGTTTGTGGACGGAATTGGCTGAAATTTTCAGGAAAATGGCACATTTTGTTTCTGAGCAGCCCCTGAAAATTTTGGGGGGGTTCGTCAAGGGGGGGCCGAGAAAAAAGGGGGGTCCCAAAACGCGTTTTTCCCATGTTAATTTCCATAGGGCGGTTGGCCTCACTTTTAGCCCGAACGGCTGAATGGATTTGCACGAAACTTGGCAAAATTGTAGGGACTGGTAGCCCGATGTGCCTTTTGTAGGTCTCAATATATGTGCTCCAGTGGATTTTGAGAAATTAACGTTTAAAAAAAGATATATATCTGTAACAGCGGACTGGGCAGCGGCCCAGGACGCGTACTTTTCGCGCAACGGAGCTTTGTGAAGCGAAGCTGATTGGTTCTCCGGCGTCTGTCAACATTCCAAACAGTCCGTAGCGGCTGCCATCTTGTCTCTCGGTAGGATCGAGAGACAAGAGGAGGTCAAAACAAAGGGGGAAATAACTATAAGGGGGCATAGTAGATCCTCGCTGACCCCCTAGGTTTGATGTGGAGGTTTTAAAAGGGCCCCGCGGGGCAAAAAAAAAAAATAATAATAATAATCGAACGGCTGAATGGATTTGCACGAAACTTGGCAAAATATTAGGGACTGGTAGCCCGTTGTGCCTTTGCTAGGTCTCAATATATGTGCTCCAGTGGATTTTGAGAAATTAACGTTCAAAAAAAGATATATATCTGTAACAGCGCTCCGCTTCGCGTAACGGAGGTTTGCGAAGCTGATTGGTCATTCTGTCACTGGGCTATAGTTGGGCTACATCTGGCTGATATTTGGGCTACATTTGTTTTTTTGTGTGTCTGGCGGCCATCTTTGGGCTACATTGGGCTACATTGGGCTACATTTGGGCTCCAACATATATATAGGCCAATGTAGCCCAATATATATTTTTCAAAGTTAATTTTCGTAAAAACCACTGGAGCATATATCTTGAGACATAGCAAAGGCACATCGGGCTACCAGTCCCTACAATTTTGCCAAGTTTCGTGGAAATCCATTCAGCCGTTCGAGCTAAAAGTGAGTTCAACCGCCCTATGGAAATGAAGGAAATGAATGGGTAATTTGTAATTAGCAAATAGCTCATCGCAAACTAGGAATGGTAAAGAATCGCTATTTATTCCTTAAAGTTCGCTATTTAGGAAATGCAAAAAACTTTGATGATACATATGGCGGTTCATCTCTAACAAGATAAGAAGCATAGGGATACATTTATGATGACTGGCGCATCACCAGGGATGTGTTAGTCATTCTGTGCCGCTGTTCCGTCACCTATGGTGTGCTGCATTTACAATGCGGCGCATCATGGGGCAAAAACAGCACAGATGCGTGATGTATTTGTGCCGTAAAGGTGGCGCATTGCTGGAGTTGTATCGCAAGTGTGATGAAGCTCCAGCAAGGGTAGGGGGTGCCTCTGTCGCAGGGTTTCTGTTCTCACACAGAACTGTGGACAGAGGATTGGAACCTTGGCGAATTAGGGTGTCCCAAAACTCACGTTAGTAATCAAAAACTCCTTAGCAAGCTAGGTACAGTGTCACATTGGATATAACAAACTCTCAATGTTTAGACAATCCAGAATATGAACTTATAGTACCTCAGGATACGTGGAACTCATGAACAGTCGGTCGTTATATATTTCTTAGAAACCAGAACATGGAGTTAAGAAGAACACATGTGTATTTGAAATGTTTATTTACTAATGCCGTCTTCACAGGCATAGTATCTTAGATAATACAAGTACACATATTATCAGTAGCAAAATTACCAGCATAGTTACTAGTACATAAAAAGCGAATGGTGATAGTATGTTAACATGCTGTAAATGAATAAGAGTTAGCAACACTTATAAGCAGCCGCGGGCCGTGGAGGGAGTTACGGTGGGGCAGGGAGGCGGGGAGGGGGAGGGGCAAGGTAGAGAGGGCTCCACCCTGCTTCTCCCCCTCCCCGCCTCCCTGCCTCACCGTAACTCCCTCCACGGCCCGCGGCTGCTTATATCTCACCCTCCCTAATACACATATTATAATATTTGCTAAGAAGGTCTCTTTGTGTTGGTTTAGGGCGTGCCCATACTTTAGTGTCTTAGATTTGAAGGAATCACATCAGCATACACCAGCTCTCTCTTCATGTGAGCCGCATCAACTGTTGTGTATGTGTGTTCGGCAAAGCAATATAAAACCCGCCTCATGCCCAGAATTGGCAGAAGTTGCACTTATGTTATGAGTATGAAGTCGTGGAGATCAGACCTCATAACAATTCTGTATCGTGTTGTTCTTGAAACTTTAGCACTCGCTGTACAGATATAGTTTATCAAGCAAAGCAGATAGTAGAGCAATAACATATTATTCTCATGTAAACCACGATGAACTACTAGGTGGAAAGCTAAAGCAACAACTAAGTGTCGTGTGCAGAAGTTGCAAAAAAGGAAAAATGGCGTTTAAACCGGTAATGAGCCCATGCTAACTTAACATGGTGTAAAGATATCCAGGACCTAGATGACACCTCCCCATGATCCGGAAACGAACTGAATAAGATAATAGAAGTGCCATCTCATGAGAGCAGATTGCAAGTTTATATGTGGACGGTCCGCAAGGTAAAGCATTAAAAACTAGGAAAATTTAATGCTAAAGAAAAATAAAACAGCCAAGTACTTTATCGAGTCTTAAGCCAATAGGCAAGGTAAATAATAAAAACTTGACAAATAAGTCAATGAATTGTCAATGAAATGCTAGTACTCAGCATATCAAACATGAAAAAGGTCTATGACATAACTGTGTATGCAAAATAAGCTGCAACAGCCTCCAATAGGAAGTCACCGTCTTCATCCGAAAACAGTTCAGCCATCCAATTTAAAAGCGTAAAAGAACATACGTGCTCTCCCAGCACCGGATCCTCTATCACCATCAGAGGACAGCTCGGTGGGTTTTCAAGAAAGCTCTGTTCCAAGAAAGACTGTGCTGCCGCCAGTAAATTCCAGGGACCAAGCAGTCCATGCATCAATGCCACAGCCATAATCCTTTCGCCAGGACAAACCAACTCGTGAGTAATGATAGGAGTCATCAGCTGATTAAAGTCGACGTCAGGAGAAACCGGTCCGCAGAGACACAAATCAATGGCCCAATCGAAATCACAGGTCAGGCAGTGAAATACAGGCTGGACACAGGTGAAGTAGGAGAATCGAAAAGATAATCCATATGCCGTGCTTAATATCGCCAACGGCATTGTGCCATAATATTCTAGCATGTGATTGCGGAACAGTGTCAGCAGCTGCAGGGTGGGAGGTTGCATAGGAGGGACATCCATATTTAAAAATGTAAAAAAGCACAAGAGCGTCCCTGGTAATGCAAGTAAAAATGCCAATCCACGAACCAGAGTGGAGAAAATAGAATGAAAGGAAGCAGGGATGAGTCCAAAGATTTTCTCAAATGAAGTCACGAGACCACTGGTAACAACTTTAAAAAAGTGCGCCAGGGACTTTGCGGAGGATGCGTTAAAGATAGTCGGAACCATCTTGCTGAATTTGAAAGGCAAATCTGAATTGAAAAGTGTGTGCACCTCTGTACGGGTGTTCGCTATGTGAAGCACGAAAGTTTCACGGGCCGAACTCAAGGCCACCTCTCTCTGAGACAAAAGAGCTCTTATTCTTGCCATGCCGTTGAAATCTGTCCCAAGGTTGGTATTTGTGGCCAGATTGAAAACTCCCTATGTTCATGTGTGGGAGGAAATAGAACATTTCTGCAGCAAATAACCCGTTCACTTACTGTTACGATAAAAGGAATACTTTTAATTAACTCAGAACAATCTTCATTATTGAGCATCAAATAACTACCATTTTCCAACAACTTGAACGTGGGGATGATAGCAGGAACTGGCGTGCCTTGCAACACGCAAGCCATATTTGGTCGGTATTTGTTGCATGAACCGTGTAACTGTATGTGCCTACACATTAGTGAATGATCTGGCGTCTCAGTGCATTCCTCTCCATTCAGATAAACTTCTTGATCATCTTTGAAACATCTGTATGTGTATGGAAGCGACCAGACCTCATGAAGAAAAGCACTACCTAAAGGTTCATAACGACCTATTGGTATATATTTCATACAATTTGAAAACTTATATAAAGCAAAAGGCAGCGTTATTAAACCGTGGATAAGGCACGTTGCCAAAAAACCCGCAATCCTCTGCTGATGATGTCACTGAGCATGTCATGAATGATGTAATATGTGACATCATCAGCAGTGGATTACGGGTAATAGTATCTCTAGTTTACTCCCCTATAGCTGTCTTTCTTTTAACATAAGTGTCTGTTTCCTTCCCTTATACTTACTGTTTTTGGTTCGCTTTCGGTTCGCGTACCGGCGAGCGAACTGGGAAGCGAACTAAGAGAAATAGAGGTTGGCACAGTTCCAAATATTGTACCAATTTTTTAATAACGGGGAGGTAGTTCTGAAAATAACTTTTTTTTTTATTGTTTTTGTTGTTTTATATTTTTTTTATTTTTTTTCGGAACATTTTTTTACTGTTTTTGAATGTTTCTGAACAGTTTTATATTCTTTTGGGTTTTTCTTGGAGGGGGCAATGAAAACGATTCATTGTAAAGGGCTCAACAGGAGCAACAAAACAAAAAAAGAAGTATTTATTATTTTGGGCATTTCGGACAAACTTGCATATGATAGTCAATAGCTCTGTTGATCAGAGTGATGCTTCTTTCTCCGTAGCAAATGAATCCATCGCAAAATACGCAGATGTGTTTTACTTCACCAAATCTCATTTGTATATTTGGCACCATCTCCCTGCCCTCTGGTCCCGTTACTTCCGGTACAACAGATCTTCTGGCCATAATAGGGAGATTATCTAGGTCGTTCCGAAACTGTGCAGCACTGTAGTTGTTAGGATGCCACCTAGTCATATGGCGATGCATTGTGTAGTTTCCGAAACTTCATTTTTTCTCGGTTCCTCTGGACAGTCTATCTTGACATATAAGGCAAGTTACGTATCTTGCATTTACTTTTTTCTGACCTTTGGGAATTTTAAAAAATTGCCAAATGAAGTTTTCTTTCCGGTGAGACGTCCTGGGCTGCTCAGGCAAAAACTGCCTCTCTTCGTGCTCGTCGTCCTGTTCCTCTTCTTCGTCTTCTTGTTGAATTATAACTTGAGCAGGTGGTCCACTCTTCCTTGGATGTGGTGGAGGTGGTGGGGAAGCACCAGCTGAAGCTACTAAAGAAGCCATTGCTCAGTGATCACAAAGGGTCTTTCTCTCACAATGATGAAAGTCAGAGTGAGGAAAGAAGGAGGGATTTTCATCATTTGGGAAAAACAAGAGTTCTCAACCAATCAAAAGTGTTCATTTTAGATTATATGACCTAGTCTTACATCATTAGGAAACCAAAAGTGAAATGAACCAATGAAAAGTGTTATTACCAAGTCACATGACTTGCTGTGTTTACGTTAAGCGCTTTGCAGGGCCTCCAAGTTTGCTTCCAGAAACCTGCGCTTTGCGACTCGCTTCGCGTACCAGTTCGCTAACGTAGCACGTCATATGACGTATCACGCGAGAACGTGAAACGTCATGCGGACGGGAGGCGTCACGATGTTGTTTTCTAACGCGGCACTTGCGGTAAAGAAACGTTTACCGGCTCGCGGTCTATTTCGCGGCATCAAGGTCAGCTAACGGGAAGCTTCCCGATTCGCGAAGCGGGAACGAAGAAAAAAAAATATTTTAAAAAAAAATTATTCATAAACATATAAAATATATTTTTGGATTTAAAGAAGAATACATTTTACAGCTAGAGATATTAGCTGTTAAAAAACCAATGAAATTCACAGAAAAAACCATAGGTTATAGACCATATATAGTTAGGAATTAGCATTTACAAAACCTTGAAAATTCACTGAAAAAACCATAGTTTATAGACCATATATAGTTAGGAATTAGCATTTAGAAAACCTTATTTTACTCACACAAAACCATTGAAATTCCATATATAGTTAGTTGCACTAACTATATATCGCGCACCCGCAATCCACTGCTGATCATGTCACATATTACATCATTCATGACATCACTGATGACATCTCAAATGACATCACTGATGACATCACTGATGACATCTCATTTGACATCATTCTTGTGCTAATACGATAAACCTCTTCAGACTCTGATATAACCTTAGATACACTCAGTGTATACAGACACTCACACACTGCCACTCATCCATGGAGTTACTCACACACCCAGTCAGTCATGCAAAGAAACAATCTCACCTCCATTTCTTGAACTATACAGTTAAACACACCTTACTTATTGAAACATATACTAACACATATTTACTCTCTTATACAATCCCTGATACAAGTTCACAATGATCGATACAACCACTCACTCATTCAGTGGCTCTCATGCACAGTTATTTATATATGCCAACTCTCAAATGTACTGTGTTTTACATATGTACTTACTATGACATGTAGCATTGAGATATCCATTCACTCATCAATACACTCATGCACACAGTCAACTGCCTATGTAGCTGTTTCCACATGCACTCTTGAACTCATACACCTAGTGAATAAACTGCTCACACATCTATGCATAGAGTCACACACCTTCCAGCCACCCCCACACAAACTCAATCTCCCATAGAAATACTTGGGCAACCAATTAATAACACATATAGCCTCTCGTATAGCTAATGATCAACACATGCAGCAGTTTACAGAACAACAGACATAATGATGCACAAATTAAGACAGTTTAGTCACTAACCCATGCATTCAGTGAGACACATTTAATCACTCACTCATACAGTCAGTCACGCACCTACTAAATCCTTCATCCAGACACTTATACATCCACTCATTCTTCAATATGTAAGACATATTTTAACTTTACAGAAACATACAGTCACTGGATGTAGTCATCAGTGATGTCATCAGTGATGTAATTTGAGATGTCATCAGTGATGTCACTGACCATGTCATGAATGATGTAATATGTGACATGATCAGCAGTGGATTGCGGGTGCGCGATATATAGTTAGTGCAACTAACTATATATGGAATTTCAATGGTTTTGTGTGAGTAAAATAAGGTTTTCTAAATGCTAATTCCTAACTATATATGGTCTATAACCTATGGTTTTTTCAGTGAATTTTCAAGGTTTTGTAAATGCTAATTCCTAACTATATATGGTCTATAACCTATGGTTTTTTCTGTGAATATATATATATATATCTATATATATATATTGCAGAAAGCAGGAACAAAGTAGGAAATCCCACCAAGAAGTCCAGCGGCACACCAGAGGACAGTACACAGATTTTATTTGTGCACACAAAGAACAACGCGTTTCGGCAATGCCTTTCTCAAGTTGAGGAATTGCGCTCTATCTCCTATAGAAGTAACCTCTTGATTCATGAACATGAACAAAATACTATCGTGTTGGAACAAATACCAAAACAATACACTGGCATTGCAAAAATGATTGTCTTATGTCCACAATACTTGTAAATAAATCAATTTAAAATGTCTGAAAATGCAGAAAATGAGTGCAATAAAATCACATTTGAATTGCCAATGCAATCGTTCCGTAAGCCTGTAATTAACATGGAAGAAATACTACTAAGCCAATCGACGCGCTAGATACATTCCAAATATAGAGCTCAATCGTGAATACAAATGAATAAAAATGAATAACTTATAATTAAAGCAATCATAATTGGAACAGAAATCCAGAAGCGAGTCATGCTGTGTAAAATGGAACAGCTTTGGCAACATTAATGTACTGAAACAGATTTCTGCATATAACAGCTGGAGGGAAATATTATTGTACAGTAAGAGCATGGAATGAACTTTAGTCCATGAATAGTTTTATGAGGCTAATCAATTCCTGTGTATGTGCGTCCCCCATCCCAAACAAGTGATAAAAATATATATACAAAGTGGTATTCACTGGGTTAGAGTAGACAGTGGGAAGATTAATAACCACCGTTGGTCCAAGAGGGAAATTTCGATTATATCGACAACCCAGAATCAATATCGGAATACGATAAGCACCTTACTCTAGAAGAAAATTCAACAAGCCTATTATATTTCAATTGTGGCAATAACAATACATATATGCAGGAGCGATCCCTATTATGGGCCAACTAGATCTCCCCAATATATATATATAAATATTATTCCCTTGTTTAAAATCATCTTATTTTAATTTAATTCATAATTTGCTTTTATACTAGAGATGCTGACTAGGGCTTAATTAAAATCATCTTATTTTAATTAAATTCATGATTTGCTTTTATAATTCAGAGGCTATGACTAGGGCTCACAGGAAATAGATGATCATTCATTTATCTCATCTAGGAGAACTTATGGAGCCGAGCAAAGAAGACAAGATGGAGTACGGAGGGAATTTGGAGAGACCATATGCTTAGGAGGATGGCTGTAGACACATTTGATAGCAACAACAAGAAATCTATTGCAGAAAGAGGAAAGCAAGAAAACCTGAAAGATTGGCAAGGAGAAATTTAGGGCAAAAAACTAATTAGAAAAAAAGTATGGAAAAGGAATGGAGTGCAAGGATAAAAAGTACATATACGAAGGGAAAAGAAAAGTGAGATTCAGCCATCAAGAACGGAAAGTATGAAAAAGTAAACTGGAGTAATAGAAAATGTATGTTCTAAGATGTTCCAATATTGTCGAACGGCTTCATACTTCCTAGTAAAAACTGTGTGTCTATTGGACAACATAAACGTCAGGATTGTGCCACATTGATTCTATGCACACCCCCAGGATATGCTGGCTGTAATCCTGCCAGCCCACAGAGCACTATTGGTACTGTAGGAGGATGGATATCTGACTATGGTTACCCCCAACCTTTTGCCTAGTGTTTAGCTGGTTTTCGACTTAGTTGGCCTGGGATCCTGCTAATCAGGGCCCCAGGCTATCTGCTCTCTCTGTAAAATCGACACCATGTACTTTAGGTACATGCCTAATTGGGTATTGGGTCACCTTTGTGATCCCTGTATTGTGTACCATAGGTATCCAGTGCATAGGTGCATCCAAGGCCTACCAGGGGCCGCAGCATGTATTTTACCACCCCTGGCTGGCCCTCCAAACTGACACTACAGCCTGATCACTCAGCTTGGGCAAGGTCGTGTAATCACCCCTTGCTTAGATATAGTATACCTATATCTAACCCTATATATAGACACATAGACACCTACAAGTCACTCCTATGGCAGACCTCGACAATCCTGGAGGCAGAGTGCTTGGTTTTATGTGAGATGGTGCTCTAGCATGAGCTGAGCCTGTCTGCAGCTTTCGGAACCATGTCCTTATAGCTGTTCTATGATATTGACATACCATATACTCTTAAATGCATTATAATCCTCGCGGTTAATGCTGACTTTGGTTTGGCTTTATCAAAACATGTCGTGTAAGGGGTCATACGCTTTGTAATACTACCCCCCACCCCCACCAATTCTGGTGGCGTGGGTAGCATTCCATCCTTTTAGAGGGAGAAGACATGTTGGTTACTGCTTTACCCGGTTAAAGTTAAACAGATCCTCAGCATCACAAAATGGATGCTGCTGCCACAGACACGAGTCTGACCTCCAGCTGCTGGACGAAACTCCGGCAGGGGAGGCCTGGACAATAGGTTTCCTGCCTTGGGAGGTGCGAGCTCTTCCCCAGACAGGCTCTTGTGTATTGGGGCAGGGTGGGTTGAAAGAAATGAGACACTGGCTGGGGCACACAAGGTGCCCCAGGCATAGCCCGGTTCAAACCAGTTGCTGGGGCACTCCAGACCCAGCTCTGGTACGAAACTAGACAAAGGGAAAGGGGTGTAACCACCCCTTCTCAAGGTCCACCCATAGGAGGGACCTAGCAGGTAATCCAGCCCCTCAAATCAGTATATAGGTAGGAGCTGAGTCTAGAGACTTTAGATTATCCTGACTGAAACTCTGAAAGGAAACTCTGGACCTTCGACATTCTACTGCAACTAGAAGACTGAAGAAATCTCCCTTGTGGCCAAGGAGTGACCACCCAGTGCAAACAGGCACCATCAGCAACTTGCCGGTTTGCTTCATCGATGCTCCAGCCGGAACCCGATGACTCAGCAATGCAGGACTGGACTTCCAGACTTCTCTGACTACGCCCCACACACACAGCAAAGCTGAGACCCTTGGCAGACACGAGAGACGTGGGACCAGATTCCCTGGACTACCTGCATCTTGTTAACCGGGCAGCTTCTGAGGCTTCCTCGAAGTTGTGCATTGGGGTTTGAGAAGCCCCAGCCCCGAGCAGTAAGTGCACCAAAGCTCAGCCATCCACACTCCACGAGTGCCGCGTGGGGCCTGTGCCTGCATTTCTCCTTGACGCGTCTTCATGGTTGCTAGCCTATTGGCTAGTGGCCCTCCTGAAGACTCCATTTTGAATTAACACCGCTTGCCTGGTTGCTCCGGGCTTGCTCCTGTTTCCTGTAAAGGGGAAGCTCCCCTGACCTTGCTGGTCTGAACAGAAGCCGATCTTCCCTTTCTGCATGGGTTGCCTTTGCCAAGGCTTGTTGACTCCAATCCAGAAGCCAACGCTGCCAACAGCGAGATCATTTGTGACACAGTCCGTATCCAGCTCCTGGTTGTTGTCGACACCTCCTGGTCCACGTGGCTGCAGAGACAAGCTTCGCATCTTCACCTTATTGCTCCCAACATCGCCTGGTTCCTTCCTGGTTCCATCCTGGTCACTGGCTAGTAACCCAGACTCTGTCCCCTCTGCTTTCAGGTTCTTCATGACATCGATTCACTCTTGGATTCACCAGGACATCTTCCTTCTGGTCGCCTGCAGCATCTTCTTGCAGCTCCCTATAGTATTCGACGACGAAACCCGACACGACTTCACACCTATGCTCCCGGCTTCCCTGGGTGAGGTAACTCGAGCACTCCGGTGCTCCCGTGGGTAACAACTATCCAAGTGTCCTAGTGTAACTGGGTTTTTCCCGTAGTCCACCCGGAAGTGTCCGAACTCCGAAATTAACTACTTTGTTAACTTTACGTTCCCGTTGACTTTCTATGGTAACCCGCGTGTGTGTTTAGACACTGCACACATGTCCTGTGGGCCTCCTACTTCCAAGCCTTTGGTTGTCCTGTGTAGCCCCAGCGATTCTCTAGGCCCTAGGCCTATTCACCTTTCCTGAAGTGGTTCTTATACCACTTCTTTAGTATATGGTTCGTGAGGCCCCTAGGGCAGAATTGTATTTGTGCAACTTATAGTATGCTTATTGAGTAACTTGTGCTGTATCTGTATGGAAGAAGTCAATCTGAGGATTGAGAGGCAAAAACTTGCCCTGGCCAAAGAGAGATTTGCTCTTGCTAGAGAGCAAAAGTTAAGTGGATTAGATTCCACTGGTGGCAGCAACATCCCAAGAGGTAGGGAGAGGTCAGATGACCATAAAAACCTAAGTAAGATTGTCCCTCCCTACAAGAGTGGGGATGACATCCACAAGTGGGTAACTGCTTTGGAGAGGGCTTGCAAAGTACAGCAGGTACCCCAAAGTCAACGGGCAGCAATCTTATGGCTCTCCTTTTCAGAAAAGGTAGAGACAAGCTCCTCACAGTTAGTGATGAGGATGCTGATAACTACACAGTCCTGAAGGGTGCTCTGATTGATGGGTTTGGCCTAACCACTGAACAGTATAGGTTGCTGTTTAGGGATACCCAGAAGACACAGACTCAGGACTGGACTGATTTTGTGGTAGACTGTGCTACTAAGGCTCTGGAGGGGTGGTTACTGGGCAGTAAGGTCAAAGACTATACAGGAGTGTATAATTTGATTATGAGGGAGCAGATCCTTAATAATTGTCAAAACCAGCTTCTACAGCAACACCTGGAAGACTCTGATCTGACCTCTCCCCAAGAATTGGGTAAGAAGGCAGACAAATGGGTCAGAACCAGGGTTAGGCCTAAAAATCAGGGTGGTGACCAAAAGAAAGATAATACCAAGCCTCAAGAGAAAGGTGGGGATAAATCTAAAGATAAGTCCACTACAGGGCCCCAAAAATTCTCTGAGGGGGGTGGGTCCCAAACTCCTACCTCTAACCCTAAAAAGCCTTATTTTCATGTATGTAGACAACTTGGCCATTGAACAACTGACAGCAGTTGCCCAAAAGTCAACAATAAGGAACATGTTCCTCCAAGCAATACTCCAACACCTCCCGTTACTACTAGTAGTAATCCCCCAGGTGGTGGGAGTGCCCCAAGAATTTGGCTGGGTTTACTTGGGGAACTCAGGTGGACTCTGGCCCAACCATGTCCCCTACCCTAGCTACTCTTGTCTGAGAAAATGGCATGGGGTTTGCCAACTTCACTGCTTGTCCCAACACTTTGGGCAAGTACATACAGGAGCCCCTCATCAATGGTCAGAAAGTTGAGGCCTATAGAGACACAGGGGATAACATCACTATATTGACTGAGAGTCTAGACCCCTCAAGGCAACTTTTACCTGGCTTCCCATACCAGGTGATCAATATTGATGGAGTGCAGACAGATCATCCCATGACAGTAGTAAATCTCAGCTGGGGAGGTGTCACTGGCCCAAAGAGAGTGGCAGTGTCTACAAACTTGCCTGTAGATTGTCTACTGGGAATGATCTAGAGATCTCAGCCTGGGCTGAGGTAGAACAAGAAACCTATTCCAAAATGGTAGGTCTCCCTGGAAAGGTTAGTGGGGCTGTGATGGCCCCAGCTCAAGATTTCCTCCCTGAAAAGGTTTGTAGGGCTGTGCTGGTCCCAGCCCAATCTCAAGCAGATTCCTTCCCTGAACAGGTTGACAGGGCTGTGATGGCCACAGCCCAAACTCAAACCGAGTTCTTTCCCGAAGAGGTTGGTAGGGCTGTGATGGTCACAGCCCAAACTCAAACAGATGTATGTGTTGTGAAGCCTGAAACTATGGATCAATCCACACAAACAGAGAGCATTGTGGAGGTAGAAAAGTCTCCCTTCCACCAGACTTTAGGTAAGGGTCAGCCTCCTCAGGGAACTGATCCTACCCCTTGTGAAGAAACTGCCCCAGAGGTAGCCAGGCCTGGCCTGACAGAGCCTCTGATGTCAGTGGACCCTTCCAAGGTGGGACCCAGTCTGGAGCAGGTAACCTGCCCATCTCTACCCTGCCTCAGTCACCTCAGGGTAGAGATGGGCAGGTACCTACAATACTGATTTTAAAACCAAAAAGGTAGCAAAAGATATAACAAACTTTAAATTGGATGAGGTATACCCCTATTTAAAAGAAGATTTTTTTACAAATAATAATCCCAGTGCCCTGTATTTACAGTATAGAGGGCGATCAAGAAACAAATGTATCACTTTTTCAGAAAGTTCTTCAGATTCAGATCAAGGACAACAGAGTGGATATTACCAGTACCCCCAATACCCTAGAGCCTTTCCACCTTTTCTAAACAGAGGCAGATTTCGAACAAGGGGAGGTGGGTCGAGATGGAGAGGGTACAACCCACAGATGGGGCAATTTCCACCCCCGGGGCAGTTTCCACAATCCAATACATATCAGGTACAGGAGAACGAACCTTTCAGAACACGCAAGAAAACGTACAGACGCTAAGTGCAATAAGGGGCACCAATGAAATTGATAACATACCAATATATAATCTTTCAAATTACATTCCAACAAAAGCAGAAATGTCTATTCTATCTAAAGGCCTGTCTTTTGTTCCATCGACCCTACAAAATCCCATAGAGACCAAAAAAGAAGTTCTAACATTCCTCAGAAAGATTAGGCTTAAAGCCTTTTTTTTGGAGAGAGAAACAAATGAGTCCCATAATATCAGTGGCTTGAAAAATAAGTCCACATTCATCCCAGAAAGTGTATTATTACCACCAGAAATATTAATATTTGAAGATTTGGTTCTGAGGGAATTAGATGAGCTACAATCCCCAAAAATCTTTTTTAATTCAAACTGCAAAAAAGAAGAGAGGACGGCCTTAAAAAATCTGGCAAAGAACCCAGCGCTGGTAATCAAACCAGCGGATAAAGGTGGGGGAATTGTGCTTTGGGACAGTGATAAATATGATTTGGAGGTGAATAGACAATTATCCAATGTGAACCACTACAGGAAACTGTCCGAAGACCCCACAATAGGTTTAAAAGAAAAAATCTTTAATACAACAAAAGAAGGTCTGGATCAAGGATGGTTGTGTCAAAAAGAATTTGACTTTCTTAATTTAGAACAAAATAAGATACCAAATATATATGTATTGCCCAAGGTACATAAATCGACCACTGAACCCCCAGGTAGACCGATAGTTTCAGCGTGTGGCTCATTGTTGGAACCCTGTGCCAAATATATTGATGTTTTCTTGATTCCTTTGGTGAAAGAGACACAATCCTATGTAAGGGACACTATGGATTTTATAACGAAGACAGAGGGACGTTCCTTTGATTGCGAGAATGAGCTGTTGGTGTCCTTTGATATAGAATCATTGTACACCAACATCCCGCAAGATGAAGCAATTGCAGTAATGGAGCATGTATTAGAGCAGAGAGTACGACCACATCAGGTACCCACTGAATTTTTGGTTGCATTAGCCACTATTTGCCTAAAAAACAACTTTTTTGACTTTAAAGGTCAACTATATTTACAAGTTTCTGGAGTGGCGATGGGCTGTAGCTTCTCCCCTGAGATTGCCAATTTGGTCATGGCAGAATATGAATAAAAGTGGATATATAGCGACACCAACCCTTTTAAAATCATGGTAAATTTTTGGTGTCGCTATATCGATGATATCTTTATGATATGGCAAGGTGATATTACATCACTTAAAGAGTTCCACAACTGGCTGAATACAAGAACTGTCGAACTCAATTTCACTATGTCCAATGACCGTAAAAAATTAAGTTTTCTTGATGTGAATATTGGTGTGGACAATGGTCAACTCGAAGTTAGTCTATACACCAAGAGCACGGACCGCAATACATTGTTGCATTTCACGAGCTGTCACCCACGCACACTTAAAGAGAATTTGCCCTATGGGCAATTTCTCCGCATTAGGAGAAATTGCAGCAAGAAGGCGGAATACTTTAAGAATGCAGAACATCTTAAAAATAAATTAGTAGCTAGAGGCTACCCTAAACGGCTGGTCAAAATAGCACTGAAAAGAGCTTGGTTTACTCCAAGAGAAGTTCTTTTGGTACCAAAGATCAAAGAAGGAGATGTCCCCTTGACATGTGTACTTACTTATGACCCTAAAGCAAATAAGGTCAAAAAAGCTATTCAAAAACATTGGAAGGTTATTGAACATCTGGGAATAAAAAAAACCCTTTTTGCGTTCAAAAAAGGCAAGAATTTAAGACAGAGTCTGGTAAGAGCGAGCAGAAAAGAGAAGTCTCAATCACAGCGGCCGCTGGATTTACGAGGACTTTTAAATTTACCACCTACGATAGGACATTTCAGGTGTCTTAACTGCGTGGCGTGCAATCAAACAGCCGACACAAAACATTTTGATAATAATGGACAGAGACATCATCAAAAAAGTTTTTCGAATTGTAACACGAAAAATACTATATATTGTATCAAGTGCCCTTGTAGTAGATTTTATATTGGTCAGACTACACGGGAGAAGCGTGGCTCAGTGGTTAGAGGCGGCAGACCCGGAAGCTGAGATCGGCCGTGGACCAGGGTTCAATTCCCCGCCTCGGCGGGTCTCGGGCTCAAAATTCCACGGACTCGACAATTCTCGCTCTGGTGCCTACTCGACTCACGGGGTCACACTCTGCGACTCTGGGCAATAGCTTGCTTAATCTCCACTACGGCCCCTCGCGGCGGGATGCCTGGCTTTCACCTTGTGGATACCCTGCCGGGGTATCTCACAGGGGAATACCAGGACGGGTTCCCTAAGCAAGCGCCTTGATACCTTCGGGTGATACGTGCGCTATATAAGTCGCAATACATACATACATACATACACAAGCCGTAAAAAAACGCATTCTCCAACACAAATCGCGAGTGAAATGTAAAGTGCAGGGAGCACCATTGGTACACCATTTCGAAACACACCAACATACAGAAAATGACATTACATGGACAGTTCTATGTGTGGTGAACAGAAACAAACAAGATGACATGAAAACAAGATTGGACAGGTTGGAAGCCAGGTTGATCGAAAAATATAAGACGGCAACTATGGGGTTGAATGACAGAGATGAAATGTGGGCATTAATATAAGAGGAGGAATGTCCTTTGAGTCCTCACCTGTATATTTGGATCATGTTAATCTGATTTCAGAACAATTTAGGCTGGTTAAGGCTGGTACACGAGACTTAGTTTGAACTGCATAAAAAACGACATATTGTATATAGAATATTTGTATTTTTTGTGTTACTGTATTTTTAGAAATATTGTTTGGACGAATAAATATATGATACGTGCACATGAGAATACGATTAAAAAGATTGTGAGGAGTGGCAGACGACGGGCGACATCACCCCTAACTTAGAGGAAATAATGTCACAGATTGCCATATATATATATTTTTTTAGGCGGAATTACTCCTTGTAATACACCAAAGATTGTCTACACTCGAGGTGTTTATATATTTTTATAATACCCTGCTGTCGCCTATAGAATAAGTGGTGAGGGTTTCTACCATCTCTATGATGGGACATGACCCATTAGTCCACTTATAGTGTTTATTGCCCTAGAATGGGATCACGTGACCGGCCGAGAATTTGTTTCCGGTCGGTGGAAGAGGAGTCGGGAAGAAAGAGGCAGAGAAGCCGCTCCACGCTGAAAATAGCCCCTTGTAACGGACAACTAGAACCTTATAGTAAGTTTACAGAGCCAGTGGGCAGAGTAGTTTTTCCACAAGAGAATTAGGCTGTGCAGAACGAAAATTAGATATCGTTTGCTAAAACTCGTGTTTACCCTGTCCCTTGCAGTCCAGAAACACGTGGCCATTACGGATCTTTAAAGAGGGTTACCACCCATGGAAGTAGCGTTTGGGGGATATAGAGAAGCTTCAATAGAGTAAGTACCCCTTAAAGAATACCAAGGAGTTGCATGGTACATGAGCACCGATGGGCAATAAGGTTTATACTATGGAAGTTGGTGATACTTTACTGAAATAGGTAGAATATGAGATTCACGTCAAGGAGACAGCATGAATTGTTTTATCCTAGGTGACTTTAAAACTAATGGTATTTGGTGTTTAGAGAGGGGCGATAGGTTGGCCCGGTCTGACCACTCCGAGGTTTTTGGTAATGAATGTGTACATAGTTTATATAGGACCCTGTCGCTAAATTGTTTGAGTAACGAACACATCGAGTAAAATGTTGATTTTTTGTATACTTTTTGTAGACGAAATATTGTATTGGCCCAAGTCCTGATGAGGCCCATAATGAGAGGGCTGAAACGCGTCGACACCTTTGTTTAAAAGAAGACCCCAACCAAAAGACTGGAAAACTGTAAATTGAACAATTGGCTTTACAAGGAGTGAAAAAGACTTGAGACAGATCAAAAACTATATACGATCTGATAGACTCCTTGCAAAAAGGTTTGGGGTACTTACTTATGGTTTGAAAGGAATGCTGAGGCTATAGTAAAAGCAAGCATCCTGTGTAACAAGTTGGGCTAACTACAAAAAACTCTGTAGTATCTGTTCATCGTTGTATATATTGTATATGTTTGTGTAAAAAACAACGTGTGTGTATATATATTTGTTGGTTGAAATAAGGTAAAAAGAGACTCTAAAAGATAAATAAAAAATCTAATTTTTTTCTTTCAAATAAATTGAAAATCAAAAGAAAAATATTTGGTGTTCTTTGTGCAGGGTGAGGTTATCTGTGAAATGAAATATAAGAATTAGATTCATATAAATACAATACATCAGGTATAGAATGTGATAATTAAGTGATCCCATTCTTGAAATAATTTTTGTTCTAATCGAGTCCAAGGCATCATTTTGTTTTATAAAAAAAATAAATTGCAGCACACGAGAGCGTTTAAATTGTAGATTAACCGAAGTTATTCACAGATTTAGGACCTCTATATTTACACAGGAGAATAACAACACAAGAGAATAAGACAGCTCCCACAGGGACATCATGACAGCGCCCGCACAGTGGATCAGTTGCTCTTAGTACGACGCAGATGGTCCATTATTCACAAGAAGGATTTTGACAATTCCCCACGTAGTGACCAAATTTTGGCATTACTCAATTTTCATGATCAATTTTTATCGAAACATTGGTTGAACAAGAGATATAATGAAATTTTAGTCTTGATAAAGGTGGTGCATACAAGGCAATACACCGAAAGGCGTCGACGCAACCCACGCTAGTTAAATTCACGGAACAATTTGACAGGAAGGGTCTATGTGATTCTGACTCTCAGATAAAGATTCCATTTAATTAACATTCCGATGTGTTAGTCTCAACATCACGGACCTTGAGTCTCTTTCTCTTTTTGCATTGTGGATATATATTTTTTATGTGTTTCTGTATTATTTGGATTGTTTTTAATGTTTTTAATTGATTATATGATATAAATAAATTTACACTTTGTGATAATAGCTATTTCAGGTTTATATGATTTAGTGGAGTTCTTGTATTAATAACCACTGTATCCTTATGCCAAATTATTCAAATTTGAAGGGTGATGTGTGAGTGAAAGACTGTTATTAAAATGTTAGTTGTACCCAAGGGAATTTTTCTTGTTGATACTTGTTGGTACACTGTCCCTTGGATAGTTGGGCCATTCCATTCTTTCTCACATTTACCATATATAATCCCTTGAATACCAAATGAAAGGACACCACACAAGGTATATATCAAATATATATGTATTTATTACTAACACAACCCCTCTGTACTCTTTATGAGACCAGAGTTTGAGATACAGCACAAGTTACTCAATAAGCATACTATAAGTTGCACAAATACAATTCTGCCCTAGGGGCCTCACGAACCATATACTAAAGAAGTGGTATAAGAACCACTTCGGGAAAGGTGAATAGGCATAGGGCCTAGAGATTTGCTGGGGCTACCCAGGACGACCAAAGGCTTGGAAGTAGGAGGCCCACAGGATGCGTGTGCAGTGTCTAAACACACATGCGGGTTACCATGGAAAGTCAATGGGAGCGTAAAGTTAACAAAGTAGTTGATTTCGGACACTTCCGGGTGGACTACGGGAAAACCCAGTTACACTAGGACACTTGGATAGTTGTTACCCACGGGAGCACCGGAGTGCTCGAGTTAACTCGCCCAGGGAAGCCGGGTGCATAGGTGTGAAGTCGTGTCGGGTTTCGTCGTCGAATCCTATGGAGAGCTGCTGCAAGAAGATGCTGCAGGCGACCAGAAGGAAGATGTCCTGGTGGATCCAAGAGTGGATCGATGTCGTGAAGAACCTGGAAGCAGAGGGGACAGAGTATGGGTTACTAGCCCATAACCAGGATGGAACCAGGCGATGTTGGGAGCAATCAGGTGAAGATACGAATCTTGTCTCTGCAGCCACGTGGACCAGGAGGCGTCGATGACAACCAGGAGCAGGATATAGACTGTACCACAAAGGATCTCACTGTTGGCAGCGTCGGCTTCCGGATTGGAGTCAACAAGCCCTGGCAAAGGCAACCCATGCAGAAAGGGAAGATCTGCTTCTGTTCAGACCAGCAAGGTCAGGGGAGCTTCCCCTTTACAGGATACAGGAGCAAGCCCGGAGCAACCAAGCAAGCGGTGTTAATTCAAAATGGAGTCTTCAGGAGGGACACTAGCCAATAGGCTAGCAACCATGAAGACGCGTCAAGGAGAAATGCAGGCACAGGCCCCACGCGGCACTCGTGGAGTGTGGATGGCTGAGCTTTGGTGCACTTACTGCTTGGGGCTGGGGCTTCTCAAACCCCAATGCACAACTTCAAAGAGGCCTCAGAAGCTGCACGGTTAACAAGATGCAGGTAGTCCAGGGAATCTGGTCCCACATCTCTCGTGTCTGCCAAGGGTCTCAGCTTTGCTGTGTGTGTGGGGCGTAGTCAGAGAAGTCTGGAAGTCCAGTCCTACATTGCTGGGTCATCGGGTTCTGGCTGAAGCGTCGACGAAGCAAACCGGCAAGTTGCTGATTGTGCCTGTTTGCACTGGGTGGTCACTCCTTGGACACAAGGGAGATTTCTTCAGTCTTCTAGTTGCAGTAGAATGTCGAAGGTCCAGAGTTTCATTTCAGAGTTTCAGTCAGGATAATCTAAAGTCTCTAGACTCAGCTCAAACCTATATACTGATTTGAGGCGCTGGATTACCTGCTAGGTCCTCCTATGGGTGGGATCAGGGAAGGGGGTGGTTACACCCCTTTCCCTTTGTCTAGTTTCGCTCCAGAGCTGGGGCTGGAGTGCCCCAGCAACTGGTTTGAACCGGGCTATGCATGGGGCACCTTGTGTGCCCCAGGCAGCGTCTCATTGCTTTCAACCCACCCTGCCCCAATACACAAGAGCCTGTCTGGGGAGGTGCTCGCACCTCCCAAGGCAGTAAACCTATTGTTCACGCCTCGCCTGCAGGAGGTTCGTCCAGCAGCTGGAGGTCAGACTCGTGTCTGTGGCAGCAGCATCCATTTTGTGATGCTGAGGCTCTGTTTAACTTTAACTGGGTAAAGCAGTAACCAACATGTCTTCTCCCTCTAGAAGGGTGGAATGCTACCCCCGCCACCAGAATTGGTGGGGGTGGGGGGTAGTATTACAAAGCGTATGACACCTTACACGACATGTTTTGATAAAGCCAAACCAAAGTCAGCATTAACCGCGAGGATTATAATGCACTTAAGAGTATATGGTATGGCTATATAGTAGAACAGCTATAAGGACATGGTTCCAAAAGCTGCAGACAGGTTCAGCTCATGCTAGAGCACCATCTCACATAAAACCAAGCACTCTGCCGCCAGGATTGTCGAGGTCTGCCATAGGAGTGACTGATAGGTGTCTGTGTGTCTATATATAGGGTTAGATATAGGTATACTATATCTAAGCAAGGGGTGATTACACAACCTTGCCCAAGTTGAGTGATCAGGCTGTAGTGTGACTTTGGATGGCCAGCTAGCGGTGGCATAATTCATGCTGCAGCCCCTGGTAGGCCTTGGATGCACCTATGCCCTGGGTACCTATGGTACATTATACAGGGGCTCACAAAGGTGACCCAATACTCAATTAGGCATGTACCTAAAGTACATGCTGTCCATTTTACAGAGGGAGCAGATAGTCTGGGGCACTGATTAGCAGGATCCCAGGCCAACTAAGTCGAAAACCAGCTAAACACTAGGCAAAAATTTGGGGGTAACCATAGTCAGATATCCATCCTCCTACAGTACCAATAGTGCTCTGTGGGCTGGCAGGATTACAGCCAGCATATCCTGGGGGTATGCATAGAATCAATCTGGCACAATCCTGACGTTTATGTTGTCCAACAGACACACAGTTTTTACTAGGAAGTATAAAGCCGTTCGACAATATTGGAACATCTTAGAACATACATTTTCTATTACTCCAGTTTACTTTTTCATACTTTCCGTTCTTGATGGCTGAATCTCACTTTTCTTTTCCCTTCGTATATGTACTTTTTATCCTTGCACTCCATTCCTTTTCCATACTTTTTTTCTAATGAGTTTTTTGCCCTAAATTTCTCCTTGCCAATCTTTCAGGTTAGCTCGCTTTCCTCTTTCTGCAATAGATTTCTTGTTGTTACTATCAAATGTGTCTACAGCCATCCTCCTAAGCATATGGTCTCTCCAAATACCCTCCGTACTCCATCTTGTCTTCTTTGCTCTGCTCCATAAGTTCTCCTAGATGAGATAAATGAATGATTGTCTATTTCCTGTGAGCCCTAGTCATAGCCTCTGTATTATAAAAGCAAATATTGAATTAAATTAAAATAAGATGATTTTAATTAGGCACTAGTCATAGCATCTCTAGTATAAAAGCAAATCATGAATTAAATTAAAATAAGATGATTTTAAACAAAGGAATATATATATATATATTGGGGAGAACTAGTTGGCCCATAATAGGGATCGCACCTGCATATACGTATTGTTTTTGCCACAATTGAAATATAATAGGCTTGTTGAATTTTCTTCTAGAAAAAGGTGCTTATCGTATTCCGATATTGATTCTGGGTTGTAGATATAATCAAAATGTCTCTCTTGGACCTACGGTGGTTATTAATCTTCCCACTGTCTACTCTAACCCAGTGAATACCACTTTGTATATATATTTTTATCACTTGTTTGGGATGGGGGGCGCACATACACAGGAATTGCCTACTCCGTTGTATGTTATACTACTGACATATGCATAATTACAACATTTGAGATTGTCGCCCTTACAGTAAGGTACATTACCTTTTATAGCTCTTAGTTTAGATGCAGAATTACAATGGGGTACATTACCCTGTCGTGGCACTGCAATTGTTCTGTGTATAATGTGACATGTGTTGATTGCATCTATGATATACAATTGATTAGCCTCATAAAACTATTCATCTACTAGAATTCATTCCATGCTTTATTGTACAATAATATTTCCTTCCAGCTGTTATATGCAGAAATCTGTTTCAGTACATGAATGTTGCCAAAGCTGTTCCATTTTACACAGCATGACTCGCTTCTGGATTTCTGTTCCAATTATGATTGCTTTAATTATATGTTATTAATTTTTATTCATTTGTATTCACAATTGAGCTCTAGATTTGGAATGTATCTAGTGCTTCGATTGGCTTAGTAGTATTTCTTCCATGTTAATTACAGGCTTACGGAACGATTGCATTGGCGATTCAAATGTGATTGTATTGCACTCATTTTCTGCATCTTCAGACATTTTAAATTGATTTATTTACAAGTATTGAGGACATAAGACAATCATTTTTGCAATTGCAGTCTATTGTTTTGGTATTTGTTCCAAAACTATAGTATTTTGTTCATGTTCATGAATCAAGAGGTTACTTCTATAGGAGATAGAGCGCAATTCCTCAACTTGAGAAAGGCATTGCCGAAACTCATTGTTCTTTATGTGCACAAATAAAATCTGTGTACTGTCCTCTGGTGTGGCGCTGAACTTCTTGGTGGGATTTCCTACTTTGTTCCTGCTTTCTGCAATATATATATATATATATATATATATATTCACTGAAAAAACCATAGGTTATAGACCATATATAGTTAGGAATTAGCATTTACATAACCTTGAAAATTCACTGAAAAAACCACAGGTTATAGACCATATATAGTTAGGAATTAGCATTTACAAAACCTTATTTTACTCACACAAAACCATTGAAATTCGCATATATAGTTAGTTGCACTAACTATATATCGCGCACCCGCAATCCACTGCTGATCATGTCACATATTACATCATTCATGACATGGTCAGTGACATCACTGATGACATCACTGATGACATCTCAAATGTACTGTGTATACTTGCTTATTTGCCCATGTAACAAATGGTATATAGGAAGTACCACTCTAAAAGCCAAAGAGAGAGTGTTACAACACCTTAGAGCTATTAGGAACCACAATGCTCAATATCCAGTGGCCAGACACTTTTTCAAGTATCATTTTCAAGATGGAAACCTTTTAAGAATGGTGGTACTTGACAAAGTGGACCTGGGGATACGTGGGGGAGACAGAACAACATACCTTCGAAAAATGGAATCTAAGTACATTATCGATTTCGAAACTACATTCCCTCAGGGTTTGAATAACCATGAGGAGCTTTCTGTTCATTTGGAGAGGTAAAAATGGGGAAGAAAATGGAGAAAATGTAATCAGCTTGTATATTGAACATTGTTGAATAATTGTAAAAAGAAGTAGTTGTTTAGCTTAGAGTCGTATTTTTAAACCTTTGCATATGTTTTTTAATTTCACAGAACTTAATTCGAGAATGTTGGACATTGGAACAATTATACACTGAAACGCCAGTTCAAGAAAATTCTGTGTGGCACAGAAGAGACTTTAATGATTTAATTCAAACATAATATGACAATAAACCAACCGTATGATGTAAGCAGCCAAGAACAAGTTATAGGTTATTACAGTTGAAACTTAAAAGTACAGGATATATATGTGGTTATCAAATCTAATTGTAACGTGATACATATAAGGAATATGCCCACTTGGGCTCAATGTAAATTCAATGTCATTATGTATCATGTCATGCATATTGGTTAAGGGTTATCATGCTGCCCATTTTACGCCCACTTGGGCAAAATTGTGGGCTTATATTTTTGACTTAACCACATGAAAGTTTTAGGATAACCAACTTACAACAACATGGACCGATATGATCTTAATAATGTCCTTGGCTGTAAAAATATCTTTGGTTAAACACAAACTATTTTGGTTAAAACTATCATAGCGGATTGTCAAATAGTAAACATGTAAAAGGTTGTGAACTGTGGCCACTATACAGTTTTACAAAAATCTTAATTTACAATCATAACTGGCATGACATGATTATTTTCCGTTCCAAGATGTCCGCTATACTTTCACTTATGGGTGGGCACAAAAAGTCCTATTTTTATGACCATTATTTGAGAATGTAAAAGGACTATGGTTTGGAGTTAACAACAAACGTGAACAAGCCGTGAGGTGAAACGCGTTGTTTGTTTTGCTGCCAAATAAATTTTCGAGCACAGCAACTCCTGGTGTGTCGTTTACGTGTTTTCCTGATGGGAGAATATTTGGATAATTATATTGGGTTTCCGGGACCCTGAAAACGACCCACTCGCGAGCAGGTACTGGCTTTCACCGGGAATTTGTGTTGTGCTGTTTACCTTGCTGGTCCGCTCCCCTGCTTGACTTCAAAGCCTAGAATACGTCTTTCATAAGCGGTAGTGAGAAATTATGAAACCGCGCTCTGCCACTGAGTAAAAAGAACCGGCAATTTTTCAACACTGAACAAAGACGGCAAAAGGCGAAAAAGGATTCTGGTCCTGTTAGTTCCGAACTGCCAAAAGACCCGACGCGGAAATACGGACAACGGTAGCGGTCTGCTAACACGTGAGTGTGCCGGTGGCATGCAATTGAGCTGGATCGAGGTCCCGTAAACTCGCATTGCCCCTGGCTTCCAGGGCGTGGAGTGGTACTGCGACGGTGTTCCGAATAGTACGTGAGGGTACTGAAGGCGATCTGGCACAGGACACGACGAGCAGGGTAGAGACTGACTATTAAAAGGAGGAGGCGTCCTCCGAAGTCGGCAGGAGTTTTCTACAAATTTACGAGTGCGTTATAACAAAGAATGGCAGCAATGGACTCAAGACGCAAAGCGGCAGCGGACAAGCTGTTTTTCATGCAGAGTGGAAGGTCTAGCGATCCAAAAACCCAAGCAGCCAACATAAGTAAAGAAGTACAAATACAAACGCTTCTTTCAAAATTGGAAAAGCTAAATAGAAAAGAACTTGGCAAATGGTGGGAAGCAGAATCCCTGCAGAGATACATTGATGCAGGACGAGTGCCGCGAGGCCTAAGAAATTTTACTGTCCCGACATTTGAGGATCCAGACCCTGAAATGTTGGAAGAATTGTCCAATAACTCAGTGGCATGCTCAACAACAATGATGCGCATATTGGTTAAATATGCATTGAAAGATCGGAAGAAACTACTGGAACAAATTGAAGCGTTAATTGCGGAAATAATTCCATTAATTGGGAAGGATGCCTTTGATGAGTTTGCTAAAAATTTGGAAATAAAAATGCATAAACTGGAGGAAGAAATAACAGCAAAAAACAGCGAAAATTCCTGCGGGATTATAATGATTACCAGGCGGGCCGTACCCTAACCTTCCACCGAAAATATGACCATTTGTATGATAAATCAACCCTGGGAGTGAATAAATGTGCTTTGACAGTGGCACAAACAGAACCAGAAGAGAGTGATATCTCAGATGGGAGCTTGCAAGATCTTACCACCACAGGATTAAATCAAAGTGCTTTGGATGATCAAGAAGAAATAAGGAAGCGTTTTTTGTTACAGTTCCAAGTAATAAATCAGGGACGGACAGACCAGCAGCAAGATCAAGGAAACCAAAGAGGACGCGGCAGGGGAAATCGGGGAAGGCCGAAAGGAACAAAAAAGCAAAAATCAGACAACAACGCCGCAAAACAGCCCATGGGAATGGCAACAAGGGGCAACAAGAAACAACCATGACGGTAATCAATTTATCTACTAGACCTCTAAATGTGCATGAACATGATATTCTCTCATTGGGACTATCTTTTTGTCCCTGCAACAACTTTGACTATGCTCAAACGAGAATAGACTTGTTTTATTTTTCAAGAAAGTTGAAATTAAGAAAATAGTTTGAAACCCACCCTCCCAGGCCCCCAAAAATGGTGGGAAACAATTATGAAAGCAATTTGGATCTTAATGATATTGAATTAATGGAAATGATTTCATCTGGTAGGATTGACAGAAATGAATTTTTGGATGATGATGATGTGGACACCTGTGTAAACCCAGGAAGTGATTTTAAAGTAAAATCCAAGTTCATTCCACAGATTATGTGTGAGGTAGTGGAAGTGTTTGAAAAGGGGGTTCTGCAAGACGTTAAAAAATTGAGACTGGAGCGTATGCCTAATAGTAAGAAAAATTTGACATTTGAAAAGCACAATGCAATTAAAAGTCTCAAAGATGATGCCAATATTGTCATCCGCCATGCAGACAAGGGGGGCAATGTGGTTGTCTTAGACAAAGAGAAATATCTGAGAGAAGGGCATAGACAGTTAGAAGATGGAAACTGTTATGAGGCAAGCTCTTTTTCTAATATAAGACTAACTAAAGGTCTGTTTGAAATTAAATTACAGAATTTCAGAGACAAAGGTCTGCTTACCTGGGAAGAATATCAATTTCTGAAATGTGACCATCCCAGAACTCCTATTCTATATCTACTCCCGAAAGTGCATAAAAATGCCACTGATCCACCAGGGAGACCTATAGTGTCGTCGATAGGTTCACTTCTTGAAAAAACCTCTCAATATATTGACCATTACTTACGACCTTTTGTAGTGGCTTTACCTACGTATCTAAAAGATACTACACATTTTCTGAAAAGTATAGAAGGTATTGTTTGGGAACCAACTTACATCTTGGTTACCCTTGATGTAAATAGCTTGTATACGTGCATCAAACACAATCTAGGCCTACAAGCAGTGGGGCATTTTTTGAAATCTAGATCCATTGCGTTTTTGGAGCACTCAAAAAATGTTGCTAGAGCTAATTGAATTTTGCCTACAGCACAATTTCTTCATTTTTGATGAGTTGGTATACCGGCAGTCACAGGGCACTGCATTGGGCACCTGCTTCGCCCCCAGTTATGCCAACCTCTTCATGGGTTGGTGGGAGGAGCAGGTGTCCAGTGAGATCGCCGAATTTAACAACAAAGTTGTCCTGTGGCTGAGGTATATCGACGATATCTTTCTGATCTGGAACGGCAGAGAAGAATCAGTGAGAAGATTCGTGTGCCAGTTAAACACCAATGAAATTAATCTTAGATACACAGATCAAAAATTGAGTTTCTAGACATAAATGTTGAAATTATAGGGACAGTGATGACGACTAGTCTCTATAGGAAAACCACAGCCGGCAACAGCCTATTAAATGCAAGGAGTGCACATCCCAGAAACCTTATTGACGGTATCCCCTATGGAGAACTGTTACGTGCCAAACGTAACTGCAGCACTAAGGAAGCATTTGAGACCGAACAAGAAATAATGATCAAACGCTTCAAAGAACGAGGGTACAACAATAAAACCATACAGGGAGCTGTAAAAGAGAGTAAACACAAAAGAGAGGAAAGAACTTCTAGACACCAACAGAGTTAACAACACTGAATCCAACATTAGATTCATTACTACATTCTCAGGTCAAGCCATGGCACTGAAGAAGATTCTCAACAGACATTGGCACGTGTTACTAACTGACCAACATCTGAAACCACATCTAAACCACAACCCACAGGTTACATTTAGAAAGAGTAAGTCTTTAAGAGACGAACTCAGCCCCAATTCCGTGACCAGCACAAACATACCCAATGATACACCGGGCTTTAGGTGCTGTAGATCGTGCAAAGCCTGCCGAAACAGTATTAACTGTAAAGAGGTGACGGTACCAGGTACGGGGAGAGTGTTCACTATACAAAAAACTGTAACATGCAACACCATGTACTGTGTATACTTGCTTATTTGCCCATGTAACAAATGGTATATAGGAAGTACCACTCTAAAAGCCAAAGAGAGAGTGTTACAACACCTTAGAGCTATTAAGAACCACAATGCTCAATATCCAGTGGCCAGACACTTTTTCAAGTATCATTTTCAAGATGGAAACCTTTTAAGAATGGTGGTACTTGACAAAGTGGCCTGGGGATACGTGGGGGAGACAGAACAAAATACCTTCGAAAAATGGAATCTAAGTACATTATCGATTTCGAAACTACATTCCCTCAGGGTTTGAATAACCATGAGGAGCTTTCTGTTCATTTGGAGAGGTAAAAATGGGGAAGAAAATGGAGAAAATTTAATCAGCTTGTATATTGAACATTGTTGAATAATTGTAAAAAGAAGTAGTTGTTTAGCTTAGAGTCGTCTTTTTAAACCTTTGCATATGTTTTTTAATTTCACAGAACTTAATTCGAGAATGTTGGACATTGGAACAATTATACACTGAAACGCCAGTTCAAGAAAATTCTGTGTGGCACAGAAGAGACTTTAATGATTTAATTCAAACATAATATGACAATAAACCAACCGTATGATGTAAGCAGCCAAGAACAAGTTATAGGTTATTACAGTTGAAACTTAAAAGTACAGGATATATATGTGGTTATCAAATCTAATTGTAACGTGATACATATAAGGAATATGCCCACTTTGGCTCAATGCAAATTCAATGTCATTATGTATCATGTCATGCATATTGGTTAAGGGTTATCATGCTGCCCATTTTTACGCCCACTTGGGCAAAATTGTGGGCTTATATTTTTGACTTAACCACATGAAAGTTTTAGGATAACCAACTTACAACAACATGGACAGATATGATCTTAATAATGTCCTTGGCTGTAAAAATATCTTTGGTTAAACACAAACTATTTTGGTTAAAACTATCATAGCGGATTGTCAAATAGTAAACATGTAAAAGGTTGTGAACTGCGGCCACTATACAGTTTTACAAAAATCTTAATTTACAATCATAACTGGCATGACATGATTATTTTCCGTTCCAAGATGTCCGCTATACTTTCACTTATGGGTGTGCTCAAAAAGTCCTATTTTTATTACCATTATTTGAGAATGTAAAAGGACTATGGTTTGGAGTTCACAACAAACGTGAACAAGCCGTGAGGTGAAACGCGTTGTTTGTTTTGCTGCCAAATAAATTTTCGAGCACAGCAACTCCTGGTGTGTCATTTACGTGTTTTCCTGATGGGAGAATGTTTGGATAAATATATATATATATAAATATATATATATATATATATATATATAACATTTCTATGGCAAAATGAAACCCCTCATTTTGTTCCTTTTCAAATTAAATGTATTAAGTGTTACCACTTTATTCCAATCAAGATGACTTCAGGTGTGCCATACTTTTCTCATAAGTAAGACTGTTAGCGTTCTAGTTGTTCTTTAGAACACTCTGGGACATTCTGTCATTGGGCTATAGTTGGGCTACATCTGGCTGATATTTGGGCTACATTTGTTTTTTTTTGTCTCTGGTGGCCATCTTTGGGCTACATTGGGCTACATTGGGCTACATTTGGGCTCTAACATATATATAGCCCAATGTAGCCCAATATAAATTTTTCAAAGTTAATTTTCGTAAAAACCACTGGAGCATATATCTTGAGACATAGCAAAGGCACATCGGGCTACCAGTCACTACAATTTTGCCAAGTTTTGTGGAAATCCATTCAGCCGTTCGAGCTAAAAGTGAGTCCAACGACCCTATGGAAAACTCAATGTTAAAAACACGTTTTTGGACCCCCCTTTTTTCTCGGCCCCCGCTTCACGAAACCCCCCCACACTTTCAGGGGACGCTCAGAAACAGAATGTGCCATTTTCCTGAATAGTTCAGCCAATTCCGTCCATCAACGCCAAAGTTATTCAACATAGAATTTTCAGAAATCCCTATTCAAAAAAATCCTAACTATATATACCTACTGGCGACTGCCAGTAGGTAATATATATATATATATATATATATATATATATATATATATATATATATATATATATATATATTCACTGAAAAAACCATAGGTTATAGACCATATATAGTTAGGAATTAGCATTTACAAAACCTTGAAAATTCACTGAAAAAACCATAGGTTATAGACCATATATAGTTAGGAATTAGCATTTACAAAACCTTGAAAATTCACTGAAAAAACCATAGGTTATAGACCATATATAGTTAGGAATTAGCATTTACAAAACCTTATTTTACTCACACAAAACCATTGAAATTCCATATATAGTTAGTTGCACTAACTATATATCGCGCACCCGCAATCCACTGCTGATGATGTCACATATTACATCATTCATGACATGGTCAGTGACATCACTGATGACATCACTGATGACAACATCCAGTGATTATGTGTTTCTGTAAAGTTTAAATATGTTTTACATATTGAAGAATGAGTGGATGTATAAGTGTCTGAATGAAGGTTTTAGTAGGTGCGTGATTGACTGTATGAGTGAGTGATTAAATGCGTCTTACTGAATGCACGGGTTAGTGACTAAACTGTCTGAAAGTGTGCATCAGTATGTCTGTTGTTGTGCAAGCTGCTGCATGTGTTGATCAGTAGCTATATAAGTAGCTATATGGGTTATTGATTGGTTGCACAAGTATTTGTATGGGAGACTGAGTGTGTGTATGGCTGGCTGGGAGGTGTGTGACTCTGTGCAGATCAATGTGTACTTGTATCAGTGATTCTATAAGAGAGTAAGTATGTGTTAGTATATGTTTCAAAAATGTAAGGTGTTCTGTGTTTAACTGTATAGATGAGAAAATGGAAGTGTGATTGATTCTTTTCAGGACTGACTAGGTGTGTGAGTAACTCCATGGATGAGTGGCAGAGTGTGAGTGTCTGTATAGGTGTATGAGTGCATATGATAGTGTTGTAAAGATGAGTGATTGTATGTATGAATGATTGTATGAGTGAATGTGTGTGTAGACATAGGAATCAGTGAGTGCGTATGTAGTAACTAGTATTGGTGTGTCAATGGTTTCAAAAATTATACTCTCTATTTAACACTGGGTGTAATAGAGGTTATATTAGAGTGTGAGGAGATGCATTGTATTATCACATGAATGATATCATCAGTGATGTGATCATTGATGTCAAGTGAGATGTCATCAGTGATGTCATTTGAGATGTCATCAGTGATGTCATCAGTGATGTCACTGACCATGTCATGAATGATGTAATATGTGACATCATCAGCAGTGGATTGCGGGTGCGCGATATATAGTTAGTGCAACTAACTATATATGGAATTTCAATGGTTTTGTGTGAGTAAAATAAGGTTTTGTAAATGCTAATTCCTAACTATATATGGTCTATAACCTATGGTTTTTTCAGTGAATTTTCAAGGTTTTGTAAATGCTAATTCCTAACTATATATGGTCTATGACCTATGGTTTTTTCAGTGAATTTTCAAGGTTTTGTAAATGCTAATTCCTAACTATATATGGTCTATAACCTATGGTTTTTTCAGTGAATTTCAATGGTTTTTTAATAGCAAATATCATAAGCTGTCGAATGTCAAGTACGTGGTAAGTAAAAACATTTTCGTGTTTATGCACACTGATCTGCTTTGATTGCTGCCCCCCACCCCTCATTTCTATTAGGAGTACTCTCTCTTTGCAGATAGTGAAGGGTAGTTAACGCAGCCCTTTGCCCCCTTTGTAATCCGTCGTGCCTGCTTCTCTCTCCATTTGATTGTTTGTTCTCTTTGGTTCATTCTCTATTTACAAACAAGCACAGAGTCGCAATACTCTGTTTAGTCTTTGCAGATAGCGAAAAATCGTGTAAAAAAACAAAAGGAATCGAGCAAAATCAGTAGGCCACTAATGGGATCTCTTTTGACCTCGCTAAAATAGAAACATTAGGAACAACCTGTTGAAAATAGCAATGCGTATGTATATAAGCGGCGTTCATTTGTGTTCACAGTACCCCTTGTTGATTGTTTCAATCGAGCATTGAATTGTTCGAAGTTAATTCTCTTAAGGATCTTCTCTACCTGCAAGCGAGGAAGAATAGGAATATTCTATCTCCCTTTGCAGATAGTGAAGGGTAGGTAACGCAAGCCTTTAACACGTCGTACCTATTTCATTCCTCATTGATTGATTGATTGTCCGAACATTGACTGTTTGGGAATTAGTTCTTTTTGGAGGTATTCCCTGTTTGCAAATAAACGTAGGAAAATCTTTGCAAGTAGTGAAAGGGTACGTAATGCGGACCGTTCTCCCCCGTTGTAATCTGTCATGCCTATCTACTCCCCACTGATTGATGCACCTTTTTCACCCGGACCATTTACTAGAGATACGTCATCTGGCCCGACCAGAGAGCACCCCTAGTGAAAAGGACATATGCAATAATAACGAAGTGATCACTGTATCCTGTTAACAGAAACTTTACCATGAAACAACCTGGAAAGAAAAAAAATAGGAAAACGAAAATCAGTAGGCCACTGATGAACATGAACTTTTATTAAACAACGAACAAAGAAACGATAACATAACGTAATGATAAAACCTATTAATGTCCTAGAAACAAGAAAACGTTAAAATATGCCAGTGGTGAGAGACCAGAAAAACAGTAAGAGAAACCAAATCACCCCTCGCTGTCCCACCGCCTGCCACGCCCAAAAAATCGATAGACTAGGGAAAATGCAAGTCAGTAGAACATCCACCCCCACTCTGGAAACTTCCAAGGTGGGGCAGGGTTCCGGCTACGCCCAGCCGGGAGCAGCCCATATAAGGCAGGTCCTGCTGCCACGCCTCGGCCAGGAGATCCTAACGTAGGGTGTAGCCGAAGGAGAGGCCGAGGCCAGCGGGACCCGGCCAGGGGATTGCCTTTACAACGCTGAACAGTTGCAGGGGGGGGGAATGTCTCCTCGACCCTCCCCTCTCTCTCCCAGTCCGGCCGCGGTGGCCCTTGAGAGTTGCAGGTAGTCCCGCCACATGCTCTTCCGGTCCGACCACCAACGGTCGGGGGGCCGAGGCCGACGGGATCCGGCTGCAGCCCATAAACCAAGAAACCCGTTCATGGGGCCAGAGCCAGGGGCGTCCGGCCGACATCCACCGGAAGCCCGGCCCGAAGACGGACGGGACACTTCTTTCTTTTATAATGGCTGCGACAACACTGGGGGGGGATGTCTTGCACATGCCTCCGACCCCCCCCTCGTCCTCATCGCCTGGTCCGGCCATAACAAATCTCAAGCGAGACGCCGTGGGGTGCACTGGGAGGGAGAGACGGTGCGAACAGGCCTCTCCCGCCTCCCCAGGTGGAGACTTCCCAGCTGCACCCTCAGCGCTCCAGGCGCCCGGAAAACGGTTCTTCCACTGTGGCCATGCTGCAACGTCTCGCCCGGCAGGGTGGAGCCCGTCCGCTCATGTGACCCCGCGATCGCCGGTAGCTGCCGAACTCTCAAAATGGCGGTCGACCTGGCAAGAGCGGGCCCAGCATAAAGAAATGGCCCGGTCACTGGTTGACTCCACCACCGTAGTCCTCCACGACCTTGAAGATTCTAGAGGAGCCGCGGGAGTCTCCGACCCCCGATGGGGAATGACTGCCATGATCGCCCGTGGAGTGACGAAACTGTATCCGCGGGACGTCGGCGCTCCCATGCTGGCGCCAGCCTCACTTTGAATTACTAGCATCCTGCAGACCTCACTTCCGGTGAAAGCACAGTGTGACCCGGTAGGAAAAATTATTGCACCCCCTCCCCTTTTTGACTGATAGTTCAAACCACCGATCCTTTCCTTTGCCCTTTTAACGGAACTTTGGACTGCCTCCCCCTCTTTTACATTTTCTAGAGAAAACAAAACATTAACCACTACATTAGCATAGCAGTTGACACCAGAACTGTTTTCAAATTGAAAACCAACAACATCTTCAACAGAATCCTTTTTGTTTCTGCTGTGACCCTGCTACAGCACAGGCATTGTCCCCAGCAGTAATTCTGCAATGCCGGTAAGAATAGCTGTGGTGCCTACTGGACTCACTCACCCCCGCGGCGCCCCACGCCGTTTTTTGCTGGGCGGCAACTTACTAGACATCACTTTCGTGCCATCTAGATTTCAGCGCGTTCTGCTGCCTTGGAACTATTTGCACAACAGACCGCTACTGACAAGAATATTTCATTATTGGTGCTGTCAATTTCAATAAATCTATTGGATAATTAAAAAGAAATTGCCACGGTCTCTTCGTTGTTTAAATGTTTTTACTGTTTTTGTTTTGTTGTATATATTTATATGTTATTAAAGTTTTATATTCCTACTACTTTGTTGGAGTGCTATATATTTTTAATGTGACACATAATTGTAAAAACTTTGATGTACAAAGAGTCATTCCTGGAATCTTCCGCTTCAGGCTCGGTCCCCTCCCCAATCACAATACAGGCTGGTTTTCAGATAGTAGGAACACGTGTGGTGTGACGGATCTCATCGGGTGTGGGCCTTGCTCTACTATAACTCCTTTGAAGAGGGGTGATTCTTTACAGCTGGGGCCATAAATTACATCTGCAGGGCTAGCTGATAGCCTGGACAATCGGACACAGAGAAAGAGGAGTGTCAGAGGGTGCGGTAGTGAATAGGGCGAAAGGGAGGTGTCGGGCGGGCACAGAGTGTGATTCTCAGGGAAGAGCAGCGCAGATGGGGGGAGGTTTATTGCCCATGCATAAGACAGAGAGCGGTGGTGACCAGTGCCTAGGGAAGATGCTTGCGTGGGTGAGGAGCCATGCTACGAATCGACAGCGTGCAGAGAGTGGGTCTGGTCAAGACATCTAAAATGGCTGCCGTGCACGACAAAAGTGTGGCATTTCAAAAAAGGCAAGATGGCGCAGACAATGTTTTTCAACACTTCCTCATTTCCTTCGAATCGAACGTTAACAGACGTTGGGGCATATTACCAAAGTTAAGCGATATTTATCGCTAACGATGCTTACCAACCAATTTTTTACCACTAAGCATCGTCAGAAATTATCGAAGATAAACCTTACTATTATCAAGGTTTATCGCAAATGCGATAATAAACGGCCGCAATGCATGAATATCGCTAAAAACTCAGCGATATTCATGCATTACCGAGCTAATGCTCTTAGCCATGTTATCCACCTCCCATTGGATAACATGGCTAAGAACTGCTCAGGGCAGGTGTTACTTTTTGGAGATATTCGCGCTTAGCGCGAATATCTCCAAAAGTTGGTAATAGGAGATAGATATCTTGCATGTTGTAATGCAAGTTATTGTGGTATATGGAACTCATACCATAATCTCTCAGGAAAGCAGAAACTGATCCTTTTGGGACCGCCTAAAAAGGCCTAGGGGGTGAGGAGTACTCTACTTTGCCCCCTTTTCACGTTCCGAACTATTTTATTTTACTCTCTTCTGTAATTACACAAAATAGCAGCGATAAGATGCATCGGAGACACACAGTGAGAGAAAGGAGGCCGGAGATGAAGAAGACATGTCAAATACACATTGGAGATAATATAGTGGCAGAAGGGAAGTAAATATGAGTAAACTTACCATGTAACATAAAAATGTTGCACTCTATACTATAAGTCTCATTTTATACTACAATCACTTCGCTACAACCTCATAAATTAAAAATAAAAATGAATAATGTCTCAAACAATTTTTGAATTCTAAATATAAATTTATTCTTCAGAATTTTCTAAATTTGAAAGAACTAGTAACATGTCCTCATCAGCAATGTCCTCATTAAAAGTCTCCAATGATGATTCTTGTAACTCTATGGTCTCCAAACACTCGATAAATTCGCCATCAAGAGATTGATCAAAAAAATCATTCAAGTCATCTCCTCCTTGTGACAATATTTCATTATTGGTGCTGTCAATTTCAATCAATGTAGTGGAATCATTCAAGTCATCTCCTCGTGACAATATTTCATTATTGGTGCTCTCAATTTCAATCAATGTAGTGGAATCATTCAAGTCATCTCCTCCTTGTGACAATATTTCATTATTGGTGCTGTCCATTTCAATCAATCTAATGGAATCATACAAGCCATCTCCTCCTTGTGACAATATTTCATTATTGCTGCTCTCAATTTCAATCAATGTAGTGGAATCATTCAAGTCATCTCCTTGTGACAATATTTCATTCTTGGTGCTGTCCATTTCAATCAATCTAATGGAATCATACAAGTCATGTCCTCCTTATGACAATATTTCATTATTGGTGCTCTCAATTTCAATCAATGTGTTGGACAATTCAAAAGAAATTGCCACGGTCTCTTCATTGTGAGCCATTTTATTTTGAAATTGCTTGCTGTAAATTGCAGAAAAAAATAATCACTTTCATTTATCGTTTTTAGTAATACATAATATAAAACTAACTTTATCAAGTATTTATTATAACAGAAGGACTGCAAATAAATAACAGAAAACATTTTTCAAATTATCTTCAAGTGTACAACATAGTTCCCCTTACAAATTAACAACTCACCTTTTTAAAAGTAGCAGAAGTGTTAGTACTGTGTAAATCAAACACCAGAAATTCACCACCAAAAATTCCTCACAAATGTACCTCAGACAGTAGTATCACAAAATGGCTGTGGTTTCCTCTCATTTGACATATATACATAACCAATTAACTTTCATCACACACAAATACAAAACCAAAGTAACATTTTAATTGGTTCTAAATTTCAACACTTTCAAATGTGTTTTCCCCATGCAATTTTCCATAGGACATTTACATACGTCTACAGCCTGAATGGCTGAACGGAATTACACCAAACTTGGCAAAATGGTACATCAAACCTAAGAGGTCAGGAAGGATCTACTATGCCCCCTTATGGTCATTTCCCCCTTCGCATTGGCCTCCTCTTGTCTCTCAATCCTACCGAGGGACAAGATGGCGGCCGCTACGGACTGTTTGGAATGTTGACAGACGCCGGAGAACCAATCAGCTTCGCAAAGCTCCGTAACGCGAAAAGTACGCGAAGCGGAGCGCTGTTACAGATATATATCTTTTTTTGAACGTTAATTTCTCAAAATCCACTGGAGCACATATATTGAGACCTAGCAAAGGCACATCGGGCTACCAGTCCCTAATATTTTGCCAAGTTTCGTGCAAATCCATTCAGCCGTTCGATTATTATTATTTTGGTTTTTTTTTGCCCCGCGGGGCCCTTTTAAAACCTCCACATCAAACCTAGGGGGTCAGCGAGGATCTACTATGCCCCCTTATAGTTATTTCCCCCTTTGTTTTGACCTCCTCTTGTCTCTCGATCCTACCGAGAGACAAGATGGCGGCCGCTACGGACTGTTTGGAATGTTGACAGACGCCGGAGAACCAATCAGCTTCGCTTCACAAAGCTCCGTTGCGCGAAAAGTCCGCGAACCAGAGCGCTGCCCGGTCCGCTGTTACAGATATATATCTTTTTTTAAACGTTAATTTCTCAAAATCCACTGGAGCACATATATTGAGACCTACAAAAGGCACATCGGGCTACCAGTCCCTACAATTTTGCCAAGTTTCGTGCAAATCCATTCAGCCGTTCGGGCTAAAAGTGAGGCCAACCGCCCTATGGAAAACTCAATGTTAAAAACACGTTTTGGGACCCCCCTTTTTTCTCGGCCCCCCCTTGACGAACCCCCCCCAAATTTTCAAGGGCTGCTCAGAAACAAAATGTGCCATTTTCCTGAAAATTTCAGCCAATTCCGTCCACAAACGCCAAAGTTATTAGACATAGAATTTTCAAAAAACCCATAGAGAAAAAATCCTAACTATATATACCTACTGGCGACCGCCAGTAGGTAATATATTCACTGAAAAAACCATAGGTTATAGACCATATATAGTTAGGAATTAGCATTTACAAAACCTTGAAAATTCACTGAAAAAACCATAGGTTAGAGACCATATATAGTTAGCTGGACATTTTATTGACATAAAACCAATGAAATTCCATATATAGTTAGTTGCACTAACTATATATCGCGCACCCGCAATCCACTGCTGATGATGTCACATATTACATCATTCATGACATCTTCAGTGACATCACTGATGACATCACTGATGACATCTCAAATGACATCACTGATGACATCACTGATAACAACATCCAGTGATTTTTTGTTTCTGTAAAGTTTAAATATGTCTTACATATTGAAGAATGAGTGGATGTGTAAGTGTCTGGACGAAGGATTTAGTAGGTGCATGACTGACTGTATGAGTGAGTGATTAAATGTGTCTCACTGAGTGCATGGGTTAGTGACTAAACTGTCTTAAGTTGTGCATCATTATGTCTGTTGTTCTGTAAACTGCTGCATGTGTTGATCAGTAGCTATATGAGTAACTATATGGGTTATTGATTGATTGCCCAAGTATTTGTATGGGAGACTGAGTGTGTGTGTGGCTAGCTGGGAGGTGTGTGACTCTGTGCAGATCAATGTGTACTTGTATCAATGATTGTATAAGAAGGTAAGTATGTGTTAGTATATGTTTGAAAATGTAAGGTGCTCTATGTTTAACTGTATAGACAAGAAAATGGAAGTGTCATTGATTCTTTACAGGACTGACTAGGTGTGTGAGTAACTCCATGGATGAGTGGCAGACTGTGAGTGTCTGTATAGGTGTATGAGTGCATATGATAGTGTTGTAAAGATGAGTGATTGTATGTATGAATGATTGTATGGGTGAATGAGTGAAGGTGTGTGTAGACGTAGCAATCAGTGAGTGCGTACGTAGTAACTAGTATTGGTGTGTCAATGGTTTCAAAAATTATACTCTGTATTTAACACTGGGTGAAACAGAGGTTATATTAAAATGTGAGGAGATGCATTGTATTGTCACATGAATGATATCATCAGTGATGTGGTCATTGATGTCAAATGAGATGTCATCAGTGATGTCATCAGTGATGTCATTTGAGATGTCATCAGTGATGTCATCAGTGATGTCACTGACCATGTCATGAATGATGTAATATGTGACATCATCAGCAGTGGATTGCGGGTGCGCGATATATAGTTAGTGCAACTAACTATATATGGAATTTCATTGGTTTTATGTCAATAAAATGTCCAGCTAACTATATATGGTCTCTAACCTATGGTTTTTTCAGTGAATTTTCAAGGTTTTGTAAATGCTAATTCCTAACTATATATGGTCTATAACCTATGGTTTTTTCAGTGAATTTTCAAGGTTTTGTAAATGCTAATTCCTAACTATATATGGTCTATAACCTATGGTTTTTTCAGTGAATTTCAATGGTTTTTTAATAGCAAATATCATAAGCTGTCGAATGTCAAGTACGTGGTAAGTAAAAACATTTTCGTGTTTATGCACACTGATCTGCTTTGAATGCTGCCCCCCACCTCTCATTTCTATTAGGAGTACTCTCTCTTTGCAGATAGTGAAGGGTAGTTAACGCAGGCCTTTGCCCCCGTTGTAATCCGTCGTGCCTGCTTCTCTCTCCATTTGATTGATTGTTCTCTTTGGTTCATTCTCTATTTACAAACAAGCACAGAGTCGCAATACTCTGTTTAGTCTTTGCAGATAGCGAAAAATCGTGTAAAAAAACAAAAGGAATCGAGCAAAATCAGTAGGCCACTAATGGGATCTCTTTTTGACCTCGCTAAAATAGAAACATTAGGAACAACCTGTTGAAAATAGCAATGTGTATGTACATAAGCGGCGTTCATTTGTGTTCACAGTACCCCTTGTTGATTGTTTGAATCGAGCATTGAATTGTTCGAAGTTGGTTCTCTTAAGGATCTTCTCTGCCTGCAAACAAGGAAGAATAGGAATATTCTCTCTCCCTTTGCAGATAGTGAAGGGTAGGTAACGCAAGCCTTTAACACGTCGTACCTATTTCATTCCTCATTGATTGATTGATTGTCCGAACATTGACTGTTTGGGAATTAGTTCTTTTTGGAGGTATTCCCTGTTTGCAAATAAACGTAGGAAAATCTTACAAGTAGTGAAAGGGTAGGTAATGCGGACCTTTCTCCCCCGTTGTAATCTGTCATGCCTATCTACTCCCCGCTGATTGATGCACCTGTTTCACCCGGACCATTTACTAGAGATATCTGGCCCAACAAGAGAGCACCCCTAGTGAAAAGGACATATGCAATAATAACGAAGTGATCACTGTATCCTGTTAACAGAAACTTTAGCATGAAACAACCTGGAAAGAAAAGAATAGGAAAACGAAAATCAGTAGGCCACTGATGAACTTTTTATTAAATAACAAACAAAGAAACGATAACAATACGTAATGATAAAACCTATTATTGTCCTAGAAACAAGAAACGTTAGAAGTAAGCCCGTAATAAGAAACCTGAAAACATCGCCCCTCACTGCCCCAAAACGTGTCTGTCCCACCGCCTGCCACGGCCAAATAACGGCAAACTGGGAAAGATAGAAGTCAGCAGACATCCGCCCCATTCTAGAAACTTCCAAAGGGCAACAGGTTTTCGGCTACGCCCAGCCGGAAACAACACATATAAGGCGAGTCCTGCTGCCACGCCTCGGAGATCATCACGTAGGGTGTAGCCGGAGGAGAGGCCGAGGCCGAGGCCAGCGGGACCCGGCCAGGGGGATTGACAACGCTGGAGAGTTGCAGGGGGGGGGAATGTCCGTGTCCTCGACCCTCCCCTCTCTCTCCCAGTCCGGCCGCGGTGGCCCTTGACAGTTTCAGGTAGTCCCGCCACATTCTCTACCAGTCCGGCCACCAACGGCCGGGGCCGATGGGATCCGGCTGCAGCCGATAAACCAAGGAACCCGTTCATGGGGCCAGAGCAAGGGGCGTCCGGCCGACATCCACCGGAAGCCCAGCCCGAAGACGGACGGGACACTTCTTCTTTCTTGAATAATGGCTGCGACAACACTGGGGGGGGATGTCTTGCACATGCCTCCGACCCCCCCCCCTCTCGTCCTCATCGCCTGGTCCGGCCATAACAAATCTCAAGCGAGACGCCGTGGGGTGCACTGGGAGGGAGAGACGGTGCGAACAGGCCTCTCCCGCCTCCCCAGTGGAGGCTTCCCACCTGCACCCTCAGCGCTCCAGGCGCCCGGAAAAGGGTTCTTCCACTGTGGCGATGCTGCAACGTCTCGCCCGGCAGGGTGGAGCCCGTCCGCTCATTTGACCCCGCGATCGCCAGTAGCTACCGAACTCTCAAAATGGCGATCGACGTGGCAAGAGCATAAAGAAATGGCCCGGTCACTGGTTGACTCCACCACAGTAGTCCTCCACGACCTTGAAGATTCTAGAGGAGCCGCGGGAGTCTCCGAGCCCCGCAGACACCCCCGATGGGGAATGACTGCCATGATCGCCCGTGGAGTGACGAAACTGTATCCGCGGGACGTCGGCGCTCCCATGCTGGCGCCAGCCTCACTTTGAATTACTAGAATCCTGCAAACCTCAGTTCCGGTGAAAGCACACTGTGACCCGGTAGGAAAAATTGTTGCACCCCCTCCCCTTTTTGACTGATAGTTCAAACCACCGATCCTTTCCTTTGCCCTTTTACCAGAACTTTGGACTGCCTCCCCCTCTTTTACATTTTCTAGAGAAAACAAAACATTAACCAATACATTAGCATAGCAGTTGACACCAGAACTGTTTTCAAATTGAACACCAACAACATCTTCAACAGAATCCTTTTTGTTTCTGCTGTGACCCTGCTACAGCACAGGCATTGTCCCCAGCAATAATTCTGCAATACCGGTAAGAATACCTGTAGTGCCTACTGGACTCACTCACCCCCGCGGCGCCCCACGCCGTTATTTGCTGGGCGGCAACTTACTAGACATCACCTTTGTGCCATCTATATTTCAGCGCGTTCTGCTGCCTTGGAACTATTCGCACAACAGACTGCTACTGACGACCCACCCCCAGGCAACATCTTCTGAATTTTCATAATTTGAAAGAACTAGTAACATGTCCTCATCAGGAATTTCCTCATGAAAAGTCTGCAATGATGATTCTTGTAACTCTATGGTCTCCAAACATTCGATAAATTCGCCATCAAGAGATTGATCAAAAAAATCATTAAAGTCATCTCCTCCTTGTGAGAAAATTTCATTATTGGTGCTGTCAATTTCAATAAATGTATTGCATAATTCAAAAGAAATTGCCACGGTCTCTTCGTTGTTTAAATGTTTTTACTGTTTTTGTTTTGTTGTATATATTTATAAGTTATTAAAGTTTTATAATCCTACTACTTTGTTGGAGTGCTATATATTTTTAATGTGACACATAAATGTAAAAACTTTGATGTACAAAGAGTCATCCCTGGAATCTTCCGCTTCAGGCTCGGTCCCCTCCCCAATCACAATACAGGATGGTTTTCAGATAGTAGGAACACGTGTGGTGTGACGGATCTCATCGGGTGTGGGCCTTGATCTACTATAACTCCTTTGAAGAGGGGTGATTCTTTACAGCTGGGGCCATAAACTACATCTGCAGGGCTAGCTGATAGCCTGGACAATCGGACACAGAGGAAGAGGAGTGTCAGAGGGTGCGGTAGTAAATAGGGCGAAAGGGAGGTGTCGGGCGGGCACAGAGTGTGATTCTCAGGGAAGAGCAGCGCAGATGGGGAGAGGTTTATTGCCCATGCATAACACAGAGAGCGGGGGTGACCAGTGCCTGGGGAAGATGCTTGCGAGGGTGGGGAGCCATGCTACGAATCAACAGCGTGCAGAGAGTGGGTCTGGTCAAGGCATCTAAAATGGCTGCCGTGCACGACAAAAGTGTGGCATTTCAAAAAAGGCAAGATGGCGCAAACAATGTTTTTCAACACTTCCTCATTTCCTTCGAATCGAACGTTAACAGACGTTGGTGCATATTACCAAAGTTAAGCGATATTTATTGCTAACGATGCTTACCAACGAATTTTTTACCGCTAAGCATCGTCAGAAATTATCGAAGATAAACCTTGCTATTATCAAGGTTTATCGCAAATGCGATAAAAAACTACCGCAATGCATTAATATCGCTGAAAACTCAGCGATATTCATGCATTACCGAGCTAATGCTCTTAGCCATGTTATCCACCTCCCATTGGATAACATGGCTAAGAACTGCTCAGGGCAGGTGTTAGTTTTTGGAGATATTCGAGCTTAGCGCGAATATCTCCAAAAGTTGGTAATAGGAGATATATATCTTGCATGTTGTAATGCAAATTATTGTGGTATATGGAACTCATACCATAATCTCTCAGGAAAGCAGAAACTGATCCTTTTGGGACCGCCTGAGAAGGCCTAGGGGGTGAGGGGTACTCTACTTTGCCCCCTTTTCACGTTCCGAACTATTTTATTTTACTCTCTTCTGTAATTACACAAAATAGCAGCGATAAGATGCATCAGAGACACACAGTGAGAGAAAGGAGGCCGGAGATGAAGAAGAGATGTCAAATACACATTGGAGATAATATAGTGGGAGAAGGGCAGTAAATATGAGTAAACTTACCATGTAACATAAAAATGTTGCACTCTATACTATAAGTCTCATTTTATACTACAATCACTTCGCTACAACCTCATAAATTAAAAATAAAAATGAATAATGTCTCAAACAATTTTTGATTTCTAAATATAAATTTATTCTGCTGAATTTTCTAAATTTGAAAGAACTAGTAACATGTCCTCATCAGTAATTTCCTCTTCAATCATCTCATCTGGAATCTCCTCATTAAAAGTCTGCAATGATGATTCTTGTAACTCTATGGTCTCCAAACATTCGATAAATTCGCCATCAACAGATTGATCCAAAAAATCATTCAAGTCATCTCCTCCTTGTGACAATATTTTATTATTGGTGCTGTTAATTTCAATCAATGTAGTGGAATCATTCAAGTCATCTCCTCCTTGTGACAATATTTCATTATTGGTGCTGTCAATTTCAATCAATGTAGTGGAATCATTCAAGTCATCTCCTCCTTGTGACAATATTTCATTATTGGTGCTGTCAATTTCAATCAATGTAGTGGAATCATTCAAGTCATCTCCTCCTTGTGACAATATTTCATTATTGGTGCTGTCAATTTCAATCAATGTAGTGGACAATTCAAAAGAAATTACCACGGTCTCTTCATTGTGAGCCATTTTATTTTGAAATTGCTTGCTGTAAATTGCAGAAAAAAATAATCACTTTCATTTATCGTTTTTAGTAATACATAATATAAAACTAACTTTATCAAGTATTTAGTATAACAGAAGGACTGCAAATAAATAACAGAAAACATTTTTCAAATTATCTTCAAGTGTACAACATAGTTCCCCATACAAATTAACAACTCACCTTTTTAAAAGTAGGAGAAGTGTTAGTACTGTGTAAATCAAACACCAGAAATTCACCACCAAAAATTCCTCACAAATGTACCTCAGACAGTAGTATCACAAAATGGCTGTGGTTTCCTCTCATTTGAGATATATACATAACCAATTAACTTTCATCACACACAAATACAAAACCAAAGTAACATTTTTAATGGTTCTAAATTTCAACACTTTCAAATGTGTTTTCCCCATGCAATTTTCCATAGGACATTTACATACGTCTACAGCCTGAATTGCTGGACGGAATTACACCAAACTTGGCAAAATGGTACATCAAACCTAAGAGGTCAGGAAGGATCTACTATGCCCCCTTATGGTCATTTGCCCCTTCGCTTTGGCCTCCTCTTGTCTCTCGATCCTACCGAGAGACAAGATGGCGGCCGCTACGGACTGTTTGGAATGTTTACAGACGCCGGAGAACCAATCAGCTTCGCAAAGCTCCGTAACGCGAAAAGTACGCGAAGCGGAGCGCTGTTACAGATATATATCTTTTTTTGAACGTTAATTTCTCAAAATCCACTGGAGCACATATATTGAGACCTAGCAAAGGCACATCGGGCTACCAGTCCCTAATATTTTGCCAAGTTTCGTGCAAATCCATTCAGCCGTTCGATTATTATTATTATTTTTTTTTTTGCCCCGCGGGGCCCTTTTAAAACCTCCACATCAAACCTAGGGGGTCAGCGAGGATCTACTATGCCCCCGTATGGTCATTTGCCCCTTCGCTTTGGCCTCCTCTTGTATCTCGATCCTACCGAGAGACAAGATGGCGGCCGCTACGGACTGTTTGGAATGTTCACAGACGCCGGAGAACCAATCAGCTTTGCTTCACAAAGCTCCGTACCGCGAAAAGTCCGCGAACCGGAGCGCTGCCCGGTCCGCTGTTACAGATATATATCTTTTTTTGAACGTTAATTTCTCAAAATCCACTGAAGCACATATATTGAGACCTAGCAAAGGCACATCGGGCTACCAGTCCCTACAATTTTGCCAAGTTTGGTGCAAATCAATTCAGCCGTTCGGGCTAAAAGTGAGGCCAACCGCCCTATGGGAAACTCAATGTTAAAAACACGTTCTGGGACCCCCCTTTTTTCTCGGCCCCCCCTTGACGAAACCCCCCCTGCTCAGAAACAATATGTTCCATTTTCCTGAAAATTTCAGCCAATTCCGTCCACAAACGCCAAAGTTATTAGACATAGAATTTTCAAAAATCCCATAGAGAAAAAATCCTAACTATATATACCTACTGGCGACCGCCAGTAGGTAATATATATATATATATATATATATTCACTGAAAAAATCATAGGTTATAGACCATATATAGTTAGGAATTAGCATTTACAAAACCTTGAAAATTCACTGAAAAAACCATAGGTTATAGACCATATATAGTTAGGAATTAGCATTTAAAAAACCTTATTTTACTCACACAAAACCATTGAAATTCCATATATAGTTAGTTGCACTAACTATATATCGCGCACCCGCAATCCACTGCTGATGATGTCACATATTACATCATTCATGACATGGTCAGTGACATCACTGATGACATCACTGATGACAACATCCAGTGATTATGTGTTTCTGTAAAGTTTAAATATGTTTTACATATTGAAGAATGAGTGGATGTATAAGTGTCTGAATGAAGGTTTTAGTAGGTGCGTGATTGACTGTATGAGTGAGTGATTAAATGCGTCTTACTGAATGCACGGGTTAGTGACTAAACTGTCTGAAAGTGTGCATCAGTATGTCTGTTGTTGTGCAAGCTGCTGCATGTGTTGATCAGTAGCTATATAAGTAGCTATATGGGTTATTGATTGGTTGCACAAGTATTTGTATGGGAGACTGAGTGTGTGTATGGCTGGCTGGGAGGTGTGTGACTCTGTGCAGATCAATGTGTACTTGTATCAGTGATTCTATAAGAGAGTAACTATGTGTTAGTATATGTTTCAAAAATGTAAGGTGTTCTGTGTTTAACTGTATAGATGAGAAAATGGAAGTGTGATTGATTCTTTTCAGGACTGACTAGGTGTGTGAGTAACTCCATGGATGAGTGGCAGAGTGTGAGTGTCTGTATAGGTGTATGAGTGCATATGATAGTGTTGTAAAGATGAGTGATTGTATGTATGAATGATTGTATGAGTGAATGTGTGTGTAGACATAGGAATCAGTGAGTGCGTATGTAGTAACTAGTATTGGTGTGTCAATGGTTTCAAAAATGATACTCTCTATTTAACACTGGGTGTAACGGAGGTTATATTACAGTGTGAGGAGATGCATTGTATTATCACATGAATGATATCATCAGTGATGTGATCATTGATGTCAAGTGAGATGTCATCAGTGATGTCATTTGAGATGTCATCAGTGATGTCATCAGTGATGTCACTGACCATGTCATGAATGATGTAATATGTGACATCATCAGCAGTGGATTGCGGGTGCGCGATATATAGTTAGTGCAACTAACTATATATGGAATTTCAATGGTTTTGTGTGAGTAAAATAAGGTTTTTTAAATGCTAATTCCTAACTATATATGGTCTATAACCTATGGTTTTTTCAGTGAATTTTCAAGGTTTTGTAAATGCTAATTCCTAACTATATATGGTCTATAACCTATGGTTTTTTCAGTGAATTTCAATGGTTTTTTAATAGCAAATATCATAAGCTGTCGAATGTCAAGTACGTGGTAAGTAAAAACATTTTCGTGTTTATGCACACTGATCTGCTTTGAATGGTGCCCCCCCCCCTCATTTCTATTAGGAGTACTCTCTCTTTGCAGATAGTGAAGGGTAGTTAACGCAGCCCTTTGCCCCCTTTGTAATCCGTCGTGCCTGCTTCTCTCTCCATTTGATTGATTGTTCTCTTTGGTTCATTCTCTATTTACAAACAAGCACAGAGTCAAAATACTCTGTTTAGTCTTTGCAGATAGCGAAAAACCGTGTAAAAAAACAAAAGGAATCGAGCAAAATCAGTAGGCCACTAATGGGATCTCTTTTTGACCTCGCTAAAATAGAAACATTAGGAACAACCTGTTGAAAATAGCTATGCGTATGTACATAAGCGGCGTTCATTTGTGTTCACAGTACCCCTTGTTGATTGTTTGAATCGAGCATTGAATTGTTCGAAGTTGGTTCTCTTAAGGATCTTCTCTGCCTGCAAACGAGGAAGAATAGGAATATTCTCTCTCCCTTTGCAGATAGTGAAGGGTAGGTAACGCAAGCCTTTAACACGTCGTACCTATTTCATTCCTCATTGATTGATTGATTGTCTGAACATTGACTGTTTGGGAATTAGTTCTTTTTGGAGGTATTCCCTGTTTGCAAATAAACGTAGGAAAATCTTTGCAAGTAGTGAAAGGGTACGTAATGCGGACCTTTCTCCCCCGTTGTAATCTGTCATGCCTATCTACTCCCCACTGATTGATGCACCTGTTTCACCCGGACCATTTACTAGACATACGTCATCTGGCCCGACCAGAGAGCACCCCTAGTGAAAAGGACATATGCAATAATAACGAAGTGATCACTGTATCCTGTTAACAGAAACTTTAGCATGAAACAACCTGGAAAGAAAAGAATAGGAAATCGAAAATCAGTAGGCCACTGATGAACATGAACTTTTATTAAACAACGAACAAAGAAACGATAACATAACGTAATGATAAAACCTATTAATGTCCTAGAAACAAGAAAACGTTAGAAATATGCCAGTGGTGAGAGACCAGAAAAACAGTAAGAGAAACCAAATCACCCCTCGCTGTCCCACCGCCTGCCACGCCAAAAAAATCGATAGACTAGGGAAAATGCAAGTCAGTAGAACATCCGCCCCCACTCTGGAAACTTCCAAGGTGGGGCAGGGTTCCGGCTACGCCCAGCCGGGAGCAGCCCATATAAGGCAGGTCCTGCTGCCACGCCTCGGCCAGGAGATCCTAACGTAGGGTGTAGCCGGAGGAGAGGCCGAGACCAGCAGGACCCGGCCAGGGGATTGCCTTTACAACGCTGAACAGTTGCAGGGGGGGGGAATGTCTCCTCGACCCTCCCCTCTCTCTCCCAGTCCGGCCGCGGTGGCCCTTGAGAGTTGCAGGTAGTCCCGCCACATGCTCTTCCGGTCCGGCCACCAACGGTCGGGGGGCCGAGGCCGACGGGATCCGGCTGCAGCCAATAAACCAAGAAACCCGTTCATGGGGCCAGAGCCAGGGGTGTCCGGCCGACATCTACCGGAAGCCCGGCCCGAAGACGGACGGGACACTTCTTCTTTCTTGTATAATTGCTGCAACAACCCTGGGGGGGGATGTCTTGCACATGCCTCCGACCCCCCCCCCCTCGTCCTCATTGCCTGGTCCGGCCATAACAAATCTCAAGCGAGACGCCGTGGGGTGCACTGGGAGGGAGAGACGGTGCGAACAGGCCTCTCCCGCCTCCCCAGGTGGAGGCTTCCCAGCTGCACCCTCAGCGCTCCAGGCGCCCGGAAAAGGGTTCTTCCACTGTGGCCATGCTGCAACGTCTCGCCCGGCAGGGTGGAGCCCGTCCGCTCATTTGACCCCGCGATCGCCAGTAGCTACCGAACTCTCAAAATGGCGGTCGACCTGGCAAGAGCGGGCCCAGCATAAAGAAATGGCCCGGTCACTGGTTGACTCCACCACCGTAGTCCTCCACGACCTTGAAGATTCTAGAGGAGCCGCGGGAGTCTCCGACCCCCGATGGGGAATGACTGCCATGATCACCCGTGGAGTGACGAAACTGTATCCGCGGGACGTCGGCGCCAGCCTCACTTTGAATTACTAGAATCCTGCAGACCTCACTTCCGGTGAAAGCACAGTGTGACCCGGTAGGAAAAATTGTTGCACCCCCTCCCCTTTTTGACTGATAGTTCAAACCACCGATCCTTTCCTTTGCCCTTTTAACGGAACTTTGGACTGCCTCCCCCTCTTTTACATTTTCTAGAGAAAACAAAACATTAACCACTACAATAACATAGCAGTTGACACCAGAACTGTTTTCAAATTGAAAACCAACAACATCTTCAACAGAATCCTTTTTGTTTCTGCTGTGACCCTGCTACAGCACAGGCATTGTCCCCAGCAGTAATTCTGCAATGCCGGTAAGAATAGCTGTGGTGCCTACTGGACTCACTCACCCCCGCGGCGCCCCACGCCGTTATTTGCTGGGCGGCAACTTGCTAGACATCACTTTCGTGCCATCTAGATTTCAGCGCGTTCTGCTGCCTTGGAACTATTCGCACAACAGACCGCTACTGACAAGAATATTTCATTATTGGTGCTGTCAATTTCAATAAATCTATTGGATAATTCAAAAGAAATTGCCACGGTCTCTTCGTTGTTTAAATGTTTTTACTGTTTTTGTTTTGTTGTATATCTTTATATGTTATTAAAGTTTTATATTCCTACTACTTTGTTGGAGTGCTATATATTTTTAATGTGACACATAATTGTAAAAACTTTGATGTACAAAGAGTGATTCCTGGAATCTTCCGCTTCAGGCTCGGTCCCCTCCCCAATCACAATACAGGATAGTTTTCAGATAGTAGGAACATGTGTGGTGTGACGGATCTCATCGGGTGTGGGCCTTGATCTACTATAACTCCTTTGAAGAGGGGTGATTCTTTACAGCTGGGGCCATAAACTACATCTGCAGGGCTAGCTGATAGCCTGGACAATCGGACACAGAGGAAGAGGAGTGTCAGAGGGTGCGGTAGTGAATAGGGCGAAAGGGAGGTGTCGGGCGGGCACAGTGTGATTCTCAGGGAAGAGCAGCGCAGATGGGGGGAGGTTTATTGCCCATGCATAAGACAGAGAGCGGGGGTGACCAGTGCCTGGGGAAGATGCTTGCGAGGGTGAGGAGCCATGCTACGAATCGACAGCGTGCAGAGAGTGGGTCTGGTCAAGACATCTAAAATGGCTGCCGTGCACGACAAAAGTGTGGCATTTCAAAAAAGGCAAGATGGCGCAGACAATGTTTTTCAACACTTCCTCATTTCCTTCGAATCGAACGTTAACAGACGTTGGGGCATATTACCAAAGTTAAGCGATATTTATCGCTAACGATGCTTACCAACGAATTTTTTACCGCTAAGCATCATCAGAAATTATCGAAGATAAACCTTGCTATTATCAAGGTTTATCACAAATGCGATAATAAACGGCCGCAATGCATGAATATCGCTAAAAACTCAGCGATATTCATACATTACCGAGCTAATGCTCTTAGCCATGTTATCCACCTCCCATTGGATAACATGGCTAAGAACTGCTCAGGGCAGGTGTTACTTTTTGGAGATATTCGCGCTTAGCGCGAATATCTCCAAAAGTTGGTAATAGGAGATAGATATCTTGCATGTTGTAATGCAAGTTATTGTGGTATATGGAACTCATACCATAATCTCTCAGGAAAGCAGAAACTGATCCTTTTGGGACCGCCTAAAAAGGCCTAGGGGGTGAGGAGTACTCTACTTTGCCCCCTTTTCACGTTCCGAACTATTTTATTTTACTCTCTTCTGTAATTACACAAAATAGCAGCGATAAGATGCATCGGAGACACACAGTGAGAGAAAGGAGGCCGGAGATGAAGAAGAGATGTCAAATACACATTGGAGATAATATAGTGGCAGAAGGGAAGTAAATATGAGTAAACTTACCATGTAACATAAAAATGTTGCACTCTATACTATAAGTCTCATTTTATACTACAATCACTTCGCTACAACCTCATAAATTAAAAATAAAAATGAATAATGTCTCAAACAATTTTTGATTTCTAAATATAAATTTATTCTTCAGAATTTTCTAAATTTGAAAGAACTAGTAACATGTCCTCATCAGCAATGTCCTCATGAAAAGTCTCCAATAATGATTCTTGTAACTCTATGGTCTCCAAACACTCGATAAATTCGCCATCAAGAGATTGATCAAAAAAATCATTCAAGTCATCTCCTCCTTCTGACAATATTTCATTATTGGTGCTGTCAATTTCAATCAATGTAGTGGAATCATTCAAGTCATCTCCTCGTGAGAATATTTCATTATTGGTGCTCTCAATTTCAATCAATGTAGTGGAATCATTCAAGTCATCTCCTCCTTGTGACAATATTTCATTATTGGTGCTGTCCATTTCAATCAATCTAATGGAATCATACGAGTCATCTCCTCCTTGTGACAATATTTCATTATTGCTGCTCTCAATTTCAATCAACGTAGTGGAATCATTCAAGTCATCTCCTTGTGACAATATTTCATTCTTGGTGCTGTCCATTTCAATCAATCTAATGGAATCATACAAGTCATCTCCTCCTTGTGACAATATTTCATTATTGGTGCTCTCAATTTCAATCAATGTAGTGGACAATTCAAAAGAAATTGCCACGGTCTCTTCATTGTGAGCCATTTTATTTTGAAATTGCTTGCTGTAAATTGCAGAAAAAAATAATCACTTTCATTTATCGTTTTTAGTAATACATAATATAAAACTAACTTTATCAAGTATTTAGTATAACAGAAGGACTGCAAATAAATAACAGAAAACATTTTTCAAATTATCTTCAAGTGTACAACATAGTTCCCCTTACAAATTAACAACTCACCTTTTTAAAAGTAGGAAAAGTGTTAGTACTGTGTAAATCAAACACCAGAAATTCACCACCAAAAATTCCTCACAAATGTACCTCAGACAGTAGTATCACAAAATGGCTGTGGTTTCCTCTCATTTGACATATATACATAACCAATTAACTTTCATCACACACAAATACAAAACCAAAGTAACATTCTAATTGGTTCTAAATTTCAACACTTTCAAATGTGTTTTCCCCATGCAATTTTCCATAGGACATTTACATACGTCTACAGCCTGAATGGCTGAACGGAATTACACCAAACTTGGCAAAATGGTACATCAAACCTAAGAGGTCAGGAAGGATCTACTATGCCCCCTTATGGTCATTTCCCCCTTCGCTTTGACCTCCTCTTGTCTCTCAATCCTACCGAGAGACAAGATGGCGGCCGCTACGGACTGTTTGGAATGTTGACAGACGCCGGAGAACCAATCAGCTTCGCAAAGCTCCGTAACGCGAAAAGTACGCGAAGCGGAGCGCTGTTACAGATATATATCTTTTTTTGAACGTTAATTTCTCAAAATCCACTGGAGCACATATATTGAGACCTAGCAAAGGCACATCGGGCTACCAGTCCCTAATATTTTACCAAGTTTCGTGCAAATCCATTCAGCCGTTCGATTATTATTATTATTTTTTTTTTTTGCCCCGCGGGGCCCTTTTAAAACCTCCACATCAAACCTAGGGGGTCAGCGAGGATCTACTATTCCCCCTTATGGTCATTTGCCCCTTCGCTTTGGCCTCCTCTTGTCTCTCGATCCTACCGAGAGACAAGATGGCGGCCGCTACGGACTGTTTGGAATGTTGACAGACGCCAGAGAACCAATCAGCTTCGCTTCACAAAGCTCCGTTGCGCGAAAAGTACGCGTCCTGGGCCGCTGCCCAGTCCGCTGTTACAGATATATATCTTTTTTTAAACGTTAATTTCTCAAAATCCACTGGAGCACATATATTGAGACCTACAAAAGGCACATCGGGCTACCAGTCCCTACAATTTTGCCAAGTTTCGTGCAAATCCATTCAGCCGTTCGGGCTAAAAGTGAGGCCAACCGCCCTATGGAAATTAACATGGGAAAAACGCGTTTTGGGACCCCCCTTTTTTCTCGGCCCCCCCTTGACGAACCCCCCCAAAATTTTCAGGGGCTGCTCAGAAACAAAATGTGCCATTTTCCTGAAATTTCAGCCAATTCCGTCCACAAACGCCAAAGTTATTAGACATAGAATTTTCAAAAATCCCATAGGGAAAAAATCCTAACTATATATACCTACTGGCGACCGCCAGTAGGTAATATATATATATATATATATATATATATATATATATATATATATATCCAACCCAAGTTTTCAAAATTGATGGCACTCCACTCAGAGGTTGCTTTTCAAATTATTTATTAACAACAATTGAGATCGCCTACGCGTTTCGAACTGAAGCGTTCTTGATCACGGCATAATTTCGTCTAAAATTATGCCGTGATCAAGAACGCTTCAGTTCGAAACGCGTAGGCGATCTCAATTGTTGTTAATAAATAATTTGAAAAGCAACCTCTGAGTGGAGTGCCATCAATTTTGAAAACTTGGGTTGGATGTAAAGCGGGAGACGACCTCGATCCCGATGATGGCACCAGCGTGAATGTGTTCCCCCTGCGACGAGGTAAAGCGCGAAGGAATATATATATATATATATGTGCGCTCGCGTGTAAGGACACGGTCACACTCGCGGGGAGAAACTTGAACTCGCCTTTCTTGCCACAGCGTGCTTGAATAGCTGAGGAGCTCAAGAGAAAGTGATTCAATCCCATTTCGCCGTGGAATTCCTGACGCGTTTCGAAGGCTCCCGCCTTCTCTTCAGAGGATTTGGCGAACTGATGATGGGAATGCAGGTACCAGCCCTGATACTGATCATGGCACGCCCCTGATGGGCAGTCCAAATGTCCCAGTGCCTGCTGGGACTGGTAGTCCTGTTTAGTCTTGGCGCCCCGTGTGTGGATCGAGGCGGACGAGTGGTCTCCCCTCGCCAACCAAGCGGCCTCACGATAACGGAATAGCAGACGGATGTATGCCCGTCAAACTAGCAAGCTGGATGCTTGCCCTAGTCGGCTCCTACCTTGAGGCTGCTTGGCGGTGCTCAGCGTGTATGCAGGGGCTCTGCTCGCTCGTTACCATCATGGCGCTGCTGCACTCTTCTGGCGGGTGCGGTAAAAGGATGGTGATGGTTCCATCCACATATGTGCGCTCGCGTGTAAGGACACGGTCACACTCGTGGGGAGAAACTTGAACTCGCCTTTCTTGCCACAGCGTGCTTGAATAGCTGAGGAGCTCAAGAGAAAGTGATTCAATCCCATTTCGCCGTGGAATTCCTGACGCGTTTTGAAGGCTCCCGCCTTCTCTTCAGAGGATTTGGCGAACTGATGATGGGAATGCAGGTACCAGCCCTGATACTGATCATGGCACGCCCCTGATGGGCAGTCCAAATGTCCCAGTGCCTGCTGGGACTGGTAGTCCTGTTTAGTCTTGGCGCCCCATGTGTGGATCGAGGCGGACGAGTGGTATATATATACATATGTATATGTATATGTGTATATTACCTACTGGCGATAGCCAGTAGGTATATATAGTTAGGATTTTTTTCCTATGGGATTTTTGAAAATTCTATGTCGAATAACTTTGGCGTTTGAGGACAGAATTGGCTGAAATTTTCAGGAAAATGGAACATTTTGTTTCTGAGCAGCCCTTGAAAATTTGGGGGGGTTTCGTCAAGGAGGGGCCGAGAAAATAGGGGGGTCCCAAAACGTGTTTTTCCCATGCAATTTTCCATAGGGCGGTTGGCCTCACTTTTAGCCTGAACGGCTGAATGGATTTACACCAAACTTGGCAAAATTGTAGGGACTGGTAGCCCGATGTGCCTTTGCTATGTCTCAAGATATAGGCTCCAGTGGTTTTTACGAAAATTAACTTTGAAAAATATATATTGGGCTACATTGGGCTATATATATGTTGGAGCCCAAATGTAGCCCAATGTAGCCCAAAGTAGCCCAATGTAGCCCAATGTAGCCCAAAGATGGCCACCAGAGACAAAAAAAACAAATGTAGCCCAAATATCAGCCAGATGTAGCCCAACTATAGCCCAATGACAGAATGTCCCAGAGTGTTCTAAAGAACAACTAGAGTGCTAACAGTCCTACTTATTACAAAGGTATGGCACACCTGAAGCCATCTTGATTGGAATAAAGTGGTAACTCCTAAAACATTTAATTTAAAAAGGAACAAAATGAGGGGGTTCATTTTGCCATAGAAAGTATGATTAGCGAATATATGACGAAATCCCGCATACCATCAGTCCGCAAAAAAAAATCCCGCATGTACTATTAAACCGCAAATTAAAATAACGAAAACTTTTAGAACGAATATGCCTTTAGCATACACTAAACAACTAAACTACCCTAAACCCTAAAACACTACCCCCAGCATGACCCTACACTACACAAACAGTACAACACTACCCTAAACCCTAAAACACTACCCCCAGCATGACCCTACACTACACAAACACTACAACACTACCCTAAACCCTAAAACACTACCCCCAGCATGACCCTACACTACGCAAACACTACAACACTACCCAAAACCCTAAAACACTACACCCCAGCATGACCCTACACTACGCAAACACTACAACACTACCCGAAACCCTAAAACACTACCCCCAGCATGACCCTACACTACGCAAACACTACAACACAACCCTAAACCCTAAAACACTACCCCCAGCATGACCCTACACTACGCAAACACTACAACACAACCCTAAACCCTAAAACACTACCCCCAGCATGACCCTACACTACACAAACACTACAACACTACCCTAAACCCTAAAACACTACCCCCAGCATGACCCTACACTACGCAAACACTACAACACTACCCAAAACCCTAAAACACTACACCCCAGCATGACCCTACACTACGCAAACACTACAACACTACCCTAAACCCTAAAACACTACCCCCAGCATGACCCTACACTACGCAAACACTACAACACTACTCAAAACCCTAAAACACTACACCCCAGCATGACCCTACACTACGCAAACACTACAACACTACCCTAAACCCTAAAACACTACCCCCAGCATGACCCTACACTACGCAAACACTACAACACTACCCTAAACCCTAAAACACTAACCCCAGCATGACCCTACACTACGCAAACACTACAACACTACCCTAAACCCTAAAACACTACCCCCAGCCTGACCCTACACTACGCAAACACTACAACACTACCCAAAACCCTAAAACACTACACCCCAGCATGACCCTACACTACGCAAACACTACAACACTACCCAAAACCCTAAAACACTACACCCCAGCATGACCCTACACTACGCAAACACTACAACACTACCCAAAACCCTAAAACACTACCCCCAGCATGACCCTACACTACGCAAACACTACAACACTACCCAAAACCCTAAAACACTACCCCCAGCATGACCCTACACTACGCAAACACTACAACACTACCCTAAACCCTAAAACACTACACCCCAGCATGACCCTACACTACGCAAACACTACAACACTACCCAAAACCCTAAAACACTACCCCCAGCATGACCCTACACTACGCAAACACTACAACACTATCCTAAACACTAAAACACTACGCCCAGCATGACCCTACACTACGCAAACACTACAACACTACCCTAAACCCTAAAACACTAGCCCCAGCATGACCCTACACTACGCAAACACTACAACACAACCCTAAACCCTAAAACACTACCCCCAGCATGACCCTACACTACGCAAACACTACAACACTACCCTAAACCCTAAAACACTACCCCCAGCATGACCCTACACTACGCAAACACTACAACACAACCCTAAACCCTAAAACACTACCCCCAGCATGACCCTACACTAAACAACCACCACAACTGTACACTACACTAACACAACACTACACTACACAACACTACACAATCACTAACCCACGAAAAAATTAACACAAACCCACTTACCTCTCTCGTCATCGTGGTTTTCACAACGCAAATGCATTTACCATACATGCCTTTAAAACGTAATTCTTTGTAAAGGCATGCGCGATAAATGCACATGCGTTTTGAAAAAATGCGGGATAATGGTATGCGAGGTCAATGACCTTGCGGGATAATGGTATGCGGACTGAAAGTCTGCGGGATAAAAAATGCGGGAAAATGGCTGCAAACCATGATTAGCAGCAGACTTCCCTGGTGAGCACTAGCTTTACTACAGTGATCTAATGAGCAACTAGAGTGCTAACATTCAGAATTTATGGCAAATGTGTGACACATCTGAATGCCTTCTTGATAGAACCAAAGTAAACAAGCATTGAAAATGCAATAGATCTCGCCCTCGTTTAAGTTAAAGCCATTCTGTTTGTAATGAGGTGGCTTTTTAGCGTTGCTTTTATTAGTGTTTTTAAAACTTTCATGTAAATAACATGCATATGTATGCATATATGTATATGTATGCATGCATTTATATTTATATAGATATGCAGATTATATATGTTTATATATGTATATTACCTACTGGCGATAGCCAGTGGGTATATATAGTTAGGATTTTTTCTCTATGGGATTTCTGAAAATTCTATGTCTAATAACTTTGACGTTTGTGGACGGAAGTGGCTGAAATTTTCAGGAAAATGGCACATTTTGTTTCTGAGCAGCCCCTGAAAAATTGGGGGGGTTTCGTCAAGGGGGGGCCGAGAAAAAAGGGGGGTCCCAAAACGCGTTTTTCCCATTCATTTTTCCATAGGGCGGTTGGACTCACTTTTAGCTCGAACGGCTGAATAGATTTACATGAAACTTGGCAAAATTGTAGATATGGTTTGCCCGACGTGCCTTTGCTATGTCTCAATATATGTGCTCCAGTGGATTTTGAGAAATTAACGTTTAAAAAAATATATATATCTGTGACAGCGCTCCGGTTAGCGCCCCGGTTCGCGTACCTGACGCGTAACGGAACTTCGCGAAGCGAAGCTGATTGGCTCTCCGGTGTCTGTCAACATTCTAAACAGTCCGGAGCGGCCGCCATCTTGTCTCTCGGTACGATCGAGAGACAAGATGTGGTGAAAAACGAAGGGGGAAATGAAGGAAAGGGGGCAAGGTAGACCACTCCTGACCCCCTAGGATTGATGAGGGGGATATTAAAGTGCCCCGCGGGGCAAAAAATAAAAAAAATTCTTTTTTTGCGATTTTACGCCGTAGAGGCGCATCCCGGTACGCGAACCTGGCAGCTCACCGGGCAGCTAACCGGGCAGCTAACCGGCAGCGTAGCTGTCAACATTGTAAACAGTCCGGAGCGGCCGCCATCTTGTCTCTCGTAGGTTCGAGAGACAAGATGTGGTGAAAAAAGAAGGGGAAATGAAGGAAAGGGGGCAAGGTAAACCCCTCCTGACCCCCTAGGATTGATAAGGGGGATATTAAAGTCCCCCGCGATTTTTCGCGGTAGAGGCGCTTCCCGGTACGCGAACCGGGCAGCTAACCGGCAGCGTAACGGGAGTCCGCCATCTTGTGTTTTTGGAGCGTTCAGTTCGCGTACCGGGTAGCGTCCCGGTAAGCGTAACAAGGGGAAAACCAAGAGAAACAGTAAAAAAAAAATTAAGGGAATAGATTTCCAGCAAACTTGGCAAAATTGTAGGGACTGTTTGTTTGATGTGCCTTTGCAAGGCCTCAAGATATGTGCACGTGTGGATTTTGTCTAATTAAGGTTAAAAAAAATATATATATCTGTAAGCGTGCTCCGGCACACTTACGTTACGGGTTTTGTTTGCGCTGCAGAGCCGATACGTCACGGTTATGCGACGCGTCATGAGGCGTCTCACGTGGCTACGTGATACGTCACGTAATAAAGAATATATTTTACAGCTATAGATATTAGCTTTTAAAAACACCAATGAAATTCACTGAAAAAACCATAGGTTATAGACCATATATAGTTAGGAATTTGCATTTACAAAACATTGAAAATTCACTGAAAAAACCATAGGTTAGAGACCATATATAGTTAGCTGGACATTTTATTGACATAAAACCAATGAAATTCCATATATAGTTAGTTGCACTAACTATATATCGCGCACCCGCAATCCACTGCTGATGATGTCACATATTACATCATTCATGACATGGTCAGTGACATCACTGATGACATCTCAAATGACATCTCAAATGACATCTCAAATGACATCACTGATGACATCATGACACACCAATACCAGTTACTACATACGCACTCACTGATTCCTACGTCTACACACACATTCACTCATTCACCCATACAATCACTCATACATACAGTCACTCATTATTACAACACTATCATATGCACTCATACACCTATGCAGACACTCACACACTGCCACTCATCCATGGAGTTACTCACACACCTAGTCAGTCCTGTAAAGAATCAATCACACTTCCATTTCCTCATCTATACAGTTAAACACAGAACACCATACTTCAGTGACATCACTGATGACATCACTGATGACATCTCAAATGACATCACTGATGACATCTCAAATGACATCACTGATGACATCATGACACACCAATACCAGTTACTACATACGCACTCACTGATTCCTACGTCTACACACACATTCACTCATTCACCCATACAATCACTCATACATACAGTCACTCATTATTACAACACTATCATATGCACTCATACACCTAGTCAGTCCTGTGAAGAATCAATCACACTTCGATTTCCTCATCTATACAGTTAAACACAGAACACCATACTTTTCACACATACACTAACACATACTTACTCTCTTACACAATCACTGATACAAGTACACATTGATATGCACACAGTCACACACCTCCCAGCCAGCCACACACACACTCAGTCTTCCATACATCCACTCATTCTTCAATATGTAAAACATATTTAAACTTTACAAAAACACACAGACACTAGATGATGTCATCAGTGATGTCATTTGAGATGTCATCAGTGATGTCATCAGTGATGTCATTTGAGATGTCATCAGTGATGTCATCAGTGATGTCACTGACCATGTCATGAATGATGTAATATGTGACATCATCAGCAGTGGATTGCGGGTGCGCGATATATAGTTAGTGCAACTAACTATATATGGAATTTCATTGGTTTTATGTCAATGAAATGTCCAGCTAACTATATATGGTCTCTAACCTATGGTTTTTTCAGTGACTTTTCAATGTTTTGTAAATGCAAATTCCTAACTATATATGGTCTATAACCTATGGTTTTTTCAGTGAATATATATATATATATATTCACTGAAAAAACCATAGGTTATAGACCATATATAGTTAGGAATTAGCATTTAAAAAACCTTATTTTACTCACACAAAACCATTGAAATTCCATATATAGTTAGTTGCACTAACTATATATCGCGCACCCGCAATCCACTGCTGATGATGTCACATATTACATCATTCATGACATGGTCAGTGACATCACTGATGACATCACTGATGACATCTCAAATGACATCACTGATGACATCACTGATAACAACATCCAGTGATTTTATGTTTCTGTAAAGTTTAAATATGTCTTACATATTGAAGAATGAGTGGATGTATAAGTGTCTGGACGAAGGATTTAGTAGGTGCATGACTGACTGTATGAGTGAGTGATTAAATGTGTCTCACTGAGTGCATGGGTTAGTGACTAAACTGTCTTAATTTGTGCATCATTATGTCTGTTGTTCTGTAAACTGCTGCATGTGTTGATCAGTAGCTATATGAGTAACTATATGGGTTATTGATTGATTGTCCAAGTATTTGTATGGGAGACTGAGTGTGTGTGTGGCTGGCTGGGAGGTGTGTGACTCTGTGCAGATCAATGTGTACTTATATCAATGATTGTATAACAAGGTAAGTATGTGTTAGTATATGTTTGAAAATATAAGGTGCTCTATGTTTAACTGTATAGACAAGAAAATGGAAGTGTGATTGATTCTTTACAGGACTGACTAGGTGTGTGAGTAACTCCATGGATGAGTGGCAGAGTGTGAGTGTCTGTATAGGTGTATGAGTGCATATGATAGTGTTGTAAAGATGAGTGATTGTATGTATGAATGATTGTATGGGTGAATGAGTGAATGTGTGTGTAGACGTAGGAATCAGTGAGTACATATGTAGTAACTAGTATTGGTGTGTCAATGGTTTCAAAAATTATACTCTGTATTTAACACTGGGTGAAACAGAGGTTATATTAAAATATGAGGAGATGCATTGTATTGTCACATGAATGATATCATCAGTGATGTGGTCATTGATGTCAAATGAGATGTCATCAGTGATGTCATCAGTGATGTCATTTGAGATGTCATCAGTGATGTCATCAGTGATGTCACTGACCATGTCATGAATGATGTAATATGTGACATCATCAGCAGTGGATTGCGGGTGCGCGATATATAGTTAGTGCAACTAACTATATATGGAATTTCAATGGTTTTGTGTGAGTAAAATAAGGTTTTTTAAATGCTAATTCCTAACTATATATGGTCTATAACCTATGGTTTTTTCAGTGAATTTTCAAGGTTTTGTAAATGCTAATTCCTAACTATATATGGTCTATAACCTATGGTTTTTTCAGTGAATTTCAATGGTTTTTTAATAGCAAATATCATAAGCTGTCGAATGTCAAGTACGTGGTAAGTGAAAACATTTTCGTGTTTATGCACACTGATCTGCTTTGAATGGTGCCCCCCCCCCTCATTTCTATTAGGAGTACTCTCTCTTTGCACATAGTGAAGGGTAGTTAACGCAGGCCTTTGCCCCCGTTGTAATACGTCGTGCCTGCTTCTCTCTCCATTTGATTGATTGTTATCCAAGTATTTACTGTTTTAGAATTGGTTCTCTTTGGTTCATTCTCTATTTACAAACAAACACAGAGTCGCAATACTCTGTTTAGTCTTTGCAGATAACGAAAAATCGTGTAAAAAAAAAAGAAAAGGAATCGAGCAAAATCAGTAGGCCACTAATGGGATCTCTTTTTGACCTCGCTAAAATAGAAACATTAGGAACAACCCCTCATGACAAATACAAAACTAGTGAAATGAACTGAACTCCACACAATGATGGCTGCAAAACAGCTCGGCTCCGCCACCCACCCCGCCCAAAATAACGATAAAGAGCGGCTGCCATGATTGGTTGCGGAATGGCCACGACGGAGCTACGAAATGGTACTGCTCTCATGCTAACCCCAGCTTCAGTCTGAAACATCCAGAAACACTGTAGACTACCAATTCGATCAGTTCCGGTAGCGCCCCAATGTAACCCGGTAGAGAAGAACTAGCCCTCCCCTCTTTGACTGATGGTTCTTGTTGCCTGTCCCTTCTGTTGTCATTTAACAGAACTATTTAGCCTGGTGAAAGGGGTTGTGTTCCGACCGCTGGTTGGTGGAGACATTTTGACTATATTCTGGACCTGCGTTGTGGCGTAATGCGTCATATGACGCGCCGCGTTAGCGCATCCGGAAGTCATCCGGGGCGCGCAGCGCGTAACGTAAGCATAACAAGTCATGTGACTTGTTAATAAAACTTTTCATTGGTTCATTTTACTTTTCTTATTCTAATGATGAAAGGCTTGGTCATATGACCTAAAAATTACGCTTTTTATTACTTCCGAACATTATTTTTTCTTAAATATATGTTATAATGTTCCAGGCTAATGTACTTTCCCGGAAAATTTACAACTGTCCTGCAAGTAAAATATATTCTTTTTTCGAGAAAAAGAGCGTTTCTTCGTCCCATGACGGAGCCGTTGAGCAAAAGAGGGTCGACCTGCTGTCTTAGTCGCCGATACGCCTGAATATGAGATTCTTATCGATCACTTTATGTTGCAGGAATAGAAAACACAACAGCCCTTGACCATTTATCTTTACTGCGTTCCTTCGTATTATACCTTTTACCCTTCATGTAATTGGTCTGCTTTATTTCACTTGCCTTTTAATGATTCTAAAACAGTGACTATTATTAAAAACTTTACCAATGTATATACTACTACCATGTTTTCTTTTAAAAACCTTTATTGTGAAAATTTCATTATACAAATACGAGCCTATAACCACGTGGGCCGGCCACGGAGCAAACTGTAATCGTATATGATGAGTAGACATTTACACTGTAGAGGAACGTAACGGGCGGGCCATTAGGTTGCAAGAACTAAGGTGTCTAACAGTTACGGAATCGGTGGACGTACATTTTATAATTAAAATACGACAGGGCCAGTTACAATAAAATTATCTAGATATACATTTGCGGGCAAGTACCATGGGTGACGTTAATTCGAACTTTCAATAGTACAGTAATCAATAACACATCAGAACTTAATATCAATAGGGATGTCGAAATATTCAATCAATTCTCGTCCCCGCCCGCCATGTGCTTCAAAACTGCATACGTATCTCGTGATTTCAAGGTTCTGCAACCAGTACACAACAAGGAGTTACGAGTCCCATTTATTCCGGCGCCATTTTGGGCGAGGACGGGCAGGTCCAGGATATAGTCAAAATGTCTCTACCAACCATCGACTATGATGATGTTCATATGCTGTATTTATTAGAGTAACACTCATCTGTCCACATGAAATTAATTTGCCACAATCTAAACATGTCATTTTAATCTTTCCAAATTTCTAAATATTTGGGACCGTTTCCCTTGCCTCTGATGCTGTCAGTGCCACTTCTTTGATGAATATACTAGCAGGTCAGGGGTTCTCCTCCAAATCTCTCTTTTATGCAGCACTATAATTAATTGGTGCCACCTCTCCATATGACGATGCATGGTATAGTTACCATAACTATATTTTTTTTCGGTTCCTCTGGAGAGTTCATCGTGGCAGATGAAGCGTGTAACGTACCGGGCATTTACCTTTTTTTGCATGTACAGGAAAGGAAAAAAAAATCGAGCGTCCGAGTTCTAAGGTGTCCCAGGGCCATTTTAGTGGACCAGGCCCAAATCCAAAGAACAGGCCGCCATTTTGAGAGTCCTGTTGCAGCCGCCTGTCGCTGTAGCATCAAGAGCAGCCGAAACTCAGCTGAATGGCAACTGAAACGGTAAAGGGGCGCCCCACTACAGCAGACGAGCCTCCACCTAGGAAGGCCCGTTCACGCCGCCTCCCCCCCCCCTTCGGGCACCCCACGCCGTTATTCGGAGCAGTATTGTAGGATGGCCACACCAGTGCGGCAACTTGCTAGACATCACCTCGGTGGTAACCGAATCTCAACGCCTTGTGGTGTCTTCTATTCAGAAAACATTGTTATGCTGCCTTCGACCTATTCGCCGCAAGTGCGCACGCAACTCAGCTGCATAGCTTGCTAGACACCACCTCGGTGCTAACCGAATCTCAGCGCCTTGTGGTCTCTTCTATTCCAAAAATATTGTTGCGCTGCCTTTGGCCCCATTCGCACATCGGTCCGCTACTGACACCATCTCACAGGCCAACAGGGCGCCCCACGCCGACTTTTACCATTGTAGGATGGCCACACCAGTGCCACAACTTGCTAGACACCACCTCGGTGCCATCCGGATCTTGGCATCTCAGCGCCTTGTGGTGTCTTCTATTCAGAAAATATTCTTGCGCTACCTTTGCCCCATTCACACATCGGTCCGCTACTGACGCCATCTCACAGGCTAATGGGGCACCCCACGCCGAGTTTCAGCATTGTAGGATGACCACACCAGTACAGCAACTTGCTAGACATCACCTCGGTGCCATCCGGATCTCGGCGCCCCACTGCAGATGAAGTGCCTCTCAATTATGAAACTGATGAAGCAAAGCTTCGCATATTTTGCGGCTTGCCGAAATCAAGAACCTCATTTATGTGTAATAAGGTAACCCGTGTATGTTTTACTAACGTTTATATTAAGTTTGAGTAAAGTTTGAGACGCTTGCCTATGTGTATTTCTAATGAAATTAATCCATGTCCTCTAAAAATGGCCGCCGCTTGTATTTTAGTTACTGCGCATGCGTCAGCCACACTCACGTGTCCTGACGCGTCTGCAGAAATGGAGGGAAAGTTATGCGCATGCGTAATTCATAGCTGTGCTTATCATGTGGTACTGCTCGTGCCACTGCTCTTGTATTTCGTCTAAATGTAGCTAACATTTAAATTGCATAAGTTTATTTCTTGATGATGAGTTAAAAGTACAAACCCTGCGATGATTTTTCATAATGACATTATTATGTATTAATTTGTTTTCGCTTACTTTTCATGTACCGCGGGCAATGGGGGTCTGAGTGAGAGGAGAGCCATATTGGAGGTCCCTTCTGCGCCTGTGCGACATTCGGCAGCACGAGGGACCTTGGCTGATGGAACATAGCCAGCTGGCAGTGATGGGCGAGATGCTCCTGAGAAAGTCACCTCTGCCCTGCGAGAACAGCGAATGTGGCTTCTTATATGTTACATTGTATTGATGTGCTACTGTTAGCTCATGGGAACCCAAACATGCTAGGCGGTCCCAAAATATGTAAATGAAGGCTTCAAATCGTATATTGTGATTGGTGTGTTACCCAAATCCTACCTTAGGACCAATCGAAATTGAGGGATTCTGACACTTTGCAACATTGGGGGGTGGTACACTGTCCCAAAACTGTATATCTACCCTGGGTTCACCTAGTGAACCGTCCGACTTGTCTGGTTTAGCTGACCTGTCACTGACCCAACGCACTCAATAGGTGACTGAAAATACAGAGAGCTGCGGAGCACTCTGTCCGAATTTGACCATAGACTAAGGTTTTACTGAACCTTAAAGTGCTGGCAAGGCACTTAGCTGGGAGTTCGCTGACCCAATCGGGGTCTTGATCTATATCTGCAGAGCGGGTGGAGCGCAGGCGTTGCTTCCTAACTGTGGGTTCCGGTCCTGTCCTGAAGAGGGTCCTGTCCTGAGGGTTTGCTGTCCTGTCCTGAGGTCCTGTCCTGACTCTTATTCCGAGGGTATCCTGTCCTGTCCTGGGTGTCCATTCTGCACCTGCTGTCCTTTGAGGGGTATCCTTCCTTGAGGGTTTCCTGACTTTAACTGACCCGTGGCCAGGGTTTGGTTTCCACACCTTTCTAGGTAAATACTGCTCCGAAATCTCTTGAAATTCTTGCACCTTCTGAATTTCTAACTTTTGCTTCAATAAAGTTCAACATTGCAAATGTGATATTTTCCATGCCTTTCCGCAACTATTGAAAGTCATTTAAAATTTTGCAAAGTTATTTCTATGTCTTCTCATTTGTTAGAAATTATATTTTGCATAGCAGTGTGTCATTTCCTGATATGGTCTAGAACTTCGTTGCCTAGGTTGTTCAAAGGCCCTTTCACCTTAAGTGAAGCGTGTTATTCATTATAAGTTCTTCTATAATCACACACACTTAGTCTATCACTGTTTTAGATAATACTGACTTGCATAAGTATCTTTTCTCGTTACATTTTATTAGTACTTTGATGATTACTCTGCCATTATTTCTTTATGCATATGTGATTTACATTATCTTGGTTATTGATTGCCTTATTTTACTGTATCTCATGCAAGAAAATACTGAACTTTAGATAAACATTTTAAAAACTTCCAGTTGTCCGTGGTCATTTACACAGTATTTGAATATTATTGGTTGGGTTTGTATTTTGTTGCCTTTCCTTTACAGCTAGCTCCCTGATTCATTGTGGTCATTAGGCACCTGCATCGGTGGATGGTAAGTCGGGTGCACTGAGAATTGGTAGCAGGGAACACACACACACCAAATTGGTAGAGCTCGTGAAGTCACCTGATCGATGTATATGGTGATTTGAAAAGTATATGGGCCCTGAAGCCGGAAACGGCGAAAACTATTGGTCGGGTGGCCTCGCGCGCTCTATCAGTTTTTCTGGTAGATCAGAGGATGGTTAGGGACTAGTTGAGAGTAAGGCAGGGACTAGTTAGGCTAGTTAAGTCGGAAGCTGCTATTATATTAATGCTGCTACAAGAGCGGCTGTTCTGAGGGAACTGATCACTCTCTTGTGAATACGCTGCTGAAATTTATGAATTACTGTATTGTCATTATTCTTGTTCTTATATTGTTATATGTACTAATCAATGCATTTGTAAATCGACTTGTTAAGTGTTGTCCGAACTCCCCGGGGAATTGAAAGGGCAAGTGGTGAATAGAATCCATTGTCCTGAGGTCACAGGTTCGAGGAAAGTTAGGTGCAGGTTAGGATAACCGGGAAGCACTAACTAGGGTTTTCTGAATACATGTGTGAATAAATGACAGTAACGGGGTTCATTGGCAAAATTCCCATAGTGGCGTAACCTAGTAAGGGTCACATCGGAAGAGTAGCAGGTTCCTCGGAGCTAGCGTGAAAGCAGAGGGGTCCGCTGAGAAACCTTAAACTCGGAACATATCCCGGAAAGAAGTGGATGAGTTTAGGGGAATAACAGGTTCACCGATGCTAGAGTGAAGGGTAGGCGGAAGAGATCTGCCCGCAGCAAGTGAAAAGTAAATGGAAGTAGTTTACTTGCAGTAATAGAATTCTATCTCTGTCTAGACACTTGAGCACTGTGGCGAATGTGTATTTGTTGTAAAATAACCAAGCACTGAGCACTTTAAAAGTAAGAAAGTTTCCGTTACCTTGTGAAGGGAGGGAGTCAGTCGAGAAGCGCCTCTGACGTCACTCTGTGCCGCGCTGGGATTGGTAGAAACAGCGGGCGGGTAGCGGAGCTGAAATTGTAAAGGAGGGGTGAGCGCCGGAGCGTGGGAACTGTCTCACGAAGGGGCCGCGCACCCATTGGCAGAGCTTATTTTGTGTCGCGCACCCATTGGTTGCACGAATTTTTTGAAGCGCATTCTGATTGGAGGTAGTTTGTAAACAAAGTTAGCGCAGAAGTCGTATGTGGCACTCGCGGACTACAGAGACGCGACCTGATCCAAGGCATCTAGGGTTTGAAAGGGATCAGTGGAAGGCTAACAGATACGATATTATGTACGGAACCAAGAGAAAAATGTCCCTTGTAAATAAGGTGAAAAATTATTTTAAAACGGACAAACCCATTAAATCTAGGGAAGGTGTTCTTGTCCCAGCACCCAATACTCCTGCCTCATTCATGATGTTTGACCGAGGGTACAATACCTGTGTGTGGCTGGAGAATTGGGTGAAGTACACAAAAGATGACGGAGTATTGGCTTTTCCGTTAGATGGTACTTTCAATGGTAGGATCTTATTTAATTTAAGAACCCGAATGAATGAACTGCATCCCAGACCGAGACTAACGCAGTATGAAGCATTAGAGGAATGGGAGATTGAGGCTTTTGAAAGAGAAAGACCCCGAATGGACAAGGGTTTGACCAAGTGGTACCCCAGGCTGAAACAGGAGTCCAGGGATAAAAGGATGAAACAGTGGAGGCAGAGCATGATTGTTGAGGGTCTGTTTCCCATGATGCCGGCATGTCATAACCCTGCAGCGGGGGGGAAAAGTACTGAAAAATGTAAGCATTGGGGGGCCCTAGGGGATTCAGATGATGAACTAATAGATGACATCTGTACCAGAAGTCCGCCACCTTACAATGAGGGAACCCGACCTTCCAGTGTAGGAGATGTTCCCCGACGCCACTTCCTAAAGGAAGAAGACAGGTCCCTGGGACTGGGAGGGGGTGGTCAAGTATTGCCCTATCCTGAAAAACCCGAACCGACGGAAACAAGGGATATATATCCCAAAGTGCCCGCAAGTCAGGAAGAAAAATATTCACGTACAAAAACTTTTTTCCCCAGACCCTTGTATGAAAGCGAAGAGAAACCATCGAATTCAGGACTGCCTTTTGTTCAACCTCCATATGGGGAAGAGCGCAGGTCCTTTAATACTGGAACTTTATTCCCGAAGCCAAATTATGGTGGAGGACCAAGTGAAACGCATCCTACTGCCCCGAGTTTTACTCCTCCGCCTACTGCCCCGAGTTTTACTCCTCCATTGACCCCACAGATATTACATGACACAACTCTAAGAAGGGTACTAGTGGAAAAGGAGCAAGAGGCTCTAGCTAGACAAAGAACAGAAATAATTCAGAAAATTTCTCAGATAAATACCAGTCCTGAGGCATTGACTATTCCAGTAACTATTGGACCGGTGGTCCCGTTATACGGAAATGGTCAGGGAAATCCGATTACTCCAGTTATGACCCCAGTCATGGCACCCCCGAGACAGGAACCAATCATCATAGATGATCAGTCCAGTGAATGCGAGTCTGAAGTTGCATTCTTGGAATTGCCAAACAAACAGACTGCAAAGGGAACACAGCTGAGGTATAACCCTTTTAATGCAAAGGAAATTAAATTAGAGACAGCAACAGGTACTAGGAATGTCTCTCTGGTAACTCCGGATGAAATTGAGAGTTGGAGTCGTGAATTAGAAAAGCAGACTCCGCAAACAAAGCCTTTAGACCTCTACAAGCTGAGGGTAGAAATAGAAGAATTAATGGCAGGAAATGTGGGATTGGATCGATTGAATACCTACTCTGAGGAAGAATTGTCGTTCATATGTAAAAGCTTTACAAGGAACACCAGAGTGCTCCATGAAAAACTGACCGAAACAGCAATTAGTATGGGGGTAGATATCTCAAAATCCAAGCCCTTACAGAAACCGTACAGAGCAGACTTCTCAGACAAGGATATAGAACACCTGAATGTGGCAGGAAAGAAGCTACAGATTAAAGAATTAATGGGGGTACTGCAGAAATGGGGAGATGTGGAAAAATGGAGAAGCAGGTGGGCGAAAAAGAGGGAAGAGGTTCGCTCCCGACAAGTGACTCCCGAGTTTGCTTTAAGAGAGGTAGAAAAACCTGAGCAGTTATGCCCCATGCGCGAAGTTCCAGGAGGGAAATATGTGCATGTCCCCTGGTCTAGACAGGATATTGTGTCCTTCACGAACGATTTTCCAAAATTAAGAGAGAAACCAGTTGACTGGTACCGGCAGGTGGAGAGGTTCGTGAAGGTACAGAAATGTCTATGGAAAGACCTGGATGGGTTTTTCGACATTGTGGTTCCAGTAGATTTATGGACCCAGTGTAAAATAAACATAAATTGGCCCAGTGAAGAGTATCCCAGAGACAAGGACACAGGGGAGCCATCAAAGGAAGTCATGCGAAAATATGAGCAGGTAATTCAGCACTTGAAAGAAAAGGTGCCCGCCAAGGAAACTGATTGGACAAAAATAGATAGAACAACACAGGAAAGGGACGAGACAGTGCATTCCTTCTATGAAAGGTTATTGCAGGTATTTAAAACATACAGTGGTATTGACAACATCGACCTGAAGGATATGACACACTTTATTTACAGGTTTGTAAATGGTTTAAGACCTGAAATTTGTCAGTGGATAAAAGACAATAAAATCTGTTGGCATACTAAAAAAATGGATGAGGTCCTGCGGTACGCTAAGTACTGCGAGGACGAGATGGCAGAAAAGAAAAAGGCCCTTAAGGAGAAGGTTATGTGGGCTCAGGTGAAGCTCGCAGAACAACAGGAAAAACAATTGAGTAACATGGTTAAAAATGCTGAGAACAAAAGTCCTGGGGGAGGGGGTGGAGGAAAGCCCCGGCCCAAATTTAGCAGGGAAGAGGCTATGAAAAAATTTCCCTGCCATCAGTGCGGCGAAATTGGACACTGGCGAAACGAGTGTCCCCAATTAGTCGATGTTAATGAGACAACTCCTGATTTAATTCCACAGACGCAGAAAGAAAGACCAAGAAAGACTCAACCCCAGGTAAAAACAGTTCAGGTGCCTCGAGCACCCAAACAGGTATACAGGGGAAGACAGGCAGAAAATGAAGAGATAGAGGTTTGGGAAAGCGGGGAGAACAGAAATACAGCAACTTCGCAGTATCTGCTGAATGATACCTTCCTTTGTAATGATCAGGACTGACGGGGCCTGAGAGGGGAGGACGAGGAGTGCGTACTTGGCGCTTCCTTGCCGGTAGACCAGTCTGGACCATATATTGAAGGAAAGGTTGACGGAAATGATGTCACCTTTCTGTTGGACACTGGCGCTACCCGTTCTACTGTAAGAACAGTGGACGTTCCAAACCTGCCCCTCTCGGGAGAAAACATCCAAGTAGTAGGTGTATCTAATCAATTGATTAGTACTCCTGTTACCGAACCAATGGAGATTTCAATTGGAAATTTTAAACAGATGCATAGATTTGTAGTCTGTGACACCAGTCCAGTAAATTTACTGGGACGTGATTTGCTGTGTAAAATGAACTGTACCATCTTTTGCACACCAAAGGGTGTCGAAATACAGACCCCAGATGAAGACGGCATTTATAAATTATTGTTGCTTACACCTGACTCAGAACTTAAAAGATTGACCCTGCAGGACTTGCCCCAAGAACTACAGGAAGCCGTAAAACCAGAAGTGTGGGATTTCACTGGAAAAGATGTGGGTTTGATGAAAGATGTGGACCCCATACAAATAGCCATCAAAGACAATGCAGTATATCCTAACACTAGGCCCTACCGAATGAATGCTGAAGTGAAAGCAGGTGTCACTCTGGAGATACAAAAATTATTGGAAGGAAACATCATACAAGAAGTGATGAGCAGCCCATGCAACTCACCGATTATGGGCATCAAAAAGCCTAGTGGCAAGTATAGGGTAGTGCAGGACCTGAGAAAGGTTAACAAGATTGTAGTTCCTTGCTGCCCTATTGTCCCAAACCCTGCAGTAATTCTGTACCAGATTCCTTGGGATGCTGAGTGGTTCACTGTGATTGATTTGTGTCATGCATTCTTTTCGATACCCCTGCACCCCGACAGCAAATTTCTTTTCTCATTTGCCTTCGAGGGTCACGTGTATTGTTGGAACCGGGTCCCTCAAGGGTATACAGAGAGCCCCTCTATCTTTAATCAGATCTTGAAGAAATGTCTAGAGACTTTGACATTACCTGGGAACTCTGTATTAGTGCAGTACATAGACGACCTTCTATTGGCGTCTAAAAGTCACAGGGACTGTGTAGTTGACACCATTGCCCTCCTAAATCACCTGTGTGAGAAAGGGCATAAAGTGTCCCCTGACAAACTACAGTTCTGTGCGAAATCAGTGAAATATCTGGGACACCAGATAGAAAAGGGTGTCAGAAAAGTCACCTCAGAAAGAGTGAGAATAATTCAAAAGATGCAGTTGCCCCGTACTCAAAAGGAAGTCAGAATGTTCCTGGGTGTTTTAGGGTACTGCAGGCAGTGGATTCTGGGATTTGCAGCCTTAGCCAGGCCCTTGATAAAAATGACCACGAGAGGAATGCCAGATGTTGTACAGTGGGATGATGAAAGTCTAATGGCTTTCACAAGACTGAAAAACTGTCTGTGTACAGCCCCTGCGTTGGGAATGCCAGATTATTCCAAAGAGTTTGCCCTATTCTGTGACACTCGCGATAATTGCGCATTGTCAGTCCTGACTCAAGAACATGGCACAACCAGGAGGCCTGTGGCCTATTTCTCTGCCACACTGGACCCAGTAGCTGCTGGGTTACCAGGTTGTCTGAAAGCAGTAGCTGCTACCTGTGCAAGTTTGGAACAGAGTGAGTCCATTGTCATGGGACATCCTGTGACTGTCTATGTTTCACATGGAGTGGTAATTCTATTGACCAGAACTAAAACACAGTATCTCACCCCTAGTCGGCTGACTAAATACGAGAGGATTCTTGTGGGCGCAGCAAATGTAAACATTGTTAGGTGCGGTATTCTGAACCCTGCCACCTTACTTCCTGACCCCTCAGAAATGGAAGGTAGGGATGATGATGAACATGATTGTATTGATCTGACAGAGTTCAGTACCAAGCCACGCCCAGACATAAAAGAAGTACCATTGCCGGAGCATGATAAAGAACTATTTGTGGATGGTTCCTGTCTAAGACATGAATTAGGAGGCTTGAGTGCTGCTTATGCAGTAGTGTCTTTCGAAAAGATTGAACAAGCAGGTTATCTATATAACATCAAGTCTGCACAAGTAGCCGAATTGATAGCCATGATAATGGCTTGCAAAATTGGGAAGGACTTACGCATAACAGTGTATACTGACAGTCAGTACTGTTATGGCGTTGTGCATGACTTTGGCCAATTATGGATGCAGAGGGAATTCATGACTTCCTCAGGTACTCCCATTCGGAATGCAAAGGTTGTTCATGACCTTTTAGAGGCCATCCAGTTGCCCAAAGAACTGGCAGTGGTAAAATGTGCTGCTCATCAAAGGAGCATGGACAGAGTATCACTGGGAAACGATTATGCTGATCGAGTGGCTCAATGGTGTGCCAAAGATCGATATATTATAAATCCAAAACGAGGGGGGCCAGGAACCAGCTGCCAGCTTCAGGTGTTTGAGGAAGTGCCTACATGGGATGAAGTGAGAGAATGGCAGGAGTCGGCTCCTTGGCAAGAAAGAGAGAAATGGAAGGAGGATGGGTGTAGACCGAGGCGTGTGGATGGTGTGATTTTGGGCCCAACTGGTATGCCTGTGTTACCCCGACACTTGCTTGGCACAATGGCAAGATTAATACATGAAGGATCACACATTGGTAGGGATGCCATGATTCTGGTATTTCAACAGACTTGGTACAGCAAGAAATTCAGGAAGGTAGCAGAGTCCCTCTGCCAGAGGTGCCTGTCATGTCAACAGATGAACCCGGGCAAGAGGACCATGGTTGAACTGAGCAAGATTGGGAGGTCAGGGGGTCCCTTTATAAAAATACAGGTTGATTTCATCACCATGCCCCGTTGTGAAGGGAAACGATATGTCCTTGTCATTGTTTGTGTATTTTCAAAATGGGTAGAAGCTTACCCTACTCCCAAGAGTGACGCACTGACAGTAGCAAAGTGTTTACTAAAAGAGCTGATACCTAGGTTCGGAATACCATACATTATTGAATCAGACCAAGGTGGACATTTCCACAATGAAATAATGGCTGAACTGTGTAAGGCCTTTGGGATAAGGCAGAAACTTCATTGTGCATACCATCCAGAGGCTTCTGGAATAGTGGAACAAGTAAATGGAACTATCAAAAACAGACTAGCAAAGCTGACAGATGCTACTGGCATGAACTGGGTGAAGGCCCTGCCCCTGGTCCTGATGGGACTAAGAAGTGTTCCAGACCGCAAGACAGGCCTAAGTCCCCATGAAATCATTATGGGAAGAGTGATGAGACAAGCATGGGTGCCAGGAAGCAAACTGTTGAGTATTACTGATGATTTGGTGCTTGAATACTGCAGAAGATTGGGTGACCAAGTGCGTTCTATCTCTCGCCAGATTGGAGACGACGGCATCCTTAATCCAACGACTCCTCTCCACAACTTGGTTCCAGGAGACTGGGTCAAAATAAAGAAGCACACTCGATCAAGCTGTCTGGCACCCAGGTGGGGAAAGAAGCGCCAAGTAATCCTGGTGACAACCACTGCAGTGAAAGTCGCAGGTGTTCCCCAGTGGATCCACGCCGGACACACCCAGAAGGTATTGCCAGACAAAGGATTTGAAGAACCAGGGCAACCAGCAGAGGACTCTGAAGAAGCCAGACCAGTAGCAACTGACAACGAGCAGCCCAGCACCAGTCAGGTTGCAGGAACAGCAGACGTTGGCCCAGGAGTAGTTGACTGCGAACTGCCAAGAAACCAGCCTGCTGAAGAAGTCCAGGAAACTGAGCCAGGAGTAGCTGAAGACGAGCTGCCAAGCATATGGCCAGAAGAATGGATACCGATGATTGATCTGACCGAAGATCCTATCAGAACAAGAGAACGACTTAGTGAAGGTAGAGAGTGGACTAGTCAGGAAAAGCAAGGCACAGGCGAAGAACCTCAGCCACTTGAGATCCAAATCAAAACTGAGGAAGGAGAAGGTCAGACAGGGACAGAGCACGTGATTGATACAGATCCAGTGAATAAGACTGAACAAGTACCCGATACTGAACAGGTACCTGAGACTGAACAAGTACCTGATATTGAACAAGTGCAGGATACAGAGCAAGTGTTCGATACTCCTCCATTAACTCCTGATGTGGATAAGGGACAGACGAGACATAGAGTAATAGTTCGAGCAGAAGAAAATCAAGAGATCGAAGTGCTTGAACAGGATCAGATAGAGTTAGAAAAACGGGTTCAGGAAACAGAAACAGAAACAGAGACAATTGAAAGCCAAAAACAAAATATTCCTGAACAAGGCCAGATTAGCAACCAGGCAGAAGAATTTGATGCTAGCCCTGGAACTAGTCAGATAAGGGAAGTAGGAGAAGAAAGTGGAGAAGAATTACCACAAGATAAAGAGAACAAGAGAAGAAGAAAAGAAAGTGAAGTCCAAGTACCAACTAAGAGAATAAAGAAAAGAAACAACCTTGAGCCTAGGTTTGTAAAAAGACTAAGACTAAGAATAAAGACAGTGGAAGAAAAACGTGCAGAAGCAAGAAGAAGTGCTCGAATAGCAGAGCAGGAAGAAGACTCTTCCAAAAGAAGGAGTGAGCGAATAAAAAGACAAAACAAAAAGTACAAGTCTCCTGAATGGACACTGGTTTTGGAGGAGCTTGAAGATCTTGATATAACTGACGTGAGTGACGGAGAACCTGTCCCAGAGTACTCAGCTGAAGAGGAAGACGAGCCACCGTGAATTTGCACAAAGTAAGCTAATTGTGTAAAACAACAAAGAGGGGTTCAAGAGACTCCTTCTGAGCTAAAATGTCTGATTCAACAGTGAATGGTAGACCTAGTTGCAGCCGTTTTAAGACGTGTTGCAAGGTGTGTATATGTAGTATAGTAGTACTGATAGTTATCTGGATAGGATTAACAATTTTCATTCCCTTTGCTGTAAGTAAAGATACTAACATTGTCCCTACTGAAGTTGTAAATACTGACAGTGAGGAGCTGACAACACAGAGTGTAGAAAGACATGAGAGAGCATTGAGACAAACTAAACGAGACTTAGAAGCATCAGATGAGAAAGGACTACATTATCATGGCATGAAGAACAGGACACATTTAAATGTTTTCGCAAACTTGTTAATACACTATGTAGAGACTATGGAAATTGAGGATTGCTATGTCTGCATGAAGCTACCTACTTCGGTGGCTGAAGGCGTGACATACCATCATCTGCCATTAACTTATGGAATTTCCTGTAGCATTTTAGCTAGTTTATTTTACAAAAGGGGACCGTTACAGTATTATTACTCTAACAATGACGTGATCTTTTCTGAACTACCTATACGTGGGAACTTGAATCCTGTACATACCAAAACTGACACCATAAGATATATGGGAGACTACTTTCTGACTATAGGGAACATTGACATAGCAGACGCACACAGAGATAACTTGACTTGTTCTTTGCGTGAGCAGGAAAAGATGTTCCTGAACATGGCAGAGAAAAGGAGAATTAAAATTCAGAAGAAGGCTAATGACGAAAGTCAGAAAAAGCCAAAATGGGCAGAAAACATGGAAGGCACCTCATCTGGTGGAGCGGGTCCTGCTCTGTTGCTGGATTTTGAAAAGAAAGGCAAGCTATGTCTTCACCGCGAGAAGACTAGCTATTATAATAATGTTTTCATTGGTTCCAGTGAATGCGAACATAATTACAAGGTAATTGGAGGTTGGGGTTTCAAAAATGGGTCAGAGCCTGTGTTTCCTGGAATTTATTATATTTGTGGGGACAAGGCTTATTTCAAATTGCCGGATCACTGGTATGGAAGTTGCTACTTTGGCATTGTCTTCCCGAAAATATACCATGTGAATGGGAAAGCTGGAAGCAATGAAGATACTAATGGCTTAGTGCGTAGTAAAAGAGAAAGTATAGGTGAAATTATGGGTAGTATTTTCAGTGCACTGATACCTGGAGTGGGAGTGGTTCTGAACACTCACAGAATTTGCAAATTGTCTACTATAGTAGATGTGCTGTCTACTGAAACAGCTCATGGATTCCTGCTGGTCAATACTGAAATGGTTGCGATCAGATCAATGGTTTTACAAAATCGACTTGCTCTTGACACCTTATTAGCGAAAGAGGGCGGAGTCTGCCGGATGTTGAAGGCGCAACATTGTTGCACTTATATTCCGGACAAAAGTGTACAGATCAAAAGATATGTGAGAAACATTACTAATTTGGCAAAGGAACTCAAACCACTCGAGGTTGATAGTGCCTGGAAGAGACTGGTAGATGGTCTCTCAAATGTAGGTCATTGGCTTGCTGGCATAGGTAAAAGCTTATTATTCAAAATTCTGATGCCTATTGGTATTATAGGTCTTATTATACTTTCCATTTTCTTATGCTGTAAATACCGCAAGCGCACCAGAAAGCACGAGGTTAATGCAAGAGGGGTGAAACGAAGTGTGGATGAGATTGAATTAGAGGAAGTGAATGATCAGATATACAAAAAGGTGAAGACTTCTCACCCTGCTAAAACTGAAAGAGAAAAGCTAGAACGGTTGCTGGAAGAAATAGAACTTTATAAAGTGTGAAAGAAAGTTGGCATCTGGTTCCATTATAATTTGTGATGATAGTAGATATCATCAAAGAGGGGATTGATGAAGCAAAGCTTCGCATATTTTGCGGCTTGCCGAAATCAAGAACCTCATTTATGTGTAATAAGGTAACCCGTGTATGTTTTACTAACGTTTATATTAAGTTTGAGTAAAGTTTGAGACGCTTGCCTATGTGTATTTCTAATGAAATTAATCCATGTCCTCTAAAAATGGCCGCCGCTTGTATTTTAGTTACTGCGCATGCGTCAGCCACACTCACGTGTCCTGACGCGTCTGCAGAAATGGAGGGAAAGTTATGCGCATGCGTAATTCATAGCTGTGCTTATCATGTGGTACTGCTCGTGCCACTGCTCTTGTATTTCGTCTAAATGTAGCTAACATTTAAATTGCATAAGTTTATTTCTTGATGATGAGTTAAAAGTACAAACCCTGCGATGATTTTTCATAATGACATTATTATGTATTAATTTGTTTTCGCTTACTTTTCATGTACCGCGGGCAATGGGGGTCTGAGTGAGAGGAGAGCCATATTGGAGGTCCCTTCTGCGCCTGTGCGACATTCGGCAGCACGAGGGACCTTGGCTGATGGAACATAGCCAGCTGGCAGTGATGGGCGAGATGCTCCTGAGAAAGTCACCTCTGCCCTGCGAGAACAGCGAATGTGGCTTCTTATATGTTACATTGTATTGATGTGCTACTGTTAGCTCATGGGAACCCAAACATGCTAGGCGGTCCCAAAATATGTAAATGAAGGCTTCAAATCGTATATTGTGATTGGTGTGTTACCCAAATCCTACCTTAGGACCAATCGAAATTGAGGGATTCTGACACTTTGCAACATTGGGGGGTGGTACACTGTCCCAAAACTGTATATCTACCCTGGGTTCACCTAGTGAACCGTCCGACTTGTCTGGTTTAGCTGACCTGTCACTGACCCAACGCACTCAATAGGTGACTGAAAATACAGAGAGCTGCGGAGCACTCTGTCCGAATTTGACCATAGACTAAGGTTTTACTGAACCTTAAAGTGCTGGCAAGGCACTTAGCTGGGAGTTCGCTGACCCAATCGGGGTCTTGATCTATATCTGCAGAGCGGGTGGAGCGCAGGCGTTGCTTCCTAACTGTGGGTTCCGGTCCTGTCCTGAAGAGGGTCCTGTCCTGAGGGTTTGCTGTCCTGTCCTGAGGTCCTGTCCTGACTCTTATTCCGAGGGTATCCTGTCCTGTCCTGGGTGTCCATTCTGCACCTGCTGTCCTTTGAGGGGTATCCTTCCTTGAGGGTTTCCTGACTTTAACTGACCCGTGGCCAGGGTTTGGTTTCCACACCTTTCTAGGTAAATACTGCTCCGAAATCTCTTGAAATTCTTGCACCTTCTGAATTTCTAACTTTTGCTTCAATAAAGTTCAACATTGCAAATGTGATATTTTCCATGCCTTTCCGCAACTATTGAAAGTCATTTAAAATTTTGCAAAGTTATTTCTATGTCTTCTCATTTGTTAGAAATTATATTTTGCATAGCAGTGTGTCATTTCCTGATATGGTCTAGAACTTCGTTGCCTAGGTTGTTCAAAGGCCCTTTCACCTTAAGTGAAGCGTGTTATTCATTATAAGTTCTTCTATAATCACACACACTTAGTCTATCACTGTTTTAGATAATACTGACTTGCATAAGTATCTTTTCTCGTTACATTTTATTAGTACTTTGATGATTACTCTGCCATTATTTCTTTATGCATATGTGATTTACATTATCTTGGTTATTGATTGCCTTATTTTACTGTATCTCATGCAAGAAAATACTGAACTTTAGATAAACATTTTAAAAACTTCCAGTTGTCCGTGGTCATTTACACAGTATTTGAATATTATTGGTTGGGTTTGTATTTTGTTGCCTTTCCTTTACAGCTAGCTCCCTGATTCATTGTGGTCATTAGGCACCTGCATCAGTGGATGGTAAGTCGGGTGCACTGAGAATTGGTAGCAGGGAACACACACACACCAAATTGGTAGAGCTCGTGAAGTCACCTGATCGATGTATATGGTGATTTGAAAAGTATATGGGCCCTGAAGCCGGAAACGGCGAAAACTATTGGTCGGGTGGCCTCGCGCGCTCTATCAAAACCACCACGGTGACATCCGGATCTTGGCGCCTTGTGCTGGTTCCGGCCTATTCACACATCGGTCCGCTACTGACGCCATCTCACAGGCCAACGGGGCGCCCCACGCCGACTTTCAACATTGTAGGATGGCCACACCAGTGTGGCAACTTACTAGACACCACCTCGGTGCCATCCGGATCTTGGCGCGTTGTGCTGCCTTCGGCCTATTCGCACATCGGTCCGCTACTGACGCAAACTCACAGGCCAACGGGGCGCCCCACGCCGACTTTCAGCATTGTAGGATGGCCACACCAGTGCTGCAACTTGCTGGACACCACCTCGGTGCCATCCGGATCTTGGCGCGTTATGTTGTCTTCGGCCTATTCGCACATCGGTCCGCTACTGACGCCGCCTCACGTGCCAATGTATTTTCTCCGCATTTTATACCCTATGCCGCATAACAGGTCATGTGACTTGTTTATAAAACTTTTCATTGGTTCATTTTACTTTTGGTTTCCTAATGATGGAAGGCTTGATCATATGACCTAAAAACAACACTTCATTGGATGAAAACTTTTTTTTTTTCCCAAACGATTAAAGCCCCACCTTGCTTCTGGATGTTTCAGACTGAAGCTGGCGTCAGCATGAGAGCACCACCATCTCGTAGCTCCGTCGTGGTCATTCCGCGACCAATCATGGCAGCCGCTCCCCACCAGAAGCCTACAGGAGTCGGGGGCCCCCAAAACTTTTGATGAATCCTCAAGGCGGAGGGGACGCTTTCGAGAATGGGGTCCAAGACCTAGCAGACAAGCGTCCAATTTCCAAGGTGTCCCAGGGCCATTTCAGTGGACCAGGCCCAAAAAGGAAACAGCCTGCCGCCATTTTGAGAGTCCTGTGACAGCCGCCTATCGCTGCACCGCAAGAGTGGGCGCAACTCAGCTGAATTGCGGCTTTTGACACAGTGGACCAAAAGCGGACGGAATGGCAACTGAAACGGTAAAGGGGCGCCCCACTACAACAGACAAGACTCCACCTGGAGAGGCCCGTTCACGCCGCCTCCCCCGGGGCGCCCCACGCCGTTATTCGGAGCAGCATTGTAGGATACCAAAACCAGTGCGGCAACTTACTGGACATCACCTTGGTGCCATCGTTCTGCTGCCTTGGAACTATTCGCACAACAGTTTGCTACTGATGACCCACCCCCCGCGACGCCCCACGCCAGAAATCTGGACGTTGTGCTGCGTTGGGACTATTCACACAGCCGACCGCTACTTCGTTGTTTTTCCCTAAAAATGTTTATATGTTATTACTATTTTTGTTTTCTTGTATATATTTATAAGTTATTAAAGTTTTATAATCCTACTACTTTGTTGGAGTGCTATATATTTTTAATGTGACACATAATTGTAAAAACTTTGATGTACAAAGAGTCATCCCTGGAATCTTCCGCTTCAGGCTCGGTCCCCTCCCCAATCACAATACAGGATGGTTTTCAGATAATAGGAACGCGTCTGCTGTGACGGATCTCATCGAGTGTGGGCCTTGATCTACTAGAACTCCTTTGAAGAGGGGTGATTCTTTACAGCTGGGGCCATAAACTACATCTGCAGGGCTAGCTGATACCCTGGGACCGGCCTGGACAATCGGACACAGAGGAAAAGGAGTGTCAGAGGGTGCGGTAGTGAATAGGGTGAAAGGGAGGTGTCGGGCGGGCACAGGGTGTGATTCTCAGGGAAGAGCAGCCCAGATGGGGGGTGGTTTATTACCCATGCATAAGACAGAGAGCGGGGGTGACCACTGCCTGGGGGAGATGCTTGCGAGGGTGGGGAGCCATGCTAAGGATCGACAGCGTGCACAGAGTGGGTCTGGTCAAGGCATCTAAAATGACTGCCGTGCACGACAAAAGTGTGGCATTTGAAAAAAGGCAAGATGGCGCAGACAATGTTTTTCAACACTTCCTGATTTCCTTCGAATCGAACGTTAACAGACGTTGGGGCATATTACCAAAGTTAAGCGATATTTATCCCTAACGATGCTTAGCAACGATTTTTTTACCGCTAAGCATCGTCAGAAATTTTCGCAGATAAACCTTGCTATTATCAAGGTTTATCGCAAATACGATAAAAAACGACCGCAATGCATTAATATCGCTGAAAACTCAGCGATATTCATGCATTACCGAGCTAATGCTCTTAGCCATGTTATCCACCTCCCATTGGATAACATGGCTAAGAACTGCTCAGGGCAGGTGCTAGCTTTTGGAGATATTCGCGCTTATCGCGAATATTTCCAAAAGTTGATAATAGGAGATAGCGATGTTAGCGACTGTTTCCAGTCGCTAACATCTTGGCATGCCCACTTTGCATGTCATTAGTGATAAATATCACTCACATGCAAAGTGGGGCCCAAGATGGTCGCTATCTCCTACTAGCCGTCGCTAACTGGTGTTAGCAACAGCTAGGTAATACAGATATAATTTTATCTCCGCGAAGCGGAGCGCTGTTACAGATATATATCTTGTTTTTGAACGTTAATTTCTCAAAATCCACTGAAGCACATATATTGAGACCTAGCAAAGGCACATCGAGCTACCAGTCCCTACAATTTTGCCAAGTTTCGTGCAAATCCATTCAGCCGTTCGATTATTATTATTATTTTTTTTTTTGCCCCGCGGGGCCCTTTTAAAACCTCCACATCAAACCTAAGAGGTCAAGGAGGATCTACTATGCCCCCTTATGGTCATTTGCCCCTTCGCTTTGGCCTCCTCTTGTCTCTCGATCCTACCGAGAGACAAGATGGCGGCCGCTACGGACTGTTTGCAATGTTTACAGACGCCGGAGAACCAATCAGCTTCGCAAACCTCCGTTACGCGAAGCGGAGCGCTGTTACAGATATATATCTTTTTTTGAACGTTAATTTCTCAAAATCCACTGGAGCACATATATTGAGACCTAGCAAAGGCACATCGGGCTACCAGTCCCTAATATTTTACCAAGTTTCGTGCAAATCCATTCAGCCGTTCGATTATTATTATTATTATATTTTTTTGCCCCGCGGGACCCTTTTAAAACCTCCACATCAAACCTAGGGGGTCAGCGAGGATCTACTATGCCCCCTTATGGTCATTTGCCCCTTCGCTTTGGCCTCCTCTTGTCTCACGATCCTACCGAGAGACAAGATGGTGGCCGCTACGGACTGTTTGGAATGTTCACAGACGCCGGAGAACCAATCAGCTTCGCTTCACAAAGCTCCGTACCGCGAAAAGTCCGCGAACCGGAGCGCTGCCCGGTCCGCTGTTACAGATATATATCTTTTTTTGAACGTTAATTTCTCAAAATCCACTGGAGCACATATATTGAGACCTAGCAAAGGCACATCGGGCTACCAGTCCCTACAATTTTGCCAAGTTTCGTGCAAATCCATTCAGCCGTTCGGGCTAAAAGTGAGGCCAACCGCCCTATGGAAAACTCAATGTTAAAAACACGTTTTGGGACCCCCCTTTTTTCTCGGCCCCCCCTTGACGAACCCCCCCCCAAATTTTTAAGGGCTGCTCAGAAACAAAATGTGCCATTTTCCTGAAAATTTCAGCCAATTCCGTCCACAAACGCCAAAGTTATTAGACATAGAATTTTCAAAAATCCCATAGAGAAAAAAATCCTAACTATATATACCTACTGGCGACCGCCAGTAGGTAATATATATATATATATATATATATATATATTCCAATAGTACCCTGTCATGCAGGACCTAGGCTGTTTACAGATAACATATACCGTGGGTCTGGTGGCAGACTGACTGTGTACACCCCCGCTGAATATGTTAACCTTCAGGTGAAAGGTTTAGTCCATAAAAGGCTGCAGTCCTTATAAGGCGTGATGTACTTATAAGTCATTCTGTCCTTATTTGGAGTTATGTCCTTATAAGGCTCGTTCATATGAAACAACGGGAGCTCATTTAGAGAAAGAGTGCGTTGTTCCTTGGAGCTATATTAGGGTACCGATATGAAATATAACATCTGTTCCTACTGGATCTGAAAAGAGCTAATTGATATGAATGAGTTGGTTTTGTGTGTTCCATGTAGAGGTAACACGAAGGCCCTATATCATTCCATCTCCCATTTACCATCCCATTCCCTTTCCCTTTCGTGTGATCAGTTGAATGGTCCTGTACCTGTCCAGCCTCTTCTTTGGTGAAGAAGTTGACTGAGAGAACATTGTGAACATTGTGAATGTGTGACTGTGTGACGGCTCCTTGACTGGCAAATGCTGTGCTCTGCAGGGACAGATATGTGACAGCTGTGCTCTTGCACTGGAGAATTATAGCTGACGTCCACCTTTATGCCCTGATTTTGACAGACTTATCCCAAGTTCCCTGCAGTTTTCCATGGACACGTTCCACAAGCTTTACCTGGCCAAATGTATCCATGACAAACCCTGAGAGTGCAGTAGTGTTACTTTGTTTGGCAGTACCCGATAGATCAGAAATTTAGTTTTTGTGCAAAATCAAATGTACATCAAGACTTGCAATGAAGGTGTCGGTGGTGTCACAATTAAGCCACTATGGGATGTTCAGGCCTTGCTAATATGAAATGTGAGCTCTAATTTAGAATGAGTTCTACTTTGTAAATGACATTCTACGTTTGGAATGAGAGTTCTAATTAGGAAATAAAAGAATTCCATTAGAATGCAGATTGGAACCACACTTCTAATTTGGATAGTCAGAACTGTGTTTGGAATGCAAATTCTACCCTTGGAATGCCTCTTGCGCAAAACATAAGATGGTTTTTTCAGGTTCAAGGAGCAGCTGTGTATGATGTCTAAGGTTCATTTTGTGAGTAGTAATGAGCTGATTCTAAGGCTGCAGTTTTGTTGGGCACCTCGTCTCCCCTGTGTACCCAGAACTACCTTCTATTGACTGGATGGGTGCAATGCTCTTGAAGCTGTGTAGAGTCACCCAAGGAGTCTAGGGCAAGCCAGGCCAGCACAGAGGCATTCACACAGATGAAGACTCAGAGCCCAGCCCTAAGGCCACTGCCAGGCTCTGCCAGTCAGTGCAGAAGAAAGATGCAGGGTGCCTTCTAATTCCTAGATCCCACCCTGCCATTTGAATACCTGAATCACACCTGTGAAATGGGCAGAGCAGATAGGAGGGAACAGAATGAAACTCTGCGCATTCCTGTGCCGGGCACGAGGCCCGTCTCACCAGCGCCTTCACAGATTCTGTTGCGATGGGTTTGAAGGACATTCTTTTTGGCAGCGACATTGATAGATGACTATTGTTAATTATTGACCACTGTGGCTACAACATCTGTAGAATAATTAAGACAAAGAGAAATTCTGAAACAAATCCTCTGACAGCTTCTGTCTGTCTAGGCAGGTTCAAAATAAAAATCTGTAAGCAAAGAAGAGAACACAGGAAACCGTAATAATGAGTTCATTGCAACTGACTTCCTTCCCTGAATCTCTTGCTTCTGTGATGTCATGTTACAGACGGGCTGACACCTATCAACATACTGTAAGACTGGTCTCTCCATGCAGCCTTGAGTGTCATCAGCGTTTCCATCAATCCCTTGTGACATCAGGTACTATGTCACATCCCGGGTCCTGGCAGGCTTGTGACATCATGGACCTCATCACCCCCCTGGCAGACATTATGACATCATTCACCACTTAGCTATATATAGAGCCCTAGCCAGGGCTGCCTGCAGTGTGTGGGCTAGCCTAGGAATGGTGTGAGTGCCTATGAATGGTGTGAGTGCGGTGTGAATGAGGGCACTCAGACTGACATCAGACAGACAGGATGGCCACAACAGCTCTACTTCTCCGAGGACTGAATGGTGGCTTGCCTGGTTCCTTCAGGGGGGGGGATCAGGAAGAACCTCGTGTCTGCCCAGTGATTGCTTGGTTCCTTCAGAGAGGAGAAATCGACAAACACCAGGCAGGGCGCAGTACCGATGAGAAGACAGTCATGCACTGTGAGTTGGGGGTGCACGGACCAGTCGGTGTGGTATGGCCAAACAACAAGCTATTTTCCAGGTTCTCCAGTAGGCAAATTGAGTTTTGCCCTGAGCTCGACGAACCCAAGCACCACCTTATCTGGAGCTGGTCACCGGTTGTCAACAGGTCTGATGGGAAGAAGGGTAGCCCTTGAATGACGTGTGAATGGTATGAATGCAGCCGCGGGGTAGTGGGAGTACCGGCCGGGCGTTGACGTGGGGAGGGGGAGGGGCATGGTGCGAGGTAGTAATGTATGGATCACAGAGTTTAACAGGTAAGTAAACATATACATAAATAAAAAGAATTTTGTTGTGTGCACTGCATCACCAAATGCGATGCAGTGCGCGCAACAAAAGGAGTTTTATTTATTTCTATGTTTACTTACCTGTTAAACTCCGTAATACATGCATTACTACCCCCCACCCTGCCCCTCCCCCTCCCACGTCACCACCAGGCCGGTACTCCCACTACCCCGCGGCTGGTGTGAATGTCCAGTAGCAAAGGTCAAAACCTTGGCGTGGTGCTACTGCTCACAAGTTTACCCATGAACTTGTGCTAATTTGACCTATTTTGGATGAAAGTGGATGGTGCATTGGCTTTGATTTCTTTGTCTTTCTGTTCTGTGTTTTTCTCCTAACTGCTTTCTTCTCCTTTCATGTTGCCTTTCTCACTTTTGCTTTCTAAATCTCACTTCATTCTCTTCATACAGTCTTTTATTCCTTCATTGTTCAATTCTATGGGTTTTGCCTTCTCATTTGTTTAGTCTTATATTTTATTCTTTCATCCTGTATAGGCTTCCAACTTTCCTCATTGCTTTTTATAATATTTTCTTTCCTTATTCTTACTGTATCCTTTCTCTTATTCCAACTTCCATACTTTCTCTTTATTTCCTGCTTCTTTATGTTGTCTTTATATTTTATCCTTTCTGACATTTTATTTGTTTTCATATTGTTCCTTTTATCACTCTTTACTTCATTACCTTCTGGCATCAATACTTCTCAATTTGTTTTATTTTAGGTGTTTCCTTTTACAAATGGGACGATGATATTTTAATTTGTTAGGGGATGACTTTTGAATCCCCAATAGAATGGGGCCCCTAGAAGATGTGATAGCAATGTTAGGCGTTGCCACCACCTTGTGAGCAGTGAACCCTGTCCTGGCACCATTGAGCTGTATATTATATCTGTTCTGCATCTTACCAGAGTAGCTGTTTGAGTTACATGAATCAAGAAGACGAAACTGGACAAAAGAACCTACTTAAGACCTTGTGTTCAACAGAAGTAGAAAGACACTGAAAGATGCTAAGACCAAATATACATTTTTGAAAGTCCTGCACTTGTCCTTAGAGGGGACAAGGTCTGAGAGGAGCTTCTCGGCACTGCAAGAGCTGTGAGGTATAAAGAGGAGTGGACAGTAAACCTTTGAGCTATTCTGAGTCTGCAGTGAAAGTGGCCACTTACACTTCTTTATTGTATAGCCTGCTTTGATTTTTAGACCATGTGTAGAGTCTCATTGCTGTAATGAGAAATGTGTAGAGGTGTTGGAACCTCTGTAAAGCAAGTCAGGATTAGGCCCTGATACAGTATCCAGGAAATAAGCACTGGTAAAGCCAATCAGTCTGAAACTAGCTGGCAGTCTTTTGATTTTGCCAATTCTTGTTTTGTTTTCTTATTTTTGTTTTATAGTAGGGAATGTTTTTTTTCTTACTCTCACCACTTTTCTTACTTCTGTTTTCTTGTCTTCCACCTCGGTTCAAACCTGGTTTGTTTGTGTTTGCCTTCAGAGAGGACATAGTCTGGCAGTTCAACTGGATGGTTCCCATGAGGAGCAGGGTCAAGACTGATTTGCCAAAGGCAAGGTCTAAAAGCGAGGTGGCATGGTGAGCAAAAGAATCATTGGTGGGAATGCTACCCGCATGAGTGCCCGTGGTTAGATTACTTTCAAGCATTCCTCCCATCACCTTTTGAGAGAACTTTACAGGGACCAATTGCACGAAGCTTATATTTTCAATCCTAGATACCCACATAGCCATAAATTGAAAATGTTGCTTCAGTATATTCATAATGATTTTGATATTTGGAGGGGAACTGAGGAAATACTTTTGCCACTAGTTTTATCGCTCAACTGCAATCCTGACTTACAGATCGCACTTGAATGCAGATATAAAAAGACAATTGTATGAAAAAAAGTATCTTAAGATCAGGACCAAAAGCAGAGAGTTTCAGTACTGTCTTATGCAAACCTGCCAAGTAAAACTCAATCGCAATACCGAAGCTTTCATTCCAGGGCGGTGAGAGGTAACTTGCCCTTGTTCTGCTTCTCTGGTTTGGTGGATGTGATTAATTATGAGTGACGTCTTGGATTGAGATTCCTGTGTGATAAAGTGTGGTTTCTGTATGGTAGAAGTATGTGGTCTTGCAGTGGAGCCTTACAGTGCAATACCGATAAAATATGCAAAGATGGAACCCGGGTACTCTCTCAGTAGACCTCCTCTCAGTATACTCTCCAAGTAAACCTTTTATCAGTCCTGGTGGAGTGACAAAGAGCATACAGGCTACTTGGAGGAACAATTGTGAAGCTTTTCAAAACAGCAACATGAACAAGGAGTTATTGACACACATTGAGATAATTCCAACACAACTTTAGAAAAATTGCTCTGATTTTGATATTGTTTTAGATACAAAAATGAAATTATTACATACAGTATGACCGGAGCTATCAGTTTTCAAGCAATAAATAAATCAATACTTTGCAATGCGAAAAATATTAAGGTTATGTTCAGTGGGAAAAACATATATATGCAGTTGATACTTTAAAGGGTGAGTTCAACGGAACCCACTCGGAGTAAAGGTCTCTGAAGGTCTAAGGTCAGTTCATAACAGCTAGCACAATTTTACTTCTGTAAAGTGAATGAGGTGCAGAGGTGCAGTTTCAGCCGTCAAACGGAGCAGTAAATCAGAATTGCGGTGTTGAAATAGTTACTTCAGCACAATGGTACTTGCACGGGTGAGTTGAGCAAAACCCTATAGAATTAAAGCAAGGAGATGGTCCTGGACCAATCTACCTCACTCAGGGGCTCGGGTGTAGAGGTGCTCTTGGCTACCCGTGGTGCTGAACAGGCTCTGTGGCCAGAAGAACTGGCAGGTGTGCCAAGAAAGGGTCAAAACTAATGCAGGATCTTTATGATGGAGCCACAGGAGTGGTTGGTTCTTTGAGCAGATATATCTCTGCTTTCTAAGCATTCAATCAAGCAGGTTGTCATTGAACTAAAAAACAACAAGCCTTGGTATCTTCAAGCACTCTGGTTAGAGAAATCTTTATCCAGAGGACCAGGGGAATGGTGTAGAAAGCTGAGCCTCACTGAGGGTAGGGACAACAGTTCCCAGAAGCCACCTACACAAGGACATGGAGCAGACATGTCAGGTGGCTTGGGGTGTAAGACTTTAAGGTTGTGGACTTTGCAGTTTGTGCGTGCCAACTGCGGGGGACTAGATCCTCTAAACCAAGGGAGTTCTTGTGATGTCTGGGGTTTTTAGAGGGGTTCACATTCCTTTGCTAACTAGACTCTTGCCATGACCGAGTTGCAATCCAGCGAGTACTGGGTGGCTACCACAGGTGCACCTCTCTTTGTGGCGTCCTGCTATGTTGTGTAACGGGTCTCTTGGTATCATGATGAACCTGAGGTTCTGGTGTCTGGGGTGCCCCTTAAATCCTAGACTTAGGGAATGTTAGTGGGTGTGAGGCCTCATAGTCAATTGGAATCATGTCCTGTGGCTAATCCGCCTCAGTAGTAACAACATCCTGATGTTGTATGTCACTAAAGTTAGTCAGAACCTGTTTCAGCCTAATTTCAAGATTGCCAGAGCCATCATCAGTCGTTCACCTCTGCTGCCAGCCCCTGGAGGTGGGGTCAGCCTTGTGGAGGTGCATGCCTCCTGCATAGTGAATTTCCAGTCTGCCCATGAAAAACAGTGCCTGGGGCAGGGGAAGGGTTTGTCCTCGTGCTGGGGACTGTTACATTGACCAGTGTCACGAATGAAGCCTGTGAGGCTCACTGCATTGCCTGTTCAATTCACTAATCATCATGTGTGGGCGGAGGTGTCACCTCCGGCTCACACAGGTCCATTGTCTCCGACCTCCGGGAGCAACACAAACTTCCAAGCATGAGGTCAGACTTATGTGTGGGCAGCAAGGCTTCGAAAAAGTCAGCCAAGACATGGGAACACTGGTTAAATTAGGTGGGCAGTTTCTGAAGTGTCATCTAAGTAGACGCTGGTTACACCTCACCAACACCAGTGGGTCAAGGATTAAAAAGAACACACTTGAAAGAAATCAGCTGGGCCATCATGGAGCTGGACATAGAGGTAATGTCCCAATGCCAGCCCATGTTATCTGATGGGGGCAACAATCACCTGCGGTGGAATTACGTTTAGAACACTACCACTTGGCACTATTTTAATACCGATAAATATGATGTTGAGATACACCAAGATATATGTATATTACATTTCACCTTTGTAGACACACTATTGTGAAACCTTAAATGAGGGATGAAGTTCACTGCACAAATCTAATTATTATTATTGTCCTGTAAACGACAAAGGTATCAAACTAGAAAAAATCGTTGCAACCTGACTAGGGTTTCGACATGGTCATATGGGTGCTGTTTAACACCAATTGTTGTATGTCAGTTGTGCTTAACTTTCAATCGAATGCAGAACATTCACAGTCACTTCAAACCGGGACCCAATCGTTCACCCCGATAAAAGTACGAAATCATAAAACTCCACCACATGTATATGGGCTGACATCCTCGTGGCAAGGACTCCAACGATGCAGACTCTCCAGCTCCCCTCAGGTGCACTAGGCAACTGTTCACAGCACAGCAACGCAGGATCATTTCACAGATCTGATGACAGCACTTTCAAACACAAGTGGATTGTGCAAAAGTCAGATATCCACATACCTTTTTAGACAAGTAGCAGGCAGATTCCAAGTTAATCAAATCAAATCACCTCCTTTTGTTGGATGCGTGTAAGGCAGAGAGTCTCAACATCAAGTTGCAAATTCCATGTAATAGCAGCTTTAAAGAAGCAGGTGACAACATAAACATCTAACGTTTAGGTGTGCTGTAAGATGTCCTAAACCCAACTTACTTCTGGCCGTCGGTTGTTGTAGACACCGGTGGGGCACTTAAGAGTTTGGGCATGAGGTTGAGATAGTTTCTTCTGTTGCAATATCTTTTTGATCACGCGTGCTTTCTTTCCTTAAATCGTCGCCAGTGTAAAATCCAATAATTGAAAGGTGACTTCTTATTTGCTGTGTCAGGATGTATGTTTATTCTTGGTAATCAAATAATCAAGTACAGTATTTAGATAAGGTAGTAATCCAGGTTTCAGTAAAGGTTAAGATAAAGGCCCCACCCGGAGCAGCTGCCCTGCTGCTCAGCCTCCAAGGTAACGGACAGTACACTTCAAGATACACAGATAGAGCTAAGGATGACATCATAGAGACAGGCTGAGCAGCAGAGTACAAGAGACTAAGAAAGGACAAGACAGAGAGAAGAGCAGGGAGAAGCAGGATACAACACAGCTGCAGAGGTGCACTTTCAGCTGTCAAACGGAGCTGTAAATCAGAATTGCGCTGTTGAAATAGTTACTTTAGCACAATAGTACTTGCATGGGTGAGATGAGCAAAACCCTTTAGAATTAAAGCAAGGAGCTGGTCCTTGACCAATCTACCTCGCTCAGGGGCTCGGTGTAGAGGTGCTCTTGGCTACCCGTGGTGCTGAACAGGATCTCTGGCCAGAAGAACTGGCAGGTGTGCCAAGAAAGGGTCAAAACTAATGCAGGATCTTTATGATGGAGCCACAGGAGTGGTTGTGATTGAGCAAGGATTCGTACGTAGAGCGACTTGCTTGTACTCAGCCCTCTCCTTTAACTCATAATGTACTAATAAACATGTTTTGTGTACTAATATTTGCACCCCACAAAGACACTTGTATCTATGGGAAGCTTTTCAATGTGCTTTTACTAAGGTTAATCCGCCCGCATTAAAATGGCTGCTGCTACGCGGGATTTGTCACCGCGCATGTGTCTGTCACATTCACGTGACATGACGAATTCTCTGCTTTGGAGGGAATCTTTTGCTTCTGCGCACTAGAACTAAGATGTCTGCTCTGTGTTACAGCATGCATGAAGCTTGCACTGCTGCTTTTGCTAAGCTGTTCGTTCTGCTTAACCTATAATGCAATAGTTAAAGTAAAGTAATGGGAATAGAGTAGAGATAAGTGGTATACAGTGCATTCATTTATTCCGTGTCCTAAAACTGTTTCTTTTCTATTTTTATGAAACGACAATCTTGGGCCTGGGAGGTGCTATTACTCCATCTTGAAAGCCCACATCGCGCATGTCCAATTTCAGAAGGAACTGAAGTCGTTTAACCTTGAAGCAATGCCAAGCTACAGTACACTGGAAGATGCGCCTGGGAAAATGACCGGCTGACCCTAGGCGGAAGAAAATTATTAACAATGTATTTCTATAAGAACATCCATTGTTGGGTGGAAAAAAGATGCGTGGGAAAATTAAATTTGATGGGCGGGAACGTTATTAAAATATTCAGAAGCAGAAGTTTCATTTTGGTATGGTGTGATGACCTCTCCCCGTCTCTTGTCCAATCAAATTTGAGTATCCTTATACTTGCAACATTGGGGGTGGTACACTGACCTGGAAAAGAGTATAACTAGGTTAGGCTTAGTTAGTTAATTTGTCCGACTTGATCGAATAGCTGACCTGTCACTGACCCAACGCACTCAATAGGTGACCAAGAGCAGGGGTGCTGCGGAGCACTCTGTCAGAAGATTCTATAACCCAATTGGGATTTGGGAGTAAGGGTGCTGGCGGAGCACTCTGTCGGAATGTTCGATGACCCAATCAGGGTTCTGGCTGTTAGCTGCAGAGAGGGTTGTAGCGCTGGCGTAGCAACTTTAACTGCGGGTGCTAGTCTTAGCCTATGGAGGTCCTGTCCTGATCCAATCTGGTTGCACCTGTCCTGATTTCTGGTCGGCACCTGTCGTCTGTGCTGGCACTTGCACTTTGGGCTCTATCCTTTGACTAATCCGTGGCCAGGGTTAGTTCTTCACACCATTCTAGGTAAATATTCAATGTGGGTATGTCATTGTACTGTTTCCTTTTCTCTCCCCACCCTTTAATTGTTAAATGCGTAGAGACTACCTTACTAAATCTTTGCATATTTTCATTTTAATCGTTATCTTCCTGATTGAAAATGTTCTATTTAAGGTATTTTAGATAAAGAGTTTAAACACTTCCCGAGTTTGTCGTTATTATATGAGTACAATGTTATTTTCTACCAATGACTCTAACTCCCTTGATCCCTTAGGACTTTAGGTATCGTTGACAAGGATTGGTAAGTCAATGGTATAGGTCCTAAATGAAATTCATAGATCACTGATTAGAGTAAAACTGCGCAGGTTATCTGATTAAACTCACTACACGTTTATGTTGTTTTAGGGTCCAGGTGAGTATGGTAATCGGAGTCTGGTGACCTGTGCGCTCTATCAGTTGCTTCTTTGAGCAGATATATCTCTGCTTTCTAAGCATTCAATCAAGAAGGTTGTCATTGAACTAAAAAACAGCAAGCCTTGGTATCTTCAACCACTCTGGTTAGAGAAATCTTTATCCAGAGGGCCAGGGGAATGGTGTAGAAAGCTGAGCCTCACTGAGGGTTGGGACAAAAGTTCCCAGAAGCCACCTACACAAGGATTTGGAGCAGCCATGTCAGGTGGCTTGGGGTGTAAGACTTTAAGGTTGTGGACTTTGTAATTTGAGCGAGCCAACTGCGGGGGACTAGATCCTCTAAACCAAGGGAGTTCTTGTGATGTCTGGGGTTTGTAGAGGGGTTCACATTCCTTTGCTAACTAGACTCTTGCCATGACCTAGTTGAAATCCAGTGAGTACAGGGCGGCTACCACAGGTGCACCTCTCTTCGTGGAGTCCTGCTACGTTGTGTAACGGATCTCTTGGTATCATGATGAACCTGAGGTTCTGGTGTTTGGGGTGTCCCTTAAATCCTAGACTTAGGGAATGTTAGTGGGTGTGAGGCCTCATAGTCAATTGGAATCATGTCCTGTGGCTAATCCGCCTCAGTAGTAACAACATCCTGATGTTGTATGTCACTAAAGTTAGTCAGAACCTGTTTCAGCCTAAATTCAAGATTGCCAGAACCATCATCAGTGGTTCACTTCAGCTGCCAGCCCCTGGAGGTGGGGTCAGCCTTGTGGAGGTGCATGCCTCCTGCATAGTGAATTTCCCGTCTGCCCATGAAATACAGTGCCTGGGGCAGGGGAAGGGTTTGTCCTCGAGCTGGGGACTGTTACATTGACCAGTGTCATGAATGAAGCCTGTGAGGCTCACTTCATTGCCAGTTCAATTCACTAATCATCATGTGTGGGTGATGGTGTCACCTCCGGCTCACACAGGTCCATTGTCTCCGACCTCCGGGAGCAACACAAACTTCCAAGCATGAGGTCAGACTTATGTGTGGGCAGCAAGGCTTCGAAAAAGTCAGCAAAGACATGGGAACACTGGTTAAATTAGGTGGGCAGTTTCTGAAGTGTCACCTAAGTAGACGCTGGAACACACTTGAAAGAAATCAGATGGGCCATCGTGGAGCTGGACATAGAGGTAATGTCCCAATGCCAGCCCAGGTTATCTGATGGGACACCAATCACTTGCGGTGGAATTACGTTTAGAACACTACCACATGGCACTATTTTAATACCGATAAATATGATGTTGAGATACACCAAGATATATGCATCTTATATTTCAACTTTGTAGACACACTATTGTGAAACCTTAAACGAGGGATAAAGTTCACTGCACAAATCTAGTTATTGTTATTGTCCTGTAAATGACAAAGCTATCAAACTAATAAAAACAGTTGCAACCTGACTGGGGTTTCGACATGTTCATATGGGTGCTGTTTATTATATATGCAGAACTACTTCCTTGATTAGGTCAGAGGAGCACTGACACTGCGAAGTCACTGCATGCCAGAATTCCTGCTCAGCGGTTTTCTGTTTTCCGACCGTCCACAAGATGGACAGCCTGATGGCACTCAGAGGGAATGGGAAAGTTAGACTACCCAGCGGGGATTTTGCACATCACCCACCCTAGACAAGACTAGGTTATGGAGCACTATGTAGGAGCACTGTTTTAGTACAATGGTGGACTTTTTATCTTTTTAGCTATTCTCGTAATGGTAATGGCATTATTCTGTTTCCTTTCATTGATCATTACAGCACACATCTTATACTCAAGAATCGTAATGCTTTGGGTACATAAAAGGGGGTGGTGATGGACAGAGTATCTGAATTAAGCAGAACACTCCTACCCAGTCAAAAGATCAGGGCTTGATCCATCACCGTTTTTTAGCTCACTGCACCATCCCAGTTCAGAACCTGGCTACATGCAAATTAGTCTGTCCCTGGCCCAGTGCATCATGGGAACAGGGCAGACCAAACTACCAAGCCAATTCTTTACTGGAAAGGAAACAAGCTTCCGGGGACCGGTTTCTGGCATTACAGCCGTCTTCGGCCCGGCTTGCTTGAATCCTGATGGTGCAGTGAGCAAGGGACTCACATCTGAGTATACCCTACCACACTTGTGGTGGCCAAAATGATTCATAAAAGGGGGTGGTGATGGACAGAGTATCTGAATTAAGCAGAACACTCCTACCCAGTCAAAAGATCAGGGCTTGATCCATCACCGTTTTTTAGCTCACTGCACCATCCCAGTTCAGAACCTGGCTACATGCAAATTAGTCTGTCCCTGGCCCAGTGCATCGTGGGAACAGGGCAGACCAAACTACCAAGCCAATTCTTTACTGGAAAGGAAACAAGCTTCCGGGGACCGGTTTCTGGCATTACAGCCGTCTTCGGCCCGGCTTGCTTGAATCCTGATGGTGCAGTGAGCAAGGGACTCACATCTGAGTATACCCTACCACACTTGTGGTGGCCAAAACGATTCATAAAAGGGGGTGGTGATGGACAGAGTATCTGAATTAAGCAGAACACTCCTACCCAGTCAAAAGATCAGGGCTTGATCCATCACCGTGTTTTAGCTCACTGCACCATCCCAGTTCAGAACCTGGCTACATGCAAATTAGTCTGTCCCTGGCCCAGTGCATCATGGGAACAGGGCAGACCAAACTACCAAGCCAATTCTTTACTGGAAAGGAAACAAGCTTCCGGGGACCGGTTTCTGGCATTACAGCCGTCATCGGCCCGGCTTGCTTGAATCCTGATGGTGCAGTGAGCAAGGGACTCACATCTGAGTATACCCTACCACACTTGTGGTGGCCAAAACGATTCATAAAAGAGGGTGGTGATGGACAGAGTATCTAAATTAAGCAGAAAACTCCTACCCAGTCAAAAGATCAGGGCTTGATCCATCACCGTTTTTTAGCTCACTGCACCATCCCAGTTCAGAACCTGGCTACATGCAAATTAGTCTGTCCCTGGCCCAGTGCATCATGGGAACAGGGCAGAACAAACTACCAAGCCAATTCTTTACTGGAAAGGAAACAAGCTTCAGGGGACCGGTTTCTGGCATTACAGCCGTGTTCGGCCGGCTCGCTTGAATCCTGATGGTGCAGTGAGCAAGGGACTCACATCTGAGTATACCCTACCACACTTGTGGTGGCCAAAACGATTCATAAAAGGGGGTGGTGATGAACAGAGTATCTGAATTAAGCAGAACACTCCTACCGAGTCAAAAGATCAGGGCTTGATCCATCACCGTTTTTTAGCTCACTGCACCATCCCAGTTCAGAACCTGGCTACATGCAAATTAGTCTGTCCCTGGCCCAGTGCATCATGGGAACAGGGCAGACCAAACTACCAAGCCAATTCTTTACTGGAAAGGAAACAAGCTTCCCGGGACCGGTTTCTGGCATTACAGCCGTCTTCGGCCTGGCTTGCTTGAATCCTGATGGTGCAGTGAGCAAGGGACTCACATCTGAGTATACCCTTCTGAGCTGGGATGGGGCAGTGAGCTAAATAACGGTGATGGATCAAGCCCTGATCTTTGGACTGGGTAAGAGTGGTCTGCTTAATTCAGACACTCTGTTCATCACCACCCCCTTTTCTGAACAGTTTTTGGCCACTATAGGTGTGGCAGGGTATACTCAGACATGAGTCCCTTGCTCACTGCTCCATCAGGATTCAAGCAAGCCGGGCCGACGAGGCTGAAATGCCAGAAACCGGTCCCCGGTAGCTTGTCTCCTTTCTGGTGAAGAATTGGCTTGGTAGTTTGGTCTGCCCTGTTCCCATGATGCACTGGGCCAGGGACAGACTAATTTGCATATAGCCAGGTTCTGAGCTGGGATGGGGCAGTGAGCTAAATAACGGTGATGGATCAAGCCCTGATCTTTGGACTGGGTAAGAGTGGTCTGCTTAATTCAGACACTCTGTTCATCACCACCCCCTTTTCTGAATCGTTTTTGGCCACTATAGGTGTGGCAGGGTATACTCAGAGACATGAGTCCCTTGCTCACTGCTCCATCAGGATTCAAGCAAGCCGGGCCGACGAGGCTGAAATGCCAGAAACCGGTCCCCGGTAGCTTGTCTCCTTTCTGGTGAAGAATTGGCTTGGTAGTTTGGTCTGCCCTGTTCCCATGATGCACTGGGCCAGGGACAGACTAATTTGCATATAGCCAGGTTCTGAGCTGGGATGGGGCAGTGAGCTAAATAACGGTGATGGATCAAGCCCTGATCTTTGGACTGGGTAAGAGTGGTCTGCTTAATTCAGACACTCTGTTCATCACCACCCCCTTTTCTGAATCGTTTTTGGCCACTATAGGTGTGGCAGGGTATACTCAGACATGAGTCCCTTGCTCACTGCTCCATCAGGATTCAAGCAAGCCGGGCCGACGAGGCTGAAATGCCAGAAACCGGTCCCCGGTAGCTTGTCTCCTTTCTGATGAAGAATTGGCTTGGTAGTTTGGTCTGCCCTGTTCCCATGATGCACTGGGCCAGGGACAGACTAATTTGCATATAGCCAGGTTCTGAGCTGGGATGGGGCAGTGAGCTAAATAACGGTGATGGATCAAGCCCTGATCTTTGGACTGGGTAAGAGTGGTCTGCTTAATTCAGACACTCTGTTCATCACCACCCCCTTTTCTGAATCGTTTTTGGCCACTATAGGTGTGGCAGGGTATACTCAGACATGAGTCCCTTGCTCACTGCTCCATCAGGATTCAAGCAAGCCGGGCCGACGAGGCTGAAATGCCAGAAACCGGTCCCCGGTAGCTTGTCTCCTTTCTGGTGAAGAATTGGCTTGGTAGTTTGGTCTGCCCTGTTCCCATGATGCACTGGGCCAGGGACATACTAATTTGCATATAGCCAGGTTCTGAGCTGGGATGGGGCAGTGAGCTAAATAATGGTGATAGATCAAGCCCTGATCTTTTGACTGGGTATGAGTGTTCTGTTTAATTCAGATGCTCTGTATATCACCACCCCCTTTTCTGAATCGTTTTGGCCACTATAGGAGTGGCAGGGTATACTCAGACATGAGTCCCTTGCTCACTGCTCCATCAGGATTCAAGCAAGCCGGGCCGACGAGGCTGAAATGCCGAAACCAGTCCCCGGTAGCTTGTCTCCTTTCTGGTGAAGAATTGGCTTGGTAGTTTGGTCTGCCCTGTTCCCATGATGCACTGGGCCAGGGACAGACTAATTTGCATATAGCCAGGTTCTGAGCTGGGATGGGGCAGTGAGCTAAATAACGGTGATGGATCAAGCCCTGATCTTTGGACTGGGTAAGAGGTGTCTGCTTAATTCAGACACTCTGTTCATCACCACCCCCTTTTCTGAATCGTTTTTGGCCACTATAGGTGTGGCAGGGTATACTCAGACATGAGTCCCTTGCTCACTGCTCCATCAGGATTCAAGCAAGCCGGGCCGACGAGGCTGAAATGCCAGAAACCGGTCCCCGGTAGCTTGTCTCCTTTCTGGTGAAGAATTGGCTTGGTAGTTTGGTCTGCCCTGTTCCCATGATGCACTGGGCCAGGGACAGACTAATTTGCATATAGCCAGGTTCTGAGCTGGGATGGGGCAGTGAGCTAAATAACGGTGATGGATCAAGCCCTGATCTTTGGACTGGGTAAGAGTGGTCTGCTTAATTCAGACACTCTGTTCATCACCATCCCCTTTTCTGAATCGTAATGCTTTGGGTATGCATGAGAGTCCAAACAAATAACTCTAGATTTGTTACCATGATTCCTTGGGAAATCTGGTTGGTCATGTCCTGAGGTTCCAAAATCTATCCCCTACGTGGGTAGGTTTGGTGTACCTGTGAGGAGTTGGCTTGGTATATGATGTCCACTATTCTAGTGGGCACCCCGCACCAGTCTAAACAGGTGATGGTTGTAAAGTCAACCTTATAGACCAGCTATCCTAGTGGCAGCATGGACAAAGCAGTCTTAGGCTTAAACTTCAGAGAGCATGTGAAGCCAGCTGTTTTACCATATATAATCCCTTGAATACCAAATGAAAGGACACCACACAAGGTATATATCAAATATATATGTATTTATTACTAACACAACCCCTCTGTACTCTTTATGAGACCAGAGTTCGAGATACAGCACAAGTTACTCAATAAGCATACTATGAGTTGAACAAATACAATTCTGCCCTAGGGGCCTCACGAACCATATACTAAAGAAGTGGTATAAGAACCACTTCGGGAAAGGTGAATAGGCCTAGGGCCTAGAGATTTGCTGGGGCTACCCAAGACGACCAAAGGCTTGGAAGTAGGAGGCCCACAGGATGCGTGTGCCGTGTCTAAACACACATGCGGGTTACCATAGAAAGTCAATGGGAACTTAAAGTTAACAAAGTAGTTGATTTCGGCACTTCCGGGTGGACTACGGGAAAACCCAGTTACACTAGGACACTTGGATAGTTGTTACCCACAGGAGCAATGGAGTGATTGAGTTACCTCACCCAGGGAAGCCGGGTGCATAGGTGTGAAGTTGTGTCGGGTTTCATCGTCGAATCCTATGGAGAGCTGCAAGAAGATGCTGCAGGTGACCAGGAGGAAGTTGTCCGGGTGAATCCAAGAGTGGATCGATGTCGTGAAGAACCTGAAAGCAGAGGGGAAAAAATATGGGTCACCAGCTAGCAACCAGGATGGAACCAGGAAGGAACCAGGCGATGTCGGGAGCAATCCGGTGAAGATGCGAAGATTGTCTCTGCAGCCACATGGACCAGGAGGCATCGACGACAACCAGGAGCTGGATACAGACTGTCCCATGAAGGATCTCACTGTTGGCAGTGTCAGCTTCCGGATTGGAGTCAACAAGCCTTGGCAAAGGCAACCCATGCAGAAAGGGAAGATCGGCTTCTGTTCAGACCAGGTAGGTCTGGGGAGCTTTCCTTGTAGTGTAGTTCCTATTATCCCAATAGGCTCTGCGCATTGGAATAATACCTTCAATAGTAAAGGCCTAGACCAGACGTTAACTAGGTCTACTACTGTCGATATTAGACTTAAAGTTTTGGGTTTGCCAGCTAGCTCAGAGTTCACTAGAAACTTTCTCGAATGTTCAGGAAGGAATTAACTTCCCTGATTAGACAAGAAGGGATTTAGTTTCTGACAACCATAGAACATGACAACTTTGCTCTCCCCTAATCAAGAGTGTATCTCGAGAGTCGTGTGAACAAAAGGCAATTTATTTTACTCAGTCAGTACGTGCATTCTTAGTCTCATCAGAATGTAGAGAAAAGGAAGAGACGGGCGTGTTCAATAAAAAGGTGTTATTTATTGATCAGTCTCTTTTCTCATACAAGAGAAATGGATCGATATTATTGCAATACTTATAGCTAAGTAAAGTGCATACATTAAAAGCAATAGTATGAAATAATACTGTAAAAACATTGATATGGTTTCTAAGCCATAAGATGTTTTAAAATGAATAAAATATATTACATACACATATACATTTGACTAAACGTACTCAACTGGTGTTTCTAAATACGCCTACCCCGTGTACCTGACCTAAGCCTAATACGTGGGCGGGAATAGAAAGTTACAGTTTAAGTTAAGTTTGTTTTTGCCAAGTGAATAACTAAAGAATTCTCTGCGAGGGGTTATTCAGTTCTGTACCTGGAATCTAGGTTGAATGAGGGATGGTATCTCTCTCTCTGGTCTCGATATTCCAGGCTGCCTGCGAGGGCTACCCGGAAGCGCCGGTGCTGGATTTCTCGGCAGGAGAAAGCAGCGCGTCTCGTTCTCAGCGCGTCAGGAAGGCGGGGCTGCGCCAGCGGGGTCTGCTCTGCTCTTCGCTTCGGCAAGTATGGCTGCTCCGTCTCGTCACCACCGCGTGTCTTTGCATAGGGCAATATCGGTAATATTTATACCTTTAAGGTGCCGAGATTGACGTAAGGATGGACATAGATACGTCAATAAGGATGTCATACGACTTGCTCGTTAGCACATTCTTTTGCTGAAGTTCTCGGTGAAATCAAAACAATGGCCGCAGGGTTTTGCCCAGGTTGTCATAGGTTTGATTTGTTATGAGAACTCCGTATGCCTTATCAGGGGCTGGAGGAATATCGCTTGTCTAATTAGATCGCAAGCGTTATGACCTAATCAGATAACACGTTCCTGTGCCGTAGTGTGACTGCGTCAGATAACGGTATCTGCATCATGGGGGTTTTCTGCCTCATGGGCTGACTGCTAGTTAACTTGTTGGTTTGTTTAACCAGAATAGGGTCAGGAATAGGGGGATCGATTCAGAACCTATAGGAATACATCACACCCACTCCACGCTAACTATGGACATATTTACTAATCTATGCATAGTAAAACATACTATAGAGTATAGTGTATACCTTACCACCCCAAAATACATAAATACATAAATGCATTTTGAAATTTTTCAAATATACGGAAGAACTGCAATCATATGTATTGTATGCACTCAAGCTGTAGAAAAATGCCAAAGTAATCACGCATTTGTATACATTATTGCTATTTGGTATATGAGAATTTACACATGAAATGGCTCTTAATACAGAAAAAAAGTTCGAGACCATTCCATCACAGAATAAAATATTTATGAACATACCAGCGGGCAGCTAATGTCTATAAGCTATCTAAAATTTAGAAACCTTAGTTCTCTAAGAATAGTTCTTACTTTAAGCAGAAGATAGTGTCCCGAAAAATATGCAAAAATATTTTGGGGCTGCTGAAAAATTGCTGTCCGTGAACTGGAGGTAAAATTGTTCATGTGACTTTATTTTTAAAGTTGAAGGCCGAATTCAGGGAACGCCGTGTGCGAGCTTGCTCAAAAGTCTCTATTTCTGCTCTGGTGAGAACATCATATCATTTAGGCTTTTGAAAAAGCTGTCAACAGCTTCCTGGGAAAGTTCCACTAACTCGGAAAAAGGTGTAACCATGCATTCGTGCGCATGATTGTCTCCATTGACATTCTGATTCGCATTGCTGACAGAAGGTCGTACCTGATCGATGCTGCTTTCATCTTGAACTTCACTACCCCTGGTGGTGAAGCTTCCACGAATGCCGTCATCAGGATTGGTAGCCTTTGAGGGCAGCACAAAGCGTGAACCTTGATCGGGCTCAACAATGTTTCTGCATCCATTGGCGCATCCGATTGTAGCGTCAGACAGGTGTCTAACACGCATTCTTCTCCGCATAGCAGACACCTTAATACAGGTAAAACACATCTTTGCCACATTGGTCGAAATGATAGAAACCAAGTCATGTTCAGGTCTCTAAGCCGGGAGAGTCCCAGGATTTTTGATATCCGGTCCCGGTATCCAATGGCTAGGATTGTTTCTTCCCTTGTCGCAAGAGTTTTGTCTGTGACATGGGTTGCCATAACGAAAAATAAGGACTAAGAATAGGATTCCTGCAATTAGTCCCAGGATCAGGGGAAGTCCGCCAAAAATCGAATGGACGAAATCTGGAAAAATACCCAGTATGGCTTTGAATGGTGTTAATGCCATCGAAAATACTGTCTTAAATACCCTTGAGACCCCATTGGTATCAGAAATATTTAAGATTTTATTCAGGATTTCTGCGAAATGTATGGGGGAATTAGTTGATAACAATGAATGTATCTCTGCAGTCGTCCTTGCGACTTGTAGATCATACGTTTCTTTTGATGACGTGAGCTTTGTAGGCGTCTGAAGAAGCACTGTTTTCATTCTGCTTAAAGTATCTATTCGAATAGAAGTAATTTTCAAATTGGGCCATGCCCTTGCCTCCCTGTCTGGAAAGGAGCTGGGGAACAATGAGCGTCCACAGCACTTGACCTTCGCAGTCGTAGTTACGAGATAAGGAGTCCCAGGCATAAGACTACAACATCTGCGATCTACAATAAGAATGTAACTCCCATTATAGAGTCTTTGAAAGAATGGTTCTATCTCTGTTGCAGGTGCGCCTTGCTGGTGACATGAAAGGTTGTATGAATTCCCTTCACAGGCTCCATGCAAACTAATTCCGTTACACAGAAGCGTGCCGCTTAGTGACATAGCACAATTATTGCCACTAAGAAACACTTTCTGTCCTTTATTACTGACACATGCATGTGAATAGGGCAGGTTCCATGTTGTTTTAATGTACCCCTTTCCCAATTTCTCGTACATGCCAGCCTGTATATATTTTTGGCAGTATTGAAACCTGAAGGTTGAGATTGGAATATTTATTATCCCATGTATTATCCATTCACTGACAGGTCGTTCTGACATTGTCACTGGTAATCTTTCGAGTTTTTCAATGCTCAAGATTGTATAATCAGCACCCTTTTGTGCCATACTGACTTGTCTATCAGTAAGGTTAAAGATTTGGAATAGTGACGTTGTGTTGATTAAACGCCAAGGCACATAGCCTGAACGTAGATTTTGTAACGTCCAGCCAAGTTGTACAATAGAACGCAATTGAGACTGACCGTGTTGTAGCAACAGTAAGTCTTGCGATAATATGTCGATTGCTGAAGACACAATGCTGTCCAAAGAAAAAATTCTGGAGGACAGTCATTAACCCATTGTCCATTACAGAAAGTGATTTTTCCAAATTAATACGGTCAATTTCCCGTATTCTCTCTGCTGTTTCAATTTGAGTAACCTTCCAGGCCTCATTGTATGCTGCATATACAGAGGCTGCTATGAAACGTTTTTGACGCTGTTTGCGCGGTCCCATAATGAAATCACGCAAGTCAGCACCATCAGTAAGTAAAGTTAGGTGTTGCTTAATTTCTGCCAGTGTGGAAGTTTGTAGCCATTGAAGGCATAATTTGCCCACACTGTAGGTGGTTATTATTCCTGGGTGTTGTCTTTGGGAATATCTAGGGTCTGGCCTGGTCATTTTGAACCCCTGTGTTTTGTTCAGGAATCTGATTTGACAGTTATTAGTTTCTGTGGGCCAGATCAACCACTGTTTCCAATCTGGATGTGTTCTGTTTTGGTTTAATACATAATTTACGTCTTTGATTTTGGCTAGGCCAAGACAGGTAGTTTGTTGAACAGTGTCATTTAAAAATATCATTTGTTCTGGGATCATGCAGGCTCTAAACAAAGATTCTATACCCTGTACTTGCCATTCTTTTGTACCCCAAACACTTTTCAATTCAACATTTTTGTCCCAATAATCAAAACCAAAAGTATTCATTTGTTCAAAGAATGAGTCTGAATATATCAATTTCGTGTTTGTTATCATGGTCTTTGTCCCTGTCTTGTTTGACAATTTGAAATAAAATGCTTCAGCATTACTTGTGTTAAAACCTGAAAAGTATGAATATTTGTCGTAAACGGTTCTTGAGCTCCCTTTTGGAGGTGTTGCACAATGTTCCCATTGATTATAATTTAAAACATTTCTAGGTTGTGCAGATCTATGTAAAAAGTGGTTACCATAGTGGTTATAGCAATACATACTGTCATAATTTGTAGAACCCTGCAAATAATCATGTTTGGTAAATTTAGTCAGACATCATATTATTAATGCTTTCGAAGTCCCAATCATCAGCAAATGAGTTTGGTTTTGCAAAGTCACTCAAGGAGATCTTAATTTGGTGTGGATATTTCAGGATTTCGACCGGACCATAAATTTCATAGTCAGTGTTGTCCCAGGCTACCCCACCCGGTATCGGATTGGCTGTGAAGTTGACTGAAGAAAGTTCTCTTTTCTCGATGTGTGAAGATGTGTGTGGTTTGAGGATCAAGTTGATTTTCTGACTTGCTGTGTCCATTTTAGCATATTTTCCCTCAATGAAGCGTCCCAAAGTTAGTATCATGATGAGCCAAAGTATGAGGATAAATGCACCAAAACCCACCCAAAATTCAATCCATGGGGAAATCAGATATGTTTCTTTCAGTTGTTTCAAAAGTTCTTTATCTTTATCTTTAAAGGTTTTTGATGATGGCTGTGTCTTTGATTCACTGAAGCCTTCAGAGGAATCATCGAAGTTTATGAAGTAGCCGGATGCAGTTCTGTCAATTGTTCCAATTGTTTCTGGATTACTGTTTCTTGCATTTTCGCTTGGTACTTCATTATAGATTGGTGTGTCTCTGCTAAATGTTTTTATTTGGGTTTTCAGAGGTCTGAGTTCTATTGCATTGTTGCATAGTCCTTGTTGTTCTTCTGTAGGCGTTTCGAATGTGATGAGCCTCTTCGTTAGGACCTCTGTACTGGTAGCAAACCTTGGTGTTCGGCTACTTATTGGGAGTCCACTTGGCCTACTGCTTGTTATCGGCCACATGATTGTGGTTTTACCAGGTCGATGGATACAACTCGGTTCTCCTTTTTACCAGCAAGTGGCGGTAGTACAACTGATCTTGTCCCGTTGATAGACAAGACAGGAACTGCTTTTCTGTAAGAAGGCCCAAATTCCTTCTTTACCGCAATCTTTTCCCTGACTAGATCCCCGACTTTTGGAATCCAGACAGGTCTTGCTGGGACAGGTGGTGGTTCTTCAGTGGTTGTTGGCTGTTGTTTCAACTTTATGTTGCTCAGGTCTTTTCTTGTTTTGTTTAAGTCCTGCAAAATAGCCAAACGGTCTTTGATATCAAAGCTTTTTTCTTTCACCACTGAAGTCTGACTATCAATGTCAGAGATCAACATCCTAGTTCCAAATAATAATTCGTACGCACTGAATCCCTTCAGAGAATTTCTTGGCAAGTTATTTAGACTACATTGGACACTTATTAGATGTTTGACCCACCCAGCTCCCGAACCTAATATCCTTTCAGTTATAGATTGCTTTATGCCTTGGTTTTTTCTTTACACCATCCCGTATCCCTCAGGAAGGAAGTGAGAAGATTCCCGCTGTGCTATGCTCATTTGGCCATGTTTCCCCTCAGGCTGGAGGGCTAGAGTGAAAACAATGGTCAAACGTAGCATGCTCTTAGCGTATATGCCATTTAGACTCGCAAATCTTTGTATAACAGTCCAGACGTCAGCCGAGTGCTGGTGATCTACATTATAAGTGGAAACTAGCCTGTATATGTTAATCGCAAGCCTTCCTTTTTACTCTTGATTTTTTCTGGAGTAAAACGACGAGGTATTAAACTGTTTCTCTCCCCACTGCGATCTCTGTTGCAGTTTGGGCAGTTTTTTACAAACATGGTGTGACGCAGGCTCATGCCTGGCCACCAGTACCGTGATTGTAATTCTTCCAGAGAATCTTTTAGTTTGAGGTGTCTGAGACCCTCGCCCATATGTGCGTCTGCGATTAACAAGTTTCTCCTGTCCATGTTTGGAATCACTCTATCCCCCACTCCAGGGATTCGAGCAAAAGGGACGGAGTTTGCATCGATTATGTATGTATAATTGAGTGGATAGTTGATCGGTAGCGCTGAGCAGTCGCCTTTTGATGACATTTTCACCGCCAGCACTGTTTCACCGTCAATGTATTTTAATGTACGCTTTTTTCGAACTACGGGAGCCGATTTAGTGGCTGCCGCTGTGGCTGTTTCAGCCAATGAATTCCCTGCAACGTGAACGCCATCACGCTGATGACTCAGTGAGTGTGTCACGTGAGTCTTTGGTAGCTCTTTTTGTAAAAGAGCTATTTGTTCCCAGAGCAGTTTCTGCTTTATTGGTGCATCTGTGTCATCTTTGTAACCGTTTTGAATCCATGTCTGCAAATCCTTGTTATATGATTTGACGCAGTAATATGAATCTGACACTATAAGTGTCGGGAATTCGCGATCCGCATTATCTAGCGCCATTTTCAATGCTAGTATTTCAGTTTGTTGTTCTGAATTAGTTTCTACTGAGTGTGTTTTTGTTAATAGAGGTTTTAGTTTACCTCTGCGCCACACTTCTTTTGTAATCCCACATGTGGGGTTGTATGCCTGTTCTCCCCAAACGGGGGGTTGAGCATGTCCGTCTGTATAAATTACACAGGCGTAATGTCGTAAAGGCAGAATGTCGATTGGCAGAGGATATGTTTCTTCATATTCTAGATTTTTTAATTCTTCTAGTTCTGGATCAAAGTAGTAGTATACTTTGTCCGTTGTAATTGAATTCACCCATTGTATCCATTCCGGATTCAGTGTTGTTGTTGGTAAATTACACGGTGTTGTTAGTGCCTCAAAGGCTGATTCTGCTGTTCTGACTGTGACATGTCTACCGTCAGCTTGATCTATTTCTCTAGCTATTGCGGTTTGAACAGCATGAACAATTTTTTCTTTGATGCTGAACTTCTTTTCAGCTTCTGTGTACAAGTGTGATTTGAATGCAATTGGTACCTTTTCTCCCTCATTAGAGGTCAGGTATGTGAATCCGCATCTCCCTGGGATGACTCGAATCACAAGATTGCGTGTGTTATCACGTGTTTCTAACTTTGTTTTAATTAGCATGTCTGTTTGTAAGGATCTCAAAATCTCTGTGTGTTTTTGAGTCCAATTGGATCTTTTAAAATCTGGTTTTATCAGATCATAAAGGGGTTTGACCCTTTCTGCGTAATTTGCAATGTATGTTCTTCCGAAATTTAGGAAGCCTAGAATCGACTGTAGGTTTTTTAGTGTTCTAGGTGCTTGGAGTACGGCACATTTCTCTAGGAAATTGTCAGCCAGGCTTTTGCCTTCACTTGATAATTCATATCCTAAGAATAGGACCGTCAGATGGGCAATTCTGGATTTTTTAAAGTTGAATTTGTAACCCTCTGCTGCGAACCCAAGTATTATGGTGTTCACTCTCTTCAAGTGAGTCTCCAAGTCATCATCTGTTAAGTAAATGTCGTCGACATAAGATAATGCTTCATCATCATATATTTGTAGTAATTCTGTTACTCTCGCTGAGAATACTCCCGGGCTGTTCTTGTACCCCTGGGCTAACCGACAGAATTGTTTTTGAGTGCCATTTACTGAGAACACAGACAAATATCTGCTCTCTGGTGCTATGTTTTGACAAAAGAATCCATTAGAGATGTCTAAGGTTGTTTTGTATTTTTTGCGCACTATGTTATTCATTAGTGCAGCACTATGCGAATTTTGCACTGCAAAAGTTTTGCAACATGTGTTAAGGTGTCGGTAATCCAAAACCAGACGATATGAACTGTCTGGTTTGGAGACCGGAAACAAAGGGTTGTTCATTTGTGAGGTGCAAGTTTCACTCACCCCCTGTTATTCTAGCTGATCTAGTATTTCTTTTACCTGTTTTTTAGCTTCTTGCTTAATTGGGTACTGCCTTTGTGCAGTAGGTTGTGATTTTAACTGGATTTTGTGAGGAGGAGAGTCCTCATCCCATCCCACGTGATTTTTATATAAAGCAGGAGCTAGAGCCACTGCCCACTTTCTAGCAAGTGTGTATTTTTTATGAATTGGGATATGATTTGAGAAGGCAGGCATAATTACTTCTTCGCCATGAGGGCAATCCCTGACAAACTCTGGTGGCCAGTCTTTTTCAGCTAGAAGGATATCATAGCCCTTGGAGAGATTATCCCAAAATAGTCCCCTTATTTTTCTAGTCTTATCCCCCTCTATACGCAATGTTATTTCGTATATTTTGTGAGGTTTGCTAACTCTGGTGTCCGCAGTTTCCACTTGAAGATATTCATTCGTGTCCACTGTCTCCAGATGATTCATAAGGACTTTGCGAGCTATGCTCACTTCTGCTGCGCTGTCTAGCATTGACTGAGACCATTCCCCGTTTTTCAGTTGTGTCCTCAGAATTCTCGGCATTGTTAACTATTTTAATGCTGGCTACCTTCTTCTTTGGAAATTGTAATTTCTTTTTTAGCTGAGCAGGTTCCTTGTCTTTGGACTTGACGTGCTCTTCTCTTTGTTCTGATCGTCCTCTTCTTTCCGATTTCTGCGAGGAAGTCTGAAAAGATTGAGAGGGACGTGTATCAATGTCTTGATATCTATCAGGCTTTTTTATATTATCCCTGTTTCTAAGGTTGTATCTTTTCCCAGAGGGGTCACTCTGGGGTGACCTGTGTCTTTGGTTCGGAGATTTTTCTCTTCGGCTAGGAGACCTTCCTCTGGACTGGAATTTCTTTTCTTTGGGATTGGATTGTTTGTTTCCATCCCAGCTCTTTTTCTGTGATGTTAAATTATTATTACAAAATATTTTTTCAGGACTTTCAATCAGTTGTGGTTTTACTGGTATTCCACCTAAACTATCTCTACCTAGTTCCTCATAGGATTTTTCTATGATTCTGGCAATTTCAGCTGGTTGGTCTGCTATATCTGTTTCCTTTAACCTCTGGCGGATCGCCACGTTTGCTGCTTCTCCCTTTATGTTGGCTAATAATATAGCCGAGACCTGCTTGAAGTCTTTTAGTAATTTCATACCAAGAGTTAAAGCGGGTTCTGGACCGTATTCATCTTGAATTTGTTTTAGCACATCTGGTATTACCGAAATGGATGGAACACCGTGCGTTTTTGTGTAGATGGAAGCAAAGACTGTACCCCAAGTGTCACAGTCCTCAATGTGTGGTGCGATTCCCATTGGAAGACAGATAGTCAGAATCCTGTGGTTTTCTAGCGGGGTGGTGTCTGGAAACACCGCCTCTATTTGGGTGATTTTCTGCGCTAGCCAGAATGGTATTTGTTCCCGTTTAGCCGGTACTTTACCTAGGCAGGACTGGATGTTCTGTGGTGTAATTTTATTTGTGTTCCCCTGGTGAGGGGAGCTGTGGGAGTTTAATCGCTGGCTGAATTGTTGAAGTCCGCATCACATACTGGACTAATTGTCTATGTATTTTTATTAATTGTTTTAGCTGTGTTAACAGGTTAGCTGCAGACATCCCGAAGATGTCTTTATGTGGTGTGTATCCGGCTAGGACCGGCCACGTTGCTCCTGGTCTACCTAAAGGACCGAGCCTGGTGATGTGATTGTTATGTTTTAGGGCGCCATCAAATAAGAGCAAATGCTCTTGAAATTTGAGTGGTACTTCCACCTCCTCGAAAGGAGTGTACGTTTCAGGAGGTTCCTCTATTTTGTAATAGTGGAAGTACTTTGTTACAGGATTTGCTGCTGGAAAGTTTATCCATGAATAGTATACCTCTGTCTGCCGATATTCGTGTGCCTCAATTACGAATATGACTGTACCACCTCTAGGTGTCAGTCCATTTTCTATAAGTTTTAAAGTTATAGATTTCCTTTTGATGACCGGGATGAGTATTATATCCGGGTCTGCTTCCTGTATGGTAGCATCAGCTGCTGCGAGTTCAGTTGCTAATCTAACTGCCTCTCTTTCTTCATCACTGTCTACCATTTTACTGACAGGATGGTTATTTCTTTTGTTTGCAGATCAGGTTTCTTATGGAAACAAAGATTAGATGCACAATATTTTGGAACAGTGTATCCTTCAACGTTGACTATACCAAGAACCATACATAGGAGTTCCCTCCTGCGAGGTCTGGCGGATATAACCTTTCACCCACTCCAGACGTCTTTGGAGTATTATGGGAGAAAGGGGTCTGAGTGAGAAAGCACGACTGAGTTACTTTAAATGTCTTACGTTAGTTTTATCGCCCTTTCCAAACGCGTTGGGCGCCATGTAGTGTAGTTCCTATTATCCCAATAGGCTCTGCGCATTGGAATAATACCTTCAATAGTAAAGGCCTAGACCAGACGTTAACTAGGTCTACTACTGTCGATATTAGACTTAAAGTTTTGGGTTTGCCAGCTAGCTCAGAGTTCACTAGAAACTTTCTCGAATGTTCAGGAAGGAATTAACTTCCCTGATTAGACAAGAAGGGATTTAGTTTCTGACAACCATAGAACATGACAACTTTGCTCTCCCCTAATCAAGAGTGTATCTCGAGAGTCGTGTGAACAAAAGGCAATTTATTTTACTCAGTCAGTACGTGCATTCTTAGTCTCATCAGAATGTAGAGAAAAGGAAGAGACGGGCGTGTTCAATAAAAAGGTGTTATTTATTGATCAGTCTCTTTTCTCATACAAGAGAAATGGATCGATATTATTGCAATACTTATAGCTAAGTAAAGTGCATACATTAAAAGCAATAGTATGAAATAATAACCGGAAAAAACATTGATATGGTTTCTAAGCCATAAGATGTTTTAAAATGAATAAAATATATTACATACACATATACATTTGACTAAACGTACTCAACTGGTGTTTCTAAATACGCCTACCCCGTGTACCTGACCTAAGCCTAATACGTGGGCGGGAATAGAAAGTTACAGTTTAAGTTAAGTTTGTTTTTGCCAAGTGAATAACTAAAGAATTCTCTGCGAGGGGTTATTCAGTTCTGTACCTGGAATCTAGGTTGAATGAGGGATGGTATCTCTCTCTCTGGTCTCGATATTCCAGGCTGCCTGCGAGGGCTACCCGGAAGCGCCGGTGCTGGATTTCTCGGCAGGAGAAAGCAGCGCGTCTCGTTCTCAGCGCGTCAGGAAGGCGGGGCTGCGCCAGCGGGGTCTGCTCTGCTCTTCGCTTCGGCAAGTCTGGCTGCTCCGTCTCGTCACCACCGCGTGTCTTTGCATAGGGCAATATCGGTAATATTTATACCTTTAAGGTGCCGAGATTGACGTAAGGATGGACATAGATACGTCAATAAGGATGTCATACGACTTGCTCGTTAGCACATTCTTTTGCTGAAGTTCTCGGTGAAATCAAAACAATGGCCGCAGGGTTTTGCCCAGGTTGTCATAGGTTTGATTTGTTATGAGAACTCCGTATGCCTTATCAGGGGCTGGAGGAATATCGCTTGTCTAATTAGATCGCAAGCGTTATGACCTAATCAGATAACACGTTCCTGTGCCGTAGTGTGACTGCGTCAGATAACGGTATCTGCATCATGGGGGTTTTCTGCCTCATGGGCTGACTGCTAGTTAACTTGTTGGTTTGTTTAACCAGAATAGGGTCAGGAATAGGGGGATCGATTCAGAACCTATAGGAATACATCACATCCTTTTACAGGAAACAGGAGAAAGCCCGGAGCAACCAGGCAAGCGGTGTTAATTCAAAATGGAGTCTTCAGGAGGGCCACTAGCCAACAGGCTAGCAACCATGAAGACGCGTCAAGGAGAAATGCAGGCACAGGCCACACGTGGCACTCGTGGAGTGTGGAGGGCTGAGCTTCAGTGCACTTACTGCTCGGGGCAGGGGCTTCTCAAACCCCAATGCACAACTTCGAGGAAGCCTCAGAAGCTGCAAGGTTAACAAGATGCAGGTAGTCCAGGGAATCTGGTCCCACGTCTCTCGTGTCCGCCAAGGGTCTCAGCTTTGCTGTGGGTGCAGGTCGGTGTCAGAAAAGTCTGGAAGTCCAGTCCTGCATGCTGGGTCATCGGGTTCCGGCTGGAGCGTCGACGAAGCAAACCGGCAAGTTGCTGATGGTGCCTGACTTTGCACAGGGTGGTCACTCCTTGGCCACAAGGGAGATTTCTTCAGTCTTCTAGTTGCAGTAGAATGTCGAAGGTCCAGAGTTTCATTTCAGAGTTTCAGTCAGGATAATCTAAAGTCTCTAGACTCAGCTCCTACCTATATACTGATTTGAGGGGCTGGATTACCTGCTAGGTCCTCCTATGGGTGGGACCAGGGAAGGGGGGTTACACCCCTTTCCCTTTGTCCAGTTTCGTGCCAGAGCTGGGGCTGGAGTGCCCCAGCAACTGGTTTGAACCGGTCTATGCATGGGGCACCTTGTGTGCCCCAGGCAGTGTCTCATTTCTTTCAACCCACCCTGCCCCAATACACAAGAGCCTGTCTGGGGAGGTGCTCGCACCTCCCAAGGCAGGAAACCTATTGTCCAGGCCTCCCCTGCCAGAGTTTAGTCCAGCAGCAGGAGGTCAGACTCTTGTCTGTGGCAGCAGCATCCATTTTGTGATGCTGAGGCTCTGTTCAACTTTAACCGGGTAAAGCTGTAACCAACATGTCTTCTCCCTCTAAAAGGGTGGAATGCTACCCCCGCTGCTAGAAATGGCGGGGGAGGGGTAGTATTACAAAGTGTATGACACCTTACACGACATGTTTTGATAACGCCAAACCAGAGTTAGCATTAACCGCGAGGATTATAATGCACTTAAGAGTATATGGTATGGCTATATCATAGAACAGCTATAAGGACATGGTTCCGAAAGCTGCAGACAGGCTCAGCTCATGCTAGAGCACCATCTCACATAAAACCAAGCACTCTGCCTCCAGGATTGTCGAGGTCTGCCATAGGAGTGACTTATAGGTGTCTATGTGTCTATATATAGGGTTAGATATAGGTATACTATATCTAAGCAAGGGGTGATTACACGACCTTGCCCAAGCTGAGTGATCAGCCTGTAGTGTCAGTTTGGATGGCCAGCCAGGGGTGGCATAATTCATGCTGCAGCCCCTGGTAGGCCTTGAACGCACCTATGCCCTGGGTACCTATGGTACACTATACAGGGGATCACAAAGGTGACCCAATACCCAATTAGGCATGTACCTAAAGTACATGGTGTCCATTTTACAGAGAGAGCAGATAGCCTGGGGCCCTGATTAGCAGGATCCCAGGCCAACTAAGTCGAAAACCAGCTAAACACTAGGCAAAAGGTTGGGGGTAACCATAGTCAGATATCCATCCTCCTACAGTACCAATAGTGCTCTGTGGGCTGGCAGGATTACAGCCAGCATATCCTGGGGGTGTGCATAGAATCAATCTGGCACAATCCTGACGTTTATGTTGTCCAATAGACACACAGTTTTTCCTAGGAAGTATAAAGCCGTTCGACAATATTGGAACATCTTAGAACATACATTTTCTATTACTCCAGTTTACTTTTTCATACTTTCCGTTCTTGATGGCTGAATCTCACTTTTCTTTTCCCTTCGTATATGTACTTTTTATCCTTGCACTCCATTCCTTTTCCATACTTTTTTTCTAATGAGTTTTTTGCCCTAAATTTCTCCTTGCCAATCTTTCAGGTTAGCTCGCTTTCCTCTTTCTGCAATAGATTTCTTGTTGTTACTATCAAATGTGTCTACAGCCATCCTCCTAAGCATATGGTCTCTCCAAATTCCCTCCGTACTCCATCTTGTCTTCTTTGCTCGGCTCCATAAGTTCTCCTAGATGAGATAAATGAATGATTGTCTATTTCCTGTGAGCCCTAGTCATAGCCTCTGTATTATGAAAGCAAATCATGAATTTAATTAAAATAAGATGATTTTAATTAAGCCCTAGTCATAGCATCTCTAGTATAAAAGCAAATTATGAATTAAATTAAAATAAGATGATTTTAAACAAGGGAATATTTATATATATATATATTGGGGAGATCTAGTTGGCCCATAATAGGGATCGCACCTGCATATATGTATTGTTATTGCCACAATTGAAATATAATAGGCTTGTTGAATTTTCTTCTAGAGTAAGGTGCTTATCATATTCCAATATTGATTCTGGGTTGTCGATATAATCGAAATTTCCCTCTTGGACCAACGGTGGTTATTAATCTTCCCACTGTCTACTCTAACCCAGTGAATACCACTTTGTATATATATTTTTATCACTTGTTTGGGATGGGGGACGCACATACAGAGGAATTGATTAGCCTCATAAAACTATTCATGGACTAAAGTTCATTCCATGCTCTTACTGTACAATAATATTTCCCTCCAGCTGTTATATGCAGAAATCTGTTTCAGTACATTAATGTTGCCAAAGCTGTTCCATTTTACACAGCATGACTCGCTTCTGGATTTCTGTTACAATTATGATTGCTTTAATGATAAGTTATTCATTTTTATTCATTTGTATTCACGATTGAGCTCTATATTTGGAATGTATCTAGCGCGTCGATTGGCTTAGTAGTATTTCTTCCATGTTAATTACAGGCTTACGGAACGATTGCATTGGCGATTCAAATGTGATTTTATTGCACTCATTTTCTGAATTTTCAGACATTTTAAATTGATTTATCTACAAGTATTGTGGACATAAGACAATCATTTTTGCAATTGCAGTGTATTGTTTTGGTATTTGTTCCAACACGATACTATTTTGTTCATGTTCATGAATCAAGAGGTTACTTCTATAGGAGATAGAGCGCAATTCCTCAACTTGAGAAAGGCATTGCGAAACGCGTTGTTCTTTGTGTGCACAAATAAAATCTGTGTACTGTCCTCTGGTGTGGCGCTGGACTTCTTGGTGAGATTTCCTACTTTGTTCCTGCTTTCTGCAATATATATATAGATATATATATATATATATATATATATATATATATATATATATATATTCCAATAGTACCCTGTCATGCAGGACCTAGATAACATATACCGTGGGTCTGGTGGCGGACTGACTGTGTACACCCGCGCTGAATATGCTAGCCTTCAGGTGAAAGATTTAGTCCATAAAAGGCTGCAGTCCTTATAAGGCGTGATGTACTTATAAGTCATTCTGTCCTTATTTGGAGTTATGTCCTTATAAGGCTCGTTCATATGAAACAACGGGAGCTGATTTGGAGAAAGTGTGCGATGTTCCTTGGAGCTATATTAGGGTACCGATATGAAATATAACATCTGTTCCTACTGGATCTGAAAAGAGCGAATTAATATGAATGAGTTGGTTGTGTGTGTTCCATATAGAGGTTAACACGAAGGCCCTATATCATTCCATCTCCCATTGACCATCCCATTCCCCTTTCCCTTTCGTGTGATCAGTTGAATGGTCTTGTTCCTGTCCAGCCTCTTCTTTGGTGACGAAGTTGACTGAGCGAACAATGTGAATGTGTGACTGTGTGACGGCTCCTTGACTGGCAAATTCTATGCTGTGCAGGGACAGATATGTGACAGCTGTGCTCTTGCACTGGAGAATTATAGCTGAAGTCCACCTTTATGCCCTGATTTTGACAGACTTATCCCAAGTTCCCTGCAGTTTTCCATGGACACGTTCCACAAGCTCTACCTGGCCAAATGAATCCATGACAAACCCTGAGAGTGCAGTAGTGTTACTTTGTTTGGCAGTACCCCTTAGATCAGAAATTTAGTTTTTGTGCAAAATCAAATGTACATCAAGACTTGCAATGAAGGTGTCTGTGGTGTCACAATGAAGCCACTATGTGATGTTCAGGCCTTGCTAATATGAAATTTGAGCTCTAATTTAGAATGAGTTCTACTTTGTAAATGACATTCTACGTTTGGAATGAGAGTTCTAATTAGGAAATGAAAGAATTCCATTAGAATGCAGATTGGAACCACACTTCTAATTTGGATAGTCAGAACTATGTTTGGAATGCAAATTCTACCCTTGGAATGCCTCTTGCGCAAAACATAAGATGGTTTTTTCAGGTTCAAGAAGCAGCTGTGTATGATGTCTAAGGTTAATTTTGTGAGTAGTAACGAGCGGATTCTAAGGCTACAGTTTTGTTGGGCACCTCGTCTCCCCTGGGTACCCAGAACTACCTTCTATTGACTGGATGGGTGCAATGCTCTTGAAGCTGTGTAGAGTCACCCAAGGAGTCTAGGGCAAGCCAGGCCAGCACAGAGGCATTCACACAGCTGAAGACTCAGAGCCCAGCCCCAAGGCCACTGTCAGGCTCTGCCAGTCAGTGCAGAAGAAAGATGCAGGGTGCCTTCTAATTCCTAGATCCCACCCTGCCATTTGAATACCTGAATCACACCTGTGGAATGGGCAGAGCAGATAGGAGGGAACAGAATGAAACGTTGCGCATTCCTGTGCCGGGCACGAGGCCCGTCTCACCATTGCCTTCACAGATTCTGTTGCGATGGGTTTGAAGGACATTCTTTTTGGCAGCGACATTGATAGATGACTATTGTTAATTATTGACCACTGTGGCTACAACATCTGTAGAATAATTAAGACAAAGAGAAATTCTGAAACAAATCCTCTGACAGCTTCTGTCTGTCTAGGCAGGTTCAAAATAAAAATCTGTAAGCAAAGAAGAGAACACAGGAAGCCTTAATAATGAGTTCATTGCAACTGACTTCCTTCCCTGAATCTCTTGCTTCTGTGATGTCATGTTACAGACCGGCTGACACCTATCAACATACTGTAAGACTGGTCTCTCCATGCAGCCTTGAGTGTCATCAGCGTTTCCATCAATCCCTTGTGACATCAGGTACTACGTCACATCCCGGGTCCTGGCAGGCTTGTGACATCATGGACCTCATCACCCCCCTGGCAGATATTATGACATCATTCACCACTTAGCTATATATAGAGCCCTAGCCTGGGATGCCTGCAGTGTGTGGGCTAGCCTAGGAATGGTGTGAGTGTCTATGAATGGTGTGAGTGCGGTGTGAATGAGGGCACTCAGACTGACATCAGACAGACAGGATGGCCACAACAGCTCTACTTCTCCGAGGACTGAATGGTGGCTTGCCTGGTTCCTTCAGGGGGGGGGATCAGGAAGAACCTCGTGTCTGCCCAGTGATTGCTTGGTTCCTTCAGAGAGGAGAAATCGACAAACACCAGGCAGGGCGCAGTACCGATGAGAAGACAGTCATGCACTGTGAGTTGGGGGTGCACGGACCAGTCGGTGTGGTATGGCCAAACAACAAGCTATTTTCCAGGTTCTCCAGTAGGCAAATTGAGTTTTGCCCTGAGCTCGACGAACCCAAGCACCACCTTATCTGGAGCTGGTCACCGGTTGTCAACAGGTCTGATGGGAAGAAGGGTAGCCCTTGAATGACGGTGAATGTTGTGAATGCAGCCGCGGGGTAGTGGGAGTACCGGCCGGGCAGTGACGTGGGGAGGGGGAGGGGCATGGTGCGAGGTAGTAATGTATGGATCACGGAGTTTAACAGGTAAGTAAACAAATACATAAATAAAAAGAATTTTGTTGCGTGCACTGCATCACCAAACGCGATGCAGTGCGCGCAACAAAATTAGTTTTATTTATTTATATGTTTACTTACCTGTTAAACTCCGTAATACATTCATTACTACCCCCCACCCTGCCCCTCCCCCTCCCACGTCACCACCTGGCCGGTACTCCCACTACCCCACGGCTGGTGTGAATGTCCAGTAGCAAAGGTCAAAACCTTGGCGTGGTGCTACTGCTCACAAGTTTACCCATGAACTTGTGCTAATTTGACCTATTTTGGATGAAAGTGGATCGTGCATTGGCTTTGATTTCTTTGTCTTTCTGTTCTGTGTTTTTCTCCTAACTGCTTTCTTCTCCTTTCATGTTGCCTTTCTCACTTTTGCTTTCTAAATCTCACTTCCTTCTCTTCCTACATTCTTTTATTCCTTCATTGTTCAATTCTATGGGTTTTGCCTTTTCATTTGTTTAGTCTTATATTTTATTCTTTCATCCTGTATAGGCTTCCAACTTTCCTCGTTGCTTTTTTTCTATTTTGTATCTTAGACTTTCTCTTGTCCAGAATATTTTCTTTCCTTATTCTTACTGTATCCTTTCTCTTATTCCAACTTCCATACTTTCTCTTTATTTCCTGCTTCTTCTTTATGTTGTCTTTATATTTGATCCTTTCTGACATTTTATTTGTTTTCATATTGTTCCTTTTATCACTCTTTATTTCATTACCTTCTGGCATCAATACTTCCCAATTTGTTTTATTTTAGGTGTTTCTTTTTACAAATGGGACGATGATATTTTAATTTGTATGGGGATGACTTTTGAATCCCCAATAGAATGGGGCACCTAGAAGATGTGATAGCAATGTTAGGCGTTGCCACCACCTTGTAAGCAGTGAACCCTGTCCTGGCACCATTGAGCTGTATATTATATCTGTTATGCATCTTACCAGAGTAGCTGTTTGAGTTACATGAATCAAGAAGACGAAACTGGACAAAAGGACGTACTTAAGACCTTGTGTTCAACAGAAGTAGAAAGACAATGAAAGATGCTAAGACCAAAAATACATTTTTGAAAGCCCTGCACTTGTCCTTAGAGGGGACAAGGTCTGAGAGGAGCTTCTCGGCACTGCAAGAACTGTGAGGTCTAAAGAGGAGTGGACAGTAAACCTTTGAGCTATTCTGAGTCTGCAGTGAAGGTGGCCACTTACACTTTTTCATTGAAAAACCTGCTTTGATTTTTAGACCATGTGTAGAGTCTTATTGCTGTAATGAGAAATGTGTAGAGGTGTTGGAACCTCTGTAAAGCAAGTCGGGATTAGGCCCTGATACAGTATCAAGGAAATAAGCACTGGTAAAGCCAATCGGTCTGACACTAGCTGGCAGTCTTGTGATTGTGCCAATTCTTATTTTGTTTTCTTATTTTTGTTTTATAGTAGAGAGTGTTTTCTTTTCTTACTCTCACCACCTTTCTTACTTCTGTTTTCTTGTCTTCCACCTCGGTTCAAACCTGGTTTTTTGTGTTTGCCTTCAGAGAGGCCATAGTCTGGCAGTTCAACTGGATGGTTCCCATGAGGAGCAGGGTCAAGACTGATTTGCCAAAGGCAAGGTCTAAACCGAGGTGGCATGGTGAGCAAAAGAATCATTGGTGGGAATGCTACCCGCATGAGTGCCCGTGGTTAGATTACTTTCAAGCATTCCTCCCATCACCTTTTGAGAGAACTTTACATGGACCAATTGTATGAAGCCTGTATTTTGTCTTTGGGCATGGCATCGAGCCAGTTTGCACGCAATCTTGGAATAGTAATTTGGATAGATGTGAGTAATTTCGAAATAAAAGGTTGCATTCCATTCTTCGTAGACAATAAGTTATTGACACACATTGAGAGGATTCCAGCACCACTTTAGAAAAACTGCTCTGATTTTTATATATTTTTAGATACAAAAATTAAATCAAAACATACAGTATGACCGGAGCGATCAATTTTCAAGCAATAAATAAATCATTACTTTGCAATGCGAAAAATATTAACGTTATGTTCAGTGGGAAAAACACATTTATGCAGTTGATACTTTAAAGAGTGAGTTCAATGGAACCCACTCGGAGTTAAGGTCTCTGAAGGTCTAAGGTCAGTTCATAACAGCTAGCACAATTTTACTTCTTTAAAGTGAATGAGGTGCAGAGGTGCACTTTCAGCTGTCAAACGGAGCGGTAAATCAGAATTGCGGTGTTCAAATAGTTACTTTAGCACAATGGTACTTGCACGGGTGAGTTGAGCAAAACCCTTTAGAATTAAAGCAAGGAGCTGGTCCTGGACCAATCTACCTCACTCAGGGGCTCGGTGTAGCGGTGCTCTTGGCTACCCGTGGTGCTGAACAGGACCTGTGGCCAGAAGAACTGGCAGGTGTGCCAAGAAAGGATAACAGCTAATGCAGGATCTTTATGATGGAGACACAGGAGTGGTTGGTTTGTTTGAGCAGATATGACTCTGATTTCTAAGCATTCAATCAAGCAGGTTGTCATTGAACTAAAAAACAGTAAGCCTTGGTATCTTCAAGCACTCTGGTTAGAGAAATCTTTATCCAGAGTACCAGGGGAATGGTGTAGAAAGCTGAGCCTCACTGAGGGTTGGGACAACAGTTCCCAGAAGCCACCTACACAAGGACTTGGTGCAGCCATGTCAGGTGGCTTGGGGTGCAAGACTTTAAGGTTGTGGACTTTGTAATTTGAGCGTGCCAACTGCGGGGGACTAGATCCTCTAAACCAAGGGAGTTCTTGTGATGTCTGGGGTTTGTAGAGTGGTCATATTCCTTTGCTAACTAGACTTGCCTTGACCGAGTTGCAATCCAGCGAGTACTGGGTGGCTACCACAGGTGCAACTCTCTTCGTGGAGTCCTGCTATGTTGTGTAACGGGTCTCTTGGTATCATGATGAACCTGAGGTTCTGGTGTCTGGGGTGCCCCTTAAATCCTAGACTTAGGGAATGTTAGTGGGTGTGAGGCCTCATAGCCAATAGGAATCGTGTCCTGTGGCTAATCCGCCTCAGTAGTAACAACATCCTGATGTTGTATGTCACTAAAGTTAGTCAGAACCTGTTTCAGCCTAAATTCAAGATTGCCAGAACCATCCTCAGTGGTTCACCTCATCTGCCAGCCCCTGGAGGTGGGGTCAGCCTTGTGGAGGTGCATGCCTCCTGCATAGTGAATTTCCCGTCTGCCCATGAAATACAGAGCCTGGGGCAGGGGAAGGGTTTGTCCTCGAGCTGGGGACTGTTACATTGACCTGTGTCATGAATGAAGCCTGTGAGGCTCACTGCATTGCCTGTTCAATTCACGAATCACCATGTGTGGGCGGAGGTGTCAGCTCCGGCTCACACAGGTCCATTGTCTCTGACCTCCGGGAGCAACACAAACTTCCAAGCATGAGGTCAGACTTATGTGTGGGCATCAAGGCTTCGAAAGGGTCAGCCAAGACATGGGAACACTGGTTAAATTAGGTCGGCAGTTTCTGAAGTGTCACCTAAGTAGACGCTGGTTACACCTCACCACCACCAGTGTGGCTAGGATTAAAAAGCACACACTTGAAAGAAATCAGATGGGCCATCATGGAGCTGGACATAGAGGTAATGTCCCAATGCCAGCCCATGTTATCTGATGGGACACCAATCACTTGCGGTGGAATTACGTTTAGAACACTACCACTTGGCACTATTTTAATACCGATAAATATGTTGAGATACACCAAGATATATGTATATTACATTTCACCTTTGTAGACACACTATTGTGAAACCTTAAATGAGGGATAAAGTTCACTGCACAAATCTAATTATTATTATTGTCCTGTAAAAGACAAAGCTACCAAACAAGAAAAAATCGTTGCAACCTGACTGGGGTTTCGACATGGTCATATGGGTGCTGTTTAACACCAACTGTTGTATGTCAGTTGTGCTTAACTTTCAATCGAATGCAGAACATTCACAGTCACTTCAAACCGGGACCCAATCCTTCACCCCAATAAAAGTACAAAATCATAAAACTCCACCACATGTATATGGGCTGACATCCTCGTGGCAAGGACTCTAACGATGCAGACTCTCCAGCTCCCCTCAGGTGCACTAGGCAACTGTTCACAGCACACCAACGCAGGATCATTTCACAGATCTGATGACAGCACTTTCAAACACAAGTGGATTGTGCAAAAGTCAGATATCCACATACCTTTTTAGACAAGTAGCAGGCAGATTCCAAGTTAATCAAATCTAATCACCTCCTTTTGTAGGATGCATGTAAGGCAGAGAGTCTCAACATCAAGTTGCAAATTCCATGTAAAAGCAGCTTTAAAGAAGCAGGTGACAACATAAACATCCAACGTTTAGGTGTGCTGTAAGATGTCCTAAACCCAACTTACTTCTGGCCGTCAGTTGTTGTAGACACCGGTGGGGCGCTCAAGAGTTTGGGCATGAGATTCAGATAGTTTCTTCTGTTGCAATATCTTTTTGATCACGCGTGCTTTCTTTATTTAAATGGTCGCCAGTGTAAAATCCAATAATTGAAAGGTGACTTCTTATTTGCTGTGTCAGGAGGTATGTTTATTCTTGGTAATCAAATAATCAAGTACAGTATTTAGATAAGGTAGTAATCCAGGTTCCAGTAAAGGTTAAGATAAATGCCCCACCGGGAGCAGCTGCCCTGCTGCTCAGCCTCCAAGGTAACGGACAGTACACTTCAAGATACACAGATAGAGCTAAGGATGACATCATAGAGACAGGCTGAGCAGCAGAGTACATGAGACTAAGAAAGGACAAGACAGAGAGAAGAGCAGGGGCAGGGAGAAGCAGGATACAACACAGCTGCAGAGGTGCACTTTCAGCTGTCAAACGGAGCTGTAAATCAGAATTGCGCTGTTGAAATAGTTACTTTAGCACAATAGTACTTGCATGGGTGAGATGAGCAAAACCCTTTAGAATTAAAGCAAGGAGCTTGTCCTTGACCAATCTACCTCGCTCAGGGGCTCGGTGTAGAGGTGCTCTTGGCTACCCGTGGTGCTGATCAGGATCTCTGGCCAGAAGAACTAGCAGGTGTGCCAAGAAAGGGTCAAAACTAATGCAGGATCTTTATGATGGAGCCACAGGAGTGGTTGTGATTGAGCAAGGATTCGTACGTAGAGCGACTTGCTTGTACTCAGCCCTCTCCTTTAACTCATAATGTACTAATAAACATGTTTTGTGTACTAATATTTGCACCCCACAAAGACACTTGTATCTATGGGAAGCTTTTCAATGTGCTTTTACTAAGGTTAATCCGCCCGCATTAAAATGGCTGCTGCTATGCGGGATTTCTCACCTCGCATGTGTCTGTCACATTCACGTGACATGACGAATTCTCTGCTTTGGAGGGAATCTTTTGCTTCTGCCCACTAGAACTAAGATGTCTGCTCTGTGTTACAGCATGCATGAAGCTTGCACTGCTGCTTTTGCTAAGCTGTTCGTTCTGCTTAACCTATAATGCAATAGTTAAAGTAAAGTAATGGGAATAGAGTAGAGATAAGTGGAATACAGTGCATTCATTTATTCCTTGTCCTAAAACTGTTTCTTTTCTATTTTTATGAAACGACAATCTTGGGCCTGGGAGGTGCTATTACTCCATCTTGAAAGCCCACATCGCGCATGTCCAATTTCAGAAGGAACTGAAGTCGTTTAACCTTGAAGCAGTGCCAAGCTACAGTACACTGGAAGATGCGCCTGGGAAAATGACCCGCTGACCCTAGGCGGAAGAAAATTATTAACAATGTATTTCTATAAGAACATCCATTGTTGGGTGGAATAAAGATGCTGGGAAAATTAAATTTGATGGGCGGGAACGTTATTAAAATATTCAGAAGCAGAAGTTTCATTTTGGTATGGTGTGGTGACCTCTCCCCGTCTCTTGTCCAATCAAATTTGAGTATCCTTATACTTGCAACATTGGGGGTGGTACACTGACCTGGAAAATAGTATAACTAGGTTAGGCTTAGTTAGTTAATTTGTCCGACTTGATCGAATAGCTGACCTGTCACTGACCCAACGCACTCAATAGGTGACCAAGAGCAGAGGTGCTGCGGAGCACTCTGTCAGACGATTCTATAACCCAATTGGGATTTGGGAGTAAGGGTGCTGGCGGAGCACTCTGTCGGAATGTTCGATGACCCAATCAGGGTTCTGGCTGTTAGCTGCAGAGAGGGTTGTAGCGCTGGCGTAGCAACTTTAACTGTGGGTGCTAGTCTTAGCCTGGGGAGGTCCTGTCCTGATCCAAATCTGGTTGCCCCTGTCCTGATTTCTGGTCGGCACCTGTCGTCTGTGCTGGCACTTGCACTTTGGGCTCTATCCTTTGACTAATCCGTGGCCAGGGTTAGTTCTTCACACCATTCTAGGTAAATATTCAATGTGGGTATGTCATTGTACTGTTTCCTTTTCTCTTCCCACTCTAATGTCAAATGATAAAAGTTTTCACATAATTTCATATGCTATTTCCTTTTCTCTCCTCACCCTTTCATTGTCAAATGTATTTTCATTTTAATCGTTATCTTCCTGATTGAAAACCTTCTATTGCTCAATGCTTGGATTAAGACATTTAAAGTATTTTAGATAAAGAGTTTAAACACTTCCCGAGTTTGTGGTTATTATATGAGTGCAATGTTATTTTCTACCTATGATTCTAACTCCCTTGATCCCTTAGGACTTTAGGTATCGTTGACAAGGATTGGTAAGTCAATGGTATAGGTCCTAAATGAAATTCATAGATCACTGATTAGAGTAAAACTGCGCAGGTTATCTGATTAAACTCACTACACGTTTATGTTGTTTTATGGGTCCAGGTGAGTATGGTAATCGGAGTCTGGTGACCTGTGCGCTCTATCAGTTGCTTCTTTGAGCAGATATATCTCTGCTTTCTAAGCATTCAATCAAGCAGGTTGTCATTGAACTAAAAAACAGCAAGCCTTGGTATCTTCAACCACTCTGGTTAGAGAAATCTTTATCCAGAGGACCAGGGGAATGATGTAGAAAGCTGAACCTCACTGAGGGTTGGGACAACAGTTCCCAGAATCCACCTACACAAGGACTTGGAGCAGCCATGTCAGGTGGCTTGGGGTGCAAGACTTTAAGGTTGTGGACTTTGTAATTTGAGCGAGCCAACTGCGGGGGACTAGATCCCCTAAACCAAGGGAGTTCTTGTGATATCTGGGGTTTGTAGAGGGGTTCACATTCCTTTGCTAACTAAACTCTTGCCTTGACCAAGTTGAAATCCAGCGAGTACTGGGTGGCTACCACAGGTGCACCTCTCTTCGTGGAGTCCTGCTACGTTGTGTAACGGGTCTCTTGGTATCATGATGAACCTGAGGTTCTGGTGTCTGGGGTGCCCCTTAAATCCTAGATTTAGGGAATGTTAGTGGGTGTGAGGCCTCATAGCCAATAGGAATCATGTCCTGGGGCTAATCCGCCTCAGTAGTAACAACATCCTGATGTTGTATGTCACTAAAGTTAGACAGAACCTGTTTCAGCCTAAATTCAAGATTGCCAGAACTATCCTCAGTGGTTCACCTCATCTGCCAGCCCCTGGAGGTGGGGTCAGCCTTGTGGAGGTGCATGCCTCCTGCATAGTGAATTTCCCGTCTGCCCATGAAATACAGTGCCTGGGGCAGGGGAAGGGTTTGTCCTCGTGCTGGGGACTGTTACATTGACCAGTGTCACGAATGAAGCCTGTGAGGCTCACTGCATTGCCAGCTCAATTCACTAATCATCATGTGTGGGCGATGGGATGTATGACGTTACAACGCATACTATTACAACGCATGGTTTTACAACGCATTTTTTACAACGCAAATACTTTTACAACGCATGTTTTTACCACGAATACTGTTACAACGCGAAATATTATTATTAATAGTAAAGTGCTATTACAACGAAATCATTTACAACGCATACCTTTACAACGCAAAAATCTCAAAATTATAATATATATATTTTTTTGTAAAATAAAACCTGGCACGGGATGCAGGGAAATTAGGGGTTTTGGGTGGGGAAGTGTATTAAAATGTGGGTAAAAACTGAACGCAAATATAACGAAATGCAAAGAATTTATTAAAATGAATACTCGAGTATTAAAATTAATACCCGAGTATTAAAAATGAATACTCATGTATTCGTAACTATTAACCTTTTTTTATACAGGCAACGATTTTAAATATATTTCAAACTTATAATATAAGACTACAAAATAAAATTATTATTTGTAAATATAAACATTTTTTTTTTGTGTAAAATAAAGCCTGGCACGGGATGCAGGGAAATTAGGGGTTTTTGGTTGGGGAAGTGTCTTAAAATGTAGAGAAAAACTGAACGTTAATTCAAAGAAATGCAACGATTTTATTAGAATTAATACTCGAGTACTAAAATTAATACCCGAGTATTAAAAATAATTTCTCATGTGTTCGTAACTATTGAAAAATTTAACACAAGCAACGAATTTAAATATATAATAAATTTACAATATATTATTATTAAAGAAAATAATTATTCGTAAATATAAACATTATACATACATATACTCGCCATTTTAAAATGTGTAGTTCCTTAATATGTCCTTCAACTCTTTCCATGAAATAATACCACAACACTACTTCCAAAATGGATGCCAAAACGGAACGAATAAGCGAAAACAATAACTCTTTATACGAAGTTTTAAATTATAACTTTCCACAGAAGTAATTCGTACTTTAAAAAAGAATGCCAACGCTGTGTTTCTTAAAAAAAACAATGACACTGTCAAAAACTTATAAATACAAGCCAGACACCATTTTTAAAACAGTTGATTCTCAACTCCCAGAGTGACCAGACGCCAAAAGCTGACCCTCTGACCTGTTTATGAAGATAAAACCCGAATATATATCAGGAGCATTATTTCTCGTAAAACAAGTGAGTTACTAAAACTAATGTCTGCAATGTTTTCCAGAAACAAGTAAAAGCCTGCTCCTATTAAATTTGTTTTTCTTATTTAAAGATAATAATATAGCACCAAGATATTACTATATTTATGGATACATATATCCATAAATAAAATACTTAAATAAATAATTAAATAAAGTGTGTATTATTTAAAATTATTTTTAATGAAATAAACATATATTATTTTCCACACATCACAAAATATTACCTTTTTTTTATTAGTCGAAATACTATAAACTGCTACGAAAAAGGCCAGTTTACAAAAATTGGATTTTGCTACAGAAGCAACACTCCTCTTCAAGATTAATTTGAAGGTACTTTTCGATTTGTTTAAAATTCACAATTCTAAACAAATGAAACGGAAATAAATTTTTAAATCTGTATATATTTAATTTGATTTTCACAGAGAAATTCTATTTCGATAAAATAAAGAGCTACTCTCTACTTGGAAAATTAAAACGTCAACTTTTAAAGAAGGTAAATATTTTATTATTTACATGACTGATTTTTTAAATTTAGTCGTTAATAAAGAAGAGATTCATAAAGAATAAAAAGTGTAGACATAACGATAATTTAGAGAAGTCAATAAAAATGCAACACAAAGGAAAGTGTGAAATAGTGTAGGTGTAAGAATAATTATTCTTACTCCAGGAAGGTGTAGCAGTAGAAATAGTGTGGAATAGTGTCATGGTAACAAATACTATTCTTACTTTAAAAAGGTGTAGTAGTCAACAAAGTGTGGGATGTTGTAAGAGTAAAAATGACTAATCAAATTTCTGGAAAATGCTGCAGTAGGCAAAGTGTGGGATGTTATAGATGTTATATTTACTATTATAACTCCCGGAAGGTTCAGCATAATGAAAAGGGTAAGATGGTGTAGGGGTATCAAATACTATTCTAACTCCATGGTTGGTGCAGCAGTGGGTAAATCGTCGGATGATATTGGGGTATCAATTTCTATTCTAACTCCAGGTAGTTGCAACAGTAGGGAAAGTGTGGGATGGTGTAGGAGAATAAAATACTATTCCAACATCTGAAAAATGCTATAACAGAAAAAGGTTAGTATGGTATAAAACGCACAGTAAAGACAAATGTAAATTATACACAATATTGTTGTCATTTTTAACTGCATCAGAAACAATTTACATTTAAATAACATTTCCTTTTCCTTATTGTTTTATTTTTGAAATTCACATTAATCTTCTTATCAGCAAATATCAATCAGAATCCTAAAGGGGCAACAACTCAAAATCCAACCAAGAAAACAAAAAGCAGAGAATAAACAAGAGCACAAAGAAAGAAACCAAACGAAAAGGTAAGTCTCCTATAGTATAGGGTATCAATTACTACTCTAACTCCAGGTACGTCCAGACAAAGGGAAAGTGTATAATGGTAAAGGGGTATTATTTTCCATTCTACCTCCAGGTAGGTGCAGCATTAGGGAAAGTGTGGGATGGTGTAGGGGTATCAATTACTATTCTAATTCCAGGTAGGTGCAGCAGTAGGGAAAGTGTGAGATAGTGTAGGGGTATCAATTACTATTCTAACTCCAGGTAAGTGCAACAGTAGGGAAAGTGTAGGATAGTGTAGGGATAAGAATTACTATTCTAACTCCAGGTAAGTGCAACAGTAGGGAAAGTGTAGGATAGTGTAGGGGTAAGAATTACTATTCTAACTCCAGGTGGATGCAACAGTAGGGAAAGTATGTGATAGTGTAGGGATATCAATTATTACTCTAACTCCAAGTAGGTGCAGCAGTAGTGAAAGTGTAGGATGGTGTAGAGGTATCAATTACTATTCTAACTCCAGGTAGGTGCAGCAGTAGGTAAAGTGTGGGATGGTGTAGAGGTATCAATTACTATTCTAACTCCAGGTAAATGCAGCAGTAGGGAAAGTTTAAAATAGAATAGAGACAATATTTCAAAAAAATTAAGTTTTTGAACAGAAATGTAGACATTTTCGATTTTTCATCAAACATTTAAACCAAAAAATACATAATCATATTTTTTCTGTTTGCAGATTATCAAACAACTCGTCAAAGACCAAAAGAAAATCAAATCCAAGGGAATCTGAGAACCAAACAAAGAAAACACACCAGACTCTGAAGGTAAATCAAATAAAGAAGTACAAGCATAGGGGTAAAATTTACTATTCTAACTCCAGGAAGGTGCAGCAGGAGAGAAAATATGGGAGAGAGTAGGGGTAAGAATTACTATTCTAACTCTAGGTAGGTGCAGCAGTAAGGAAAGTGTGGGATAGTGTAGGGGTAACAATTACTATTTTCACTCCAGAAAGTTGCAGCAATAGGGAAAGTGTGGGATAGAGTAGGGGTAAAAATTACTATTCTCACTCCAGGAAGGTGCAGCATTAGGGAAAGTGAAGGATAGTGTAGGGGTAATAATTCCTATTCTAACTCCAGGTAGGTGCAACAGTAGGGAAAATATAGGATGGTGTAGGGGTATCAATTACTATTCTAACTCCAGGTAGGTGCAGCAGTAGGGAAAGTGTGGGATGGTGTAGGGGTATCAATTACTATTCTAACTCCAGGTAAGTGCAGCAGTAGGGAAAGTATGGGATGGTGTAGGGGTATCAATTGCTATTCTAGCTCCACGTAAGTGCAACAGTAGGGAAAGTGTAGGGTAGTGTAGGGGTAAGAATTACTATTCTAACTCCAGGTAGGTGCAACAGTAGGGAAAGTGTGGGATGGTGTAGGGGTATCAATTACTATTCTAACTCCAGGTAAGTGCAGCAGTAGGGGAAGTATGGGATGGTGTAGGGGTATCAATTATTACTCTAACTCCAAGTAGGTGCAGCAGTAGTGAAAGTGTAGGATGGTGTAGGGGTATCAATTACTATTCTAACTCCAGGTAAGTGCAGCAGTAGGGAAAGTGTGGGATGGTGTAGAGGCAGGATTTTAAAAACATTAAGCTTTTGAACAGAAATGTAGACATTTTCCATTTTTCATCAAACATTTAAACCAAAAATTACATATTCATATTTTTTTCTGTTTGCAGATTATCAAACAACTCATCAAAGACCAAAAGAAAATCAAATCCAAGGGAATCTGAGAACCAAACAAGGAAAACACACCAGACTCTGAAGGTAAATCAAATAAAAAGTACAAGCATAGGTGTAACATATACTATTTTAACTCCAGGAAGTTGCAGCAGTAGGGAAAGTGTGGGATAGTGTAGGGGTAAGAATTACTATTCTAACTCCAGGAAGGTGCAGCAGTAGGGAAAGTATGGGATAGAGTAGGGTTAAGAATTACCATTCTGACTACAGGAAGGTGCAGCAGTAGGGAAAGTGTAAGATAGTGTAGGGGTATCAATTACTATTCTAACTCCTGGTAAGTGCAACAGTAGGGAAAGTGTAGGATAGTGTAGGGGTAAGAATTACTATTCTAACTCCAGGTAAGTGCAACAGTAGGGAAAATGTGGGATAGTGTAGGGGCAGGATTTAGTACTCTAACTCCAGGAAGGTGCTGCAGTAGGGAAAGTATGGGATAGAGTAGGGGCAGGATTTACTATTCTAACTCCAGAAAGGTATTGCAGAAGGGAAAGTGTGGGATAGTGTAGGAGGAGGATTTACTACTGTAACTCCAGGAAGATGCTGTGGTAAGAAAAATGAGAGATAGTGTAGGTTGTTATTTATTAAGTGAAAAAAACATATTAAAATGTATCTATTTTTCCCCCACAGAAAATGTCAACTCAGGCAACAGCATCATATATGAAATCTAGGAAAGGAAACCGTCTATTAAAACATGCAGGATATATATATTGTAAAGAAAGGATACGTTTTCCACGGAATCATTGGAGGTGTGTGCAATACTATTCATCACGTTGCAGCGGCAGAGCGGTTACCCTTGATGATATCATAATAAAAACAACTGATCATAACCACTCTGCCTCTGCAATGGATATTGAAGTAAGGGAAACCTTAAACGAAATGAAAGAAATTGCATCCACCTCCAATGATTCTACAGGAACAATTTTAAGAGAGGTTGCACAGCATGTTCCCAGTCATGTTGCTAGTAATATGCCTATTATTCCTAATTTGAGAAGAATTATACAAAGACAGAGGCAGGCAAGTAATATAAATACTACAACACCTCAAACCTTTTCTGATATTGTAATTCCTGAGGAGCTGACTATTTCTTTTGCTAATGAACCATTCCTTTTGCATGATAACAAAAACCCTCAAAAACGTATTATTATTTTTAGTACACCCCGTAACCTTGTGAAGTTAGAAAATTGTGAAATTTGGATGATGGATGGGACGTTTAAAAGTACACCCCATCCATTCACCCAAATGTATACAATTCATGGAAAAATTAACAATAATGTGATCCCCTTAATATATAGTTTGCTACCAGATAAGCAATCTGCAACCTATACTGAATTATTATCAGTTATTAAAAACATTACCAAAAAAAGTCCTAGGAAAATTATTGTTGATTATGAATTGACTATGATCACTGTGATCACTAAAACGTACACGGATACCCAAATTCAGGGATGTTTTTTCCATTTTTCCCAGGCATTTTGGCGTAAACTACAAAAAACATCCCTGGTTACCGATTACTCATCTGATAGCAAACTACAGTTTGAATAAAAAAAATTAACTGCTCTTTGTTTTGTTCCTCCCGAAAGTGTAGATGAGTACTACACTGCTATTACTGAATCAGAATATTTTAATCAAAATGAAGACAAATTGGCACCCATTCTAAATTATTTTGAAGACACATGGATTGGACACCTAAGCAGATCAGGTCGCAGAAGAAAGCCACGTTACCATGTGGAGTGATGGAACTGTTACACGAGCTGTTTAGAGGGAGAAGCAAAAAACAAATAATGCCATAGAGGGATGGCATAACTCCTTCAACCATACAATTGGCAAACCACACCCTAACTTCTACTCATTTCTTGAAACTTTGAAGAAGGAGCAAAGTTTTCAAAAATTGAGACTTTCTCAAACATTAACTGGTAGCCTAAACCCTCGAATTTATACCAAATCAAGGGAAATGTCTGAGAGACTATTGGGTGTACTACAACAGTTTTCGTTGTGTGTGGCTCTAGACTACCTAGAAAATGTTGCTAACATTCTCCATTTCCAAAATATAAATTACTTTCCTGCTTTGACCTAAATTTATCCTAATACAAAATTCAATTGGCTTTTTAATTTTTCGAAATCATTTTTTCAAATTTTACGTTGGGTCACCCCACTTCTAATTAACTATTTTTTTTTCCTTTCCTCTATTTTTGCCCATATTAAAACCATTTGATGCATTGTTAATAAACACAAAAATCCCCAAATTTACTCCTGTTCATCAAACAAACCATTCAAATTAATGACTTATATTTTAAAATGCATTTATTAATATAAAATGGAATATATTTTTTTTCTTTCAAAATACATTTTCTTTTCGAAAAAGCTTCTTTACAAGCCATTATTTTTATAATATTCATTTGGAAAACATAACCTGAAAAAATAATTTTTTGTTTGTTTAATAAACAAAAAATAAATAATTTAACATTTGGAACTTTTTTGAAAGTAAAAAAGTGGGAATAGAATTTTTTAACAAACACCATGTGTAATAAACTCTAAAGTTTTAAAACTTAGATGAACCAAAAATCCATTTTACACTTTGTCAAAATATCTTTCATTTTGTTGTACAGGAAAATGCAAAGTTTTTCAAAACTGAATGCCCTCCAAAATTTCAAGAATGTTCTATTTTTTTTTAATTTGTCTAATTCCTTCATAATTTTAATAATTATTTCGGGAAATCCAATTTCAAATTTTTATTTTTCTTATGAAACAAACATCCATTAAATCTAAATTATCAAAATTCCTTCTGGATATAGAAAATTATCCATGGAAAAGCACTTTTCAAAAGCAATATTATTTGCTATTAAAATCTTTCACCTTACCTCCTAGCAAAACATATTCTCACTATATGTCCCTTGCTAGTTTGTAACACGTTTAAAAGTATGCCTAATACAAAACTTCTACTTCCTACCGAACAATTTTCTGACTATTGCACCTTTATTATATACCTAACACCATTTTTTCAAATTATATACTATTACAGAAATAATTGTACAATTTCTACCTCCTAGCAAAACATATTCTCACTATATGTCCCTTGCTAGTTTGTAACAGGTTTAAAATTATGCATAATACAAAACTTCTACCACCTACCGAACAATTTTCTCACTATTTCACCTTTATTATAATCAAAAAGTTGCAAAACTATAAAAATGAATATTTAATTAAATAAAACTCAACCAAAATCAACTTGTAAATCAAAGATGCTTTTTTACTAAGTCTTTGTATTCTATCTCTACCTTTCATTGCTATTAAAAGTCAAAAAGATATTTCTAGACAATGCATTTTCAAATATACAGTTGCGTTTCAAAAACATTAGTCATATAACATTTTTTTTCATTGTTATCTATATTTAACATTAAATACAACAAATAACATTTCCCTATTATTTCTAACGACCAAACATAGTAATATTCTACTAACATTATCGGCGACATGCTGTTTTCACATAAATAACAATCTTTTTATAATCCGCAACCTCTCCTTATCCTTTCTTTACAATATATATGTACTTATTTTCGTTCTAATATGTTTAAATAAAGTAAAAAAGTGTTTCCAACCTGAGTGCAGATCAGCTTCCTGCTCCTTGCTCCATCGATGCTCTTCAAAATGGCCGCTTAAGTGAACGTGAACGCGTCGACGTCATCTGAGCCTGCAAACATTGAAAAAGGACTATTTAATATCATAATATTTTAATAAACTTTTTTTTATAATGATATATATTATTTATTTAAATTTGCAAAAATATGTATAAATTAACTTGTTATTTTTACTTATAAATATATTTGTAATAAAAATCAAAAAATTACAAACATGTTGTATCTTTTTTTTACAAATCTTTTAATTTAAACACAATCCTAAAAATTAATGTTTAAACATGTAAAATACTGTTTTATTCTTCTTACCTCTTTACTTATTCCATTTCTTTTCTTAACTTCTCAATTCATCCTTTTTCTTTACTTCAAAAGTCGTTCCGCGGGACCCATTGCTTCAATTCTAAAAATAAAAGAAGGACAAATGTTCCCATTGATTTCAAAGGTAAAGCGTGGGAAAATCTTTTTAGTAATATAAAAGTACATACATTTTCAACATATTTAATTATGTAGAAAATTCTTAAAGGTTCCAAAAAATGTTTTTAGTTTTTCTTAATTGTAATTTTATAGAAATTAAATAAAAAAATTTAAAATATTTTTTATAACAATAGTTTATGTACCCTGATTAATTTTTTTAATTACATTTATTTATTAATTATAATTAAATACATTACATATTTATTTAATAATGATTTCATATTTAAATAAATTATACATTAAAACATGAGTATTTTTATATAATATAATCACTAAAATGTATAACTTTTTAATAAATACCTGAGTATTAATTTATTTACATGTGTTCCCAAATAATATATTCATTCATATTACAATATATTCCCAATTAATATATAGATTAATACCTGAGTATTATTTTTGCATATAATCCATAAATGTAATTATTTTTATTTACACCTGAGTATTAATTTTAAAAAAACATACTCCATTTACTTTCATTTTAATCCTTTTATAAAATAATGTAATAATGTAATAAATCTATTTTAATTTTTTTAATTAAATTTTTTAATAATTAACTTCAAAATAAATCTATTTATTTTACTAATAACAAAAAAATAAAACAATATCATGTAATACTTACTTTTTAAAGGCATTTGCGTTGTAAAGGCACTTGCGTTGTAAAGGCACATGCGTTGTAAATGCATGCGTTGTAAAAACATGCGTTGTAAAAGTACTTGCGTTATAAAAGTTGCGTTGTAAAGGTAGTGCGTAGTAAAAGTTGCGTTGTAAAGGATGTTTCCCACCAGGAGGCATCGACGACAACCAGGAGCTGGATACAGACTGTCCCATGAAGGATCTCGCTGTTGGCAGTGTTGGCTTCCAGATTGGAGTCAACAAGCCTTGGCAAAAGCAACCCACGCAGAAAGGGAAGATCGGCTTTTGTTCAGACCAGGAAGGTCTGGGGAGCTTCCCCTTTACAGGAAACAGGAGCAAGCCCGGAGCAACCAGGCAAGCGATGTTAATTCAAAATGGAGTCTTCAGGAGGACCACTAGCCAACAGGCTAGCAACCATGAAGACGCGTCAAGGAGAAATGCAGGCACAGGCCCCATGTGGCACTCGTGGAGTGTGGAGGGCTGAGCTTTGGTGGACTTACTGCTAGGGGCAGGGGCTTCCCAAACCCCAATGCACAACTTCGAGGAAGCCTCAGAAGCTGCACGGTTAACAAGATGTAGGTAGTCCAGGGAATCTGGTCCCACGTCTCTTGTGTCCGTCAAGGGTCTCAGCTTTGCTGTGGGTGTGGGTCGGTGTCAGAAAAGTCTGGAAGTCCAGTCCTGCATGCTGGGTCATCGGGTTCCGGAGGGAGCGGTGATGAAGCAAACCGGCAAGTTGCTGATGGTGCCTGACTTTGCACAGGGTGGTCACTCCTTGGCCACAAGGGAGATTTCTTCAGTCTTCTAGTTGCAGTAGAATGTCGAAGGTCCAGAGTTTCATTTCAGAGTTTCAGTCAGGATAATCTAAAGTCTCTAGACTCAGCTCCTACCTATTTACTGATTTGAGGGGCTGGATTACCTGCTAGGTCCTCCTATGGGTGGGACCAGGGAAGGGGGTGGTTACACCCCTTTCCCTTTGTCCAGTTTCGCACCAGAGCTGGGGCTGGAGTGCCCCAGCAACTGGTTGGAACCGGTCTATGCATGGGGCACCTTGTGTGCCCCGTGCAGTGTCTCATTTCTTTCAACCCACCCTGCCCCAATACACAAGAGCCTGTCTGGGGAGGTGCTCGCACCTCCCGAGGCAGGAAACCTATTGTCCAGGCCTCCCCTGCCAGAGTTTCGTCCAGCAGCAGGAGGTCAGACTCGTGTCTGTGGCAGCAGCATCCATTTTGTGATGCTGAGGCTCTGTTTAACTTTAACTGGGTAAAGCAGTAACCAACATGTCTTCTCCCTCTAGAAGGGTGGAATGCTACCCACGCCACCAGAATTGGCCGGGGGGGGGGGGGGGTAGTATTACAAAGCGTATGACACCTTACACGACATGTTTTGATAAAGCCAAACCAAAGTTAGCAGTAACCGCAAGGATTATAATGCACTTAAGAGTATATGGTATGGCTATATCATAGAACAGCTATGAGGACATGGTTCCGAAAGCTGCAGACAGGCTCAGCTCATGCTAGAGCACCATCTCACATAAAACCAAGCACTCTGCCTCCAGGATTGTCGAGGTCTGCCATAGGAGTGACTTGTAGGTGTCTATGTGTCTATATATAGGGTTAGATATAGGTATACTATATCTAAGCAAGGGGTGATTACACGACCTTGCCCAAGCTGAGTGATAAGCCTGTAGTGTCAGTTTGGATGGCCAGCCAGGGGTGGCATATTTCATGCTGCAGCCCCTGGTAGGCATTGAACGCACCTATGCCCTGGGTACCTATGGTGCACTATACAGGGGCTCACAAAGGTGACCCAACTAGGCATGTACCTAAAGTACATGTTGTCCATTTTACAGAGAGAGCAGATAGCCTGGGGCCCTGATTATAAGGATCCCAGGCCAACTAAGTCGAAAACCAGCTAAACACTAGGCAAAACGTTGGGGGTAACCATAGTCAGATATCCATCCTCGTAAAAACCCCACCCAAACGAAATGAGATAAGCCTACACTAGACCAGGTATGCCTATATTACCTGAGTGGCCATATAAGGAGGAACCTGCACTGGCATGGTTATCCCCTGTCTCATGGTCCACTGAGCAATCCCTCACCCTAGGGGTATCAGAGGGTCTCCACCATAGGGAATCTCTACCTGTGGTGTGTTTTGGCAAAGTAAAAGGCTGGTGTTGGGATGGAGTACTGAAGTGAGGCTCCACTACTGTTGGGCTCAGCTTCCTCCAATCACTCTCCACCATATAGGCCTTTCTTTCCTTAACTGAGTTGCACTGTGCTCTCAGGGTCAACCTCTTGCTACCTACAGCTGGAGGTTGGTTCCCTTTGGTTGGGCTTCTGGAGGGACAGGACAGGTTTGGGGCCACTGAGCTCCAGGTTTGCCTGTGTCCAACAGAGTCCACCTGGGGAGGTTCCTACCTAAGGTTAAGGGAGTTCCCTCAGAGGTTTGAGGAATTTTCACCTGGCTACGGCTGCTAGACTGGGTGCCCCTAATCTGCTGATGGGGGGGTTCCTCTGGACAGGGGGGCCTTTGGGGTCCACTGGCCTCCCTGACCTCAACAGCCCTGGGCTGACTGAGGCAGGGTAGAGAGGGGCAGGTTACCTGCTCCAGACTGGGTCCCACCTTGAAAGGGTCCACTGACATCACAGGCTCTGTCATGATAGGCCTGGCTACCTCTGGGGCAGTTTCTTCACAAGGGGTAGGATCAGTTCCCTGAGGAGGCTGACCCATACCTAAAGTTTGGTTGAAGGGAGACTTTTCTACCTCCACAATGCTCTCTGTTTGTGTGGATTGGTCCGTAGTTTCAGGCTTCACAACACATACATCTGTTTGAGTTTGGGCTGTGACCATCACAGCCCTACCAACCTCTTCGGGAAGGAACTCGGTTTGAGTTTGGGCTGTGACCATCACAGCCCTGTCAATCTGTTCAGGGAAGGAATCTGCTTGAGATTGGGCTGGGACCAGCACAGCCCTACAAACATTTTCAGGGAGGAAATCTTGAGCTGGGGCCATCACAGCCCCACTAACCTTTCCAGGGAGACCAACCATTTTGGAATGGGTTTCTTGTTCTACCTTAGCCCAGGCTAAGATCTCTAGATCATTCCCAGTAGACAATCTAAAGGCAAGTTTGTAGACACTGCCACTCTTTTTGGGCCAGTGACACCTCCCCAGCTGAGATTTACTACTGCCATGGGATGATCTGTCTGCACTCCATCAATATTGATCACCTGGTATGGGAAGCCAGGTAAAAGTTGCCTTGAAGGGACTAGACTCTCAGTCAACATAGTGATGGTAGCCCCTGTGTCTCTAGAGGCCTCAACTTTCTGACCATTGATGAGGGGCTCCTGTCTGTACTTGCCCAAAATGTTGGGACAAGCAGTGAAGTTGGCAAACCCCATGCCATTTTCACAGACAAGAGTAGCTAGGGTAGGGGACATGGTTAGGCCAGAGTCCACCTGAGTTCCCCAAGTAAACCCAGCAAAATACTTGGGGCACTCCCACCACCTGGGGGATTACTACTAGTAGTAACGGGAGGTGTTGGAGTACTGCTTGGAGGAACATGTTCCTTTTTGTTGGCTTTAGGGCAACTGCTGTCAGTTTTCCAATGGCCAAGTTATCTACATACATGACAATAAGGCTTTTTAGGGTTAGAGGAAGGAGTTTGGGACCCACCCTCCTCAGAGGATTTTTGGGGTCCTGTAGTGGACTTATCTTTAGATTTATCCCCACCTTTCTCTTGAGGCTTGGTATTATCTTTCTTTTGGTCACCACCCTGATTTTTAGGCCTAACCCTGGTTCTGACCCATTTGTCTGCCTTCTTACCCAATTCTTGGGGAGAGGTCAGATCAGAGTCCAGCAGGTGTTGATGTAGAAGCTGGTTCTGACAATTATTAAGGATCTGCTCCCTCATAATCAAATTATACAATCCTGTATAGTCTTTGACCTTACTGCCCAGTAACCAGCCCTCCAGAGCCTTAGTAGCACAGTCTCTAAAATCAGTCCAGTCCTGAGTCTGTGTTTTCCGGGTATCCCTGAACAGCAACCTATACTGTTCAGTGGTTAAGCCAAACCCATCAATCAGAGCACTCTTCAGGACTGAGTAGTTATCAGCATCTTTATCATTAACTGTGAGGAGCTTGACTCTACCTTTTTCCGAAAAGGAGAGCCATAAGATTGCTGCCCACTGACTTTGGGGTACCTGCTGTACTTTGCAAGCCGTCTTCAAAGCAGTTACCCACTTGTGGATGTCATCCCAACTCTTGTAGGGAGGGACAATCTTACTTAGGTTTTTATGGTCATCTGACCTCTCCCTACCTCTAGGGATGTTGCTGCCACCAGTGAAATCTAATCCACTTAACTTTTGCTCTCTAGCAAGAGAAAATCTATCTTTGGCTAGGACAAGTTTTTGCCTCTCAATCCTCAGATTGACTTCTTCCATTCTGGCGTGATGTTCTCTTCTGTCAGGGGAAGACATTCTCCTGACAGCATCTGACCCCATGGAGACACCAGAGTGATGAGATTCCCTGGATAGGGATCTCCTCCTTCTGTGGTCAGTGTTGAGCCTGCTTGGGGGTCTGTAAGGTACTAGGCCCTCTCCAGGCCCATGTAGGCTTAGGTTAGACGGGCTAAGTACTCCCACTTGGACCTGGCCATTGTCATCCCCCTCAGAGTCCTCCTCTACTACACTGTCATCAACTAGGTTGTGATCAGGGGAATCCTCTGCTGAGGGCTGACCCTCTTCTGCATTGCCTGTAGGACCTGGGTTAGCTGTTTTCTTAGCATCATATTCTTCCATGAGTTCTATCAGGTGCTTGAGGGTAGGGTTGGAACTAACGGTGGCCATAGTATGCGTAGTGCGGCTATGTGAAGCTACGTGAAGTGGGCATGATGCTATGCCCACTCACACGCTTCGCGTAGCCCCTCTATGCGCCGCCCGCCTCCCTCCCACCCTCTTCTACATACATAATTTCAAGTAACAACTACAGTAAAAGTACATTAAAAGCACTTACCTGGTCCGCGGCATCCCAGGGCTCCCTCTTCTATTTCGCGCTGACTTCTCCCATCCAAATGCGCATGCGCGGCCGCCCGTGCATGCGCATTTCTCGCGAGAGCCCTTTCTTTTGGAAAACGGGCGCAGCCCGACATCGATCTCGACTGCCATAGAGGGTCCGCCGTCCATGGGGATTTCAATTATGAGGATCCGGTAAAGAAGTCACCATCTCATGTAGCGGACTTCGTTATAAGAATAAGTGCCAAAAAATAAATTGCAGCACACGAGAGCGTTTAAATTGTAAATTAACCGAAGTTATTCACAGATTTAAGACCTGTTTATTTACACAGGAGAATAACAACACAGGAGAATAAGACAGCTCCCACAGGGACATCATGACAGTGCTCGCACAGTGGATCCGTTGCTCTTAGTACGACGCAGATGGTCCATTATTCACAAGAAGGATTTTGACAATTCCCCACGTAGTGACCAAATTTTGGCATTACTCAATTTTCATGATCAATTTTTATCGAAACATTGGTTGAACAAGAGATATAATGAAATTTTAGTCTTGATAAAGGTGGTGCATACAAGGCAATACACCGAAAGGCGTCGACGCAACCCACGCTAGTTAAATTCACGGAACAATTTGTCAGGACGGGTTTATGTGATTCTGACTCTCAGATAAAGATTCCATTGAATTAACATTCCGATGTGTTAGTCTCAACATCACGGACCTTGAGTCTCTTTCTATTTTTTGCATTGTGGATATATATTTTTTATGTGTTTCTGTATTATTTGGATTGTTTTTAATGTTTTTAATTGATTATATGATATAAATAAATTTACACTTTGTGATAATAGCTATTTCAGGTTTTTATGATTTAGTGGTGTTCTTGTATTAATAACCATTGTATTCTTATGCCAAATTATTCATGATTGAAGGGTGATGTGTGAGGGAAAGACTGTTATTGAAATATTAGTTGTACCCAAGGGATATTTTCTTGTTGATACTTGTTGGTACCCTGTCCCTTGGATAGTTGGGCCATTCCCTTCTTTCTCACATTTACCATATATAATCCCTTGAATACCAAATGAAAGGACACCACACAAGGTATATATCAAATATATATGTATTTATTACTAACACAACCCCTCTGTACTCTTTATGAGACCAGAGTTTGAGATACAGCACAAGTTACTCAATAAGCATACTATAAGTTGCACAAATACAATTCTGCCCTAGGGGCCTCACGAACCATATACTAAAGAAGTGGTATAAGAACCACTTCGGGAAAGGTGAATAGGCCTAGGGCCTAGAGATTCGCTGGGGCTACACAGGACAACCAAAGGCTTGGAAGTAGGAGGCCCGAAGGATGCGTGTGCAGTGTCTAAACACACATGCGGGTTACCATAGAAAGTCAATGGGAACGTAAAGTTAACAAAGTAGTTGATTTCGGACACTTCCGGGTGGACTACGGGAAAACCCAGTTACACTAGGACACTTGGATAGTTGTTACCCATGGAAGCACCGGAGTGCTCGAGTTAACTCGCCCTGGGAAGCCGGGTGAATAGGTGTGAAGTCGTGTCGGGTTTCGTCGTCGAATCCTATGGAGAGCTGCAAGAAGATGCTGCAGGTGACCAGAAGGAAGATGTCCTGGTGGATCCAAGAGTGGATCGATGTCGTGAAGAACCTGGAAGCAGAGGGGACAGAGTCTGGGTTACTAGCCAGTGACCAGGATGGAACCAGGAAGGAACCAGGCGATGTTGGGAGCAATCAGGTGAAGATGCGAATCTTGTCTCTGCAGCCACGTGGACCAGGAGGCGTCGATGACAACCAGGAGCAGGATACAGACTGTAGCACAAAGGATCTCGCTGTTGGCAGCGTCGGCTTCCGAATTGGAGTCAACAAGCCTTGGCAAAGGCAACCCATGCAGAAAGGGAAGATCTGCTTCTGTTCAGACCAGCAAGGTCTGGGGAGCTTCCCCTTCACAGGAAACAGGAGCAAGCCCGGAGAAACCAGGCAAGCGGTGTTAATTCAAAATGGAGTCTTCAGGAGGGCCACTAGCCAATAGGCTAGCAACCATGAAAACGCGTCAAGGAGAAATGCAGGCACAGGCCCCACGCGGCACTCGTGGAGTGTGGATGGCTGAGCTTCGGTGCACTTACTGCTCGGGGCAGGGGCTTCTCAAACCCCAATGCACAACTTCGAGGAAGCCTCAGAAGCTGCACGGTTAACAAGATGCAGGTAGTCCAGGGAATCTGGTCCCACGTCTCTCGTGTCTGCCAAGGGCCTCAGCTTTGCTGTGTGTGTGGAGCGTAGTCAGAGAAGTCTGGAAATCCAGTCCTACATTGCTGGGTCATCGGGTTCCGGCTGGAGCGTCGATGAAGCAAACCGGCAAGTTGCTGATGGTGCCTGTTGGCACTGGGTGGTCACTCCTTGGACACAAGGGAGATTTCTTCAGTCTTCTAGTTGCAGTAGAATGTCGAAGGTCCAGAGTTTCATTTCAGAGTTTCAGTCAGGATAATCTAAAGTCTCTAGACTCAGCTCCTACCTATATACTGATTTGAGGGGCTGGATTACCTGCTAGGTCCCTCCTATGGGTGGGACCAGGGAAGGGGGTGGTTACACCCCTTTCCCTTTGTCCAGTTTCGTGCCAGAGCTGGGGCTGGAGTGCCCCAGCAACTGGTTTGAACCGGTCCATGCATGGGGCACCTTGTGTGCCCCAGGCAGCGTCTCATTGCTTTCAACCCACCCTGCCCCAATACACAAGAGCCTGTCTGGGGAGGTGCTCGCACCTCCCAAGGCAGGAAACTGATTGTCCAGGCCTCGCCTGCCAGAGTTTCATCCAGCAGCAGGAGGTCAGACTCGTGTCTGTGGCAGCAGCATCCAATTTGTGATGCTGAGGCTCTGTTTAACTTTAACCGGGTAAAGCAGTAACCAACATGTCTTCTCCCTCTAGAAGGGTGGAATGCTACCCCCGCCACCAGAATTGGCGGGGGGGGGGGTAGTATTACAAAGTGTATAACACCTTACACGACATGTTTTGATAAAGCCAAACCAAAGTTAGCATTAACCGCGAGGATTATAATGCATTTAAGAGTATATGTTATGTCAATATCATAGAACAGCTATAAGGACATGGGTCCGAAAGCTGCAGACAGCCTCAGCTCATGCTAGAGCACCATCTCACATAAAACCAAGCACTCTGCCTCCAGGATTGTCGAGGTCTGCCATAGGAGTGACTTATAGGTGTCTATATGTCTATATATAGGGTTAGATATAGGTATACTATATCTAAGCAAGGGGTGATTACACGACCTTGCCCAAGCTGAGTGATCAGCCTGTAGTGTCAGTTTGGATGGCCAGCCAGGGGTGGCATAATTCATGCTGCAGCCCCTGGTAGGCCTTGGATGCACCTATGCCCTGGGTACCTATGGTACACTATACAGGGGATCACAAAGGTGACCCAATACCCAATTAGGCATGTACCTAAAGTACATGGTGTCCATTTTACAGAGAGCAGATAGTCTGGGGCACTGATTAGCAGGATCCCAGGCCAACTAAGTCGAAAACCAGCTAAACACTAGGCAAAAGGTTGAGGGTAACCATAGTCAGATATCCATCCTCCTACAGTACCAATAGTGCTCTGTGGGCTGGCAGGATTACAGCCAGCATATCCTGGGGGTGTGCATAGAATCAATCTGGCACAATCCTGACGTTTATGTTGTCCAATAGACACACAGTTTTTACTAGGAAGTATAAAGCCGTTCGACAATATTGGAACATCTTAGAACATACATTTTCTATTACTCCAGTTTACTTTTTCCTACTTTCCGTTCTTGATGGCTGAATCTCACTTTTCTTTTCCCTTCGTATATGTACTTTTTATCCTTGCACTCCATTCCTTTTCCATACTTTTTTTCTAATGAGTTTTTTGCCCTAAATTTCTCCTTGCCAATCTTTCAGGTTTTCTTGCTTTCCTCTTTCTGCAATAGATTTCTTGTTGTTACTATCAAATGTGTCTACAGCCATCCTCCTAAGCATATGGTCTCTCCAAATTATCTCCGTACTCCATCTTGTCTTCTTTGCTCGGCTCCATAAGTTCTCCTAGATGAGATAAATGAATGATCATCTATTTCCTGTGAGCCCTAGTCATAGCCTCTGTATTATGAAAGCAAATCATGAATTAAATTAAAATAAGATGATTTTAATTAAGCCCTAGTCATAGCATCTCTAGTATAAAAGCAAATTATGAATTAAATTAAAATAAGAGGATTTTAAACAAGGGAATATATATATATATATATATATATATATATATATATATATATATATATATATATATATATATATATATTACCTACTGGCGGTCGCCAGTAGGTATATATAGTTAGGATTTTTTCTCTATGGGTTTTTTGAAAATTCTATGTCTAATAACTTTGGCGTTTGTGGACGGAATCGGCTGAAATTTTCAGGAAAATGGCACATTTTGTTTCTGAGCAGCCCTTGAAAATTTGGGGGGGGTTCGTCCAGTGGGGGCCGAGAAAAAAGGGGGGTCCCAAAACGTGTTTTTAACATTGAGTTTTCCATAGGGCGGTTGGCCTCACTTTTAGCCCGAACGGCTGAATGGATTTGCACGAAACTTGGCAAAATTGTAGGGACTGGTAGCCCGATGTGCCTTTTGTAGGTCTCAATATATGTGCTCCAGTGGATTTTGAGAAATTAACGTTTAAAAAAAGATATATATCTGTAACAGCGGACCGGTTAGCGCTCTGGTTCGCGGACTTTTCGCGCAACGGAGCTTTGTGAAGCGAAGCTGATTGGTTCTCCGGCGTCTGTCAACATTCCAAACAGTCCGTAGCGGCCGCCATCTTGTCTCTCGGTAGGATCGAGAGACAAGAGGAGGTCAAAACAAAGGGGGAAATAACTATAAGGGGGCATAGTAGATCCTCGCTGACCCCCTAGGTTTGATGTGGAGGTTTTAAAAGGGCCCCGCGGGGCAAAAAAAAATAATAATAATAATAATCGAACGGCTGAATGGATTTGCACGAAACTTGGCAAAATTGTAGGGACTGGTAGCCCGATGTGCCTTTGCTAGGTCTCAATATATGTGCTTCAGTGGATTTTGAGAAATTAACGTTCAAAAAAAGATATATATCTGTAACAGCGCACCGCTTCGCGTACTTTTCGCGTTACGGAGCTTTGCGAAGCGAAGCTGATTGGCTCTCCGGTGTCTGTAAACATTCCAAACAGTACGTAGCGGCCGCCATCTTGTCTCTCGGTAGGATCGAGAGACAAGAGGAGGCCAAAGCGAAGGGGCAAATGACCATAAGGGGGCATAGTAGATCCTCGCTGACCCCCTAGGTTTGATGTGGAGGTTTTAAAAGGGCCCCGCGGGGCAAAAAAAAAAATAATAATAATAATCGAACGGCTGATGACCATAAGGGGGCATAGTAGATCCTCGCTGACCCCCTAGGTTTGATGTGGAGGTTTTAAAAGGGCCCCGCGGGGCAAAAAAAAATAATAATAATAATAATCGAACGGCTGAATGGATTTGCACGAAACTTGGTAAAATATTAGGGACTGGTAGCCCGATGTGCCTTTGCTATGTCTCAATATATGTGCTTCAGTGCATTTTGAGAAATTAACGTTCAAAAACAAGATATATATCTGTAACAGCGCTCCGCTTCGCGGAGATAAAATTATATGTGTATTACCTAGCTGTTGCTAACACCAGTTAGCGACGGCTAGTAGGAGATAGCGACCATCTTGGGTCCCACTTTGCATGTGAGTGATATTTATCACTAATGACATGCAAAGTGGGCATGCCAAGATGTTAGCGACTGGAAACAGTCGCTAACATCGCTATCTCCTATTATCAACTTTTGGAAATATTCGAGATAAGCGCGAATATCTCCAAAAAGTAACAGCTGCCCTGAGCAGTTCTTAGCCATGTTATCCAATGGGAGGTGGATAACATGGCTAAGAGCATTAGCTCGGTAATGCATGAATATCGCGGAGTTTTCAGCGACATTAATGCATTGCGCTCGTTTTTTATCGTATTTGCGATAAACCTTGATAATAGCAAGGTTTATCTGCGATAATTTCTGACGGTAAAAAAATCTTTGCAATGCATCGTTAGGGATAAATATCGCTTAACTTTGGTAATATGCCCCAACGTCTGTTAACGTTCGATTCGAAGGAAATCAGGAATTGTTGAAAAACATTGTGTGCGCCATCTTGTCTTTTTTCAAATGCCACACTTTTGTCGTGCACGGCAGCCATTTTAGATGCCTTGACCAGATCCACTCTGTGAACGCTGTCGATCCTTAGCATGGCTCCCCACCCTCGCAAGCATCTCCCCCAGGCAGTGGTCACCCCCGCTCTCTGTTTTATGCATGGGTAATAAACCTCCCCCCATCTGCGCTGTTCTTCCCTGAGAATCACACCCTGTGCCCGCCCGACACCTCCCTTTCGCCCTATTCACTACCGCACCCTCTGACACTCCTTTTCCTCTGTGTCCGATTGTCCAGGCCGGTCCTAGGCTATCAGCTAGCCCTGCAGATGTAGTTTATGGCCACAGCTGTAAAGAATCACCCGTCTTCAAAGGAGTTATAGTAGATCAAGGCCCACACTCGATGAGATCCGTCACAGCAGAAGCGTTGCTATTATCTGAAAACCATTCTGTATTGTGATTGGGGAGGGGACCGAGCGTGAAGCGGAAGATTCCAGGGATGACTCTTTGTACATCAAAGTTTTTACAATTATGTGTCACATTAAAAATATATAGCACTCCGACAAAGTAGTAAGATTATAAAACTTTAATAATTTATAAATATATACAAGAAAACAAAAATAGTAATAACATATAAACATTTTTAGAGAAAAACAACGAAGTAGCGGTCGGCTGTGCGAATAGTCCCAACGCAGCACAACGTCCAGATTTCCGGCGTGGGGCGTCGCGGGGGGTGGGTGATCAGTAGCAAACTGTTGTGCGAATAGTTCCAAGGCAGCAGAACGCGCCGAAATCTAGATGACACAAAAGTGATGTCTAGTAAGTTGCCACCCAGCAAATAACGGCGTGGGGCGTCGCGGGGGGTGGGTCATCAGTAGCAAACTGTTGTGCGAATAGTTCCAAGGCAGCAGAACGATGGCACCAAGGTGATGTCCAGTAAGTTGCCGCACTGGTTTTGGTATCCTACAATGCTGCTCCGAATAACGGCGTGGAGCGCCCCGGGGGAGGCGGCGTGAACGGGCCTCTCCAGGTGGAGTCTCGTCTGTTGTAGTGGGGCGCCCCTTTACCGTTTCAGTTGCCATTCCGTCCGCTTTTGGTCCACTGTGTCAAAATCCGCCATTCAGCTGAGTTGCGCCCACTCTTGCGGTGCAGCGATAGGCGGCTGTCACAGGACTCTCAAAATGGCGGCAGGCTGTTTCCTTTTTGGGCCTGGTCCACTGAAATGGCCCTGGGACACCTTGGAAATCGGACGCTTGTCTGCTAGGTCTTGGACCCCATTCTCGAAAGCGTCCCCTCCGCCTTGAGAATTCATCAAAAGTTTTGGGGGCCCCGACTCCTGCAGGCTTCTGGTGGGGAGCGGCTGCCATGATTGCTCGCGGAATGACCACGACGGAGCTACGAGATGGTGGTGCTCTCATGGTGACGCCAGCTTCAGTCTGAAACATCCAGAAACAAGGTGGGGCTTTCATCGTTTGGGGGAAAAAAAAAGTTTTCATCCAATGAAAAGTGTTGTTTTTAGGTCATATGATCAAGCCTTCCATCATTAGGAAACCAAAAGTAAAATGAACCAATGAAAAGTTTTATAAACAAGTCACATGACCTGTTATGCGGCATAGGGTATAAAATGCGGAGAAAATACGTTGGCACGTGAGGCGGCGTCAGTAGCGGACCGATGTGCGAATAGGCCGAAGGCAATACAACGCGCCAAGATCCGGATGGCATCGAGGTGGTGTCATAGTTGAGAGTTCTGAGCAGCGGTTGTAACACTGTCTGAAGCTTATTTGCAGCTGCTGCAGCTTCACTACGCGCCAAGATCCGGATGGCACCGAGGTGGTGTGTAGGAAGTTGCCGCACTGGTGTGGCCATCCTACAATGCTGAAAGTCGGCGTGGGGCGCCCCGTTGGCCTGTGAGTTTGCGTCAGTAGCGGACCGATGTGCGAATAGGCCGAAGGCAGCACAACGCGCCAAGATCCGGATGGCACCGAGGTGGTGTCTAGTAAGTTGTCGCACTTCTGTGGCCATCCTACAATGTTGAAAGTCGGCGTGGGGCGCCCCGTTGGCCTGTGAGATGGTGTCAGTAGCGGACTGATGTGTGAATGGGGCCAAAGGCAGCGCAACAATATTTTCTACTATATTTCCGGTGTAGAAGAGACCACAAGGCGCTGAGATGCCAAGATCCGGATGGCACCGAGGTGGTGTGTAGCAAGTTGCCGCACTGGTGTGGCCATCCTACAATGCTGAAAGTCGGCGTGGGGCGCCCCGTTGGCCTGTGAGATGGCGTCAGTAGCGGACCGATGTGCGAATAGGCCGAAGGCAGCACAACAATATTTTCTGACTGACACCACAAGGCGCTGAGATGCCAAGATCCGGATGGCACCGAGGTGATGTCTAAGTTGCGGACTGATGTGCGAATGGGGCCAAAGGCAGCGTAACAATATTTTTTGTATGGAAGATACCACTAGGCGTTGAGATGCCAAGATTCGGATGGCACTGAGGTGATGTCTAGCAAGTTGGTGTGGTCATCCTACAATGCTGAAACTCGGCGTGGGTCACCCCATTAGCCTGTGAGATGGCGTCAGTAGCGGACCGATGTGCGAATAGGCCGAAGGCAGCACAACGCGCCAAGATCCGGATGTCACCGTGGTGGTTTCATAGTTGAGAGGCACTTCATCTGCAGTGGGGCGCCGAGATCCGGATGGCACCGAGGTGATGTCTAGCAAGTTGCTGTACTGGTGTGGTCATCCTACAATGCTGAAACTCGGCGTGGGTCGCCCCATTAGCCTGTGAGATGGCGTCAGTAGCGGACCGATGTGCGAATAGGCCGAAGGCAGCACAACGCGCCAAGATCCGGATGTCACCGTGGTGGTTTCATAGTTGAGAGGCACTTCATCTGCAGTGGGGCGCCGAGATCCGGATGGCACCGAGGTGATGTCTAGCAAGTTGCTGTACTGGTGTGGTCATCCTACAATGCTGAAACTCGGCGTGGGTCGCCCCATTAGCCTGTGAGATGGCGTCAGTAGCGGACCGATGTGCGAATAGGCCGAAGGCAGCACAACGCGCCAAGATCCGGATGTCACCGTGGTGGTTTCATAGTTGAGAGGCACTTCATCTGCAGTGGGGCGCCGAGATCCGGATGGCACCGAGGTGATGTCTAGCAAGTTGCTGTACTTGTGTGGTCATCCTACAATGCTGAAACTCGGCGTGGGTCGCCCCATTAGCCTGTGAGATAGCAGTTCTTTGGATTTGGGCCTGGCTCGTCTGCTGTAGTGGGGCGCCCCTTTACCGTTTCAGTTGCCATTCAGCTGAGTTTCGGCTGCTCTTGATGCTACAGCGACAGGCGGCTGCAACAGGACTCTCAAAATGGCGGCCTGTTCTTTGGATTTGGGCCTGGTCCACTAAAATGGCCCTGGGACACCTTAGAACTCGGACGCTCGATTTTTTTTTCCTTTCCTGTACATGCAAAAAAAGGTAAATGCCCGGTACGTTACACGCTTCATCTGCCACGATGAACTCTCTAGAGGAACCGAAAAAAAATATAGTTGTGGTAACTATACCATGCATCGTCATATGGAGAGGTGGTACCAATTAATTATAGTGCTGCATAAAAGAGAGATTTGGAGGAGAACCCCTGACCTGCTAGTACATTCATCAAAGAAGTGGCACTGAGAGCTTCAGAGGCAAGGGAAACGGTCCCAAATATTTAGAAGAACTTTGGAAAGATTAAAATGACATGTTTAGATTGTGGCAAATTTATTTCATGTGGACATCTGAGTGTTACTCTAATAAATACAGCATATGAACATCATCATAGTCGATGGTTGGTAGAGACATTTTGACTATATCCTGGACCTGCCCGTCCTCGCCCAAAATGGCGCCAGAATAAATGGGACTCGTAACTCCTTGTTGTGTACTGGTTGCAGAACCTTGAAATCACGAGATACGTATGCAGTTTTGAAGCACATGGCGGGCGGGGACGAGAATTGATTGAATATTTCGACATCCCTATTGATATTAAGTTCTGATGTGTTATTGATTACTGTACTGTTGAAAGTTCGAATTAACGTCACCCATGGTACTTGCCCGCAAATGTATATCTAGATAATTTTATTGTAACTGGCCCTGTCGTATTTTAATTATAAAATGTACGTCCACCGATTCCGTAACTGTTAGACACCTTAGTTCTTGCAACCTAATGGCCCGCCCGTTACGTTCCTCTACAGTGTAAATGTCTATTCATCATATACGATTACAGTTTGCTCCGTGGCCGGCCCACGTGGTTATAGGCTCGTATTTGTATAATGAAATTTTCACAATAAAGGTTTTTAAAAGAAAACATGGTAGTAGTATATACATTGGTAAAGTTTTTAATAATAGTCACTGTTTTAGAATCATTAAAAGGCAAGTGAAATAAAGCAGACCAATTACATGAAGGGTAAAAGGTATAATACGAAGGAACGCAGTAAAGATAAATGGTCAAGGGTTGTTGTGTTTTCTACTCCTGCAACATAAAGTGATCGATAAGAATCTCATATTCAGGCGTATCGGCGACTAAGACAGCAGGTCGACCCTCTTTTGCTCAACGGCTCCGTCATGGGACGAAGAAACGCTCTTTTTCTCGAAAAAAGAATATATTTTACTTGCAGGACAGTTGTAAAATTTCCGGGAAAGTACATTAGCCTGGAACATTATAACATATATTTAAGAAAAAATAATGTTCGGAAGTAATGAAAAGCGTAATTTTTAGGTCATATGACCAAGCCTTTCATCATTACAATAAGAAAAGTAAAATGAACCAATGAAAAGTTTTATTAACAAGTCACATGACTTGTTATGCTTACGTTACGCGCTGCGCGCCCCGGATGACTTCCGGATGCGCTAACGCGGCGCGTCATATGACGCATTACGCGACAACGCAGGTACAGAATATAGTCAAAATGTCTCCACCAACCAGCGGTCGGAACACAACCCCTTTCAGCAGGCTAAATAGTTCTGTTAAATGACAACAGAAGGGACAGGCAACAAGAACCATCAGTCAAAGAGGGGAGGGCTAGTTCTTCTCTACCGGGTTACATTGGGGCGCTACCGGAACTGATCGAATTGGTAGTCTACAGTGTTTCTGGATGTTTCAGACTGAAGCTGGGGTTAGCATGAGAGCAGCACCATTTCGTAGCTCCGTCGTGGTCATTCCGCAACCAATCATGGCAGCCGTTCTTTATCGTTATTTTGGGCGGGGTGGGTGGCGGAGCAGAGCTGTTTTGCAGCCATCATTGTGTGGAGTTCAGTTCATCTCACTAGTTTTGTATTTGTCATGAGGGGTTGTTCCTAATGTTTCTATTTTAGCGAGGTCAAAAAGAGATCCCATTAGTGGCCTACTGATTTTGCTCGATTCCTTTTTTTTTTTTTTACACGATTTTTCGTTATCTGCAAAGACTAAACAGAGTATTGCGACTCTGTGTTTGTTTGTAAATAGAGAATGAACCAAAGAGAACTAATTCTAAAACAGTAAATACTTGGATAACAATGAATCAAATGGAGAGAGAAGCAGGCACGACGGATTACAATGGGGGCAAAGACCTGCGTTAACTACCTTTCACTATCTGCAAAGAGAGAGTACTCCTAATAGAAATGAGGGGGGGGGGCACCATTCAAAGCAGATCAGTGTGCATAAACACGAAAATGTTTTCACTTACCACGTACTTGACATTCGACAGCTTATGATATTTGCTATTAAAAAACCATTGAAATTCACTGAAAAAACCATAGGTTATAGACCATATATAGTTAGGAATTAGCATTTACAAAACCTTGAAAATTCACTGAAAAAACCATAGGTTATAGACCATATATAGTTAGGAATTAGCATTTAAAAAACCTTATTTTACTCACACAAAACCATTGAAATTCCATATATAGTTAGTTGCACTAACTATATATCGCGCACCTGCAATCCACTGCTGATGATGTCACATATTACATCATTCATGACATGGTCAGTGACATCACTGATGACATCACTGATGACATCTCAAATGACATCACTGATGACATCACTGATGACAACATCCAGTGACTGTATGTTTCTGTAAAGTTAAAATGTGTCTTACATATTGAAGAATGAGTGGAAGTATAAGTGTCTGGACAAAGGATTTAGTAGGTGCATGACTGAATGCATGAGTGAGTGATTAAATGTGTCTCACTGAGTGCATGGGTTAGTGACTAAAGTGTCTTAATTTGTGCATCATTATGTCTGTTGTTCTGTAAACTGCTGCATGTTTTGATCAGTAGCTATATGATTAACTATATGGGTTACTGATTGATTGTCCAAGTATTTGTATGGGAGACTGAGTGTGTGTGTGGCTGGCTGGGAGGTGTGTGACTCTGTGCAGATCAATGTGTACTTGTATCAATGATTGTATAACAAGGTAAGTATGTGTTAGTATATGTTTGAAAATGTAAGGTGCTCTATGTTTAACTGTATAGACAAGAAAATGGAAGTGTCATTGATTCTTTACAGGACTGACTAGGTGTGTGAGTAACTCCATGGATGAGTGGCAGACTGTGAGTGTCTGTATAGGTGTATGAGTGCATATGATAGTGTTGTAAAGATGAGTGATTGTATGTATGAATGATAGTATGGGTGAATGAGTGAAGGTGTGTGTAGACGTAGGAATCAGTGAGTGCGTATGTAGTAACTAGTATTGGTGTGTCAATGGTTTCAAAAATTATATTCTGTATTTAACACTGGGTGAAACAGAGGTTATATTAAAATGTGAGGAGATGCATTGTATTGTCACATGAATGATATCATCAGTGATGTGGTCATTGATGTCAAATGAGATGTCATCAGTGATGTCATCAGTGATGTCATTTGAGATGTCATCAGTGATGTCATCAGTGATGTCACTGACCATGTCATGAATGATGTAATATGTGACATCATCAGCAGTGGATTGCAGGTGCGCGATATATAGTTAGTGCAACTAACTATATATGGAATTTCAATGGTTTTGTGTGAGTAAAATAAGGTTTTTTAAATGCTAATTCCTAACTATATATGGTCTATAACCTATGGTTTTTTCAGTGAATATATATATATATATATATATATATATATATATATATATATATATATTGGGGAGATCTCGTTGGCCCATAATAGGGATCGCACCTGCATATATGTATTGTTATTGCCACAATTGAAATATAATAGGCTTGTTGAATTTTCTTCTAGAGTAAGGTGCTTATCGTATTCCGATATTGATCCTGGGTTGTCGATATAATCGAAATTTCTCTCTTGGACCTACGGTGGTTATTAATCTTCCCACTGTCTACTCTAACCCAGTGAATGCCACTTTGTATATATATTTTTATCACTTGTTTGGGATGGGGGACGCACATACACAGGAATTGCATACTCCGTTGTATGTCTTACCACCGACATATGCATCATTACAACATTTGAGATTGTCGCCCTTACAGTAAGGTACATTACCTTTTATAGCTCTTAGTTTAGATGCAGAATTACTATGGGGTACATTACCCTGTCGTGGCACTGGAATTGTTCTGTGTAGAATGTGACATGTGTTGATTGCATCTATGATATACAATTGATTAGCCTCATAAAACTATTCATGGACTAAAGTTAATTCCATGCTCTTACTGTACAATAATATTTCCTTCCAGCTGTTGTATGCAGGAATCTGTTTCAGTACATTAATGTTGCCAAAGCTGTTCCATTTTACACAGCATGACTCGCTTCTGGATTTCTGTTCCAATTATGATTGCTTTAATTATAAGTTATTCATTTTTATTCATTTGTATTCACAATTGAGCTCTATATTTGGAATGTATCTAGCGCGTCGATTGGCTTAGTAGTATTCCTTCCATGTTAATTACAGGCTTACGGAACGATTGCATTGGCAATTCAAATGTGATTTTATTGCACTCATTTTCTGCATTTTCAGACATTTTAAATTGATTTATTTACAAGTATTGTGGACATAAGACAATCATTTTTGCAATTGCAGTGTATTGTTTTGGTATTTGTTCCAACACGATAGTATTTTGTTCATGTTCATGAATCAAGAGGTTACTTCTATAGGAGATAGAGCGCAATTCCTCAACTTGAGAAAGGCATTGCCGAAACACGTTGTTCTTTGTGTGCACAACTAAAATCTGTGTACTGTCCTCTGGTGTGCCGCTGGACTTCTTGGTGGGATTTCCTACTTTGTTCCTGCTTTCTGCAATATATATATATATATATGTATATATATATGAATGACCTAGCCTGGGCAGCGTAGTTCCAATAGTACCCTGTCATGCAGAACCTAGGCTGTTTACAGATAACATATACCCTGGGTCTGGTGGCGGACTGACTGTGTACACCCCCGCTGAATATGTTAGCCTTTAGAGGAAATGTTTAGTCCATAAAAGGCTGCAGTCCTTATAAGGCGTGATGTACTTATAAGTCATTCTGTCCTTATTTGGAGTTATGTCCTTATAAGGCTCGTTCATATGAAACAACAGGAGCTGATTTAGAGAAAGTGTGCGATGTTCCTTGGAGCTATATTAGGGTACCGATATGAAATACAACATCTGTTCCTACTGGATCTGAAAAGAGCGAATTGATATGAATGAGTTGGTTTTGTGTGTTCCATGTAGAGGTAACACGAAGGCCCTATATCATTCCATCTCCCATTGACCATCCCATTCCCTTTCCCTTTTGTGTGATTAGTTGAATGGTCCTGTACCTGTCCAGCCTCTTCTTGGTGAAGAAGTTGACTGAGAGAACATTGTGAACATTGTGAATGTGTGACTGTGTGACGGCTCCTTGACTGGCAAATGCTGTGCTCTGCAGGGACAGTTATGTGACAGCTGTGCTCTTGCACTGGAGAATTATAGCTGACGTCCACCTTTATGCCCTGATTTTGACAGACTTATCCCAAGTTCCCTGCAGTTTTCCATGGACACATTCCACAAGCTTTACCCGGCCAAATGTATCCATGACAAACCCTAAGAGTGCAGTAGTGTTACTTTGTTTGGCAGTACCCGTTAGATCAGAAATTTAGTTTTTGTGCAAAATCAAATGTACATCAAGACTTGCAATGAAGGTGTCTGTGGTGTCACAATGAAGCCACTATGGGATGTTCAGGCCTTGCTAATATGAAATGTGAGCTCTAATTTAGAATGAGTTCTACTTTGTAAATGACATTCTACGTTTGGAATGAGAGTTCTAATTAGGAAATGAAAGAATTCCATTAGAATGCAGATTGGAACCACACTTCTAATTTGGATAGTCGGAACTGTGTTTGGAAGGCAAATTCTACCCTTGGAATGCCTCTTGCGCGAAACATAAAATGTTTTTTCATGTTCAAGTAGCAGCTGTGTATGATGTCTAAGGTTCATTTTGTGAGTAGTAATGAGCGGATTCCAAGGCTACAGTTTTGTTGGGCACCTCGTCTCCCCTGGGTACCCAGAACTACCTTCTATTGACTGGATGGGTGCAATGCTCTTGAAGCTGTGTAGAGTCACCAAGGAGTCTAGGGCAAGCCAGGCCAGCACAGAGGCATTCACACAGCTGAAGACTCAGAGCCCAGCCCTAAGGCCACTGTCAGGCTCTGCCAGTCAGTGCAGAAGAAAGATTCAGGGTGCCTTCTAATTCCTAGATCCCACCCTGCCATTTGAATACCTGAATCACACCTGTGAAATGGGCAGAGCAGATAGGAGGGAACAGAATGAAACGCAGCGCATTCCTGTGCCGGGCACGAGGCGCGTCTCACCAGCGCCTTCACAGATTCTGTCACCATGGGTTTGAAGGACATTCTTTGTGGCAGCGACATTGATAGATGACTATTGTTAATTATTGACCAGAGAGGCTACAACATCTGTAGAATAATTAAGACAAAGAGAAATTCTGAAACAAATCCTCTGACAGCTTCTGTCTGTCTAGGCAGGTTCAAAATAAAAATCTGTAAGCAAAGAAGAGAACACAGGAAACCTTAATAATGAGTTCATTGCAACTGACTTCCTTCCCTGAATCTCTTGCTTCTGTGATGTCATGTTACAGACCGGCTGACACCTATCAACATACTGTAAGACTGGTCTCTCCATGCAGCCTTGAGTGTCATCAGCGTTTCCATCAATCCCTTGTGACATCAGGTACTACGTCACATCCCGGGTCCTGGCAGGCTTGTGACATCATGGACCTCATCACCCCCCTGGCAGATATTATGACATCATCCACCCCTTAGCTATATATAGAGCCCTAGCCAGGGCTGCCTGCAGTGTGTGGGCTAGCCTAGGAATGGTGTGAGTGCCTATGAATGGTGTGAGTGCGGTGTGAATGAGGGCACTCAGACTGACATCAGACAGACAGGATGGCCACAACAGCTCTACTTCTCCGAGGACTGAATGGTGGCTTGCCTGGTTCCTTCAGGGGGGGGGATCAGGAAGAACCTCGTGTCTGCCCAGTGATTGCTTGGTTCCTTCAGAGAGGAGAAATCGACAAACACCAGGCAGGGCGCAGTACCGATGAGAAGACAGTCATGCACTGTGAGTTGGGGGTGCACGGACCAGTCGGTGTGGTATGGCCAAACAACAAGCTATTTTCCAGGTTCTCCAGTAGGCAAATTGAGTTTTGCCCTGAGCTCGACGAACCCAAGCACCACCTTATCTGGAGCTGGTCACCGGTTGTCAACAGGTCTGATGGGAAGAAGGGTAGCCCTTGAATGACGTGTGAATGGTATGAATGCAGCCGCGGGGTAGTGGGAGTACCGGCCGGGCGTTGACGTGGGGAGGGGGAGGGGCATAGTGCGAGGTAGTAATGTATGGATCACGGAGTTTAACAGGTAAGTAAACATATACATAAATAAAAAGAATTTTGTTGCGTGCACTGCATCACCAAATGCGATGCAGTGCACGCAACAAAATGAGTTTTATTTATTTCTATGTTTACTTACCTGTTAAACTCAGTAATACATGCATTACTACCCCCCACCCTGCCCCTCCCCCTCCCACGTCACCGCCAGGCCGGTACTCCCACTACCCCACGGCTGGTGTGAATGTCCAGTAGCAAAGGTCAAAACCTTGGCGTGGTGCTACTGCTCACAAGTTTACCCATGAACTTGTGCTAATTTGACCTATATTGGATGAAAGTGGATCGTGCATTGGCTTTGATTTCTTTGTCTTTCTGTTCTCTGTTTTTCTCCTAACTGCTTTCTTCTCCTTTCATGTTGCCTTTCTCACTTTTGCTTTCTAAATCTCACTTCATTCTCTTCATACAGTCTTTTATTCCTTCATTGTTCAATTCTATGGGTTTTGCCTTCTCATTTGTTTAGTCTTATATTTTATTCTTTCATCCTGTATAGGCTTCCAACTTTCCTCATTGCTTTTTATTCTATTTTGTATCTTGGACTTTCTCATGTCCAGAATATTTTCTTTCCTTATTCTTACTGTATCCTTTCTCTTATTCCAACTTCCATACTTTCTCTTTATTTCCTGCTTCTTTATGTTGTCTTTATATTTTATCCTTTCTGACATTTTATTTGTTTTCATATTGTTCCTTTTATCACTCTTTACTTCATTACCTTCTGGCATCAATACTTCTCAATTTGTTTTATTTTAGGTGTTCCCTTTTACAAATGGGACGATGATATTTTAATTTGTTAGGGGATGACTTTTGAATCCCCAATAGAATGGGGCACCTAGAAGATGTGATAGCAATGTTAGATGTTGCCTCTACCTTGTAAGCAGTGACCCTGTCCTGGCACCATTGAGCTGTATATTATATCTGTTCTGCATCTTACCATATTAGCTGTTTGAGTTACATGAATCAAGAAGACGAAACTGGACAAAAGGACTTACTTAAGACCTAGTGTTCAACAGAAGTAGAAAGACACTGAAAGATGCTAAGACCAAAAATACATTTTTGAAAGTCCTGCACCTGTCCTTAGAGGGGAAAATATCTGAGAGGAGCTTCTCGGCACTGCAAGAACTGTGAGGTATAAAGAGGAGTGGACAGTAAACCTTTGAGCTATTCTGAGTCTGCAGTGAAGGTGGCCACTTACACTTTTTCATTGTAAAACCTGCTTTGATTTTTAGACCATGTGTAGAGTCTTATTGTTGTAATGAGAAATGTGTAGAGGTGTTGGAACCTCTGTAAAGCAAGTCGGGATTAGGCCGTGATACAGTATCAAGGAAATAAGCACTGGTAAAGCCAATCGGTCTGACACTAGCTGGCAGTCTTGTGATTGTGCCAATTCTTATTTTGTTTTCTTATTTTTGTTTTATAGTAGAGAGTGTTTTCTTTTCTTACTCTCACCACCTTTCTTACTTCTGTTTTCTTGTCTTCCACCTCGGTTCAAACCTGGTTTGTTTGTGTTTGCCTTCAGAGAGGCCATAGTCTGGCAGTTCAACTGGATGGTTCCCATGAGGAGCAGGGTCAAGACTGATTTGCCAAAGGCAAGGTTTAAACCGAGGTGGCATGGTGAGCAAAAGAATCATTGGTGGGAATGCTACCCGCATGAGTGCCCGTGGTTAGATTACTTTCAAGCATTCTTCCCATCACCTTTTGAGAGATCTTTACATGGATCAATTGTACGAAGCCTGTATTTTCAATCCTAGAAACCCACATAGCCATAAGTTGAATGTTTCTTCAGTATATTCATAATGATTTTGATATTTGGAGGGGAACTGAGGAAATACTTTTGGCATTAGTTTTATCGCTCAACTGCAATCCTGACTTACAGATCGCACTTGAATGCAGAAATAAAAAGACAATTGTATGAGAAAAAATATCTTAAGATCAGGACCAAAAAAAAAAGTGTTTCAATACGGTCTTATGCAAACCTGCGAAGTAAAACTCAATCGCAATATGGTAGCTTTCATTCCAGGGCGGTGAGAGGTAACTTGCCCTTGTTCTGCTTCTCTGGTTTGGTGAATGTGATTAATTATGAGTCACGTCTTGGATTGAGATTCCTGTGTGATAAAGTGTGGTTTCTGTATGGTAGAAGTATGTGGTCTTGCAGTGGTGCCTTACAGTGCAATACCGATAAAATATGCAAAGATGGAACCCGGGCACTCTCTCTATAGACCTCCTCTCAGTATACTCTCCAAGTATACCTTATATCAGTCCTGGTGGAGTGACAAAGAGCATACAGGCTACTTAGAGGAACAATTGTGAAGCTTTTCAAATCAGCAACATGGACAAAAGTTATTGACACACATTGAGAGGATTCCAACACCACTTTAGAAAAACTGCTCTGATTTCTATGTATTTTTAGATACAAAAATGAAATCAAAACATACAGTAAAGTGAGATACGTTGTGCAGATAACATGCGTTTAATATATATAAAAAAATGACCGATTATGTAAAGGTGGTAGTGGTTTGTTATTAATGATTTGCTAAAACATCATGAAAAAAATATGTACTGATTACGATTTCATTGTCAATTTTCAGTGACCCCTGACGAAGGGCTGTTTCAGCCCGAAATGCATTGGGTTTTTACTTGAATAAATGCTGCCAGAGATGAACAAGGCGTCAGTCGTGTTCTTATATTAGAGGTCCGGATGGACACATTGGGAACATAAGAAACCTTGAAAAATGGCTAAATACTCCGACTGTGGGCTACAATAGCAGAATAACTTAACACAAAAAGATGGAGAAACGCGAGAAAAAAATGAATAAACTTTGGAACATGGAGTAAAACCGCCACAATGGCACAACATGCTGTGCCCTGGTTTGGGGTTAAATTGTGCCCCATCTCTTGGAGCTAATGGTTAAATGGTGTCATTTGGGCATGGCATTGAGCCAGTTTGCACGCAATCTTGGAATAGTAATTTGGATAGATGTGAGTAATTTCGAAATAAAAGGTTGCATTCCATTCTTCGTAGACAATAAGTTATTGACACACATTGAGAGGATTCCAGCACCACTTTAGAAAAACTGCTCTGATTTTTATATATTTTTAGATACAAAAATTACATCAAAACATACAGTATGACCGGAGCGATCAATTTTCAAGCAATAAATAAATCATTACTTTGCAATGCGAAAAATATTAACGTTATGTTCAGTGGGAAAAACACATTTATGCAGTTGATACTTTAAAGAGTGAGTTCAATGGAACCCACTCGGAGTTAAGGTCTCTGAAGGTCTAAGGTCAGTTCATAACAGCTAGCACAATTTTACTTCTTTAAAGTGAATGAGGTGCAGAGGTGCACTTTCAGCTGTCAAACGGAGCGGTAAATCAGAATTGCGGTGTTGAAATAGTTACTTTAGCACAATGGTACTTGCACGGGTGAGTTGAGCAAAACCCTTTAGAATTAAAGCAAGGAGCTGGTCCTTGACCAATCTACCTCGCTCAGGGGCTCGGTGTAGAGGTGCTCTTGGCTACCCGTGGTGCTGAACAGGACCTGTGGCCAGAAGAACTGGCAGGTGTGCCAAGAAAGGGTCAAAACGAATGCAGGATCTTTATGATGGAGCCACAGGAGTGGTTGGTTCTTTGAGCAGATATATCTCTCCTTTCTAAGCATTCAATCAAGCAGGTTGTCATTGAACTAAAAAACAGCAAGCCTTGGTATCTTCAAGCACTCTGATTAGAGAAATCTTTATCCAGAGGACCAGGGGAATGATGTAGAAAGCTGAGCCTCACTGAGGGTTGGGACAACAGTTCCCAGAAGCCCCCTACACAAGGACTTGGAGCAGCCATGTCAGGTGGCTTGGGGTGCAAGACTTTAAGGTTGTGGACTTTGCAGTTTGTGCGAGCCAACTGCGGGGGACTAGATCCTCTAAACCAAGGGAGTTCTTGTGATGTCTGGGGTTTGTAG